>NC_047165.1:7449011-8147344 GCF_009819705.1 Hippoglossus hippoglossus
AGCTTTTTCTTTGACACTTGGAGAAACAACACTTTTGTCCCTCTTCGATGTACGAGACAATAAAAAAAAACATCTTCTTCCAGTGCTACATGTTTCACATGTACGTGGGGGTGCGTGCAGGCGGAGGCATCGGCGACGAGATTGAGGACCCTGCCGGAGACGAGTTTGAGGTGGAGCGCATCGTCTTTGACATCACGTTTTTCTTCTTCGTCATCATCATCCTCCTGGCCATCATCCAAGGTGCGTCCCACACGCTGTGTTTGTTTTACAAGGACAGCTCCTCTGAAAAAACTTTCATCGAGACACATCAACACGTTTTAGTCTCAATTTTTTGACTGGAATACACTTGATACATTTTTAATGAGAAGTTGAAAAAATACAGTGTCTGTTCGTTTCATCTGGTTTCCCTGATTCCTCTCGTTCACACACTAGCGCTGCCATGCACACACACACACACACACACACACACACACACACACACACACACACACACACACACACACACACATGCATAGCTGAGCTCAAACAGATACAGACAGATACAATTGTGCCCCTTTTCTCAGGCTTGATAATTGATGCCTTTGGGGAGCTTCGTGACCAGCAGGAACAGGTGAAAGAGGATATGGAGGTAAGATTTAACTAAATTCGTCTCACACTCACACAAACTCTCTGGTACCCTGGATTTTGTAGTGTTTCAAAATCTAGATACAAAATCTATTGAAGGTTATATATCCTGTTACTATCTGATGAGCCTCTCTAGACCAATTATACTGTGATGATTCGGCAGCAGGTTCATTTGAGGTCAGCAGCTCAGGAACCACAGTCATAACGGCAGGTTAACGGCATCTCGACGATCCAGTTGAGACGTGGTACCACACTCTTCACTATTTCTTAGTGGGGATCCCAGAGACTTGGGAACTCACAGAAACACGTGTGATCAAATGTGACAAGAATAAAAACAATGATGGTCAGGTGGTTGAGCTTCTTTGTGTAATGTTTTGCTCAAAGTGTGTCCACCTGGCAGTTGTTGTGCAAGCTCTCGTCACAAGAAAGGATCAGACCACTGGCCTTAATCAGAGAACACCCTTAATTGCTTCGACTGGATAATTTCAATCAGGAGAGACTTGATTCCCAATTTAACAATGTTTATTTTGGCAAACGCACAGAAGTATTGTGAATGTTTACAGTCTTTGGCATTTTAGACCCCTGTGAGATGTCATCAGGATTAGAAGGGGGTGGAGCAGAGCATCGAACAGGAATACCCCCCCCGGGGTCTAGACACTGGTGGTGGTTCATCAGTCAATCGTTTGTTTGGATGGCCCATATTATGAGCATTGTCCTATTGGACTTCGCTAAGTGTGACATCCTCTGCCCTCAACCCTCACAAGAGCAAGGAAAAACTACGAAAACCTTTTGACAAGGAAAAATGTAGAAACCTCAGGAAGAGCCGCATGCGAGGGATCCCTCTTCCAGGATGGACAGAAGTGCAATGGATGCCACGAGTAATAGGTATATTGTCAGGCAGTCTTGTAGATTTTTTGGTCCGCGATCAGCTGCCAACATGACCGGGTGCCGCCATAATCCACGATCCATTGTCATGATCCACTGATACTATTTGGATACATCATCATGGTCCATGATCGCTGCCAACACGATGTGGCATTATACAGTACATACGATCAGTTGAGGTCGGGATCCGGAAGAGGTGATGAGTATTCTTCTCAAGACTGGAGGAGATTGGGGTGGAGGAGGGGTTGTGCGAGTCACTGAATGACAGCTGACTGCAGAAGAGAGGAGAAGGGATTTTAAAAGTTTGACAACTGCTGAATGACTGGCTGAAAGAGACCGCGCCAGACCTGATTGGATATTTAGGAATTCCCACAATCAGCTGATCAGTATGCAGGTTAGGTCTTCCTGACTGAACTTACGCTAAGCTTCATTAGTGGGTAATAGTTGCATGAAGTGCAATCTGAGAAAAACAAATCTCTGGTATCTAAAAATCATTTGACAGTATAATTAGCACACATACAATTTATATTTATAATACACATTATTTATTTATTAGAGTTTCAGTTGTTATTTGCTCTCCACTTCCCGAGCCTTTGCCTCGTGTTTGCACGTGTTGGTGTTGTTAGAAAATGTTCATTTGGAACTTATTAAGCGGAGGCTCGACGCCGTAGAATGCAAATGAAGCTGCATTTTACTCTTAATTACAACTCCACAGATTACATTGCTCAGAGGTGGTGAGCCACAGTTAAATGGAACGCTTGTTTTGTTGCAGCCTGCAGAGTTTATTGATCAGGGAGCTACAGTGCCTGTATCCCCGGGTGGTATACAGGCTACAACAGGTGTGACCAGAACACTGTGAAATGTGTCTCTGCTGGCGGGAGGTTAAAAGAGACGCGTGTGGTCAGACAGGCTGACGATCGACAACAGGGCCGTGGTAGGAACACACAGACGTGTCCAAAGAGAGGCAGACAGGTAATCAAAGGCTGAGTCACTGAGGAAACAAGGCAGCACTGATGATATGAAAAAGAGCGGTGAGCTGCCCTCTCAATTTAAAGGGTTCACGTGTCGCCCCCACAATCTATTAATAGCCGTTAACATTTAACTGCTCACCCAATGGATCTGATGTTGCCGGGTTGATTTACCTGTTTGATGAATCAAAGACACAATTACCTAATTCATGTTGGGGATCTAAAACTAAACCACGTACTGAATCAGTAAAATACCTAAACAACAGTTTTACATGGCATCGCTTCTAAATTTTACAAGATTTACAGTTGTTTTTCTTTGTTTATTTTCTGTTACCTTATTTCATCATTGTTTTGTGTCCAATATCTTGACTTTCCTGAAATAAACATATTAAAACTTAATACTTAGGAATTCATTCTAATGTTCATGTTCTACTGACCTGTGTTTTAATGTCAGATTCAGTTGATTTCCACTCCCTCTCTTTTTTTGTGGTATTTCTCCTCCATCGATATTCTCCACACCTGCAGTATGTGTACTAAAGGCTTTTGCTCTGTTCCACACAAAGAGAAGAATAGTCAATGACATGAAACTGTAAATGTAAACCACGGATCAAATATATGATTTGGAAAAACATGGGGGGGGCGGTTGTCTCTGGGTACATTGGCTTCCTCCTACCGTCCAAAGACAGATTAATTTAACTGGAGACTCTTAATTGTCTGTATGTGTGAATGGTTGTTTGGGGTTTATATGTGTGAAGTTATAATTTATTTTATGACTCTTTAAACTGTATAATTACAACGTGAGACTGAGACACGGCTTCATTTTGCTCCCATGAGAGAGAACTGTTACTCTGACAACGTCCTGAAGAGCTGGCAGCCAGTAATCCTGGATGTATTTAGTCTTTTGCCTTTTGTGGCCGTCTTTTGAATGGGTTTTTAAGAAGAAGCTAATTTAAAGGCGTCATGTTGTTGTGCGAGCAGAATGAGCATGAAAACAAAAGGCCTCTGCTCTCGAGGTTTTGATTTTATTATGATGTTGTTTATTTAACATACACTCCAGAGAGCATGTTTGTCTGAGCCTGTTTACTGAATCATTAGGTGTCTCATATCTCTCTTCCTGCAGACCAAATGTTTTATATGTGGAATAGGAAGTGAATACTTTGATACGGTCCCTCATGGCTTTGAGACTCACACTCTGCAGGAGCACAACTTGGCCAACTATCTGTGAGTTGACTCATGCTCACTACTTCGAGGCCTCGTGTTGCCGTCGTCTGAGTCTAATCATTTTTGCAAAGGCTGAACCCCGCAGCTTGATGTCTTGTTACTAAAATAAAAACAGGCATTTGTTATGTCACATTTCACAGATATAGAGACGTGTAAATATCATGCATGCAGCACCGTCACTAAAACTTGCAAACAAAAAGGAGAACATTAAAAAACCCTATAACACTTCTATCTCTGCTTTTAGTTATAATTAACCCACTTGAATGTTTAACACAATGTCCCTTCGAAACATTTCTGCCAAACTTTGATTCAGTCTGTGTTGTTCTGTTTATTTCAAGACCTGTTGTCTTATCTTCACCTCAGCACTTGCATTTATAGTTTAGATTCACACTCTTTCTTGTTTTTAGTGTTGTGTAATTTCTTTTTTTTTACTAATACGTGCATCAGTTAAAAGAATCTCGCTCTGAGGTTTGTGATAACAATCAGATAAAAAGCTGCACATCTCACTGTTTTGACAACAGGACCTAGGATCGAAAACTGTCGTCTGAGCAGGTCGTCCAGAATATTGGTCTGTTTGCTTAAAATGTCAAGGAGCTCCACCACAACACCAGAGTGCAGCTCGGGCCGCAATCTTCTATCTGAACCCATCGTCTGAACCTGACTTGAGCCCAATTATTGGCACATGCATTGTAAAAATAAATCAAGTAGGTAGCGAAGCCAACGTGACCGAACCCAAATATAATTAACAATTTCCAGCCTGACCCATCAGGACCCGTTTTGTCCCAACAGGCTCAGGTTGGGTATCAACCCTAATACAAATACAGTGAATAGTAAACTATGCAACACTTTAAAATATCCTGTTAGTTTGTCATGAAGTCTGATCCTTGCAAACTGTTCAAGGTCAATCTCGTGTTGCTCTTGAAAACACTTTTGCAGTGATGTTTTTTGACACTTCCTCTGTGGTGTCCTGCCAGAGAAGAACATGCTCCATGCAGCAGTGTACCTTAGATCACATGTGGCAGACTAACAAACAGTGATGTCACCGATCTCCAGTGATTCCTCTAAACCTTTAGCTCTTACTCTGACCTTCATTCACAATCCATGCTGAGCCTCTAGAGTCTTTGTTCACGCTCAGAGAGAAGCCGCAGATCTTTTCTCACTGTGACAGACATTTATTTGGAAGACGTTGTCATACTTGGCACTTAAAAGCTGTTGCCACGTCAATAATTGCCATCGGCAATAAGCTTATATAAGCATCAATAGTATGGATCCCACTAGATGCATTTGCATCCACTCACTGATGGACTCTCACGCTCATTTATATGCAAGTGTGGTGGCGCTTCATGTGACATTTAGGTTTCCCTGACAGAGATCTACACCTGCAATATGATTCATAATTTCATGAAATTAGTGATCAACAGTATCAATCGCCTATTGTCAATCATCAAAAGGTTTTAATCATTAAAATACATTTAAACCTGATTTCAATGTCAGTCAAAATGCAGCTTTTTATCTCTAGTTGTTTTTGATTTAAAAAAACCTAACAACTGCTTCCATAATCACCACAATCCTGGGATTTGTGCACTGGTTCTTAATTAAATAACTTCTTACCCGAGCGTTTATCTTAATCCAAGTATTTGTGGGAGTTTAAGCTGCTACATGAATTTGTCTTCTCTGTTTTTTACAGGTTCTTTCTGATGTACCTCATTAACAAGGATGAAACGGAACACACGGGGCAGGTATAACAGTCCTCTGCTCTGTTTCACTCTCATGATCCAGTCAAAGTGAGCACAGGATGTGCAGCAATTCTACTGTAATGGCCAAATCTCACATTTCCTAAATATATCCCCCCACAATGGTCCCTCCATGTCGCAGTGACCTATTAATTCCAGCGTTTGCTATGGAAGTGACAAAGCTGTGGAGTAACCTTTTCAGTGGAGACAGAGTCTGCATTCACATTGTCCTTCAAAGGCCGTATCAGTCCTGGCACACACATTTTATGATAATATACATGCCAGGGATGCCCCTCATACTTTCATTGTACTTCTGAGATACATTTAAAATGGGTGCTTCAGATTTCAAATGGGCGAATGTTGTAATTCACTTGTCCTCTTATATTTTCACTGTAAAATATTTTACCTGACTTGTTGCACGGAGCAAAGAATCAGTGAAAACCTTTTCCTCCTTACTGTGTAAAACGCTGCATCTTCATCCTCCTGTGTCTCGCACTTATTGTGCCTAAATCTGTGAAATGGAAGTTTATCACAATGGAGGAGGACGTGTTTCTAAACGCTCCACGGTGTCACATTAAGAGGAATAAATCCGTTCTTATTCAGGGGTCATTTGGATTTATTTTTTTGATTTATCTCACTGTGCCGCTGCAGGATTAATGAAGTGAGGAAGTATTTCCATTTTTTTTTTCCAGCCTGAAACATTTTAGACAATTTGGTGCAGTTTCTAAATTGAGTCGGGTCCTAGGTCTTATCCACATGTACCGCATTTAATCTTTCTGCACGGTATTTTTAACTGAGGTGTGGATTAATGAGAGCGCGGCTCGGTGGAATCCAGAAAATGTGTCTCCCTTCGGGGGCCTGATGAACGTTAGATGAACTCTAAAAATCGGTATCCTCTGTGGACGCTGTTTAGATTGTTATTTTCACTCATCCAAAAGAATAGATGAGCTAAAGACGTGTTCCCGCTCTGTTGACTTTGCCAGGAATCCTATGTGTGGAAAATGTACCAGGAGCGATGCTGGGAATTCTTTCCTGTGGGAGACTGTTTCCGGAAGCAATACGAGGATCAACTGGGATGACAGGAAACAAGCCTCCCTCGATGATGTCATCACACAGAGGACATCTTTATTGATGCCCTTGGACTCATTTAAGTGCCTTGAATTTTATGTGTTTGCACTGCATTGATTTTGAACTTTGGAGTGAGTGCACATACTTAATATTTATGCACACGGTTTCCTTAATAAAGCATTTGGGTACTGAAGGATGACGATCACTCGTTTATGATTCGATGCAGAGTTAATGTGCTGTTGGTTTTGGGGGCAAGATGTTTCTCCTCAGGCTGCAAATCAAATATTCAGAGTAATGGGACAGGATACTGTTTTACACATCGTTATCTCATAGCTGGCAATCCAAAATTCAGCTCCATGGCACTTTGCTGGCAGGAAATGTGTCTCTGTGTAGCTCATGTTTTGTGAATGAAGTGATTTGTCTTTCTAAACACGGCCTCCCATCCCTTTTTCCCTGTGTGACATCCAGATAAACGCTCTCCCTCTGGCATTTGTTCTTTTTACCCTCCTCTGCTCGGCTTCTTCAGACTCCCTCTTCTTCTGTTGTGCTGATCTCTTCAGGATCCTTCTCCTCCTCCTCCTCCTCCTCCTCCTGTTCTTGGATCTTTTCTTTATTTACTTCTCTCTTCCCTCATCTGTCGCTCTTTTCCTTTCTCATTATAAGCTACTATGGAACATGAAAAGCATGTCTCCCAGTGCTCAGGTGACAAAGTTGTCATGGAAGTGGATCACTGAGCTCAGTGACACGACTCAGTGCCGTCACTGAGAGCGGAGACAGTCTCCGGGGGAATCCCGGCACATAACTCTACTAAAGGAGCGGGGCAGGTTCAGTTCAACTGTTAGAAACTTGCACGGAGCTCAGCAGCGGGATGGTGAGTGTGGGGGGGCCACCGACAGATGACCGTCCTCTTTATGCAAAGGTCGAACACATTCATATTGTTGTAACTATAATTAATAATGTAGAATTCATATGATTTAAAAGTCCTGAAAGTCTTTCTTCTCATGTGGGTGAAGAGAATCTACATGAACACATTTTGAATCAGTTTCATTCCATGTGAGAAATGTTTCTGCTGGTGATTCTGTCTGTGTCTCTTCTCACCGGTTCAAACTGATACAGGCTCAGTTTGAAAATAGTGATGTCACACGTCCTTGTACTGTGGCCGTGGCCTCTTCTCATGTTTCCTGGATCAATGCTGATCGAAACTTCTCCCACACTGCGCCAACGAAGCACATTAGCTGAGTCTTTGAGTCTTACGCTCTCAATGAATCAATGACACTCAGGGAATGTTCCTTTTAACAGATCATTTAGAAATGAATATTAAAATTATAAGTGCAAATCAAGAGAAACCACCAAAATCATAAACAATATCGTTGTATGTTTCATTTTGAGTTAAACTTTAAGTTATTGTTGAAAGTAATAATGTGTAACCTGCCTTACATAAATCTTACATACTTACCTACACTTTTTATTTGAAGCCCACATTTTGCAGGAGATTAATGAGGATCCTCGCTGCCAGCTCCCGAGCCGCCGGAGCTGCAGAACATCGCTGATCATGTGCCAGGTTGGCTTTAGTCCAACGGTTGAGGAATTAGTAGAAACCTCTAATTAAAAAGGCCCATTCCATCTGTCAATTTATCCCCTTCCAGTGTTTAAAAATCAATCAGAGCATCATAATGTTATACCCACAAACTTCTAAAAACCACAGTTCTCGTCCGCAGGAGAGACGGGGAAGCTGATTCACCAGGAATTTGAAGCAGGTCACCTAACTCCACCAAAACAGCCAAGTTAAATAAACTGACTGTTCATGGGATAAATGACACATCCACCGGATCAAAAGATGCTGTGGAGAAGATGGATGTTGGTTTGTCGCCGCCAAGCTTCCCTTTGGTTTTCATGATCTTTTCCTCTGAGCGGTTTAGTGATTCTGGGCCTGGAAAGTCTGGATATGGTTTCAGCCCTGGACCATAACTCAGAGGTGGAACTTACACCGTCTGCTGCATGTGAACAGTAACAGAACAACGGAACATGACACAGATCAGCTCGGTGCTGTTTAAGTAGTCATTTCACATGGATCTGGGTTTGCTCTGTGGGGAGCAGAGGATAAAACTTAGTTTGAACTGGGAATCTTCTAGTCTTCAATCTTCTACGATTCCTGGCGAACAATGGTGCCACCTCATCGCTGTGGTTATTAACTTCCCTTAGTAACACCGATCTCCAACTGCCAGGAATTCTGACAGTAAACACATGACTGTTCTTTTCTATGATTTCTTTCACCTGCACAAGGTAAAAAGCCATTTCCTCTCCACAACGGTAGGTGCCTACTTTAAAGTGCCAACATCAAACAAAATCCAGGCCCAGCAAATAGTGTGTAGTAACCTCAATTCCTTTTTTTTTTGTGTGTATTCCGAACAATGACTATACTGTTGTGTTAGTGTGGCAGCAGAAAGTGAGACCATTTGCAAGTTTCTTTTTTTATTTTCATTCCTAACACTAGAATATTAAAAAAAATTCTACCTGCAGGTGTAATGTACGAAGCCTGACAACCTGCTAAAATTATATTGAAATGTTAATTTGGCACTGTGGCCTCACTGGAAGAAGGTTCTCGGTTCAAATCCAGGTTCTGCTTGGGTCTGTCTGTGTGGAGTTTGCATGATCTTTCTCCCACAGTCCACATTGGGGTTAGATGGAGATTCTGAATGTCCTGCTTATACTCGCACTTTTACCTAATGTTGGTGGGGATTTGCTCCCACTCTCCAGCGACACTCAGAAGATAAGTGTTATGTATAATGTATAGATGGATGGACGGTGGTTGCTGCTGCTGGTTCTACTTTTATCTTCCACACTAGCTTTCAGCATTTGATTTAAAGAATATGCAGAATATGCAGAATCTCAGTTGTTCAGCCATGAACAACGATGGAGCCCCTTTGTCTTTGTCAGACACAATGCGACGCTGCATGATCGAGACAATATTCCACCGCCACTGATGCGTCTACTGAGCTGAGACTAAATACAGACAAGTCACTGGAATCAACACTACACACAATCCCCATTACAACCATCACTGAAACTAATGAACCAGCAACAGTAATCCTGATACTTGGGGAAACTATCAAGAATGTAAGATGAGGGATAAAGAAAACCTGGAGGGACGTTAACAGACCCCAGGGAGGTGCAGACTGTGCAAAGATACGTCTGAGACAGTCCAGCACAGATCCTGGGACAGTGGAGGAGCACCTGGGCCAAGTGTGGATTAGGATTAGCCAAATGTTAATGGGACATACCACAACAGAGCTATAAGATCCTTTGGCAGCTGACAAACAACCAAACAAGCAGCAGAAGAGGACAGAAGTGATGGGTGTGGAATTCTCCGCTGACAGGTCCAAACTAATTCCTGGGAGGGCCGGCTCCAGTAGATTCCAGGTACAGAATCTCTGTCCAGAGAATTGGTGTCAAATTTAGGACGAGATCTCGAGGAAGATCCCCCCCGGGTGGGGATGAGAGGGGGACTTTATATATGAGTCCAACTGTATTTCAACAGTAAATCAATGAGATGGATCCGTCATGCATCGCCTCCGGCTCTGCATTATTCAGAGCCGTTCTAATGTATGTGTGGCCAACAACAAGGAATCCAGGAGTTATGCATTGGCAGATGGCTTCAGGTCGGCACGCGGCAGCTGGGTCTGCACAGAGGGCATTGTAAAACTGATTATGGATGTGAGGGCATGTGGCTGCGTCATCCTGAATGTCGCCCCACACTTTGGCAGTTGTCTGGGACGACAATGCCTCTGCACCATCGTGGAAATGTGATCTGAATTGTAAATCAATAAGTGAAGACAAGAGGAAAGACAGTGGAGGAGAGGGTGCAGCTGTGAATTTACTCATAAGCCTGAGGCCAAGAATCCTGAATTAAATATGAGCAGCGACTCTGTAGTTACGGCTTCTGATTTCAGTTCGGGAGCTTGTTTCCGCCTCAAGCTGTGACTGTTTAACACATAATAATGCAATGATACTTTATTAATCTGTAAAAGTCATGTATTTACTTTGTTTTGATACCTGTCATTGTTAAACAGTTCTTTCTTGCTTTGTAAAGATTGTGTTGGAGCTCTAGGACTAAGTTTGCAATAAAAGATATATTTGATGATATGAACAATGGATTTCTTTCATGTCTGGTTGAGAGTGTATGTGTGTTTATGGGCATTTGTCCCTTTATGATTTAACTTTATCACTGGTTTATTTCTCATCCGTGCCATCAGCCCCAGACAAAAGTCATTACCATCTTTCTTCTTTGTCTCATCACCTGTCAGGGAATCACTTGTGTGTCTGTGTGTTCTATCAAAGCTTCTTAAGGAGAAACACAGGTTGAGTCTCGGTCACAGTTTCACAATGAGGCTAAAATCTTCAGTTTAAAGTCGGCCAGTTGTTTTCAGGACAGGGACTTAGAAATAAGGAAATAACCTGAGCTTTCTGCTGTTGCTGGTATTTGCAGAAGAACACAAATCTTCTTAATGCACTGGCTGAGAAAATAACATTTCCTCCATAACATTATTCCTCATGCCAGTCAGCAGTGTTCATTATTCCCAGATCTGTCACATGCTGACTCCGTCCCTTTTGGGTGATTAAACCCCAGCAGCCATTTGAAACCATCAGGACACTCATTGAAAAGTGCTGCACAGTGATGCACGTGTTTATCTGATGTGACTAAACCATCGTCTGCTGAACAATAACCTGTGGGTGAAATGGTCAAATATATCCTGCCAGTTTATGTAAACTATTGTAAGGTTTTGGTTAAATTAACGTGAGAAATCCTCAACACTGACTGGATGTCGGCATGTGAATTGGATAAGTGTGTGTGTGTGTGTGTGTGTGTGTGTGTGTGTGTGTGTGTGTGTGTGTGTGTGTGTGTGTGTGTGTGTGTGTGTGTGTGTGTGTGTGTGTGGGCAGAGTGTCAGTTTATTTAACCGCGGTGTCACTCTTCATAAAACAATTCACTCACGCTTTTAGCTTCAGTCGTTTTATTGTCACAAGTGAATTCATGCGTTACCAATCCCATGAGATTGACGCCATAAAATCCTGCTTGTACAGATTAAATAGCCGTGACAACCATTTTGTATACGATCATGGGATTTCCTCCACTACACATGCAAATGAACAGAATTGATCTGCCATTTACTCGTAGAGTTAGGTTTTTAAATTGTCCCGTTAAAATAACCCGTGAAAACACTGTTTCTACACTGTTGCCCTATTTCACAACTTTCAGCCCAGATACTCTGTCAGCCAAAAATAAAAAATGAAGGGGAAGGGAGACAAAGAGCGCAGATCTCTCAAGGTCAGAAAAACAAGGAATACGAGAATATTTGTTTACCAAAGGCCTGAGACTTTGACGCCAATGCTTGGATATAAAAATGACTTATTAAAATGAAATACAAACCTGCTGTGTATTTGAAGCACGTCTGACACGTACGTCAGTGTCTGCAGGGAGGAAGAAGTTGCACAAATTGGCTGCATATTGAAATTAAATAAAATGATTATCTCGGATGAATGAAATATGACTTTTATCACAATATAGTTGAGGAAGAGAATGATGAATCAAATTTATCTTTTACCCCTTTTTGGCCAATAATACCACAGAATGGTAAAACTCACTATGTTGGAGTGTCACTCAGAAAGAAAGGCAAGAGGCAATCAAATATTTACATGATTAAAACTACATTAGATATATGTCTATGCACAGTTTTCGTTAAACTAAAATACCCAAACTATTGTAAAGTCTGAGAAGAGATCTTCTTCCTCTTGTTCTATGTTCACCTTCGTCTCTTTTCCTGCACATTTAGTGTCTGTCTTTACTCCGTTAGTTCTCTTTAAGATTTAGTCTTGACTATACCTGCATCTATTTCAGTGGAAGGCAGTGAAGCACATTGGACACGTCACATCCAGCAGAGTTAACACAAAGACAACAGGAATTTATACCCACGGACACTTTAGAGACTCCAATACACCCTGAATGTGCGGGACGACACCAAAGGACCTTCGGGAAAACTCAAGTAAACAAGGAGTGAGCACACACACTTTTCACTTAATGAAAAAACAAGTAGGTATTTTCATCTCGACTGTGTTTTCTCGTTCTGAGAGGCAATATGTAGTTTATCACATGAAGTGCCCTTGACTAGATTCTCCGTTTTGACATGTATTGTCTCACGACAGTCAGACAGGCCCCTGTCTTCTCATTACAACTCTAATTTTCTTATAGAGTAACTGTCCTTCAGTAATCAAGCATCACCACCGGTGACGAGAGCCGGGGCCTTCCAAATTACCATTTAGATTGGACACCTCCTTGCCAAGAGAAAGCCAATTTCTCAATGAGGGTTGGGTAAGGAAACGGGATGGAGGACGGCTGGAGAGTGAGTGGCTGCGCCGGCAGACGAGCTCTGTTTGCATCATTCCTCTTTGAATCCGGTAACGCACCAACATCTTGTTTCATTTCAGAGGCGGTTACTTGAAAATCTGCAGACGGAGGAGATTCGGTGCCTGCGGGGCGACACGTGCACCGATCTGAGCCGCTGAAATTTGAAAGGAGACAGGTGCTGCCGTTAATAATTGAAACTGGCAAATTGGCTCACTCAAAGGTAAGAACCGGCAGCCGGGGAAATGACCCATTTTCAGCCAAGTGGAATTATGTGCATTACAAAAAAGGTCCAGTTTGAGTAGCACTTGTTTATTGGCAGGACTTGTTTGGCTTTGATTTTTAGCGTTTAACAGGAATAGGAAGAGGAACCTGAAGCCAAGTGAGATGAATATCAATATTATTCTGAATCATCATTTTATTCAATTTACAAAGACTTTAATCTGGAGTCCTGACTGGGTTTAAGGAAAAGACAGTGTCTGTCCACAGCTGTCTGGACATCTGCCTGCTCAGCTGTTATCCTTTGCCTCTGTGTGTGTGTGTGTGTGTGTGTGTGTGTGTGTGTGTGTGTGTGTGTGTGTGTGTGTGGGTGTGTGCACAGTTTACACAGCACCATTGTAGTAACTCATTTTCCACAAATCAAGTTCCCCCTGAGAGCGAAAAAAAAACCTTGAGGGTGAAAGCCTTCAGTACCTTTGTCTTGTTTAAGGAATCCAGGGGTTAATAAATGCTTTTAATAAGTTTAACAACTCAACAAACCAACTTTTATAAATAATAAAGACATTTTATAGAAATACGTAGAAGGTTTAGCTCAGATAAGAAACGTTAGTGTATGTTATTATTGCTCTAAAATGCAGTAAAATGCTCAACCACCAATAGTCCATGGACCAACATGTACTGACTGTTTTGTAAGTGTTACAATATATCTGTAAAATGTTCATTTGTTAACTTTTAATTCAACCAATATAGAGATTTAAAATGTGTGCCTCATGTTTCAGGTTGACATGCAGCTTAAAAATATTTGTTTTCCCAGATAACGACAAAGGAGACAGAGAGATTAGACGTGCATGTTTTGTTGTGCTGCATGCGACGTGTGTGTGTGTGTCTCCATAATATTCTTTTTGTTTTCCTCTTTGTTCAGCTATTGTTCTTCCTCTACTCTATATCCTTTTGTTCTTCTCCACAGGATTTGATTCACTCAGCGCAAAAATCGCCCATGCCTAACTTTCTACCACAGCTAATCTCCTAGTGTTGTTTTTCTCTTTACAAAGGTAACACGGTTTTGGATGAAACAGATAGTTCTGGATTCTACTTTAAATATAGTGTGACGGTGTTTCAGCCAAGGAGGTTGTGTTTTCACCCCTGTTTGTTTGTTTGTTTGTTTGTTTGTTTGTTTGTTTGTTTGTTGGATCATTTGTTTGTCAGCAGGTTTCTGCAAAAAACTACTGAACAGATTTCCGCAAAACCTGGTGGAAGGATGGGACCTGGGCCAAAAGAGAACATTCAATTTGGTCACAACTTAATTAAAGGTCCAGTATGTGAGATGTAGGTGAAAAGGATCTAGAGGCAGAAATTGAATATAAAATAATCCTTGTGATGTTTTCTCTAGTGTGTTTCATCTAAATTGCACAAATTGTTGTTTTCTTTACCCTAGAATCGTCCCTTTACATTTAAATACTTTATATTTACATCAGGAACGGTTCCTCTCTGCGGAGGCCACCATGTTTTTTACAGTGGCCCAGACTGGACAAACTAAACACCTTTTGAGTTTTTATGACAACTGAAGGTTTCCACAGGTTCTCCTTCATGTTTGGAAGGGGAGGGTGAGGTGAGGGGTATTCAGCTGCAACATGCAACTTCACCACTAGATGTCACTTTATTCTACACACTGAACCTTTAAATGTAAGGGGACTGTCGGGCCTTACTGGAGATCCGTGCTCTACTGAGTCACATTCTAGTTTCAAATAAATAAGAAAGTCCGAGCAGTATAATAAAGCAGAAACTAGCTTGCTCGTGATTGTTTAACCAAATAATCCTATTTTAGATGAATCGATGGTTCGGCCTTTGAAATGTGATAAATGCTTTCTACAGTTGAGCCAAGCTCACACCAAATGTTTTCTTCTTCCAAAGTTATTCTTCTCACTTTAATTCAACCTGTTGAAAACCAGTAAATACTCTCATTTGAGGACATTCAGCCATTAAGCACTTGGTAATCAACGATCTGCCTCAAAATTGTTGCTGATTCATTTTCTGTCTCCACAATAAAAATCAATCACCCTTTTAAAGCAAAGACTAAAAATAGTCTCCAGTGCCCAGGATCTATGTACAAATCAATCTCTCATTTCTGTCTGGTACTTACCTGCAGATCCTCACAGCACATTCACTAATAATGTGGCCAATAAAGTTTGGCTTCTGCAAAATCCCTCCTCTCACCTAGAAAGGATCTTTGACTGATACCAATCACAGAGCAAATTATACCCATCTTAAAGTATCAAGGTCCAATCTGTTAATCTTGATAACGGGCTCCTGCCTGATAACACGCATGGATGCAGGAGTCGTCTTGTTCATTATGTCCTGAGGTTTAGTTTTGCATGGAAACATATTCTGCTCACATTCACACTAGCCCTGCTCTGCTCCCTCACTAAACATGCTGCTGTTTGCCAATCATTGTGCATAGAATCAATATTTTGTATATATATTTTTTGCACACTGCTGAAATGGACATTTTAAAACAGAGGGTCCCTCTCAGTCTGGGAATAAATGATAAGCTCACACCCATTCTGCCCTACCTGTGCACGGCAGGGTGCAGGGTGGCAGATGGCGTCAGTTGGCTTTGATGGCAGCGCAGCTGAATGAGAGCAAATGTGGTGTGTGTGTGTGTGTGTGTGTGTGTGTGTGTGTGTGTGTGTGTGTGTGTGTGTGTGTGTGTGTGTGTGTGTGTGTGTGTGTGTGTGTGAATGGCCTGACTGCTGGCAAATGGGCTTGTTTCTTGTCTCCTAAAATGACCCGGAGATTGCCAAGGAGACCCGTCATGTGCACACAGTCATAATTAAACTAAGTGTTACACACACACAAACACACACAATTTCCCCCCCGAGTGGACCAATTAAACGCTATTAAGTGCAGATTACCCACTAGAAAAATTTAGTTTTTACAGAATTTATTTCATCTAATCAGTAAAAAAAGACTTGTCTCCTCTCTGTTTGTGTTGAATATGGCTCAAGGCGATGACAAACTTTACATAAGCTCGTGTAATTCACAGTAAATCCTCAAAATTCACTTATGAAAACAGCCAGCGGTATTGACTCAAACAAGCGGCATAGTTTCCAAGTTTGGTTTTCTTTCATCGTGCAGCCGCCGGCTTTGAGCACCTGCCACGCTCGATTGGTATAAATCAGAAAGGCAACAATCATGCCGTCTGCTGCTTGCAGTCGCAGGAAGGAACAGAGGAATGAAATATGTGCTCCACTGTCAAGGTCACAGAGAGAGAGACCCCTCCCCTGCCAATTGAAATGCCTGACTGGAGGTTATCATGGAGATATTATCGTTTGCCGCTCAGTGTCTGACTGACACTAATCCCCAGCATTTCCCCAGGGGTCAGAGGTCAGGCTGGAAGCCTTGAGATGTTGTACCAGGGCTGATCACTGGTTTCCAGTTAAAGCCTCTTTCAGCAAATAAATGAAGATTTTTTTAAGCCCTTGTTGGTTAAAAAAGGATCAATTTGAATGTGTTCACGGTGTGAGTCTGTTTTTTGCCGGTGGAGGTTTATGAATATGTAAATGGGCTCATTTGGATGGATGACTGCTGCTGCTCTTCTATATCTTTACTATTAGACTCTGATTATTCATCTACTTTTCTCTTTGACGGAGCCAAATTGAGTTATGGAGGATTTGGTGGTAAATGTTGTGATCAGGTTCCAGTTGTCTGCTCTCTGATGTTAATTTACTGCCTCTAAGTTTAGTTTAATTTGTCTCTCCCTCACTGACTAATGCTTTGTGAATGCGAAGAAATGCCAGTTGTAATCATAGCATATTTCTATCAATCATCCGACACAGCCATTATCCTGTGTCAGAGTAATCAATGGCTATTAGAGGGAAGCTCAACATCTCAGTCACAAACAGAATCCCTGAGCTGAAAACAAGCGCTTTCCTGACGTCAGGAAACAAATCACTCGGATGCAGATGGTAAGGAGAGGATTCGAGTCGATAACATCCACCTTAAATCAAAGACGACGTTCCCCAGCTGCTCAGCAGCCTTGTGCTCCGTGTTACCACTTGTGGACATAAATAAAACTATAAATTACTGCCTGAAATGTTTGGGTTTTAGCCAATCAGGTGTGATATATAGCGTGAAGCTGTGGCAAGGAACAAAGTAACTGAGAGGTTTTCTGTGAGAGTCCTTATCTGAGTTATTACTTTAGAAGGTTCAGTGGCATAATGTCTGAGAGATTAAATGTTTTATTCACACAGCACATAAGCAGCTTGATGGATGTCAAGTTCAAGTTTGACCACACGGCCACAACTCTCTGTCCGCTGCTCGTTTCATTCTCCTGTGCCCGATTCTGTCTGAGAAGTTAGTGCAATTAGTTTATAGGCTAATTTGTTGCAGCCCCTTTTTGACACATTGGAATTTCCCTAGATTCAATTTTAAATTACATTCTCTCTGTTCCCCCATCACAACTTTCCATTGACATGCAACATGTGTGCACGTCAGGACCGGCTTTCAAGGAAGGTCAATTTCCAAACAAACCTGATCCTTGCAAATTGCATGGACCTTAACAAATCCAGCAGATTGGCCCATCGACCACACTGACATCATTTCTGTTTTACTCTTCTCCCTAAGGAGAGCGGCGCACTTCACTGAGAGCAAAACATCTTTCTTCCAAATGGCCGCAATCTGAACCATCAATTTTTTTAAGCCCAGGATGGATCTCACACAAGATGCCTTTCAAAAGAATTCAAGTAAATAAAGTTGAACTCTTTCATCCTCAAATGAACTGAGATCCCAATGATCCTATTTAATATTGTTTTTATTTTGTACCACCGTGTTTGCTCTGAGTTGCAAGAATGACTGTCATGAGGCAGAAGCTGTACTTTCATGTTTCCACCGAGTAACATCGCAGACATTTTAGTGTTTAACCCAATTGCCCCAAAGCAGCTCCTTTTTCAATATTTCTACCTCTGGAGGGATTTGTGGTTATGAAGAGTCAGACTCCGCAGCCTCGCAATAATATTACTGTTGGAGAAATAAGGAAGAAAAAAAAAGTTTCACTATTTTTTGCCCCTGGCTGCTTTTTTCAGGGTCGCTGTGTTGTGTACAACTCTGAGAACATTGTGTGGCTATGATAAGAATGTGTTGTCATCATTGGACTCTGTGTTCCTGGTCTGCTGTCGCTGCTAGCTCAGCCGGTCTGTCTGTCTGTCCGTCCCTGACACATGAGGAATGAGGTCTCGCGCGCGGTGAGACAAAGTGCGTCAGACAGTGTTGCAGTCAGTGAATATGTCAGGTTAAAAAGCTGGGACATTGCTCCTCTGTAATCCCCTTTGGCTCAGTAGATTAGGAGAGACATGGTTAAGTGCCAACCGCCCAATTTGTATTCTGCCCCCACTTCCCTTCTTTCCACGACAGGCGACTTTCAGCCATATTTGCTCCATTAAAAATGCAAATTTCCCCCTTTGCTTTCAAAGCAAAATCAAGCCGGGGAGGGACTTAGTTTGCATGATGAACAGGTAGTTCTGTTTTGTCCTTTGCTTTTTCCAGAGGACGAAACTGAATTCATGACCGGACTCTGCGGGCAGAGATGTGCTTTATTTGCTAATTGACAGATTCATCCATTAAAGTCAGGGGAGGACAGTCGGCCTGTGTTTGATTTCATGGCATCAAATACTTGTAGGAAAACTAAAAAAGTCAATCTCATTGTGACACTAGAAGTGAATCAGGGGAATCACCTGTGTAGTTAGAACTCATTTAACTTACACCACAAATGAGTTGAAAAGGGTGATTGACTCTTTTCAGTTTCACGTGAGAAGTTCTCTCACCTTGTTGTGTTGCCAGTGTTGCATTTTATACGTTAAGAAGGGAAAAATCTCTGCTGCACGTTGTTCCCGAGGTGTAAAAAGCAACGATCACATAAAAATCTGAGCCAGAGTCGATAAAAACATGTGTCTACTGAGTCACTTGAAACCGATTGTATCCGATCCCATTGCAAACAAAAGCCAGTTGTTAGTGGTTGTTCTTTTGTTTTCAGACCAGAGGAAGAGGGGCTGTTCACTTTGCCTCCTGGGTATCTCCTCAGGATTCTTTTCTTCACTGATATATTTCACATTGTTGCACTGACGGACCAGCAGACCAACGCTGCTTCTGTTGAGTCGTACGAGCAGAGCGTGATAATAACCAAGCCGCAGTTGCACGTGGATAAAGGTTCAGTTCGCTCTAGTACAGATGTGAGTTGTCTTTTGGAGCCTCGAAGAAGTGGCTGGAGAGTCACCGTCACCTGGTCTGGTTTAGATAATGACATTTTATCCAACTGTGGATATTCTACACAAGCCTTCAGACTATTATTGATCGCTTATTATCTGTCCTGAACACTTGCCTTTCATTGTCAGCTTTCCATTCTTACAGGGTGCCCCCCCCATTCCCTTATCACTTGCACATACACACACACATACACACACACTTTACTTTGTCTCTTATCTAGATCCTTTGTGTGGTGTAAATAAGCCTCGGAGTGCCGACAGTTACTCGGCTACTGGAATTGTTACCTTGACCTGTGGCAGCTCATCTCCAATGCAACCATTTTGGATCCAATTGGGATTTGGCTCTACAGTGTCTGCCCCTCTGTTGCTGTCCCTCCGTCTGGGTGAGCGGACGATGGAGGGACTCGGCACAAAGTGTGGCCGAGATAAACGGTTGTTCATTTCGTTATTCCTCTAAAAAAAAACGAGAAATACGGGAAATACAAACATTTATTACGACTGAAGCCCTGAGGTTGTAAAAACGAGGAGGCTCAGACCTAGTTTCTCATTTTAGTTGCTTTAATTGTCATCGTAAATTGGGCTTAATTTGTCAGCTGAAATGACATTATGATGATTGGCACAGGAGGGGATGACAATTTTAGCAGCACTAATTGGTTCCTCATCCCGCTCTGTCTAGAGTGAGCAGCCGGCGCGTCACGACCCCTCGTCTCTCTAATAAGGAACAGCAACATTTCACCCTGTCTGTTTAGAGCATTCTATTCTGTTTGAGGTTTACACTCAACAGCGGTGAGAGCCACACACACCGACACAGAGAGCTGTTCCATTTAGCACCTTTAGAATGTGATGCTCTAGAACTTGGCTCAGTGTCGTTTTCAGTTGTGTTATTTAATCTTGTGGATGCGTCCAAAGGTTCAAATTCAATCATCGGGTTCGACATTGAAAACAACTCAGAATATGTGAAAGTAACATTTTGTTGAAATTGTGTCCACCCAAGTCTGAATGCAGTGTCATGTGGGGGGGAGACACGGCAAAGGATTATTTTAAACTTTGACTGGTTTTACTATTGAAAAATCCATATATTTTTTTTATCATTTTATTGGTTATATTTGTTATTTTATGAAAAGAAAATTGCAACAAGACCCGGATCCTGTTTCAATATGTGTTGAATTGGCAAATTTAATTTGTTTTATTATCGTACATTGTTTCTTAGGGAACCCGCCTTCAGTTTGAAGTTAGATGTTATTTCCAGTGTGTTATCGATCGGTTAACGTACAGTGGACAGTAGCTGCTCCTGGTGCATCCCCCTTAATGGCTACACAGGACAGATGCCTGTTCATTCCTGGGTTTGACTCTTGTGGCATGTTATCTTTCTCTTAATGGAATATAAATGGGCTTCATTTTTCCAGAAAACCATATGAAAATCTATCAGGCAGCATTTGAAATTCAGATTCGGAGCTCGGAAGCAATTTGGATGCAGATATGTCCACTTAGGATTTTTTTTTCTTATCAGAATCCTGCATCGAAAAGACGGACGATGTTATGGGAATTAAAGGAGGAAGGAAACACATGTTCACATTTCCCACTGTAGCTGGAAAACTTATTTTGAGAGACTGATGATGTCATGAACTTTACCGTGTTTTCATGTGTAAACACTGAAAATGAGTTTCTGGCCGTCTCCACATCTTAATACAGGTCAAGTGTCACCACTGGATTTGAATAAACCTCTGTCTGCAGGATGTACAGCTGGATGTATGGTGAGATGAATTGGTCTGTTTGTTGTTGTTCCTCCTCTCTGTCTTTTCCACTCTCCACTTCCGCTGTTTATCGCCCGGAGGGGATGTGATAAACAGTCTGTCAATTTAAATAACTTGAAATCCTCCGTATGTTTATTGTGGTTTGTCGCATGTTGTTCTCAACTGGAATGAACCACTCAGCTCAGCTGTATGAGATGTGTTTGTGCCAAAGCCTCTGACGTTGATTCACTACATGATCCATGCATTTGTCATTGTGAAAACATGAGAGTGCAGCACTGAATAATTTATCAATAACCAGAATCGCCGCCTGTGGTCGTATCAGTCAAGCTGCGGGAAAACTGGTCTCAATGTTTCCTTCTGTTCCTGAACAATAGTGTTGAATAAAGTGAATAACGGCCAGAAAGTGTATATTTGCAGAACATTATTATCCAACTGTGGAGTTGACGTTTTGACCTTTGGAATATTAAATGTCATCCCATCGTCGAGGCATTTTTGTGGAATTCGTCGTAATTGGCTTTTGAATTCAGGAGTTGTGGTCAGAAAAATGTTTTGTGAGGTCACTGTGACCTTGACCTTTGAAATCGAATCAGAATGAATGTAAATGTAATTTAATGTAATACTGTATATTCCATTGGAAACATCGTCAGCTTCATTCCTGTATCTCAACAGCGGTTAGAGGGATTGTCCGCACATTTGAAAAGATTAAAGGTTAAAGGGATCTTGGCACCAACCACCAAACATCTTTTTTGCAATTAAAAAAACGGTAAATTTAGTATCAAAATGATAAAGTGCATCTGTACTGTTCATTCACACACACATAGGAAATATAACGTTTAACTGCAAACCCACCACCATCCCAGCACATCACATTTAGACGTTCCAGTCTTCAACCACACCTAAAATAACACAGTTTGGCAAAAAGTTTGTGGCGTTGGTCCTTGTGAGGTCTTTTCTATGTCTCCTGTACATAGAAATATCATAGAATTCAAGGGGGTTCTTACAAAATTGTCATTACTGGGGACAGACGTAATGAGCCGTTGTCAGGGGCCCCTTTCAGCTCGGGCTGCCATCGTCTCCTTTGTTGAAACGCCCCTGATCTGTCACACTGACTTTGTTGATCCCCTGATTCCGAGCTTATGGCGACAGCAGCACATGAAATGTTAATGTATCTGTGTGGGAACATTTCTACAGACATTTACATTTCCCCCATGCAGTGCTGGATCCTCCTAATCCGCTGACTTCCACTGTTGTATCCCTCTCAGGATGAATTGTAATAACTGTGAAGAACCCTCAGCTTTTACACCATCAAGTGAAGATTTGAGTCCTTCCAGTACTTTTCTTTACAACCTCATACACCTAGAGAAATGTCAGTATCGGCCTCAGCTCTGCCTTAAGGAGCCTCAGATTTTAAACATGTGCATCATGAGCAGTATGTATTTTAACTCATGCTACACCAGTACACTAGTGTAGTCGTGTCACTAGTATCACATCAACGCTCCCGTCGATTTCTGTCCACATTAGCCGAGTGCAGACATCCCAGTGTCTGCAGATGTCTCCTCCAGAGGTAATGAGACGTGATGAACTGTTACCGCCGCTCCGTCTCTCACTCCATCAAAACAGTATGATCCAGCATTATCCCGGACGCCCGGCTGGGATGACGCTGATTAGTCCTGCATGAAGAGCTAATATGAGTTTAACAACCAGGACCAGATGTGGTCTTTCTTCAGAGAGCCGAGGAGAGGGGGGGGGGGTATTTATCAGCACTTAACCTGCTTGTGTAAGTGCGAAGAGATAAACAGGGGAAATTTGGTGTCTGTCAGATGGGCACGCAGACAGACAGACACATGCACGGACACTAATTTGTTAACACATTGCATCCCTTTATTTGCCTTTGTTTATCCTGTCTTTGTCCGTTGAGGAGCGAGGAACCAAGCCAAGAATCTGCTCGCCACACAAAAAGGATGAGCGCCTTCCTGTCGGCCTTTGAGGTTCAGATAATATCCAGGACATATAAGGGATCAAAACTCAGAAACCATGCTCTGCCACTATCCATCCTTCCACTTCTTGCTTTTCTATTGCTTGTTTTTCTCACTGTCTCACTCTCAACGCTTATCACACGCACACACACACGCCCCCATGAGAGCTTTCGTTTTTTCAACTGTACCCAGTAAAACCCACGTCGGATTTCTTCCTTTTATGAATATTGGGAGATCAGTGTTTGGCTAACCAGGTGTGAGGAGCCGGGTAAATCATTAGAGTGAAAAGGGAGTGGAGCTCGGGGACTCGGGGAGGGAGAGACAAAGCAGCATTTGGAGAACAAGTCCACGGCGTCTTCATCCAAATAAGTGATTCATGCACTTTGGCTTTGTGTTGTTGGATGTGGGGAAAGCCCTGTTTTTTGTGGCTCAAGGAGGAATTAGTCCAACTGGGTCTGTCAAAGCTCTGAGCCGCGCTGGTGAGTTATCTCAAGCATGGAAAAGCTTCAGTCTATCCCCTGCTTTATTTATTTTTTTATTATTTTTTCCCTGACTATGAATGCGAGCAAACACCCGATTTTGATGCAGAATTCGTTTGTAAAAATTTCGCACAATGTTAATGTTTTTCGACTTTCAAGCTCCCGCGTGTTGTGTGGTGATTGTTCGTTTTCTGAGGAGCTTAGAGAGAGGGGGGGGGGGGGAGAGAGAGAGAGAGAGAGAGAGAGAGAGAGAGAGAGGAGGGGGAGAGAGAGAGAGAGAGAGAGAGAGAGAGAGGGAGAGAGAGAGAGGGGGGGGGGGGGGGAGAAAGGGAGAGAGAGAGAGAGAGGGAGGGAGAGAGAGAGAGAGAGAGAGAGAGAGAGAGAGAGAGAGTGAGAGAGAGTGAGAGAGAGAGAGAGAGAGAGAGAGAGAGAGAGAGAGAGAGAGAGAGAGAGAGAGAGGGAGGGAGAGAGAGAGAGAGAGAGAGAGGGAGGGAGAGAGAGAGAGAGAGAGAGAGAGAGAGAGAGAGAGAGAGAGAGAGAGAGAGAAGTCAAAAGATAATTAGATTCATGTTCTTTATCTGAAGGGATGTTCCATTCCGCTGATAGTGATAATTAATTAGCTTATGCCTTCAGTGTAATTAAAACCCCTCCATAATCTGACTTTTGTTCTGACTGAATGGCTGCTGACTTGTGGCAGGACATGGAGAAACAGGGCGAAACAGGGAAACGTGTGGGGGGGGGCGACTGATTGTGTTTGCCTGCCTCTGTTTTGTACGCCGCCTCTCAGCGATGCCTTCGTAAGCACAGTTGTTCCCCACTTTGCTTTCGCGGTGTAATTTCAACTTTTATCTGATTACATTGAGAAGAATTTGCGAGCTATTTGACGAAGGACACCGTGCAACATGCATCTCAATGAACCGGCGGCGTCTTCACCTTCAGTCTGACAATGAGAGCATGGTTGTGTTGCCGAGACTTCACATTGTTCGGTGGCGGTGAATCAAGGTGATGAGAGGTTGTGAGACGTTTCAAAAAAATAACCTTATCCTTGTTGTGGTTTTAAAGGGAGCACTCCTCCAACAGATCAGTTCAACAGTTGGCTTCTCATGAGGGGAAGTGGATGTCACAGCGATGTCACGGGTTTTGTTATTTATTCACACTGACAGCACTGTTCCTTTATTTCCGTGTTTTCCATGTTGAAAATAGACAGTAAAAAGATGTTTCAGTCGTTTCGAGCTCGTCCTCTCTGACAGATTATTGTCTGTTTGACAGCTTTTTCTTTTCTGGGTTCTTTTCTGCTATAAAGTCGTCAGGAGACAATAAGAACTTGTTTTCACTCGTTATGAATTTATTTCCTCTGTGGCAGCAGAACAAGACTTCAGGGCCACGAGCAGGTTAAACCGTTCCATCCAAACCCTTTTAATGCTGATTAACACTAAAAGACTCAAGATAGACAGAAATGAGAAGACGAGAAACATTAAGGCTACAAAAGACCCATTGTGCAGCACTGTAAAGGATCCTAGTTACACTGGTGCTTCACTCAGAGAGAGAATACCTGTTGTGATGAAGGAACATGTAATTGTGTCATCCTAAAATATAAGAAAAAACAATTTTTTTAGCCTAAGTTTTAGAAAATAACACCGTCCTATATTATGGCTCATACAGTTTCCAACTCTCCAGAGTGGTAGATAATTAGCAGCATAGTTTTCTTTGTCAGGCAAATCAAGGGGTTTGTGTCTTGTGTATTCTTGCGTCCAATATATAAGTATATTATGTCAAAGTAAGACACAATTAATTGTCTGGTCCTATGGGCAATCTTGCACTGAAAAAAACAAAAAACCTTTATTTATCGTGTGAAATAATGACAAATTCCAAAAAGACTCCTGAGGGCTGATAAATGTCATGGAACACGCTGTCGTGTTTCCACTGATTTATTCTTATCTTGAGTTTGTTGCTAGGAGTTATAAACCATGTGTAGCGCAGTAATGGGAAAATATGCAGCCAGATAGTTTGTGTTCCAGTCGTCACTTTGAAGAGCTTTCATGGTAAAGAACTGAGAATCCTGTTGACAGGCCGTTCGGCAAATAAGTTCTGCATGGACGCTGGATGAGATCTGGCCTTTTTGTATATTCTGCTAACAACTTGCCAAAAGCGCAGGGATGACAGTGGAGATGACAAGTCGGGCTGTGATCAAGGTCAGTGAGAGAATGTCGGCGAAAATGCAGAATTCTTTGGACGTAGTGAGAGGATTATGTTTTTATTCATGAGGAGGGGAGTGGAGAGGCGCCTATAAAAGGAGAAAATGCTGGAGCGAATGTTTGTGTGTGTGTGAGCGCTCGAGGTGAGAAAAAGTGAGCGGAAGTACAGAAGTGGGAAGAAAGAGAAAAGATGACAAAGCAGAGTCGAGCTGGGAGAGCTTGATAATTCAACACTTCATTGATATTCAGATGCTAATCTCTCATTGCACATGTCAAGGACATGTGACACAGACACAGAAAACACACACACACACACAAACGGAAATCAGCCCGAGGGTGTTAGCTCCTAATTATTTTTCAGAAAAATAACATGCTTTCAAAATTGAGAAGCTCTCTGGAAAACCAGAGACTGGTGGAATTCCACATGTCATCTGCACCAGTGCCCGAGCATTGTCAAAACAAGTATTGATGTCTTTGTGTAAAAAATCTGCTCGTGTGCATATTAAAACTCAGATTGTGTGAAAACTGTGATAATTAGTGTTACATCGTAATTTTCAAATCGGTGCAGATGGATTTTTCCTGATTTATTTACCAACACGAGGTTTTGAAACTTTATAAGTCGGAGCTGCGATCATCAGTGGAAACTACTCATGCTGTGAAATCAGAAATGTAGACTCGAGCAGGCAGTATTTTTTTCTGAGTATGAACCTGAATAACCTCGACTGTGGTGCCTATAAAACATTTCATGATTTGAAGCAGTGATGCGTGAGGTTTTCACGCTGTGACTTTCTTTTTTTCCTGTTCCGACCAAATTAAAGACAAATTATTAAAAATGAAATATACCCTACCCAGTTCATTTGAAGCCGGTCTGTATTTGAATTACCTTTTTTTATTCCCTTCCAATGTTATTACAAATAACAAGATCACAGGAGAATATTACATCTCTGAAACATTTCTGTTATTTTGTTCATATTGCTTTTATGCTATTGTCATACTGATGTTGCCTTTGTGTGAAAGACGCTATGAGCAGCTTCGGTCTAGAGACCGAATTGACTTTATTTTATTCTATTATGTTTTATTTATTGGATTGTGTCATTTTCTAAAGTGGAAACAAGTCTAGTTTAGTCTAACAAGCCAAATAAGAACCAGGACACATTAGATACCGTGTGTGGTCAATTTGTTTTTATAGACATGAGAGCTGTTGAATCTGTTTTAAATAAATAACATATACAACATTCATCCAAATAACATTTACATGCTTCCTGATAAAAAATAAACCATTTCCTCGCAGAGATTCTCGATCATATATATTTTTTGTGGGTGCGAATTCTTGTGGTTTTCTTTTTTCTGACTCCATGTTGGTCTCGCGCTTGGCAGCACTTGATGCCCTGCGGTCCACATTGTGTTCAAAGCTTTTTGACTTTCTCTTTTTCACTGAACTTTTATTTCCTGGAGAAGAAATCCCAATAGGAGAAGCATATTTCCCTTTTTGCTAACATCTTAACAATAGTTCTGATTCTCTACAGAACCTTGATTTTTTTTTATTTGTTCTGGCTTTCGTGTTGATTAAAAGTTTTTTTTAATGTTTCCACTTATCTCTGTGTACATTTTGTTGATGCTCTTGAGATGGGGGGGGGGCTTTTGTGGTTGAGGCCATTATGAAGTGAAAACTGTCTCTGTGGACTAGCGGGCTACACTATCAGTGTGTTCATGCAGCTCTGGTGGAGTCAGACAGTGTGAAATTGCAGGAAGGTGAATGTTGAGGCTCGGCTTAGAGTGTGCCGTTTACCGAGGCCCACGCAGCAGGTCTGCTGGACTAGAACCGCTCACCGGGTTACCACTTTATTTCATTTCATATTTTTCTATTAGCATGTGGTTTACACTTCAGGTGCGATGCATTTGATGCAGCCGCCACTTGACGTTATCCCCAGTGTCCCAGGTGTCATTTGCAGCCTTCGTTTTGCACTATCTGCTCTGTCAGCCCAGTGGCAGTAGTGAAATGGGGTTCATGCCAATATTCAACCTTCTTTCTGATTTGATTTATTTCTCTTTTGCTTCGCTACTTCACATCAAGTATAAGATTCTTTAAATACCCGCAGATTAGAAGCTGTAGGATGAGTGTCCACAGCACAGCATGCATGAACTCCACAACATTAACTAACCAGATCAACAGCTGTCTGAGCCATCCTGCTCATCTTCCTACACCAGACGCTATATTACATAAGCCTACACACACACACACACACACACACACACACACACACACACACACACACACACACACACACACACACACACACACACACCCCCCCCCCCCACACACACACACACACACACATATACACCAGCATCCAGATGGAAACAACTGGTTCCCCACGCGCTGGACGCAAACAAGCCACTTATGGGAAAGTGTCAAGCAGCCTACAAGGCTTTAGGATTAGAGGATGTGAAACTGTGTGAGGAAGCCAGCACAATATCCTATTCATGTCTCTAACCATTTTATGTTTTCATAGAAATATTGCCCGTGCACTGGGAATCGGGGTGGGGGGGTGGGATGTGGTCCGAGGGTCCACAGTGAGTCTGAGCAGGAGGCTCTGAGGCTCCACTCCTCCGGCCCCTGCAGCCAGCTGTAATTGGCTTACACATTCCTCCGAGGATTACCTCTCACTCCTTATTTGTTTGTAGAAAAAAATATTAAAACATTTGCTTTGGCTCCCTGAATTACCCTGAGACAAGTGTCACAACACACTCCGCTCCCACTTGCCCCATTTCCCTTTTTTGTCACATTCAGTGACATAAATAATTGGAATGAAAATTCCTCCGTTTTGATTAAACACCTTTAAAGTTTTTATTCACATGTAATTGTCAGCATCAATCCCTGAACTCTGACTGCACCTTTGCTCACATGCTGCTGCTTTTTCTTATTCTCCTTATTCTGTTGCTCTCTGTCTCCTTCTTTATTTGCAATTTTAAACAGCTCCTCTGCCCCATTAGTGGATGCAAATCATTTAAAAACACATTAATTAGACTTTTTGGGCTTCTTCAAAATAAATGATTTGCTGAAATAAAAAATAGAAGCAGAGTTTTTTGGACTTTTATTAACTTCTAGAAATTAGAAAAAAAAAGAGGACATTTCTTGTGCCAAATAAGAAATGATCAGCATTTTGTGCCAAAGTAAACAGCATGAAGATTTGGCTGATGACACTCTCCAACAAAAACAACAAGGAGAATGACTCAGTTTATAGAAAGACAACGATGGAATAAGAATAAATGAGACAACACGTCCTTTCTAAGTACCTGGTTAAGATGTGAAATGTGTTTAGGTTCAGGTTTGGCATGAACTGGTTATGGCTGTGTGTGTGTGTCTCTCTCTCTCTCTCTCTCTCTCTCTCTCTCTCTGTGTGTGTGTGTGTGTGCGCGTGTGTGTATGTTTTGAGTCCCTATTGTATACCAGAAGAATCATCTATGAATGAATCTGGACATTTTTATTCGCCGGGTGTGCCACCTGCCGGTGCGTCACGGCCGCTCCGTCCAATCCTGACGCACGGACTCTCCTTGGAGATCCCGCCGTGCGCGCCACATCGCCGTCCAATCTTCGGCTCGGTGACGGTGGAAGGTGGCGAGCCTCGTTAACCGCGTCCCGTTAGCCTGTCAGACATGACCGGGCTGGACTGCCGTACACAGCCCGCTGTGCCAAACATGGAGCGGAGACAACTTTGACTGGATTGCCAAATTCTCCCGGCGCTGATTTTAACCCCGCGCATCAGTGAGTGCTACGAGGTAGGTGCAGAAAAACACACTGGACACGGAAAGTTTGAGAGATATCTGGTCAAAGTAAATGTCGCTCTCCGGCTCCCGGGGACGATTTTACAGCTGCGTAATGGTCTTTGCTCTGCACAACGCTGCGTTTGGAAGTTGCGCACGACACAGAATAGAGTGGTTGCCTTTTGCAATGCCTCCAAAAAGCTTCATATACCCAAGGGTTGTGCAGGAAAGCTCCTATTTGATGTGCTTCTGTCTGAATGCAAGTTTTGGCAAACAAGTGGCGGCTGTGCTCCCTCTCGCTGCGCGGCTCAGCATCCCTGCCCAGCCCTGTGCGCGCTGCATCCCCCCCCGAAGGACCGCGAGGCTTCTCAGGGCTCTTTGTAAAGTTCATTAACAAAAGGTACAAGGTATTTGTCTTCGTATCTTCTCTTTCTCAAAGTGATGGTTAGATAAAAAAAAAGAGGAAAAGCATTGTCACCTAATGGGTTGTTCTTTAATGTGTATTCTTGCTCCCCAATGAAGATCAGATGCAGAAGTATTTGCTTAATTCACGAGTGTGGACATAGAGGATGAATGTGTGTCTCTACATGGCGAGTGGAAGGTTTTCATGAATCGGGGGTGACTGTTTATTTATGCTGTCCATAGCTGGCAATGTAAAGGAATGTCCCCTCTCAGTGACCTGGGTGTACTTTGACATTGTGCTGGATAATGAGTAAGAGCAGAGCGAATGGCATCTGTGCCCTGGTGCAAATATTTTCCTTATACTCCACGGCTGCAGTTATTCATCGCAGCAGCAGCCACGGTGCGAGTTTGACAACACGGCCACAGTCGTATATGAATCATAAAAGTGGCTGCAAATCGTGATAGTTTAACATTTTGATATGTTGCATGTATCAACACAACCAGCATGTTTTTTATATCAATACATCAACACAGCCATTGTTAGGGAACATTGTAGTCCAGTTCTGTGTCACGGTCTATTACTAGTCTCTTGAAGGTGGAGCGGGAATGTGTTTAGATGATTGTGACTTTCCATTGCCTGCTGTGGGGAGAGACGCAGCGGAGGACATTCAGAAGAGGATGAGCAGCGGGGCTCCCTCGGCTTGATGTATTGATTGACTAATATGTGTTTTCCAGGCTTTCCCTCTCCTGATAGATGGATTTGTTGAGCACTGTGCTACTGCCGTATTGATCTTCGTTATGACTCTCCCAAATGGACTGGGGGTGGAGGACGGTACATTGATGGTGCTGCCACCGGTGACAGTGGTGGATGGCTCTAAGTAGGCTGGAAATGTCTTTTTCTTTTGTACCTGTTGGACGTGGGCGCTGCGTTGGCAGACGCTGATGCATTTAGCCTATCGGTCCCAAGCTTGTGGATGTGTACTGATGCTGCTGAAATAATGATGTGCGCTTACCTATTTGTAATTCCATGCTCAGGGTGTATTATTCTCCTGGACTTTAGTTTACTGGAACTTAGAGTCAAATTTTTCACTTAGAGCTCAGTTCATTGATTAAAGAAATATCCCACTGTAGTTTACCTTATAGGGAAATATGCTCATCGCTCTCTTGATGAGAGCACAAGACAAAGATCGATACCACTGTCATGTCTGTGTGGTAAATATGAAGATGCAGCCAGAAGCGAACCACCTAAGCTTTGTATAAAGTTGGAAACAGGGGAAAACAGCTGGTCTGGCTCTGTCCAGCAACCTAAACACTTTCCATTCCTTTAGTGCCACCGTCTTCATTAATGTGTTCCCATCATCATGAAGGGAGCAACAACAGGGGACAATTTAAGTCCCTTAAAAATCTGTATACATTGTTAATTCCAAAGGGAAATTGGGTAGAGCCATTGCATCGGCCCGGGAATCGGACCTGGGTCTCCTGCGTGGCAGAGGAGGATTCTTTAGAGAACTATGATGGCTCTTGGAAGAGCACACTCCCCTTAAATTCAATCAAGCTGCACCAAATTGCACACGCTCATAGATATCAGGCCCCTCGGAACCGCCCCCTGATCTGGATCCGCAGTACATAATGGGTTCTTCCTTTCCTCCTTCCACCAAGTTTCAGAGTAATCCATCAGGTAGAAACAGCCTTGAAATTGCTTGGATGTAAGTCGACAGCTTTACCTCATTTACCTCAAACACACGTTTGAACTAGAAACCTACGAAGATTGAAGAACAACAGTCGCCTGTAAGTTGATGATGTCAGAATGGTGATGTATATCTGTCAACATCAGAAATGTGACACTAGTAGATGTTGTGAGTCTTCAGCTTCACTACGTTTTCAAAAAGCTAACAATGTGTCGCTAATGTTAGCTAAACCTTGGTTCTAGCTATTTACCAGCTCTGTCTTAGCTAATTTAGCTAACTTGCAAAACAATGATACAGGTAATTATCTACACCTGGCTTCTCCTCTGACACTCCACATAATGCAAATGAGTCAATTCATCAGAAAAGGGATTTTATATATCACTCTCTACAACTTAAGAAAAATGGTGGTTACCGATGTTTTGAGCCTTCAGCTTCACTACGTTATCAAAAAGCTAATAATGTGTCGCTAATGTTAGCTAATCCATGGTCCCAATTGCCAGCTCTTACTTAGCTAACTTGGCTAACTTAGCTAACTTAGCTTGTGATACACTGATACTGATAATGAGCTACAGCTGGCTTCTCCTCTGAATCCCCACACAATACTTTAGTAAAAAGGAAAACGCCGCCATACAAGTTATTCGAATTCAGTCTTTAAATCTGTGACGTATGAAACCCTGGCTGTATGTATCTTCAGTTCCAAGGTAATGAAAACCCAGCTACGACTTCGACTACTTATTTCACTCATGGTGTTGCTTGCATCATTTAAAAAACAGCACATGGACAGGTTAACACTGGGATCTTGAAAGAAACCAAAGTATAGGTTCTAAAGGGTAAACTTCTATAAAACCACGTGGAAATCCATAACTCTGATTATCCTCTTAGGTGTTTTAAGGGTATAAACAGGAATAAACAACAGTACACAAATTAATGAATGAGCCTTGAAGGTGCATTTATGTGGAGGTTTTTGTGCTAAGCTAAGCTCATTGGCTAAAGCTGGGGCTTTAAACTTGCTCTTAGAAAAACAAATTAAGTGTATTTCCCAAATTGAGAATAAAAACCGCAATAATAGGGGAAAATAACTGTGTATGATTAGGTGGGATAGCTGTTGTTTGTCCAGACAAAAGCCTCACACAATTTAACCCTCGGGGCCGAGCAGACACTGAGTGGCACCACCAGGCTACTTTTAGAGCAGGCAACAGGATGGGTATTTTACGGGAGTCAGCTGGCCAAACAGACGGGCTAACCCCCCCCATTGGGTTTCATTAGAGCTCATCTTGATGTTAAAGCCTGTTTAATCCACTTTCACAGCCGTGCAGACCACAGCGGAGCGAAGCACGGCGTCTATCTTTAGACGGCACATGGGCAGGAACTTCTCCGTCTCGGCTCGATTATTAAAACAATAACCCAAATTTCCCGTAGTTTGCCTCGAACGTCGAACTTTGCGCTGCTGGTTGAGAACTGGTGAGAAAGGTGATTTCGGCGTCAGACGGGAGGCCGTCGATCGGCGTCTGCGCGGTTAACTTGTTTGTAAACAGCTGTGGTTTGTGCAGCCCTGAGCTCCTGCCCCTCATCTTTGCTTTGTTCCAGTAACTAGACATGTTGCCTATGGGCACAATTTCAGTGAAGCCTTATGAGGCGGGTGTTTTGCCTCTTTGTCTTCGTCTAGACTCTCTGGGCAGCCGGCGATGTGCCATGTTTCATCGCGCCTGCTTAGCTTCAGAGACATAGTGCTGGGAAGACGCAGACACTTCAGTGGCCTAATAAGCAGCTTGACATCTTAGACTTTTTCAGCAGAAATATATATGTTGCCAATAATTTCTATTCAGTACAGAAGAGGAGGTTCAATCATAATTATACTAGGACCTGATACAAATAACGTGTTATTGACTTTTTTGCTCCCTCATTACTCGGTGCACTGCGGGTGTAATGGAGGGTTTTATAGTGAACATAACATATGTGTTAAAACTGACAATCATCACTCAATGACCTTTACCAGTTGTTTATAAGGCGCTGCCCCCTTATTGGTGGCAATAAGGAGCTCACTGCAGGGCTGTTAACAGCTCGCTTCCATGTTTACCTTAGGATATTGTGTATGTTAGCACACAGCAATCCACACACACACATTTATGTAATGCAAGGGTGTTGCAGTTCAAAGGTCAGGTGATGGCCAGTAGCAGAAGGGAGATTTATAGCGGCCGGAGTGAAGGTCAGCAGTATTACGTACTGAGGGTCATGTTGGTCTTTGAGGTAGATAAAGACTGGGTTGCTGTAAACGAACTACCCGCAGTGCTGCCATCCATGTACTTCCATACAGTTTATCTATAGCAACCCCAAGAGCTCTTCAGTGCACCAGTGATCTTCTCTCTCTCTCTCTCTCTCTCTCTCTCTCTCTCTCTCTCTCTCTCTCTCTCTCTCTCTCTCTCTCTCTCTCTCTCCCCCCCAAGCCGTCTCACAATCTTTACTCCTGCACTCTTGACAAAGTAGACCTCACACGAGGGAATTCAGAATCATGTCTAATATACGGTGGCTCTTTTATGTCTGCTGTCTATCTGTTCTTAGCAAATAAATCAATAACAGGTTGTCCTCCATCCTTTTTCACTGGAGGTCCGGGGGGATTGATTCCAGGTATAAAAAGAGACCTGTGCTGCACATATAGAGTGTGAATAGAAGAGACAGGGAACAAGACAACAGAGGATGACAGAGCTCTGGTGAAATATTCAGCTGCAAACTTCCAGCAGGCGATGGACGTGCACCAGCTCCAGCTCAATTCTCAGAGAGTGAGGACTGGTGTTAGTGGAGGAATTACGCTGAAGATGGATGTTTGACTTAGTCTGGACCAGAAACTCTCATTACGCAACTGAATTATTCTTTGTTCCAATTAATGTTGCTGTCATCGATGGCTTGTTTATTATTCTCAGTTAATGTAGTTTCACATATTATCGATTGCGTTAAAGATTTCTTTGTAGGTTAAACCGTGACATATCGTAAACGTTCTTTCTCTCAATGCGGCACATTGATCGACATCAAAAACGATCCAGGGTGGCTCTGGAACATGGAAGTTTATGTAAAACTAACACATTTCCAACAAGAATGTGCTTTTCATAAACACATGCCGTAATGTGAACTGAATGTTTAGTCTTGCAAAAATTTAAAAACCTCTCGTGTGCCTTCCTCTTTATTTTTAATGCAGGCACTTGTGGCTGCAATTTTCAAATGTTAATAAGACGGCAATTACCCTCTGTTGACACATATTGGCTTCAGCTTTATAACACTCTGCAGCTAATAATCCTGAAAATGACTTGTACAAGGTCATGTTTAGAGAGCAATGACTGGACGCCTGTAATTAGGGGTGAACTGCTACTGTGGATGAAGGGAAACTGAAAGTGGAATAAAAAGAACGAGAGGAACAGCTGTGGAATACATACAGCAGTTGCTTTTTAAATCATTTAAACTATTTTTAAAAAACATGCCACAATGCATCTTGTGCTTTCTCTTTAATTGTGTTGAGAATTTAAGAGTTTAAGATTCTTGTTTTCTCCAAAAACCACATTGGCCTGATGATGCGGCATTCGTTGTTTATTTTTGCCAAAAGTCATTTATGTTCAACCAGATAAGTGCTCACAATTAATTGAAATGCTTTCTCCCATTAAATGTATTATCTTGTTCCCACCGGGAAGCTGTGTCTCAACATTAGTCCATCAGTCTAGACTGTTCAATTTGCACTTGTGGTTTTTGACGGCAGAGTGACAATGATGTCTGTCAGCGGGATGTTTGATTGAATTTTTCAAACCGAAGGAATCCAGAGGACACCGCCTACTGTGCCATCTGAATAATGGCACTCTGAGGTTAAAGCACGATTTTAATACATAAAGATGAGAGGAGAGATGGCACCTGCTAGGCAGAAGAAAATACCAAGAATTTACATATTAAGATGACGGATATTTCATAATTCATGATGATAATTTCCAGTGACAGATGTTGGTGTAGACAAACATCTGTTGTTAGTTCAATCAAATGCTTCCTTAACTCTCGGGTACAAGCTCCAATAAGTACACAGTCTGATTACATTTCGCTTTATGTGCTCAGGCAACGTTTGCTGCACCTTTTTTTCTGTTGTTTTCTGTGCTTGTTGTTTGTTTCTGCCTCACACGTTTTGTCACGCAGCTCATCAAGCACATCCCAAGTGAGGCAATGTGATTATCAAGCAGCCAGCTTTAATTCATATCTTAACTAACACATTTTAGTCACACATTTAGCATTTTTGTGGTTTGTGTCCTGAGGTTGAAGTGAGGTGAAGAGCTTTGTAACGTAAATGATTTGTCCTTAGTGCTGTCTGCCATCTTCATTTCCTATAGGATGTTGTTTGAATTGGTGTTTTCCCCCAGAGGAAAGAGACGACCATGTCACCAGGATGGAGGAGAAGCCATAACAGAGAGTCCAATGTTTTTAAATGTATGAAAAATCTGTTGAAACATCATAATTGAAAGCTGAGACTGACTTGCGGCTCCATCCCCCGACAGGCAGCCAGGTAGGTTGTATAGATTCCATAGATTTGTCTCATTGCTCAGATAGTGGTGGTTGGAATTGCTTTTGGACATGTGTAAGAATTTAAATCTCTGTTTTGGCTCTATGGGTCTGTGTGATACAGAGTGAAGTGTTGTCCTTTTTTGTTTCACGCTTTTATTTAACACCTGTCACACTATTAAAACAGCACAAGTGATCATTTTCTAAATCATAGCTGATCAAAAACTGTGGAGAAGCATATGGCACAAGAGAGACTGGAAGGGCCGGCCATTATGCCCACTGAGGAGATTATAGCTTTGGATGTGGATAAAGGACACTGTTGAGGGTTTTTTTCTGCACAATGCCAAGCTCATAGGGATGCTCTTGCGAAAGAAGGTGAGCGAGTGCCTTTTCAAGGGGATTTGGAGCTCCCGATTGGCCGCTGTGCCAACCTGTTAGCCCTAATGTCTATGCTGAATCACAACCAACTGTGTTTTTGATAAGATTTTTGGCAGAGCTGCTGTGCAAAACAGCAGCATATCCACAGGCTCAGTGCAGAGTGTGTACTGCGATTTAAAACCCTCAACCTGTGTTCAACTCGTTGTCTGATGTGGTATAACTTTGCTCTGCTACTGAGGCATGATAGTGTCAGATTTAAGATATTTTTAGATGGTTGGTAGATACTACGACAACTACACATTTTTTGTTCTTCAGGCCCTCGCTTTTAACACATAGCACCAAAACTGCAAGGATCAAAAGTAATTTGACTCGTCGGTTCTAAATATCTCTTCAGCAGCTGTTTGTTTTTTCAACACTAGTTAATGTACAAAACAAGTCTGAGTTGATTGATTGATTTAGATTTGCCAAAATTCAACAGTTGGGTTCAATTTACAAAGCAGGGATTTACAACCTGGCTCATAGGGCTTGAGGATGACAGGAGTAATCATCATACCATGTTCATTTAATTGCTGGTAATGAAAACATGCAGCTGAATGGAGAATCTCACCTGATTTCACCGAGCTCATCCCCTGAAACAAGAAATCAACAGTGAGGGATTTCTTTGGCTATCCAAGAAACAAACTAAAAAAAAAGTCAACGCAAAGTGGTTGTTAAAGGAAGAAACGTGTGAAACATGTATGCCTATCCCTCCATGCTGATTAAAGTGTTTTCCCTTTCATAACTTCAAATTTTAAATGTTGATCATAAAATGCACTAATTGTCCACATTTTGGCTTCTGCTGCATTCGCTCTCTGTTTGGTGACTTCTGATTTACAGACAGACACACAGAGACCCTGATCTGACCCCACACAGAAACATGCACAGACTCTCCTGGCTCGGCGGTGTGTGGATGAGTTGAGGTACAGCCAGGGTCAGTTCTGCTCTGCTGTCTCGCCCTTACGGTAAATTGGCAACTATTTTGAGAAAAAGAAAAAGAACAGGTCTCAACTCTGAGTAACCACCACATCTGTCAATCGTGCTGGTTATGTTTTGGCTCCTATGTACAGGGCTGCGAGTGGAACTGTTGCACTGGCTTTTATCAACGTTTTCACTGCCGACAGAAGCAATGCAGAGGTACAGGATCCGTCTGTGGGAGCGTTTAGTGCATCAAAATTCAGTGAATGACATTTCATCAATCTGCAGCAGGACAATCTGAAATAAACTGACAGATGAAGCAACCAGACATCTTTCAAGGTGAAAAATATCCTCGACTGGCCGAGTCAATCACCTGATGTCAATCTGACTGAGCTGCACTGCACTTGCTCAAGGAGTAAAGGCAGTGACTCCACAAAAAGCTTCAGCTTCATGTAGCGCTGTGTGCTTAAATTCGAGCTGCAATTAACGGTCATTTTCATTATTGATTAAGATTTTGAATATATTCTAAGTTATTTGGTCCGTAAAAATGGTAAAAAATTTGGATCTGTGTTGCCCAAACCCCAAGATGACCTTCTCAAATGTCTTGTTTTGTCCACAAACCAAAGATATTAATTTTACTGTCATTAGAGGAGCAAAGAAACCAGAAGATATTCACATTTAAGAAGCCGAAATCAGAGAATGTGTCCTATGTATGTCACATTGTAATGTGTTGTGTGTTGTAGTCAAACCGATAAATTGATTATCAAGTGATGAATCCATTAATTGTTGCAGCCCCGGCTTAAATGACTGCTCTTTATCTTCACACACTTCTATTTATATTCATGTAAACTTTCTGTAAATTGACCCTTTAATGTGCTGTTCATTATTTCATTTCAAATTGAATGTGCTGAAGCCTTAAAAATAAGAATCATGGAACTATCCAAATCTTTAAAGTGTGGACTATATGTCTTGAGGAGCAGAACCCAGAGCCTAAGCCCTTTGTGGATTGAATATTGATCTTTTCTGTTAAATTACAAGTTAATTGTTTACACATCTGGTTTTCATTAAATGAAATCACCTGATTGATCCAGGTAACCACAGTTTGTTTGTTACAGCTGGACTCTAAATGATGCTTGAAGCTTGGCTCCTGTGCAGCTTTCTACTTGCCTCAGCTCACTTGTCCAAGTTCAAAACCAAACGTCAAAGTTAAGAGTGAGACATTTAAAGTAAAGTCAAACGAACAACACCGCTTGCAATTTCATTTTCTTATTTCTTTCCCCCGGAGCAGTTGAGTGACAATTTTCTCCATCCTTTAAAAGAGTTCAAACCAGCACCTGTCTTGGGGCTTTCCTGCTTCCTCTGTTTGATTGACGTTTTAAAGAAAGAGTCAGGTAGTTGTAGAACTTGTACCAGGCTCGGGGAAGATGTAGATCGAGCCCTCTGGCTAAACTCTGGAGAGGAAAATTAATCGGAGCCAACAACACCTCCAGTCCCCAGGCCAGTGAATCAAATCCTGACATTTACACAAGTCTGAAGCAACAAAAGGCTACAGAAATCGTTTTACTGCTATTTGCTGACCCCTCACTGTTTCTCTAAAGAAGTGTTTGGTTCAGTACTTTAGTGTCACTCTTTAACTGCACAGTGGTGGATTCTTAATGGTCAGGTTGAAAGCTGTGACAAAATTAAACAAGTGGGATGCAGATGTACAATGTTACCATGGAGATCTGAGGTAGAAGTAGACAACAGCCTGATGATAATAAGGTAGAGAATTAAAAGCTTTTTCTTTCGTCAAACTATTTAACATTTTTAAGGTTTTGATCCTTTACAGTTAGATCTTCTGTCTTTTTTATACAATAACAATCTGTGTAAAAAATGGGATTATTAATGGAGTAGAAACAAAGAATTCTGCTTCACTAATTTTGATTGAAGTGTTTCAGATTAATCTACTTCAGTTTGATAATACAAGATAATAATTTACCATGATCCTTAACATTGTTATTTTGTCTATGAAGACAATCTCACATTCATGATCAAAATAAACAAATATAAAAAGCTGCCTCACCTCTTAACAGCATAAAGCCTGCAGGATGCAGCGTGATCACCAACCCCCAAAAGATTAATGACAGAAATGACTTTCACATCAGGGTCTCCCACAACCAATTAAACTAATGCAAGATGACAATTTGCATTTGGTCTCTAGTAGCAACACTCGCTGTTGCGATGAGCGGGTGCCACCTTCCTTTGCTGGCATTTTCACTCCACCACCCTTTTTTGGATGGAGCAATATAAAACCTTGAACACCTCCCCAGGGATTACTTCCATTTAGCAAAGTGATAATAATCTGGAGCTCATCACAGGAATGTGTGTAACTTGGCATGGCATGAAAGCTTTAAGAGAAAAGTGGAATGACATGAATCACTGGAGTAGGTTTTTAGGACCGGTCATCTGTTTTCAGTTTGTCCTTATCAGCCGTGCAAGCCCTCTGGCTAGAGCCAACCTCGGGCACGAGCCTTATCGAGCAGCTTTGTGAAAGAAAAGTTGTAGAAGTATTTCTGTTGCCTTTGGTCCAATTTGTGAATCCATGTAGAACACAATCAACAGACTGAGGTTTTAGAGAACTAGACAATCACTACTACTTTAAACTTACTGGTGTCTTTGGGATGAAGAGCAGGGCCAGAGGAAAGAAGGATGGATGGAATTTCCTGGCATGTCTCCATACAAAAGTTTTTTTGCAGAGTTATGTTGGTAGAAAAAAAGTGAAACTGTTTACTGGCTTGGTACCCTCTGTGTTTCTTTGAAATGTAATCATATCCCCAGGTGGACATATTTATTGCATACACAGGCAATACATTGTAGTCGCAGGAGCTTATTATTTATCAATATTTACTCAGAGAAGTATATAGTGTAAACATGAAAAAAACAATGGCTGAATCAGTTTGATTTAGAAAGAGCTGGTGTCCTGGCATAGAGCTCAGTTAAATCTCTTCAAATAAAAGTGGCAAACAAGGAAGACAAAGGACACAATGGACTGTTATTCTCGAGCAGAGCTGGCAGGGGCACAAAGCCAGGAGCTGTTAAAGTTATAATTTGGGAATTTAGCTGCTTCAAAAACATCAGCTTGTACTGAGGAGGATGAAGAAGCTGATGTTGTGGTCGTACTAATTACCGGGCACACTGCAGATTTGCCATTTTGTGAAGATTCGGTCTGTGACTCAGACCGAATCTTCACAGTGGTTTTTACATTTCCTTCAGATTCAATTTTAATTTAGATTATTGCAATGGAATATATTGTATTATAGTGTGATTCTGATGAAAGAGTCAACACTGCAGCTACAGCCAGTAAACAGCTGCTGGGAGGATTTTGGGGATTCCTCTGCAAACAATGTATTATACATATATGTATTAAAATATGTAGGTACATATTGAAAGTTAATTTAAGCGTCTACAGCAGTGCTTGTGGCTCTGGGCGGCAATGGTGCCTGAAGCTAAATGCACTATAAGCACAAAGGTAATCACTGATGGTAACAGTGTGGACCAAGGTGGTGGACCGACTTACCCACGTCACCATTCACAGAGCCACGCCCCTAGCATGGCTAAAAAAAATCCAATTTTGATTCCCCCTAGTGGTGGTTTAAAAAAAGTACTGGAGCCGCTCACAACGTGCCCATTTACAATTTGTTTTTAACAGATGCTGCAATTGCATAATTATTTTTACATGTTGGTTGTAAATAACTGAAATGTCCAACATGGTGATGGAATGTAGAAAATGGGATAACTACTGTGATTGCTAGAGGTGTTATTATAAAAGGGCTTTGAGGATAAACTACCGCGGCTCTTTTGGGATATTCACTTAAAAAGTGTTGTCACTGACCCTGAGCAAGTTCCTGAAGTTTTCTCTCAGGCTGTGCCACCTCTTTGTGACTTCCCCTTTGCTTATTTAATCACTTTTTTATTTTATCCAGATTAGTCTCACTAAAGCTCTTTAAATTAATCTAATTGAATCTCTTTTTCAGCTCAGACATCGAGGGGCAGTTAGAGTTTATAGTCATCTGCCTCATTTTCTTTAAGCTCCTGTCATCACATCAGTCACATCCTGCTTAATCCCCAACTGCTGAGAACCACCAGGGGAGCGGAATAACCCTGTGACTCCCTCGCCGCCACTCTGTTTATTATTGGTGCGTTTGGATATCAGGATTTGAGGTGATATAATGCCCCAACAATGATCGACGGTTCTTTGGAGCGCAAGTGAAACAGAGTCTGAGTCATTTCCTTGCTTTTGTAATGACCCCTTTTATTGTGTCTCAGCTATGGCAGAAAGTTTGAGTGCAGCACTTTGCTCTCCATATATCATAATCAGGATGTGGTAGAGGTTATTTACATTGTTCTCGATCCAGTGTTAGGGATCCTTAATTCCATTGTTAGTTTCGTGTAAAGAAGGTGGATCATGTTACTGCCAGATTTCTTGGTAATATATGCAAGTGTCTTGGTGGAGTTGAGAGTCAGAGCCTCTGGCCTGTTGTATGAAATGCTCCGTCGCTGAACGCTAACATTAACAGGCCAAGAATACTGATGAGACCTGGAGTTTCCAGACAGTCGAGATTCTTCAGCTCACACGTTGGTGTCACAACCAAAGTATTTTTATCTCCCTGCTCAGTGTGGCTCTGAGCTGCTGAAAGCTTAGATGATGGACAGAAATGTGATACTAGAACCTTCATTTATAGAATATACTTCTCATTCCGTTCCCACGATTCAAATTCTTCTTATTCAATTCAGCTGCTTTCAAACATACTCTGAAATCTAGATAATCTTCGGAAATCATCTGGGTGGGCTGTGTGTGAGAACGCCAATGTCCAAGTCAGTTTCTGTGGACATTGTTCAGAGTTTCTCCTGCCGGCCCCCGAGTAAAAACTCTGTATAATGTCCGAGTGAGCCCATATGAGAATACAGCAGGAAATGACCTGGAGGATTCACTGCAAACGAGTGGGCTTGTTGAAGACGCTTCTAACATAAAACGGAAGCAAAACTCTATAAACAAAAAGAATACAAATACATGGAGTCATATATGTAGAAGATACCGACAAAGATTTCAACTTGGAAAGCCAATGAGATTCAAAAGCTTTTGGTGACAAGGGCCACCGCTGGTGTGGATGTGCTGTAAACAAAAACATGTTTTCATGGGTGGAAGTTTGATGTCCTGCCTCCTGCATTCAGCGCCACGCCTCGCTCGAACACTCTGGAGACTTTTCTGTTGTTGTGAACACGTCTAAGAATCTCCTGCTGTGTTTTTCATACGTGAAAGGCAAACTCCCGAGGAACTCCAAACACAAGTGTGCAGATATTCTCCAGGGTTCAAGTCTGAAAATGGCTTTTCACTTCCCCGATACACACTTTTGGTCATTGAGGATTTTTGCTGCATCTCACGTGGATTTCATTTTCTAGATTTATGCACACTTTCAAAAAGATGTGAATGTGGAGTCTTCACATGAGTCGGTGAATCTGCGCCTGTTTTCTCTTCCTCAACGACTACATGCGTGTCCTGGTAAACTGAAATTGAATTGTGGGAACTGAATGTGGAAGAGGTCTTATGGAGAGTGCGTCCCAGCTGGGTGCACCTCCGTGCTGTGCCTGCAAACACTTCCATTTTTATCTGTGCTCCTCGCAGCATAACATATACCAATATTTATCCAGTCACTGTGAGTGCTGCTGACTCTAAACAGACTCATAGCATTTACTCTTTCTCTTTAATAGGTAATCAACAAAATTGTATACGCACTTCGCATTTATTAGCGCCCCCGTCGTAGCCTTATCGTTGTGATTGCAGGGGCATGTTTGCGTTCATTGCGACCATCAGTCAGCGGAAGTGACAGGACAGGAGCCAACCTCACACGAGGCTTCTCGGAACACTGAGGTCATTCGATCTTTGCTCCCCCCACCTCATCCATCACAATGACATATGCAGATGTACAGCCATAAGGCCATTGGACATAAGTGCCTCCGAATTCAACCTGCTCATAAGTCCTGTCTGAACAAGACCACCTGTTTTCAACCTCACATCTCTGGAGCGTGAAAGATTGTAGCATCTGTTGATGTGTTGTTTAAAATGTGTACAGCAGCTTTTTTGATACATTAATACGCTTTCATAGGCCAGATAATCAACCAATGATATAATTGTGGATTTTACAAGCTCGCATCATTTTATATCACCCTTTCTTGACTTAACGATGAATTCTACCTCATGTAAGAATTCACTCATGCTTTTACTTTGGGTTATGTCAGCGATAGAGAGGAAAGAAACGAAAAAAAAGGTAACAGGAAAGGATGATATAACATTTGTGAACTTGAACAACACTTCCTAAAATAGAAACTAGAGAAGCAAGACTCTAATCTGTGATGCTCGGCTGAATTTATGGCCCCGAGGTGATCTGTGAACACAGGAGATTAAGAGGGTTGCAGACATGTGTGAACCTTAAAAAACTTTAGTATTATAGCTATGCCAGGAGGTCTTAGCCTGGAGAAGCGTTCAGATGTGTGAGGGACAAACTATCCCAAAGCACAAACCAGCAGTGTGTCTCTTAATGGAAAATGCTTGTACTACACGCACTGCGTTTGTGCAGTTTTCTCAGCATTAATAATCCCCATCTGGAGAAATATTTTTCTAACATGTAGGATCAAACTTTAATGATGTCCTCTCTAGCATCAAGCCCCCCCGCAGACTCCATAGATTCCTAACTTCTTTAATGCTTCATCTTGTAGCACAAAACATATGGCGAGGCTAAGATGTAGTGAGGACTCAAGTGACTGGCCTGAATAAAAAAGAAGAGGGGGTAATTAATTTACAAGGCAGCCCCGGGCGGAGAAAGCAAAATATAACATTTATAATGAATGATTATCAACATTGAAGTTTTGGGGTTTTAGATTTCTTAGGGAGTAGGTTTTCAATAAAAGTCTGTGCCCCTGAAAAACCCATTTTGAAAGTTGGAAGGTTTAGTTTTTTTGAAAAAGTAATAATATGCTGTGGTTTTACAAACCAGATCTGCTGGTTTCAAATCTTTCTACGTGGGTATCTGGATATTTTTTAATAGCTGAGAAGATGTCATGGTTGGTGTTGGATGTGTGTAAATCCATTTTCCTCCCTCTCCGGCTCAGTGTTTGCTTACACTGGGCATAATGAATCATTAATTCACTGCTGTCATTTGCAGCCCACAGTCACTCTGAGCAGAATTAACTCTTGATCCAGTCGAGCAGAGACGAAACAAAGAAGCTGAAGAGGCATGAACCTCTCTATATTTGTCTCACCCATCCAGTAAACTATGGATCCGTTTACGTGTGGATCGGGTGGCTGTTTTCTAATAAGGCAGTTGTGCCGTGCGCTGTGATGCATGTTGTTTTGGCTGCTTTGCATTTTTATAATTTTATTGACTCTGATTATTTCCCGACCTCCTGTTCATCTGTGCTGCAGGTATTTCTCAGGCTTTGAACAGCAGATGAGTTTCTGTACTACAGTGGACGACAGAGCATTGCTGGAGGTGATCTTTTTATTTTCTTTCTTTCTAACAAAATGCCCTCTCAATCATTAAAGAGGCTATATCTCATGACATAGTGGTTTCCAACCACAGATACTTTTACCCGTGGGGCTACGTAGAGAGATGATGGGGTTTCTCAACCAATTTGAAAAAGCAGAAATATGATATTTATATGAAATCTTTTTACAATTGTATATAGCACTTTTATTCCATTCATATCTTGTTTTTATATTTTCCACATTTATAAGTGTTGCTACTTATTATTACTTTACTTTATTTATGATGATGATTTTTGAATGTCCTCTTCCTGCTGTAATGTAGGACTAATAAAGGATTATCTTATCTTACATATGTAAAAGTAATGTTTAAATGTTTTAAATAGTCAGCTAAATGGTATAAATAAACAGCTAAAGGTAATGGAAATAGTGAGTTATTGTAATAGTGTTAAATAACGTCCAATATTATACGAATTGGAGGATGATGGTAGGTGTCGATGAAGAGCTACATGAGTTCATCTGACAGGACGGACAGACGGGTTAGAAACCACCGTCATAGAAGAAACACTTTGGTCAACTGAAGTAGTTTAAGTGAGTGTCTCTCTCCGATGATGCAGAGTTTGTTTTAATTAGTCTCAAAACTTCTCATTAATGCCTTGTTGGAATCTGGGTGTTGTTATTGCGGAGGCATGTACCTCAGCATCATTATCTCTTCACTGGATAATAAACTGGGCCCCACAGATAAGGTGGTTGGTGTCCCTTTGGATAGTGAGGCAGCTGTACAATAAAACAAATCATGAACCGACGCACAACCTGTTTTCAGACATGAACTCTGGAAACTGTTCGAAAGAATTCTGGACATGTTCCAGAATTTGGTTTTCACATATGAACAATGCAGCAGGAGGTTGTGCAGGTCAGACAGAGACATTGATGGAACATGCAGGAGGGAAGATATTACGTACTATTTCATTCCCTGCAGCATGTTTAACAGTTTGGGGGTTGGCCCCCAAAGGCTCTCGAATCTTGTTTTCCAGATATTTTACCAGGGCGCTGTCCACAAAACGTCCCTCCGCAAACATCCAGGAACATGTCCAGACTTCAGTGCATGTCATCAAGCTCTTTGTAGCATTGTGAAAGCACCAACATACCCTAAAGTGTCCTTTCAGTTCACTGTTGACATTCTTACATTTTCCTGTAAACTCCATTGAGTGTATTCTTGAAGTTACAGTTGTTATGGTGAAACTGTGTGATTTCTGAAGATGACTGCTCTGTTAAACAGCGGCCAGCAGGTAGCTTGTTACTGTTATACTGTGGGTTTTAGTCCCTAAACCTCTGAGGCTCAGTTTCTAAATCTCACTCTCTTCTCCTTCTCGTCTTCTTTCTGTTTTTCTATTCTGTAGTCCTGAGGAGATTTTTCTTTTCTCCCCGATAAGACCACTGCTGTTTCGTCTTTTCTGTTTGTTACCTCCTGTGGCAGAGGCTCAGCTGTTCTGCCCCCCTCTCCTCAGTCACACAGACATAGAGACACAGCCAGTCTAATTGGTAATAACCCTTCAGCTGTCATAACTCCGGCTCACTGCTGCTTCCTGGGGACGGGTGAAGAATACCTGTCTGTTATCGCTGGTGTGCGTTAGCATACAGATCTGTAAGACAACTAAAAGACAGCATCAACATGCTGTCTTTTAGTTTCCAGGATTAGTGGGAAGTTTCTTTTACAACTCAATTCACCACATTTTTTATTGTGTCCATGTCTCATTTCTTCCTGCACAATTATCAGTTTAAATATTGTACTATTGTCTTTAAAAATGCTGCACAGACACAGCTCAGACGGCTCCTCCATTATTGCTCGTTCTTTCAATAAGTTCTCCGAGTGAAGATCCCGTTTCGGCTCCGTTCTGTTTATGACTTTCTGTTTGTGCAGGATTATCAGGTCAAACTGCACAAATAACTTGGGAGAAGGAAAACAAATGGCCCCAAAGATGATGTGCCTGTGATTTCTAAAGACAAGTTTTCACAACACTGGCAAACGTATGATTCTCTCAGAGCTTCTCCTTGAAAAAACAAACACTTCTCAGCATTTTGCAAGTTGAATCATGGCCACGATATATAAAAAAAAACACCCACTAAGTGTCATTAATATGTGAGAAAAGACCGTCTTCTTCTGCATCGTTTGTTTGTATGAGACACACAAAAACCAAGGAAATGAGATTTCACGATAAGTTTCCTCTTCTTTTTTCGGAGTCCACAGGAAGAACTTCATGACTATTAGTGGTTTAGTTTAGAAATAGCTTTCGTCTGATTTCTCGTCTTAGCTTTCGTCTTTATTTGAAAACCAAGAATATTATTTCTGTTGGTCCTGGCGGTGGGACAATGCAGTTAAATTCCTTCCTGCATGAATAATTATTTTTGCTCCTTTTGGGACATCATACAAAAAAAACTTTATTTTCTCATTCTTTCGAGCCGCAACCAGTCCTGAGCTAAATGGAATTGGAACGGAGCGCGGTGTCGGGGAGCCGGTGTTCTCCCATTTCTGATGACCGATGGCAGGAGAGAGATGAAAGGCCTAATGTAAAAAGCCATGCCTCTGCTTCTTCTCCTCCCCACCTCCTCCCCTCTCGTCTTTCCTCCCTCCTCGCCCGAGCTGCAGTGCATCTTTTCACAGTCACGAAAGAATGCAGGCGGAGGGGCCTGCCAGTTCTGTTCATATACACAGCACACAGATGCACAAAGATGCAGACACACATATTCCACCTCTTCTTCCTGTCATCCCCTCCATTCTCCCACTTCTCACTCTTACTTTTTCTCCCTTCCCTTTTCACCTTGTTTCTAGGGCACAGTACACTTCATGGGGGACACTTCCCACACAGCTTTTTGAACATGCTAAGAGCTTTTAGCTTCTGGGTTTCCGTATTATTATTTCTACTTTCGTGATACATGTCGTGATGACACCCCGGATGATGACTGACTTAATGGACTGAAGAATTTCACCCTGTGCAACATTTGTCAAGCAGGCTGTCTTCAATTATTCATCAAACAGAACATTAACCACTAACATGAACTTCGATAAAAAGCTTATTTGTACACCAGCTGTATATCAGACATTCAGAGATGAATAAGGATTTGGTTGTTTTGGGGTGATGTTGCCACCAGGAACATGTGGACAGACACACTGCTGTTGATTTCAGTTAGAAAGAGCAGATTCCATCTTAAAAATCTGTTCTCTGTGTTTGTGTTTCTCAGTTTTCGGCTCCTTTGTCCTGGTGGAGTTACATTTATTTATTTTTTCCCCTCTGCTGATCACACCTCCGTGCCTCACGCCTCCTCTTATGCTGTCGGTTCACATTCGGAGTCGCTCTAATTGAGTTTTTGGACAGCTGGCCCGGTCTCAAACGCTCCACGAGAGATAAAAGACATTTTGCATTGCAACATCAAAGGGGCGCCCCCGCACGCTCACCCCATTCCACTTCCGTAGTCACCACAACATGACGAAATCAGATGAACATCTAAGGTCAGTGCGGCTCCGAAGGGTTAATGATGTGGAGACCGAGCTCTGATTTTTAATTCACACCCAGGGCAGATAACTGCTCTCCACCCATTCAAGTCTCACTCCTTCCACCGGTGACGCAGGCACTCTTGCACCTTGTGAACAACCTGTTTATTTAAAGCACTTTACATGAATACATTTGAATGTAATTTGACATGACATAGCTTAGACCTGTCATTATGTGACATTGTTTGCTTCAGCAGGATCAATGGGCTGATAATGGAGGTGGATGTGAGGAAGCATATGTAAATTCGGCAATGGCATGAAGTATCAGAGACTCTATTGATATTAGAGGGAATTCAGTGAAGTGGCACATTCTGGAAATCACTTCACCGACGTTCAAACTCCTATCATTTCCCATACAGCTCTCTTAATGTAATTCCCCATATTTTAAAGAGAATATAATACAGCACTTGTGCCCCTTGAGAGAGCAAATGATCCAACTATATTTGGGGGGGGCGTAAAGCGACGGGAGCTAAAACCAAGTGTTTCAGACAGAGGCTGAAAAGAGGAGCGGCAGCAATGAACAGAATGAGGAAAGTGATGTGTTTTATGAACATGAAGAGCATGTAAATCTTTAAACCAATAAAAAAATGATGGCCGTGAATGTAAGCTCTATTATAGAAGAGAAGTGGGGATATTTTGACGAAGCTTCTCGGCCACTACACCGCGTTTGGTGATGTATTTGAAGCTTTCATATCTGGACCCGCGCGAAAGGTCATCAACCAATGACCTTGACTGAGTGTCGTCAGCAAGATAAACACAGGAAATTGTGTGTGGTTATACCTGTGTGTTTGCCCATCCCGATTCAACGCAGAAAGCTCATTAATATGACCATGAGTCATTTGCTAAAATGACAAAAGGTTTTTTTATCTGAGGGGCCTTTCAGCAGGCCATTCAAATGTTAACCCAGCAGATACCAGACCTTTCGAGAGCCGTTTACTGTGTTCACAATGGGCTATTATTTCAATGTTGGTATTACTTGCACCACAGGGTCATTTCTGTCAAAGCCACAGTCATCATGAGTATCTCTGCTAAAAGACCGAGGTGGAAAAGGACAGAGAAAATTCAAAGTTTATTAATTTACATTTCAATCACCAACTCTTGTATTCCTGAGGCCTCATGTGTATCATTCACTCGTCCATTTGTGATGAAGGATTTTTGATTAATTTCATTTCAGCATTGTATATATCTGTTCTTGCATGTCTTGCTTTCCTTGTTGTTCCTTCTTGTTCCTTTACCAATCTATGAGTGGACTAGCTCGTAAAGCTTGTGTTGAGCGTGTGCGTCCTCATGTGTGGATCTGATTAAATTTGGAGATCCAGGAATTGTTTTTTACTTTCTTTGTCGTGGCAAGATAGGGTATCAGCCTTGCAATCACCAAAGTATACTGATTCTAAAACATGAAATAGGCCCCTTGTGGTGCATGTTTAGGGAACTGCCATATATATATATATTTATATAATCCTGCTAATTTATTTGTCTTGATATGACATGATAAAGGATAAGTGGTATGGATGGATGATATGATAATGATTTGCAGCTTCTGACATCATTAATAACTTTTATTTAGTTGTTGTCTAGTATATATTTAAAAGAGCTGTCAGTTTGAGTACTTTTTTTGAGTGTCATTGGTGGGATGACCTTCATGTTTATATTTGGATCATCACTTTGAGGAGCTTGGCAACTGCCTGGCACCGATGCAGTTTTACTGTGAGGTCACGGTGTCCTGTTCTGCCTTCAGCGCTGCTATGTCTGAAAACAAAGATTGAAGAAATCTTGAATGTGTCCTGAAATGAGCTGTGACAGTAGAGATATTGTCTCTGTGCTGAAATCTCCAGAGACATGGCTCTTCACAAATGTGAGCGGGTCAGAAAGCTTTCCTTTTGGCAAATTTTCAAAGACACTCTGTTTCTCCCTGGTATCGTGTTTCTTGGAAAGATTACACAAGTATACACAGAAAAATAACAATGTAGGAGAACAGATTAATGTTGTTTTATTGTTCAAATATGCTCAGTTTTCTCTTAAAGTTTTGGAAACCTTAACAAATATAGCTCTAAATTCAAAGTTCTCAGATCATTGATTGATAATGGGAAACTGCTTTTTTCTTTACTGAGGTTTTAGAGAACTTTTTTTTAGCAGAGTTCATTTCATTTGGATTTTATTTTAGCAATGTGGAAGTTTAATGAAGTCGCTGTAAAGTTTCTATGGTTTATTGATCCAAGCACCAGATTTCTGTTCTTCATGGCTAATGCCCAGTATCACCATGTCAAAGCAGTGTTTCATTTTTATCACACATATAAACAAAGCATCCTAACAGAACAGCAAATATGCTCATCATGAAGGAAGCCCCAAAGGGGACAATTCAATTTTTTTTAAATCACTTTACTTTGTTGATGTCAAGGGGAAATTGGGTAAAGCCATTGCATTGGCCAGGAATCGGACCCGGCTCTCCCGCGTGGCAGGCGAGAATTCGTCCACTGAACCACCAATGCTGATGAAACCTGCCTTAGCAACTGAAGAGTTTCCCACTGACAGTAGTAGGGGTTCCAGTATGAACTATGATGGCATTGGTCGAGCACATACCACCGCCAGGGGCCAGCAGTCCGCTTAAATTCAATCAAGCTGCAACATATTTAACACACTCATAGTTATTTGTCCCCTAAATATGCATGATTTTTACACAAAGATCCATGAATTACTCTTTGAGAAATTGAAACAAATAATATTTCTTTATTGCCACTTTCTTCATTCATGTGTTACCATCATCATGAAGGTAGCACCAACAGGGGACAATTAAAGTTTGTTGCAATCACTATATTTTCTTAATTCCAATGGGAAATTGGGTAAAGCTATTGCATTGGCCGGGAATCGGACCCGGGTCTCCCGCGTGGCAGGGGAGAATTCTTCCACTGAACCACCAATGCTGATGAAAGCTGCCTTAGCAACTGCAGAGTTTCACATTGACAGCAGTAGAAGGGGTTCCAGTATGAACTATGAGGGCATTGGTCGAGCACATACCACCACCAGCGGCCAACAGTCCCCTTAAATTCAATCAAGCTGCTCCATATTGAACACACTCATAGTTATTACTCCCCTAAAAATGTTGGATTTTTTCCACCAAGATCCATGAATTACTCTTTGTCAAATCGAAATAAATGTTGAAAAAGGCCCAATCTCGTCATATCAAAGCACTGTTTGTTACTCATTGAGTTTTTGCAAATAGACAAACCATCCCAACAGAACAGCAAATTTGAGGTAGCCCCAACAGGGGACAATTGAGGTTTCTTAAAATCACTATACTTAGTTGATTCCAAGGGGAAATTGGGTAAAGCTATTGCATTGGCCGGGAATCGGACCCGGGTCTCCCGCGTGGCAGGCGAGAATTCTTCCACTGAACCACCAATGCTGATGAAACCGCCCTAACAACTGCAGAGTTTCCCACTGACAGTAGAAGGGGTTCCAGTATGAACTATGAGGGCATTAGTCGAGCACATACCACCGCCAGGGGCCAGCAGTCCGCTTAAATTCAATCAAGCTGCTCCATATTGAACACACTCATAGTTATTTGGCCCCTAAATATGCATGATTTTTACACAAAGATCCATGAATTACTCTTTGAGAAATTGAAACAAATAATATTTCTTTATTGCCACTTTCTTCATTCATATGTAACCATCATCATGAAGGTAGCCCCAACAGGGGACAATTAAAGTTTGTTTGAATCACTATATTTTCTTAATTCCAAGAGAAAATTGGGTAAAACTATTGCATTGGCCGGGAATCGGTCCCAGGTCTCCCGCGTGAGAGGCGAGAATTCTTCCACTGAACCACCAATGCCCTAACAACTGCAGAGTTTCCCTCTGACAGTAGAAGGGGTTCCAGTATGAACGATGAGGGCATTGGGCAAACAGTTTCATACAGTAATTATTATCTCCCAAATGTTTCTGCAGGAACTGCTGACCTTACCCGACCCCTAGTCTTGAATTCAAGTCATTACAAGTTCATCTAAACAGCTGGCATATAGAAAAGTACAAACTGAAACATGCTCACACTGACGAGCTAGAAAGATATCTTTTTTTCTCTCATAGAACTTTTGAAGGGAGGCTGTGGCTCGCAGGGTACTTTCTGACTGTTGATCTCCTGAGATCAAAGCAGAGCAAACCTGCTGCACACACACCTCTTAACCTCAGTCCACTTAGGCCAGTTCAGGTCTTATTAAGGGTGAAGCAGTTTCAACCCTCTTTGATTGCCTGGAATTGAGTTTCTCGGCTGATATGCATAAACCAACTAACAGAATATCAAAGTCCACCTTTGTGGCTGGAACGATCCTCTCAGTGAAATTACTGAACAGGATGTGTGACTGCAGAGTGCTTCTTGTTCTCTTTTTTTTTTTACTGCAGTACATTATTAAAGTACACATATAGAGAAATATCCTTCAGAAGTATCGAAGCCCTTCTTTATATTATTTTTAGGCCTCTATTGTACATGTGAGACTTACGTTCTCTTTATTGCGAATCCAAGAAAAATCCTTATGTGGTTTAATCAAACTATATATCCACACAATACACAGAGCCACAGTGACTATCAGCTGCACATGGGGAGTATAGCTGGGCTTATCAGTGGTAGCAGATGGAGAGCGTCCAAGTGAGAGGCTCAGTCTGGCTCCATGTATGTCAGAAGTAAGAGGATGACCTTGGCTGAATCTCAACTGTGGTTCAACCATAAGAAACACACTCTTTTCCGTCTGTCTCCCTGTATATATTTGTCTTTTTTTGTCTCTCTCAATCACACACACACACTCACACACAAACGGCCTCCCTCCTTCGCATTCTTGCATTCAGAGTTACAGCTGGAGACAATATACACTCCTCCACACTATCACTTCATCAAAAAAAAAAAGCCATTTGTAAGACACTCACTGAGGCTACAGAGGCTCTTGCAAAGCCCTTACAAGCAGGTGATTAGATACTGAGTCACTTTAAGCATTTACCACAGAGGGATGAAGAGTTTGCCGCAAGGTTGTTTGATACATCATATCAGGAGAAGACTCAGTAAACATTCTCCCTCTTTTGCCTCAACATTCAATGAAGTTTTCGCCCCATTTTTTATCACCCCTCAAACATCATAGCTCGCAGCTCTTGCATCAACCTAACGCAGCAGGGCACATGACTTGAATAACACGAATCCTACAGCACATTATTCACAGGCAGTTTTTTTAGTGTCCGTGTAGTTGTTCTGCACTAACAGGGAATGATAAACAGTCAGTGGAAGAAGATATAAATGTATTTTTGGCTAATAAATGTGAAGAGCTTTGTAGATTTACACTGGTGCATAGCTCGGTGAGACAATGGACTTCATGTCGGAAGAAAACGATTAAGGATTTGCACAATCCAACCAAGCAACACAGTGGCAGTTGTCAGTCCCCTCTGTTGTCCAGAGGAGGCTGTAAACTCTCCCTGCCTCTTTTTATTACACTTGAAGCAGCCAGGTGCTCCTTGACACCAACACATTTCCTTGTTGTTTAATGCATGCAGAAGTTCTCGTGTCCTCCAGGACCTGCGGCAGCTCTCTATAACTTTATATATTAGGGATGCACCGATATGGAAATTCTTGGCCGATACCGATACCGATATTTAAAACAACAATCTAGCCGATAGCCGATACCGATATTTGTTTATTACTTGCATGTGGCCTTCTTGGTGTGTAACGCCGGGTTTACACCGGGCGCTGAAGCGCCGCCCCGCGCCGCGCAGCGTTATTCTCAAGCGCGCAGCCGCCTGGCTGTTCACACCGGACCCGCATTTCTCCGCGTCGGTCAGCCCGTGATTCTCCGCTTGTTGTTGTATATAACCCGTTCAATGTCGGGTGTCGGGGGTAAATGACGTATTCTCCAAGCAAGCCTTTAGCCCCCCCCTCTCTCTCTTTTTATCTATATGACTGCTTGTGTGGCTGTAGTGGATGGGCAGAGGGGGACATTTAATTATGTGATTGGGAAAATTGGGAAAATTAAAACTCCAGGACAACAGAAGGGGAATACAAAGTATGGGATGCATATTTGATCATTTATATCATATCAAATATGTCATTTATATCGTTTAAAATCATTTTTCAGTCTGTTTCCTGGCGCGATACGCTCGCTCGCACGCCGAAACCATCGGTGAAGGGCGCTGGCGCGGCGCGGCGCATCGCAGCCCATGTGAACCGCACAAAGGTTTAACAGGGGGGGGGGATGGGAGGCGCCTGGCTTTCCTTGGCGCTGCGCTGCGCGGCGCGGCGCTTCAGCGCCCGGTGTAAACCCGGCGTCAGTGTACCATAATCTGGATGCCAGATTGGCAGGCTGCAGAAAACATACCAATGAATATCGGCCAATGTTATCGGTGAAAGTCAAGTTTATTACCGATACGCCGATAGCAGTAAACGAGGCGAATATCGGCCGCTACCGATATACGGCCGATACATCGGTGCACCACTATTATATATACTGTAGCCTTGTGTATAACTGACGTGTTTGGAGACTTATGCAATCACTTGATTATTACTTTGGGCACAGGCACAGAAGAGTGAAGAGATGCAGCAAATAGAACTGGAGACGCCCATATGGTATGAGCCCGAACTATTTGGCCATCGGGTTTGTTTGGTCATTCACTAAGTGAATGTAATGTTATTACAGTCTGTCACAAATACAGCAGATTTATTAGCAGTGCAGGGAATCATAGAAGTGTTTTGTGTCTTCCTGATGGGTGAAAATGAATACGCTAACCATTTGCTCAACTTTTTTTTCTTTTTATATTCCACACAGTCTCATTTTGAAAGAGAACCCTTCAAGATTTCCTACCACAGAATAATTCACTGTGAAATGGAGGACTGGAGCTTATATAAGTTATCTATCACTTTAAAGTCGTGGCCTTCACATGTACTAAATGACACATTTCTCTCTCAGATTGATAATGAGCTATTGTACATTCACAGTCTCTGTCGGGATAATTACTGTTTCGTATAATGGGGGAAAAACCTCCTCATTCATGGGATATTTAATGCAAATTGAGACTCATATCAAGACTTAGTGCAGATTTAAAGTGGAAACTTGAAAAATGGTAATTGTCTCGTTCAGGCCTCTTTATGGCTCACTTAAGAGCGCCCCTCCAGACTTGGGGGGAAAATGTGAAGCAGATCGGCCACGTGAGAGCATCATTAATAGGAGGAAGTACTTCATTTATTAGAATGCCTTGTTAGAAAACAGTGAGGGTTAAGATATTTTATTTAAATTTGTGTACTTTTACTTTAGTATTCATGAAGCCTTTGTGTCTCCCTGCGAAGAGAATCGTCCTTGCTTGTAAATGTCACACAACTTCCCCATTAGAGGAGAAATGCTTCCTAGATTGACCTTTGAGTTGCAATTTCTGAATGTAAGGGCTGCTGCACACTAGAGGATTTCTATCTCGTGAAATTGTGGGAGACCACATATATAATGACAGATTTAACCGAATTTTAATCTTATAGTCATCACAACACACACACTGTAAGATTTGGCCAGAACGTCAGACCACACACTTGTTGTATGTAAGAGACATTTTCACAGTGGCGATTCCAGAGACTTGAAATCTCACGGAAACTTGTAATATCTTCTTCTTCAGTTTTTATATGGTGGTTGGCAAAGTACTTTTAGGTGCATTACCACCACCTTCTGAACTGGAGTGTGAAGCACACATTAATCGTGTCTTCAGAAGAAAAACAAACGTGGAGGAAGACCGACAACGCGCGTTCTGTTTTGCAGCCGAAAAAAAAAAGTTATTGATGTAGTCATGGCTGAGAAGGCGTATACATTTTGCAGCGTGAGGAAGTGGAGCTGGAGTGAGCTGGAAATTGATTGTTGCTTTTAGTCACAGCTGTACGAGTGCGCTACATCCGGTTGGTGACGTTTCCCCGGTCAGCTCTCTCTCTCTCTCTCTCTCTCTCTCTCTCTCTCTCTCTCTCTCTCTCTCTCTCTCTCTCTCGCTATTGTGGGTTTCTAGTCGGAGCCGATTATATCAAACATGTTTAATATTTAAGATTTGAAATCGGGGACTCAATCGGTAGCATTAAGATTATTTTGTAAACTTCAGGATTATTTGGGCAAATTTCTGAAGGGGCAAATCGGGTCTAAGATTGGCCCAAATATCCTCTAGTGTGCAGCAGCAGTAGTGGGCTTATTTGTTTCACAAAAGTGGAGGCATTTATGAATCGTCTGAATGTTAATACTGAGCCCCGGCCGTGACCGTTCTCCACTCATTTGTCCATCCAGGCCAACTATGTCTTCCCCTTATTAATAAATGTTTTTCTCAGTCTGGGAACTGGTCCAATACTTGTGATTATTTTTAATGACAAGCTCTTTTTTTTTATACTACGTTCATTTTTGTCTCTTAAGACTTGAAGACTCTTTTAATGAGCTCTCATAAGGTCTGCTTCCTTAGCCCCTGGCCAGATCCAGCTATGTGCAGCAGGCAACTCTACTAGACCAAGACTATATAAGGCATGAACACTTCCCTAGACATGAAGAACTGCCATTCTTCCCTTTGACAGATATTATCCAGCGGGGAATGGTAGCTACAGTAGATCCTTGATTAAAACATATTGCATAAATAAAGCGTAAAGAAAGATTTTAATGCTAGTGCAGATGTTGCGGTAGATTTCAGAGGAACATGAGCCTTTTGGCAGTGACACACATGAAAACACTCATTGCCGACTGAAGACTTTTGGCGCTGCTTTCAGAGACAGGATGTATATTTTCTGCAGAGAAAGAGCAGTCATTTTGTCTCAGTGTTATGGACGTTACCACCTGTTGAAGCTTCCCATTCATTTCACAAAGGCAAAAAAAGTTCAGTGTTCTATAGGGGTTCCACTCCCTAATTTGGACACATCCTCTTTAACTCCTTCTCTCCTTCTCTTCTTCTCCTCCTCCCTCTGCCCTTCCTGCTCCCTGTCTGCCTCCCAGACGCCATGATCTGGCCGGAGGAGGACAATCGCGCGCGCCCAGTAGACAGCATGGACACCGAAAGGCACTCTGCTGAAAGGTGACCTCCAGACACTTCACCTCCCCAAAACATTTGGTGAGTTAAGACTCAGAGAATCCCTTGTATTCACAAATGACACCATCTCCTCTCCCCCTGTCAACGTTTGGCTTGATGTGCAGCTCCCAACCATCTGTTAATGTTCACGTTAGACATTTTAAAGTGAGCCCTTTAAAACAGAGCACGTTATCATAAGTCTTTTTCACTGCTTTATGTCCACTCCCTTTGAAGCAAAAAAAATGTTTGTCATTTTTCTTCCTTCCCAAAGCATTTCTCGACTTGCTTTAGAATTGTCATTTTGCCCTTTGGCCTGAGAAGCACTAACCTTTTCAAGTGAAAAAATAAAACATCATTCAATCATTAATTCGTAATTAAAGGTATCTCTTTTTCTTTAATGAACTAGGTGTATACTGGTATTTTGTCTGAAATTGCCTCCAATAGAATCGATAAGCCTTTGCACATAATGAACCCTGTTTGTGCATGTGTGTGTTCATGTAAGTGAGCATGTGCATGAAGAAGATATGGTGATGGGTATTGACAAAAATCCAATTTAAAAACACTAAACGCAACAAAACCCATAAACTCATTTATTTATCCAAATGTAATTGCTCAGTAACTTCCTGTATTTGCTGAATACAGCAGCTTGTAGTAAACTTAGGTTTAGTAATTGGTGTATTTGACAAACACAGTTTTCAGCACTTGGTTGTTCTGGTGAGTATTTCTGGCAGCAGGATGGTTGATGTGAGATTGACTCTAAACCGACTGCATTGCTCATGTTAATCATCATTAAGGGAAAATGTAATTTGGTGCTGAGTGTGGCTCATAGTAGCACAAAGGAATAAGACACATCAGGCTTCATCTCCACAGGTAATTGATAGAGGGCTTTGGTGACAATAAGACAAATATACAATAGCAATGGACTTTTTGAATTTTACACTCAGATCTGAAAATGATTTTAACTAAAATATCATGCTCCATGTTTGAAACCCAAAGTAGCCATGTGAAAAAAGCTTAATTTGGATCCACATTCCAGGCAGTTTGTTATTAGCATAAACAAAGGCCCATATAGGGCTTGAGTCCTGAGTGGAGGGTGCAAGACATCTGTAAGCCATTACCTGCGGAAATTAAATATAAGTGCACACGCGACCGAACATTCAACAAAAATGATAATAACATCAACCTAATAAGAAGAACCACAACACTAAAATACCAATACTACTATCACTATCTGAGAAGCCCAGAGAAATAAGAAAATATCAGCCATGACCACAGCGTATGTGTGGTTTGATTGAAACAGGGGGTTAGGTTTTTGAAATAAGAATGTTATTAAAGGCAAAGTATAACGCTGTGGGACAGGCAGTGTGTTAGCCACTGAAATGGATTTGTGCATTAGATTCAGAAATGAAAGGGATATAGGATTTTGGATTGCACGAGCTGAATTGCCTCTTGTGACCCAGCAGATATAAAAGACCTTATGTGATTTACTTCAAACCGAACAGGGCTGAATTCAACTGGTGTGACAACATAGTAATAAAAAGAATGAAAATAGAAGAAGCCTTTAGAATATTTTATATTGTCTGTGTGCTTTTTAGGCTTCATCAATCAACCAATCTGGCAACAAAACAATTGGGTAACATGTGGCCCTGACCACACATTAAAAACAACTTGTTCATGGTGTTTTCTAAATGAAAAACAAATGCCAACGGTTATGAAGCAATAACTATGTTTCAAAGTAATAATATTCAGCCCCATAGCTAACAGAGGGACGATTTTCTATTATAGTACTATCAACACAGTGAATCATGTCCTGTGCCAAAACATTACCTTCGACTCTCCTAAATAGTTAGCATTAAATAACTGTAGCCATTTTAACTATGGCCTGTGGCCAGAATGGCTCTTTATGTAAATCAGGCCTGGCAATGAAGTGATGATTGATAGCAGACCTCCATTCATTTGAAAGTCGAGAACCTTGGGCTAAAATCAATGCAATCTCTGTAAGTGAAGCTAACACAAAGTACCAAAAGTAAAGCAAACACAAAACAAAACAAGTTTCAATAACTCGCCGAAGGCATGGCTCATTTGTCACGGTGGAAGCGGTGCATATGTTCAGTGCAAATGTTGTATCGAGTTCAGTGGGTTTACAGTTTGTCACCCAGCTATCTGCAAGCGTGGGTACAACAGCGGGAGTGGTTCAAAGCACTAGAGCATTGGATAGAACTCAGTCAGCGTGCATTTAATTTGGGTTTGTGGAAGCAGGAGGCGCAGACGTGGTTAGGCTATGCAAGAGAGAGATATGAGGTAGAGAACATTTGGGCACCAGTGTAGGAAGGCGCAGATAAACCATTTGTGTCACCTAATTCCTCACAATATGATTACCTGTCTGAAGCAATGCTTTGTTTTTGTCTCATCTATGTCATGAATTAGTTGTGTCGTTAGATTTCATTGGACATTCACGACGTTAGTGGTAGATTGTTATCATTCGGCTCAAGTTTTAAATGCTCAGACGAATGTTGTTTATCCAAAACCCACAATTTAAGTTGCGCTGGAGAAATCATTTCAACATTAAAGTGTATTGATAATCCAGAAAACTATATCGAGCATCCTCTTCTGTCTAACTTGTTACTTGATGAAGTCTAGATTGTAGATGGAAAATACCATAATTACAATCAATGTTTCTTATGATTGAAAACATTATGATTGAAAACAAGCTTCTCTAGATTGCTGCATGGATGTAAAATGCAGGTCTCGTGAAATTGAGACCAACTCGTAGGGGTCTAATGTTTCTTGCTAGATATTCTGGCCGTGTCTGTCATGGTGCAGCTGACGGAGTGTTTGTGAGAACAAAAGGTGAGCTACAGTGAATAAAACCAGTCTGCTGGGACTTCATTAGGCAGCAGTGCATTACTTCAAACATTATAAAAAGCTATTTGGTATTCAGCCGCATTTCTCAGGGGCTCAAACTTGCAATTACAGAATAATCTATGACTAAGTTAGGAAATCTCTCATCTAACAAGTCCATTACTACACACACACACACACACACACACACACACACACACACACACACACACACACACACACACACACACACACAGTGTCCTTACATATTTTACCCTGACTCAGCTCTTATTGTGCACATCAGTTGAATAAATACTGTCAGTCAGATATTTTGTACAGTGCCTATAGTTTAGAATTGCTTTGGTTAGTGTGCATTTGAAAAATGAGTTTGTTATGATCTATTGGGACGGGAAAGTTTGGACAGGACATAGAAAAAACATCTCTCTTCCTAACATTCAATTTAAATACAGTTTTCAACCACCTGCAGCACTTAAAATGTGAAGGATGGTACCTGTGGAAAACCCTGATGAAATATATGCAAACTGACTTTATTCATCTCATTGTTGTCAGCTTGTGTATAACTTCATTAAAACTGTTGGATGCTGTTCATTTTGTTCCCCTTTGTTTATTTCATCAAACCAAAAAAGTGTTGACAGCTGGAATACCTGCAGCACAATGGGTTATATTGAATAAAAGATATATATACAGTCTTCAGGCAGCGGTTAGTGATTATTTAAGTTATTATGAAGTCTTTATTGTTCACTTGTTGTAAAGTGTAAATTGTAAATTAAAGATTTCCAGCAAATATTAAATTAAGGAAATTAACAGCAAGGATTATTCCAATAGTAATACTTTTTTCAGGGTTTAAAAAACATTTGGCATTTGAAACCTATATTTATATATAGAATACCTGCAGATTTGAATTAACCAAAAGATAGAGTTTTTGAGATACAATATACACCGCATTGGCCAATACTGGGTACCTGTTTGATAACAGTGTATTTGAAATAGGCACAACTGTTGTATCCTACACTGTTGTATTACTAAAGCCGGTATTGGAACATCTCTAAGTGTCAAAGATGAATCTGTTTCTTAAAAGAATCACTTTACATATACAAAGCATGTTCTATCAAGCCATGACATGTGTCAGAAAACATACACCTTGTCATATGTATGTGAGTTGTAGCCAGAAGTCATGTGTGCTCTGTGAATGTCTTTGTTTCCTGTAGCTGTTTATGAATGCGTCCTATGCATTGCTTAAGGCTCCAGTGGTGAAGTTCACAAACAAAGGGCTGCTGAGCTGGAGCCTGGCCCCTTGTGGGAACGAGGCAGAGCTTCTGGGGGCAGATTGAAGAAGTGAAGGTTGTTAGGGAGAGTAAAGGTAGCGCAGCATGCAACAGCGCAGCTCCACAGCTGTGACATTGTTTTCTGATGACTTTCTGTTCTGGAGACAGAGCTCAGAGGTGCCGTCGTGTCAGAGACTGATGCTGTGTCATCCTCAGTAAAGGAGGCTACACATCTTGCCGATAAAACGTCGAGATTTCAAACCAACACATCAAGAAAGTGTGTGATCAATTTAATAGAAAGCAAAACACAATATGGTGCTTGTTAGTATCTTGGTAAAAAACACAACTGATCTAGATCCAGTTATTTCTACTGTTAAAGGGGAACCTGGCTCTATGTTTAGAAATGGGGGCGTGTACATCTGGAAACTTGTCAGATCTCCTACGCCTGCAGCTGTGACACAGCGGCAGTGGCAACAATTCAATATTATGGGGCAACTGTGAAACTCCACTAAATGTGCTAATAAAAGGCTCAAATTGTTGAGCCAAATTGTAGACCATTCATTTACACGCCCACATTTATAAACATTGGGCTCAGGTTGAAAAATACTCAAATTCCCCTTTGAAGAGTTTAGAACAATTCTGAGAGGCCATGCAGTTTTTAATATATTGAGCCATAACTGAGGGATTTTTATTTGTGCTCCTATTCTCCAGTGTTCTTCAGCCTCATCTCACCCTCACTCCGCTGAGGTTTGGGGGGATGATGGGACGCACTATGCTGCACGTAACGAGTCTTGTTTGGTTTCTCGCCATATTTCTCAACCAAGTCGCTGACCTGCACTTTTACCAGCTCATCCACTGACTGCTTTGTCCAACAGCAGCTTTGCCTCTAATTGCTGCCTCTTCCTGTCGATATGTTTCGCTCCACAACAATCTGTCTTTTTTCTGTGATTGAGTTTTCCTGCCACAAAAAGCCAGCCCGGCGCTCAGCACTCATCTTCTCTGGCTTTGTTGGCTCTGCACTATAATGTCTTATTATGCCTTTCAGGTACTTCTTTCAAATTTCATTATCACTCTGTTGGCTCTGTAAGCTCCTGTACGTCTACCCTTCCGTCTGTGCACTCTCCATACACACAGTTCAAAGTGTTTCCCCCTGAAAACCGCACTTCTCCACAGAACATCTTAAACTTAAACAACTCTTATCACCACACCTTTATACTAGGAATCAGGAGCTACACTATATAAACCGTGGGCCTCCAGCACTTTTTAACTAGCTCCTGCCTTATCTCCTGAAAACAATCTTTTTTCATAATACCCTCATTTTCCAAAGCTATAATAATGCTGGAGTGCCGTCTGCTTGCCAGGTCTCATAGCTGTGAATATGTTTTTAGCTTCCATCTGCAGGTTGCGTGTGGTTTTAGTGTACGGGAACATGTTAGCACATAGAAGTGAAGCACAGCTGCTCTAACAGCCTTTTCCACTGCTTCCACCCACCTTCATGTTGTGATTGCACCAGTTTCCTTATTATCCGCATAGTGAAAGCAAAGTGGAAATTTGCTAATTTGAAGAAAAACATGTGGTGAAGATCACTTCAACATTAGTGACTCAGTTTTCCTTTTCTTTTTCTTTTCCTCTCCCTTCCTCCACAACGTTTCCTGACATTATCATCCTTCCTACGTCAGCGTACAAAGTTCAATTCCTCCTAGAGACGGCATCCAGATGTATCTCTCCAACTTTTCTCCTGTGGCATAAATAAATATATTTTCATGTGGTGGTATTCAGCTCCACAGTCAACCTGTAGACAGGTTATTCCTCAGATGTGGAATACAATGGTGGAACCAACACTGCGGTGTAACATCTGGACATGTTTACAATATTTAATACATCCCAGATACACAACCAGCTCTCTCCAGACACTGCAGGAATATTAATGGGTACATGCTCTACACTTAGTTTTTTTTGTCACCTATAGTTGCTCCAGCTATTAATTCATTTTCACATGTTGTATTCACACAATATTAAATATTTGTTAACCGGCAACATAATTTGGAAACTGCTAGCATTTAAACCAAAATATGCTACAGCTACAATCCAACATTATTTCCAAGGTTCCAAATGTACCAACTTCATAAGCTTTAAAGTCTTACTAAACACATTTGATCAATTACAAATGGGATAAATGCCTTTTCTTTCAAACATGTTTAAAGCAGTCCATTTAAAGGCAAGAGCCCAGTGCAGTCAGGACACTTAATTCAATTGTATTAGCTCAGAATGACTCCATCACACTAACTGTTTTTTTTTCTTTTAGCACTAAACGTTATTGGATGGAACAAGGTAGCACAAGTTGCTATTGCACACTGCTAGGCTACATTATTTGGTGCAAATAAAGCCTGAGTTTATTTTGCTAAATGTTGCTCAGTGTTATACCTATAAATTAAGTATGGGTGTGTGGGTCTATGACGTGACATTGGTGCAGTAGTTCATGTTTTCTGCAGGCACTGAAGTAACTGAAGTTCAGCCATGGTTGTGGCATGGTCTGTTACTTTGGCCTAGACTGATATATCTTAACAACAGCTGTATATATTGCTGTAAAATTGTTTACAGTCATTCATTGTCTCCAGAGGATGAATCCTAACGAATTTGACGATCCTCTCATGTTTCCACTCGTGGTATCATGGATCTATCACAACTACTGGATGGGCTGCTAGAAAGTTTGATTCAGATATTCATTCTCACTTAAGGATGACTCATGATAACTTTGTTGAGCCCTAGAGTTTTCATTTGTCCAACTGAAACCCCAAATCTCAGCAAAAACATTACTTGTTTAAACATCACTATGTTAGCATCGTCATTTTGAGCATGTTAGCATGTCTTGTTGATAGAAATGTCACAATATTATCCAGAAGTTTACGACTAAATGACAACAGAGTACATGAGATTTTATCTGTGGTGTCTGGAGATGAACCAAACTGTGTAAGAGATCCCAGAAATGAAGAGGCGTTGGGCCTGGGACTTATATTTTTATGTATTTGAGTTTGTAGTTTTATTCTAATGCACAAAACTTAATCAATTCAGAAGCAAAAGCACAATTAAGGAGACCTTCAAAAGGAACATTAATATGTTCCAAATCTGAATTTCTCCCATAGCCCTCATAATATTTTATACAACTTTAAAATGGAGCAAATCAGATGATTCATTTTGAATTTCAACCCTCTGCTTTACACACCCTGTAGGAATGTTTCCTTTTCAAAGTTAGTGATAGGAATCAAGGTATGTGTCATAACGGAGAGGTGATAAATTGGTGAACTGTATCCGATCAACACTGCGTCTTCGGTCTGTATCGTTATGACAGTGAATTACCGTGGCCCCTGTGTTTGCTCAGCCACTGATAGAGGGTAATGGACTGAGACTTCTGAGCGGAGCGTCTCCTCTGCCAATTTTTCACTGGATCCTGACAAAAAGCTGTACTCTCCAGTGTTTTATCTGCAAAAGGTTTCAAAGTGCAAACCAAACCAAACACAGAGGATTTCATCTGTCTGACATAAAAGTCCAAGGAGTCAAGGCCGGTTAAGAATCGTAATGACTGGAGCTGTTGACTCATAGTAATGGCTGTATTTCTTTTTGTGGAAAATATTTTTGCTTAGTCGACACCGAGCTGAGCCAAGGTGTTAATGTAAGTTTCCCCTTATCTGAAAATACACTTCTCTGTTTTGTTTTCCCTGTTCTACTGCACCTTCCAAACTCTCCCCTTAGTTGTTCCTTCTCTCTCTCACCCCAGCTCCCCCCTGCTCTTCTCCCTTTCTCTGCGATGCTCCCCCTCATTTCTCTTCCACCAGGCTATCCATTATAGGCAGTGTCACTGAGAAGCTTGTCCTGGTGCGATGCATTGTGTGCGGCATAATTCACAGATACAGTATAGCGGCTGTGTGATAAAGACTGCATCTGCCGCGTGGACCCCTTCTGCTGCTCTGAACTAAAATGAACCATGTGTTGAACACTCACACGGGGGGGAAAAGGGGATTTGCAAACTGAAAGTATTTCCAACACCTGGCTGGAATCATGTGAAAACTGTTAATTCCCTTTTTCCCTTAACAGGGCAGAATATGAGAATGTGTTTATAGAATGTAATGAAAGTGTTTTGTCACATTTAAGCTTTCCCATTCATCTGATCACCCTCCGATACTAACCTTTGATGGGTTTCCAGCTTCAGCCCCGCACGGAAACAAACTTCTCTCTCACTTCCAGGAGGCGAGGCGTCCGAAGACCTGAATTGATGATTCTGGCTTTAATTAGTATAGCCTGTTTTAGTGATATCAGCCATTCTTTACAGGCTATGCTAATCTGTGCCAGAATCAGCAATGCAATTGGGATGGATGCATTTCTCCATGACGTACATTAAGGTCGTTTGCTGCACTGCTGTCATTCCTTGAACTTCTTGTCCTATTTATTGCTGGTTTGGAGTGAATGCTTTGAGATATAATAAGGGCAACATTAATAGTTCCTCTAGATGGTTGGGAGTTCATAACAACCTTAACAAGGTGCAGGTCTGCAGATGAGATTTAATTTGTAGTAGCCAGAATGAAAAATACCAATGTACAGTAGGTCTATGTGTCTATAGGTGCTGCGACCGAGTGGCCTTTCCTGAGACACCTGCTGGGCAGCAATTTGATGAGTGTAAATGTCAAAGATGATGTCAGTATCTCACCCCTCCCTTATTTTCTCGTGGATCATTGGTGCGAGAAAAAGTTCAGAGAACCCAGACTCCAGAAGCTGCTACCGTGCTCTGCTGGTGTCTTTTCCATTAACCCAGTCATCAGAGGCTGAACCCGAAGACACTTCATTTAACAGCTTGCCAGTCCTTTAAACAAAAAATCATTAACTCTGCTGAAGCTTGTTTGACCCCTATAATAAGAAATGTCTAATGAGAACCTTGTTTATAAATGCACATATGGGGAATTTAGAGGATATATACCATATATATATAATCCAGATTTGATACTAGTTAAGGCTGGCACACATGTAATTAAAGGTATAACATTTACATAGATTTCATTTATTGAATTCAATATCTCTATTTTAGCTGATATTCTTCATATTGTATAATGTGTATATGTAGATTGTTGTGCAGATGACTTTGCTCTGTGTTTTCATTGTTTCTGTGTAGCTAGAAGCAAATTTTGATACATAGCATTATTTCTTTTTATTTAAAACTATATGATTGGATTATGTATTTTTTACTTTTTTAAAGCAAGCATCTTTTCCTGCATATTCTGTTTAAAAAATCATATCAGCATTTATTGGACATTATATATGCTAATACTGACATATTTGTCAATTTAATTGGCCCACCAATATATTGGTCACGCTCTAAAGGATCCATATTTGCATTGGTTCAAGTGTAGCTGCTGTGCACTAATGAAATTTACATCTCAGTAGCTGCTCATAGTGTTTTTTCTTCCCCCAACGATCAATATTTGTGTCATTTGAAGTCATCTGAATGATTTGTATTTTCAGGACATTCATTGCAGTTTTTATCAAATAGTACTCTGATTATACATATTTATCTCTCAACAAATTTCATTTTTATTCATGCCCACCACTCTCAGCTGATAAAGGCTTTGACTGTGGGTATGTCTTGCCTCTGTGTGTGCTCAGTGGGGTAGAGCACAGTGGGCATGCTCACATATAGGTAAGCCGCCTGAAAACCAGGGCTCTGTGGGACTGGCATTCTGCTGTGGCCCATGATTGGCAGGGGAGCAAATGGCGGAAGCATCTGGAGGCACTTGGATCAGACTGTGATAAAAATGCAAACACACACAGACACGGGCAGATAAACACTTATGCACACACGCAATGAGTGCAACTAGCCCGACACTAACCCCGCAGACATCTTGACTCTATCTGACAGTGAACAGGAACATCCCTCCACCTGTGAAGGCTTCAGAGCTGAGGCAGGACAAAAGTGCTCTTATTAACATAATCTCCACGAGAGTTTTTCTCATGTACGACCTTTAAGGCTTAATGTTTAAAGTAATTTGCCATCAGTCATTATTTGGCTTCCACAGGGGAACATGATTAACTTGTACATTTGCCCCGTTTCCCCTCTCGCACACACACACACAGTTTCCTCTGAAATCGGCAACAGGCTCCAGACTCAGGGTGATGGATTTTGGGTATTTGTTGTATTACTGCCCACTGTGTCCCGTTATCTACATCAGTGTTGATAAAGCACGTGTCTCTGTGGCTAACAGCAATTAACTTGCATCTCGTCCTGCTGTGTTTAAAACCCTAATGTAGTTGTTTAAATCAGACCCACAGTGTTCGACTTTACAGAAAGCCAATGATTGCATTACCCCCCGCCAACCCCCCCCCCGACCCTTGCATCAACTTAGGCCCAATAAAGTAAATGCCCTCAATTAACCATTCCTCAGTTGGCCTTTTATCCCTGTCTGTTTTTCGTCTCATCAGTGGAAATAATAAACTAAACATTGTTGAGCTATGGGATGTATTTATAGATTTTACGTTTGCATTATTTAATAGCTTGCATATTTATGACGGTCGTGACATTTTGGGCTGACGCTTTCCTTCTCAGTCTGCCTGCTCTAATCCACTGGTCAGTCAAAGTCCCTGTTTAACCCTGCTGATACAATCCCAGCTGAATCCTGCCCATCAGCAAGGAGCGAGCAGAAAGTGCAGGGGCCGCCCGAGATCACCTCTCCACAGTGTTATACTCCAGAGCACCAGGCCCCTGCGTTTAGCCGAACGTAATTTGAATTCATTACCTCCCCTCCTCTCCGAACTGTATGCATGGAAAGTGTTATGCCTGAGCAGCTATAGGCTCTTAAGCTGCCGTACTTTATGAGATACCCGCCATGTGTGTGGGTGCGTGAGCCATCGCACATGCTGAGTATCTCCAACTCTGTCTCCAAACATTGATAAGCGCCGGGAGGGAAAGTTTCTCAATTTTGCATCGTAGCCTGGAGCGAGAAAAAAAAAAAAAAGACTAACACAAGTTCTATTTTACATTTTCATTTGCAGTAAATCAAGATGAGAGCATGTGATAAGAAATTGGAATCCCAGTAATTTGCTGGTGCTTTGAGGCAACATAAACTTGAGTTATTGAAGATGGTGGATTCTGCTGCATGCAACACGTAGTTATCATATATTTATATTATAGTTTGTAAAAGTTCAAACTGCAAAGAATCTGGTAGTGACAGATTTTTAATAATAACTTGATCAAACACAGTAAAAACGAGAGTTGAGTGACTTGATGATATATCATTTTTGTTTATCATCAAAGATTTTTACCATGGCATCTGTACGTATTATATTTTAAGGACATTGTGGGCGATTCTCCAAAATACAGGACCAGGACAAACCCAAGCTCCAACTTCTCAGATTGGATTTGCTGCTGCTCTTCATCTTTCAATACTGACTATCTCACCTTTATTTTTAATAGGGAACAATTTGAAAACGTTCCCTTAGGCTACAAAACATTGTAAAGGTCATTTATTACCATTTAACGACAAACAAGTCAACAATCAACAGATTCATTGATAATGAAAATAATAATTGGTTGCAGTCATAATCAATAGAACTTGATTTCATTATGATTTATGTTGATGTATTCATATAAAGATATATACAGTGTGATAGAGGATTCAATCTCCATACCTTGATGAGACTAATAAAAAAAATTCCTCTTCATTTCCAGTGAAAAATATGGGATGTGGGATCTCACTGCATCTATTTTTATAATACCCAAGTTAGGCACCCTTCTGCTTTTGTTTTGCTCTCTGATCGAACCTTTGAGGATCACAGAGAGAAAGAACTCACATTTTCTCGAGCAGATTCAGACAATGTGACTTTAATGGAGCTCCACTTCTAATACATCATGTCTTGTTCGTTTCTCTGGAACATTTGAGCCTGGCTGCCCCTTGTCCGTCAGCTGAGCTGACTGCCAGTGTGATTTGTGCGGTGCAATAAGGCTCACAGCCATTTCCTCTGTGAATTATTGGAGCCAAGAATACCACCCTGTCTTGCAATTAATGACACTCCATTGATTCAACCCATTTCCTTTTGGAAAGAAAAGAAAAAAGCTCTCTTGAGGGTTTTTCCTCCCTCGGGACGCTTATATTAGACATAGATTTCTTTAGCTTAATGCACTTAGTTAAAATATTTTCTCTGGAGACATAAGCAGCAGAGCTTCACCAAAGTATTAACCCTAACAGACCCTAAATCAAGACTCCACTCAACTTGATTTGCAGGCAGCAGCTGTCTGGCTTATTTGCAGAAGCTCATATTGTGATGAAGTGGACCAGTCACTTCTGCTTTTGAACATTTCACTCACATCAGCGCAGGCTGAGGTCAGCGGAAGCCGGCCGAGGTCTGATTATTCACGATGAGTTCAAATATACTTTTGGGATCGGACAAAAATTCATTTTCGCATACGGATTTCAGCTCATGTCGAATAGCTCCTGTGATTTGCTTTGAGGGCCAAGAATTGAATCATACTGTGGGTTATTTCTCCTCCCAGTGGATTTGAGCCTGAAACAGTCTCTGACATCTCATGATAGTCCTCCTCTTTGTTACTTGGAGAAATGGCAGCAGGTTAAGGAAAGAAATATCATTATCCTCTACCTGTTCTTGCTCTGTCTCTTTTTGTGATTCGTTTTCCTGCCTGTTACTGCTCTCGCTCTGTCTTCTTTTCCCCCACTGCCTTTATGCATCATACTGTACGATCTATTTAGTTGAGAAATAACCTTACAGATGCACTTGCCTCCACACTCACATGGCTGGCAGATGGCACAAAAAGCCTTCCATCAGCGTTATAGGGTGAGGGACCGTGTTATTGGTCTGCATCCAATACTGAGGGATGCGGAATCCTACATGGGGCAGAGGCAAAGGCTATTGAGAGCAAAGTCGCAGCTCTTGTTTGTATTGAGAGTGATGAAAGAAAGAGGTTGGAGGGTTTTGAGGAGCGTGCAGTCCGTCTATAAAACTGAGAACTTTACAAAGTTAAGCTTTACAGAGTTACCTTGAACGATGTCCAGGATTTCACCTCCTCTGCAACCTTGACGAGTCGATCTGTGCAAAGTGTGAGAGGCTGTAACGTCGTTGATGTCGTGCTCTTATAAAATGTACAGAAAACAAGATAAAACAGTATTTGTTCTCATACTCATCTCTTTTACCAAATTGGTGTTGCTTTAGCTTTTAGAACCTTATACGCTCTTAATATAGAAAGATTGTATTACACTTTATTTGACATTAAATACACATGACCATCTCTTATAAGATGATGCTTATATGAAACTACCTAAATGTGTTGAAATTAGTTCAAACTAATCACTTTCAACCAAACAACATTCAAATGCTGATTTTGATGATCAGCAACAATCGTTGAATAATATATGACAATATAATATTAATGGAGACCGTTTTTTACATTCTTTCACTTTTAATACTTAAAGCACATCTTGCTTAAAGTACTACCTACAAATACCTTTTACTATTACTTACTTACTAAGTACAATTTTCATATGTTGATGTTGTATTTAAATATATGTATTTGATTAGATATCACCACATTAACTATAGCTGGTCTATATGACTTCAAAATGATATCATGATTATTTCAAACTTAAACTTTGATTGTGATTAATGAAGGATTATTTTATAACACCATATAGAAGCCTTGAAGTTATTTAATACAGTCTCTTAGTGTAAATAATTTGTAAATAAAGCATAAAAAAAGCAACGGAAGATGAAAAAAAAGGGATTATTCTTGATAAATTTGTTCAAAATTTAGAATTTTCCAATAAACGCAGCCTAGCTTCTATGATATTTATCAGATTTTTCATTTTGTTTATGTTATTTATTTCTCTATTTATTTATTTAGTTTGTTCTTTGTTCAGTGTAGCGCTTCTCTTTTTACCATCCAAGGTCATTCACTGGCTTCGAAGTGCTGAAACTTGGGGCTGTTTTAAAACTTTTGACTGGTTGTGTATCTTTACCTGAAATCTATCATAAATATTTCAGAGGATTTAGAAGTATTGACTTTGGTCTGTATGACGTCCAAAAAGAAACAGTGAGTTGCAGGCGAGACGGCCACCACTCACTTTTCACAGGTTTTCCACTTGCTGACCATCTGCTCATCTGCTGAGTTTCCTGTTGTCTCACCTCTTTAGGAAATTAATCACCCTTTTATCATGTTGCGCTTTGTGTGAGAAGGTCACATTTTGCTTTAATCTGTGATGACCCATTCTACACTTATCTGCAATGAATGATAAGAGGTGTGTTGCTCTTTTATTCAGTTATACGTAGACGAAAGTTAAATGTCTTTCCCTCTAACGCTTGTAGAAACGAATGGGTTATAGATCAGGACCAAGACAAATTTGCCTCAGAAAGGTATGTTCAGCTTAGCAAACACATTCAGTTGCACAATGCAATCAATCCAATTTACCATCAATGAAACAACCGCTACGACGGCTAATGGATTTCTGCCTCGATTTCCTGTCTCGCCCAGTTTCCAGGTTGTATTGGTTTGTGTGGATTCACCTCGTTTCCGCTGCAGTTTGTCTCCCCACACACACAAGTGGACTCAATACGACTGAAAATCTCTTTTGGAGACGAGGAGCAGAGACAATGAGCCTTGATCTGATGTGACTTCCGATCAGCACCTCTGTGCGTAGCCATTGACAGAGAACCGGCCCGGTGACACCACGTTAATGTTTTCACTGGGACAACATAATGCAGAAGCCAATACCCCAGGGCACCAACTGAACCATGCTTATGAATTTGTCCTTGAAGATGCGGCAGGATGGAGCGTAAATGACAAACATTACTTCAGTGCCGATTTATCCAGCTGCTCTAATCCAAGCCGTGTTCTCCCCCGCTGCCCCAACCCATCTGTGTTTTCAATTCATAATTTAAGCATGTCAAAAAAATATCTTACCTCATCAACGTCATATTATAGGAATGTAGCTAAGTAGGACTTATATCAAACCTGTCACAGGCGTCTACGGACAAGAACAAGTGAAGTCGTGACAAGCTGTGGGATTTCACTAGTTTCTGCATGGAAGGGTGCAATTTGAAGAAGGCGACGACAGACCGGGGGTGTGGAAAAGCAGAGACAGATCAAGAGGAGGCTGAAGTTGAGGGATAGAGATTGATGATGGTAGAAGAAAAGACCACAGAGCTTGGAAGTGAAGAAAGAAGGGTGGTTTTAAAAAGAGGAGGCAGTGTGGGTTCGTCGGAGCAGCGAGCGCACGGTGCTGCTGGAGGAGCCGCAGCTGTCCCCCCCCCGTCCAAGTGGCTGATGCCGTCAGACTAATTGATAAGCATGCATGGATAATAAAATCTATAGCCATCTGTGTGAGAGTCATAGTCTCAGTGTGGCAAAGACGCATTGGTGGAGAAAGAAATGACACAGAAAATAGAATCATATTAATCGTCTGCACATCCACTGGAATTAAAATTGGACTTGACTGGAGAGGGGGTTGAATCGAACGCTACTCACGGCTCGACATTGCTGCAGTGTGACACAGCTGACGGGCCTGTTTTGCCACTGACATTGTAACGGATACCATATTGTCTGTGTGAACCCCCCCCCCCCCCCCCACATATCTAGAGGTCATATTCTCCACATCACACGTAATCTGTAAAGCTGCGCGTGACCTGGGACACAGAGCGTGACATTTTACATAACAGAATTCAAATGAGATGCGGATGAACGTGATCTATTAGCTCGTTATTAATGCTGTTGGTTTAGCTTGTATCACTGATTGTTAAAACATTGTGTTCAGCCGGTGTGTGTGTGTGTCGGTACATTTTGCAAACTACACAATCTCCAAATTTGTGTTTTCCCGCAGCAATTACAGGCCTAATTTAGTTTGTTACTGTTTGTTGTTTTCTCAATCTGATAAGGTTCCAACACAAGCTACAATTCCTCCCAGGGTTTGGGTGGTCAACACTTGGCATAACTCAGACATGACTAAGCAGAGACATGTTTCCTAACCGACTGGTCTGCTGCAACCGGTAAATGTCTCTGTGGTCTCCCCAGACTGTAACTGGTGCACTAACACAATCACAGCACAGGGACAGCAGTGTAACCGACACCTGACCTAGAGGCCAAAAATAGCACGCCATTTGTTTGTTTGCAAACTTAATACAGGTCACATGGTGCTGTGTGATATCACCAGATTGAATCCCCACGTGGGAAAGTGGAGGAGGAGGCAATCAAATGTGTCCTCGCTCACACAGGCCGGGAATCTGACTTCCAAATGGCTGCGTGGATGATTTAAAGTTCACAGTAATAAACGTCTCACGAGGCAGTGTTTCATTAGGCGCTCGGGTTATTATATGCTTACTTGATTGCGTTGTCCCACTTCCCACAGTTCATCTCTCACGGGAAACGTTATCTCAGCCCGTCCTCGAAAACCTTAGAATTCACCTCACTCAGTTTTTTATAACGAATCAGCAAAAAAGAAAAGTTACACAGAAAACCAACAGCTGAAGAACTAGGACTGCGATTGTCAGCATTATGAGCATGAAAGAGACGTGTGGAGCGAGCGCTGTGGTGATATCAAGTGGACTTTCTTTTCAGTGCAGTGCACCTATTCTCCTGATTCTCTGCAGCTCTGCCACGACTGACTGATGTGTCCTCAGAGGAAGAGCCTATCTTCCATAATGGATTTTCACGAGTGCCTTGGAAATGTTCTCAGGCATGAATTTAAAGTGACACAATGTTGTGAAGACTGACCCACTTCGGGGGGGGGGAAGCCCTGCCTTGTTCTCCTTGAGTGACTGGGACTGCTGAAACATGGCAGAGTGTCCCGGTGCTCAGCGTCGAGGCTTCGCTTCCGTTTGTCCGACTCGTGACAACGGCTCAAAAGTTCCCTGTCACGAAAGGTGTCTCTGGGTGGCTACGTGCGACTCCTGTCTCCTTATTGAAGAGACGCCTGTGACGAGGGTGTGAGGAGGTTGCTGTTCAATTTATTGGCATGTGCCTCCTCTGACAGACGCCTGTGGTAGCTGCAGTCGCAAAGCTTCATGCTTGTCATTTTTCATTTAAATCTCTCTCCTGCCTCGTGCACGGTATTTCCATAGCGCTGGGGAAAAAAATTCACTTTACTTTACATGCATGTATTTATGCCGCAAATGATAACTGACAAAGTGATTTAGACAGATTATCCAGACTCTCACATACGAGTCACACTTGTCAAATCCCTGTTATATCTTAATTTCACTTAATTCCAGCTGTCGTCGGTTTAATCTGCAAATTTAGTCATAATTATCAGGATTTATAATTAGTTAATCATGACTCTGATCGGTGATTGGCACAGACTTACCGTGCATTTTGATGGGCACCACTTTGTTGGCAAGGGTTTCCATAGATGGTTAAATTGAATCCCTTCTCTTACTAATGAGCCCACAAAAGACCGGGGTGATACTGAGGAGCATCCCCCTGTTGCGTAATTAGGCTTAAAGGTCTGAAAATGAACGCTATTGTCATGGTAAATTATACTCCACAGTATTTGAATGTGTACATGTGTGTCAGCATTTCTCACTCGCTGTGTGTGTGTCTGTAGATTCTCAGTCCAGCTGTTTTCGTAATGAACATTTACCACCTGAAGAAAAGCATCATTCAAACTTTGTTTTCCCTCATCCTGTCACATCAAAGACGTCCCCCCCTCATCACGCACCGATCTTAATTTCCTCCGGACAGCTTGTTTTCTCTTCTAATGATGCTTTGAGCGTGTTGAATTACTCTAAATGACAGTTTTAAAATGAGCTTCGGGGGTAATAACCGCAGAAAGCTGGAGCTGGAGGCAAGAATCTGTTGCTTGATGAAACCAGTCTCACTGTTGTATTATTCGGCTTCTGTCTCCATCATTATTTTTGATCGTAGAAGAAAAGAGCATTCCTTTCATTAGACAGTGACTTTTCATTGTGATGCATCTTAGGAGCGGTTCTGTCAGATCTCTGAGAGTTTTTAAAGGAAGCTGCTGACGTTTGAAAAGATACTTGGGCTGCGTGCTAGGTCTGAGGTAATGATACTCAATGAAAGAGAATTACCACAGGAAGTTGCAGCTACTGGGATTTGTTGGTGTTCACGAAGAAGAACGGTGGTGCAGTGCAGGGCTATGAAAACGTTAAGTGAGGCTACTGTTAACTCCGCCAAGAGGTTACGTTCTCACCAGGTCGTTTGACTGTTAGTTGGCAGGATTACACAAAAACTACAGGATGGAAGGGTCAGAGAAGAACCCCAAAAATAGGTACCGATCCAGATCAGGTTTGGATCCTTTTTTTTTTTTTTGACTTCTTTAACATTGTGATATTTTCAACATTTTCTTGGATTTCTCAGAGAAACAAATTCATGGATCTTGATGGGAAAAATACCCCAAGCATGAAGATATATTTTTAAAATATCTGTGAGTGTGTGTAATTTGGTGCAGATCCAATATAAATTGCAGATCCACCCCATTTAAATGTGTTTACTGTTGGGCCTTGGCGGAGCGCACACACAACCTGATGTGGCTGTTTTTCTTATCTACCTAAATGAGCCATGCAGGTTATATACAGGCAGTATTCAGCAGAAGAAAAAGGCATTTAGAGGACGAACATCAATATTTGGCAAACGTATCTCTGCCCTTCTCGGATAACACTTTTGGCAGGAGTTTCCGGAGTGTAAACATCTACAAATCCAACAAAGAGCAGGAGAGAGCTGCTCACTGTTAGAGGATGGTGGGGGAATACTGCTCAGAGGATGTGCTGCCGTGAACATGACATTTCTTATTGAAACCTGTTAACCCACAACATCTAGTAAGTCAGTGAAGTGCTTCTTAACCTCGGTAAAGAAAAACCACTAAAAACACTTCCTTCAGACTCATTAAATCTTGTAGCTCCATATACGTTAAAATCCAAACCTTAACAAACCTGCATCGCCTATTTACAACTGCTAATTGCTGTTTTTTAAAATTTCTAACTCTAATAGTCATGCCACTGAATTAATTTTGTAAACGCATGCCTCACGGAGATTTTGCAGTAGCCGAAATTGAAAAGCAAATTTGCTGAACACAACTTGTGCATTTTGCTGAATTCAGCTGAGAGTGGGTCTCAGATGTAAAGATTAAAAAAACAAAAACTAAATATTGCCACATTCCAAGAAGCAATTATTTCCAGCTCTAACTCGCCACGTCTGAATCTCGGCGTGGTCGTACGTTACCATCATCCTGCACTGAGGAGGACAGAGCGGTGTAGCCAGGTGGAACCGGCTGTAATTAGACCGTAGAGAGAAATGATGGACACGCAAAGCAGTCACACACAATTTAGCCCCGAAGAGGAGACACACTCCTTGCCTTTTTCCGCCCCAACACCCCCGTCCTGTGCCGCGGCCTCGCACAACTCCACCAGCTCAGTCGGATGTTAAAGCCACATAATCATCCGACTCCATTATCCATTATAGGTCATGACGACGTTTCTATGTGCTTATACTCTTCGTCCTACCTTGACCTGCCTTCCCTCGCCTCTCACACCCCAATGCCATGCCTCGTTACCTGCTTGTGTTTTCCCTGGCATCGTCTCGTGTTATGTTTCCCTCCTCGGCTCCTGCAACCTGTTTGCACTTCCCCACTTCTTCATCCCTGACATTTTTCTTTCCTCTCAGTTTTCCGTTAAATGGATTGTGTTCTCCCGTTTGCCTGTTTTGTGTTTACGCCACACACTGCGCGCGCCAGCGTATTTGCAGTAATTTGTCTCTCTCGTGGTGCCATCACTGTCGTCACCCTGAGCAACATAGTTTTAAATCACCTTTTTCTCTAAAGACTATTTTTCATGATAATGGGTAGTCTCATATCGGAAAAATGCCTCTTGGCAAAGACTGTGGCGCTGCATTGTCTCCTTCCAAACTGTGCATTTTCACATTTTAACAGCTTGGCTATCCATCACACATGCCGTGTTTGTCTGTCTCCAGGGTAGAGGTGATTTATTATCCCACTGGAAATTACTGTGCTGGTGCTGCTGTCATTTGGTTAAAAAGAAAACAGCCAAACTCTCAAATTCTGGGAAGAGAAATTGAGACAAAGCCGTATTTTTTTTCCTTCTTGATTGTCTGCACAGTCAAATTCAGGTTTTTTATCAGACCTTTTTTTTTTTTAACTCAAGATCTGCTTCGTCTAATTTTCTCTGTCTTGGTCTGACTCTCCTGTCACACTCCTGCTAAAATTATGAATTGCATCCAAATTGCATCATCTTTAATGCATCATCCAATTAGTTTTTACCAAGTTATCCTTTCATTCCACTTTGCCACTTCCAATTCCACAATGATTATTGGCATTCACGTTTATTTACAGATGAATGTTGACAGTACTTGCCTCTATGGAAAAACACAAGTACTGTACTTCCGCCTGGGAATTTTGCATTTTAAAATGTTAAAACATATATTTTAAATATCTAATCTCGTCCTGATTGTCTTCTTCACATTTTTTCCACTTCATACATTAAACATGTGACATACCAGGTGATAGCCAATCAGAGAGCTTGTTACATCCCAAGGCCAATTTGCATTGAAGAGATAGAAGCTAAATGACTCTGGAAATTGAAAAGCTGATAGGAAAAGCAGAGGAGAAATTGAAATACAAATGGGAACTGGAATTGCCCTGTAAAATACCTGATTACAGTTTTTATTCTTAATTCAGTTTGCAAATCCAGTTTTTTGTTTCTCTTGCATTTCCTGCATTTGTCTTTTTTGATTAATCAGTTTTTTATTTCTGAAATCCTAAATTGTGTTCATAAATAAAATGTACTGTTTTTCACGATGTCTGTGACACTTGAAGTTCTCCGAAGCTGTTTCACTCTGTTAAATTGCCCAAAGTATCACAGCAATAAAAGTAACTAACAGGAGAAATTGCAATTACAAGAAACTTGCCCATTGCCAGAAAAACAAAGCAAACATTGGAACTCACCATGAGAGGTGCACAGCCATTGTGTTTGAGAGAGGAGCAAGTCTCTACTGGACTGTGCGTCCTCTGGTGTTTAGTATTGATGGAGATATTTAATGAAAAATCGATCACACTCATACAATAAATATCGATTTTATTTTCACTTATTTTAACAAAATCCAATATCCCATTTAAATTGAGTCACCAGTTGTCCGTCAATCCATCACTTTAGTCCTTGCTGAAATATCACATTGATTCAGGTTACATTTGGTTCAGACGTTCATGGTCCCCAAGGGATGAATCCAAATGAATCTGGTGACCCCTTGACCTCTCCTCTAGCGACCCCCATTACGTTGAATCTTTTTTTTTTTGTGAAATGTCATAACAACTATTAGATAGTCTTCCATTAAACTTGGCACACACATTCATGCCCACGCTCTGGGTGAGTTGTAGTACCTTTGATGATCCTTCGATTTCTCATCTAGCACCATTGTCATGTCTGAATGTTAATTTGCAGAGAGCTTCAGTGGTTTGTATTAACAAGCTGACTGCCAATGTCCTGTGATATCAGTGATTTGTAAAAGGTTATAAAGTCACAAGTAAGTTATTTTTGATGAGCAAAGCAATATCAAAGAAACTCTGCTTTTCTTTCTACATGAGTTAGTTATTGGGGAATCTACGTATCAATTAAGTAACTTGATGAACAGTCGTTTCGAAAATTGACAAAAGCAGAAGGGAAAAAAAACACAAAAACAGTTTTAACAAATTTGGTGTATGACATTCTTTTTTTTTTTCTCCAGATATTTCAAAAATGTACAGTTGAAAAACAATCGCTCCAGCCTCAGGTTCACCAGCAGAGCTACTGCAGATACTGTTTGAATTTGCTGCTACATACCTGAGTACAATGCCAACTGGGTATCATTAATCAGTCATGTAGTTGAAACATGCTGTACTGTAAATAATTAAGTATCCAAAAGTGAAAAATCGCCCCTATTGTGTGAAAAATCAATAGCAAACCTTTCCTTGTCTGAATCAAATTGATTACGTTCGCCCTGAATCACAATTTTCTCTGCAAAAGGATAAAACCTTTGTACATTTCCCTGTATGGTATTTTAAACGAACAAATGCATTATTACGTTTCTCAAATGTCATCTGCTCTCTATTCTATGAAAGAATTCAATAAGCAACATACCAGACATCATTCCACCGGTGATAAAAGTGGGCAAAGGCTGTCTGAGATTGAATTAAAGGATAAAAGTCTTTTTTGCAGCAGCATCCAGGAGAGAGCTGCCGGGGTCCATTGACTTCTCCCTCAGCCGTTTGCGGATCATGAGGGGGGGGGGGTCAATTGGAAGGTGTTCTGTCATCCATGACAAACTCCTGTACAAGAAAAACTAGGCGACATGGATTGATTGGCCGGATAAACAAGATGATGATGATGATGATGAGAGTGACTGAACACTGAACAAACACTGGGTCCACTGAGCATTACCTTACTTTGCTTTTCTCATTAAACTTTCTGGTTGGGTCAGTGGAAGTTAATTAATTTCCCTTTACACGATTTTATCACTGCCACACAGACACCTTTTAGGGGTGGGTTTTTTCCGCTTTTTTAAAGTTGAAATAGCTTCCAGTGTTATTTATCCAAACGTCAATCCAATGCAAATTAAAATAGCATGCAAAGTAGAAATACCAAAGAGTTTGAGGGTAAATATCAAACCCTCTATGGCCCATAAGTATACTAAATTCAATTTGACTTAAAGTGAGACTTTTTTAGCTGAACTCAGAATATATCTTCACCTCTACAAAGCTGTATTGAGACTGCGTTAAGGCCAAAGCCACAACTATGAAAGTGACCTTCTCTGTGCTTTTTACAAGGATAAAGTCCCATCCTCCATCCCCAACCAAACAGACGGGGAAGATACCTGGACACAAAGGTTGTCCTTGGCTTTGTAAAAAAGCCCCAAATAAATACATCACAGAAAGCGATAAGTTCTGCAAATGTTGAGCTATGTACAGAAACAACGTTTAACATCTCTTTGCTGGGTCACAACGTGTGACTGAATAAATCTACTGAGTCCCAGGTTGAAGCTCATGAATTAGCACGAGTCTCCTTGAACAAATTTAGTCCCTACAATTTCAGATGTGACTACCTTTTCAAAAGTCATAGGTCTAAGCACCTGACACCTCAGGAGGTTATAATCAGTTTACTCTTTAAAATATTTCATTTCTAACAGCACATAATCCTAATTTTGTTGTTGAAATTTTGTGTGTATTTTGGATTCAACACAAATGAAATGTCTAAACATGGACAAAGGGAAAGAGTCACTCAGAAAGTCCGGAAAAAACCTGCTCTTTTAATGAGCACAGACCCGATTATTATAACTTCATCACAGCTTCATGAACAGTATCAAGTTTCTCTGACTAACACACTGATTCATGATGTGCACAGAAAACCTAAATCAGGCTGAAACTTATACAGGCCTGTTAGAATAGACAAAGACCAGAAACTCTGTGCTAAGTAACCAACACCTTAATGTAATTTATTAAGGCTTGTTCATGGTCCTTTTATATTATATATAGGAAGTGAAAATAATATGGATCTGGATATGGACCTTCTGAGAAATCCCTTCCTTTAGGCATGTCCCACAAAATCACAAAATAATACTATGGAAAATGAAATAATGTTTGGTGTAAGCTTAACTAAGCTTTGCTGACTTATAAATAGAATAATGCTGATCTCTTTTAACTGTTGGATAGTATTTACCCGCATATACACAGTTACCTAAAGTCCTGGTTTAACAGGAGAAGGTGAAATATATTTCACAGAAATCCCAGCAGTCTCCCATGTATGTGATGATTGGCCCCTGGGGGGAAAAAAAAGACCTGTCCTCCTACGCTGCAGCACGCACTCCCCAGAGTGGCCCATATCGCCTGGTGTCAGACCATGAGCCTTAAAGTCCTCCAGAAAACCTGAGGGGACAAACACTCCCCTGTGGTGCCGCCATAATGGCCTCTTTGTTGTGTTATCTCTGAAAGTGAAGCGAATGGTTCTTCTTTAGTTTTTCAAGGACTTTTCTTTTTAAGGGAGGAACTCTTTGACTCTTAAGTCCCTTCCCACAGAGGCTCCGTAATCCATCCACCCTGAATCCTCTGATGAAATAGCTGTTCTCACCAAATTTGGGAGACACTGGTGCTTAAATGAACATATAAAGGAAAACTGATTTTGAATGATATTAACTTAATTCCATAAAGTAAAGAAATTAATAAATTAAATGTTACAAGACTAACGGCATGGTTTTTATAGATAAGTATGTCTCCATAGCAATATTTGCTCATTTATTAATGAATTTCACTGTATAATAAAATTATTTGCACAATTGCTTTATGTAATATATCATAATGATAATGTTGGCTGATTAGGCAGCTAAAATGCCCTCCGCTAAGTCATTTAGTTGTATTACTTTTTATTCAGTGCCGTAATCAATTTATTTATCTCCCTGCAAATGTGCCAAACTGTTCACACACACACACACACACAGACCAGTGCCAAGTCAGAGTTGAACGTCTGATTAATAACATGAAGTAGGAATATTCAATACATCAATTTGCCTGAAAATATAAAAAAAATTCCACTGGCAAATACACATAAACAGAACACGAGAAGCTAATCTTAATTGAAGTTCTGGGGCATCGGGTTAAAACACGCTTGGCAAAACTCAAACTATAGATTGAAGTTCACTCGTGTATTCCTCTAGTCTTATCTCTGCAGTTCACGCCTGTGAGGCCTGCACATGGCTGACGTGGCAGGAGAGCACCTGAAGGCAACCAACACGGTTGACCTCTAGTTACATAGCATCCTGAGTCTACTGGGGTCCATCGACTCCCTGTGTGTGTTCCTGTTTCGATGGTAACTTCCACATCAGATGTAATATGTTTCCCATGGGCTGATGTGAGTTTGATGGATGAGTCTTTCTCCTCCTGGGACCAGAAATGCGTTTATATCAATCCAGACTATTCTGAATACTCCTCACTGAGTCCTCACCCTTTGCACTGAAGCTTGCATGCAGGGAAACTACAGAGAGGGAAGAGCAGTATCATAAATGGGTCTCTCCTCTTTCTAAAGATTGAATGTCATGACTTTATTCATGATGTTTGAAAAGAGCAGGGATGATTCTTCCCTAAGGATAAAATCTTAAAAACATCACCTCATGTCAAAAACTGACACTTTTAAATCAATAGATATTCAAAGTCACATTAAAATCAAATGTTCACTGCATTGCACCTTTTCTACCCTGATATGTTGGAACTAGAGCTCAACAGTTGGGTTCTGTAAGTAAAATTCACATTCATCCATTGTGATTATCAGCCGTAATATTTTAACCATCCGAGGTAGACTTCTGCAAGATTTTGATATTAATTTAAATCTACGAGTTTGTGAAAAGATGTTATATGCTCCCTGTAGAAGCTCCAAGTTTGTATAATATCAACTATTTTCTTTATTCGCGACATTGAGGAGAAGTACGACACTTCCCACAATATTCACGTTTAATGGCGACATCTGTGATTGGTGAAATTTGCTGTTACAATGAAAACACTTACCACGCCCGCAAAAAATCAAGACAGCCATTGTTCAGCTTTACATCACGTTGACGACAGAGCAAGCTTGATTTCCCTTTCTAACATGCTGTGGTTTTTTGATGAGGAAAAGTGTCCAAAGGGGTGAAAATCACTACAACTCAGGTCATCTAATGAGTGTGAGTGAGGCCCAGCTTGTGGGTTCCCATTTTCAAATATTATTTATATTATATCTGGGCTCTGAATAATTTTTTTTGTGGTCAGGATTTATATTGTAGCTGCTCGGCGTGGTTCCATAAGGGTTTTCTGAAAAGTCAATGGAGAAAAAGGAATGGGGAATTTATTTCCGGAGCCAGACTCATTCTAAAAGTGGGCGGAAATATGATTTATATAAAAAAAAGACAATATATGCATAAATCTAACAGTTATATTCATTTATTTTATTCATATTTAAAGAGAAAAATTGCGAGTCCTCCTTGACAGTCGGTGGAGGCAGTGTGCAGAGGTGACGGCTTCCAAATGAGAGGAACACTACGTGCAGTGTATCAAAGTGGTTAATTATCTCTCTGAGCAGATTTCTTATGCTGTAGAAAGTGCTCACCTCTCTGAGGGCAGCTTGTAAGCATTTATTACTCTGTATAAATACCACACGGAAATGCAAGTTTGAGTCAGGAAAAAAACTTTTGCACTAAATTGCCTCTGGTTGCTCTGTCAGCATTGCTCGGCACCATCTGCATCATGATCAGAGTGGGATCAGTTCCTTTTCGGGGAAAGCAATTGCAGACTGCGATGATAATTACATATTTCACGTGTTGCATGTCAAAACTCCTGACAAATAGGGAGAGCAAGGCATTTATATTTAGTCTAATAATGATAATATGTGTGTTCCAGGGAAGGAGAGAAGTGAGAAAGTGTAAATAACAGCATTATTGTCATTTCACACCAGCCTACGGTTCTCTTACTGTCCACAAAGGCAACCTGTCACCATTCCCCTCTTTTTTTCCACATAGTCAAGGCAACCTCCTCGACTGCGTTGATGTCGTGCAACAGAATTAACAACCAGGTTGAGATATTTCCGATCTCAGGGAAGCAGAACGCAGGGTTTGTTGTGCAAACTCCCTCTTGAACCACCAAAAATCCTCGAGGGCACACTGTAGCCCTTTGCATTTTTCCCATCCTGCAGTCTTGCCTAAATTGAATTCTGCTATCTGGTCTCTGTGGAGACATTTCCACCCACAGGGATTAATGAATCGAAACTTAACAGCCAAAAGCTTCACTTTTAGAAGCAATGAGTAATCACTCTGCCGAAAAAAGGAGAGCACCTATAATGAAACTTCCACCTCTGTCCTGTGTAACGTTTATATATGATCTCAAACCTGCCTGGTTAATATACATTAGTAGAGCCGCATTAAATCCAATATAGAATAATTGTTGGAAAAAGTAGGTAAATATACCTGAGGCGTGTCACATTACAGTGACTTATGCTATATTTGAAATAAGTGTTTGTACATCATAGTTGTCCCTTTTTGTTTGTGCCAATTTCTACCTCTCGGTGGGAACAAATATCCTGTGTTCTGCGGCATCTGTTAACAGTGCACACACACACACACACACACACACACACACACACACACACACACACACACACACACACACACACACACACACACACAGAATATCAAGTTGGGCTCTTCGGTGAGCAGCTACCGCCTGAGAACCTGTTTGGATCATATCAAACTGTGTGCACATACAGGTGGCAAATCAGAGCGTGGTTTCAAACGTGGATCCAGGGATCAACACCGACAAGTCGACAGCACTTCTAACATATCCTCATTCTGTCCACCCACAGGCGGAGCGCCTCGTAAAAAGTGTTCATTAAGTGTCCACAGCACTGACAGTCATAGGAAGGGGGCCTAATGTGGTATTTTGGGTAACTGTACATTAACAGGCTCTAAATTCAACACAAACATGACACTGGGAAATGTTCCTTTCCCAGAATATGTGGCAGAATGGGTGGATGCTGTGGCTGGAGCCAGATACTGAACCCCAAGTGGCCCCAGACGGCTGAGCCAGCAGTGTTAAAAGGAAAAGCAAACATACAGTAGCACTTGTATTTATGTGTACATGAATGGTTGAATGTGGCTTGTACTGTAAAGCACTTTGATTGGTCGTACTATATACAGTACATTTACCAAAATATCAGCATGATTCACTTTTTGTCCATTAGGCCAAATGTTTTTATTCTTTAATGTCAGAAACAGGCTATGTTATACCTGCGTCCTATTCTGTGAATCCTTTTCACCAAAAATGGCACAAAAAAAAAAGCTTTAGTGCGTTTATGTCTCAAAGAGAATTATTGTTGTTTTTACCTTTCCTGATTCCTACAACACAAGTTTCTGTTTGATTCTGTTTACCACCAAAGAGAAAAGGTTTCTCAAGGTCAAAGGAGATAAAGGCAGAGCGATACAACACAGAATAAATGATACAGCTTGGAGAAAACATCTCTTCTCTATGAAAGACTTTAAAAGGGGAGATTTAGAAAAATGACAGAGGCACACGGAGTGAAACGATTCTGACAGTGTGAGCCTGGTCATTCTGAGGTTCAAGAATGGATCTCGGCACAGATTCGCTGCTCAAGCATGCAGGAGCTCATGAGGTCAGTGATTCAACATGAAACCAGGCCTCGTTGAACTTTACTAAATTAACCGTAAGATCTTACAAATCAATTCTGAAAAGTAAGGGGAAGTGTTATTTTGTTCAGTGTTATTTTATTTGTACGGTGCTGCCTCTGGGCGATCGTGCTCAAACAGGAATAAAGAATAGAGAGCTGCAGTAATCCAAGCGTGAGGAAGTGAAGGCATGGATCAGTATTTTTCAGATCAGGAGAGGAGAGTGGGAGAGGTTTTATTTTTCAGCAGAAAAAGAGGGACCATTTGTTATGCAATGAGTCCATGTGATCGGGAAACGTAATTCTCATTCGGTCTTGTATTGTTTGTTTGAGTTTTGCTGTGTTTACAAAGAGGGTTTGCTCTTTTTTTCTCTACAACAGGAACAGAAAGCAGAGTAGCACGGTATCACAAAGACAAACAAGTCAGTGGTGCCAATGCATATCCATTAATGTGACAGGTCCCGGATGTGGATTTGTCCTGAAACTCCTGGTTCAAACTCCTGCGGGCCCTGACCTTAACAATGAAGAGTAGTGTGTGTGTTTGCTCAGACCTAAATCTTCTATCGATCTGGGTGTGGTAATGTAGTCGCCCAACGACAGAGAGAAACAAGCCCACTGAGCTGTTTGTGAACTTCAAGTTTCTACAGGAGCTTGAAATGTGTGAATTGGATTTCATTTCGTCCTCTGACCTGATTTTTTTCTGCTCCGTCTTAATGACCAATTCTCCAAAAGCAGCACTTTCTACTTTTCCTTTTTAAATGTGAAATACGTCCTCCTCGTCTTCTCACACGAGAGGAAGAGGAACAGCAATGTTACTTCAGAGTTTCAAAGTGAATGACTGGCCATATTGGGAGTTGGAAGAAGAAATAGATGAAATAAGTTAATGAAGCATCGCGTTAGTTCAGGCAGGACGTGTTCTGTAAGTCATGTGCAACCCAGCAGATGATGGTCAGCTGATCCAACACACATCAATCATGTTCAGTGACTCGAACGAGGCTACTATCTGCTCAAGCTGTCAGCTGCTCACTCACCCCCGCACTTCACATCAGTTTACTTAGTAATCAGTGAATAATTACACCAGAACACGCAGAGAAAAGTGAAGTGTCCTCCACAAAAAATGAATCAGCAGTCGCATGCTCCCCTTTATTCATTCATAACATAGTAGGAGAAGTTGTTCCTGGTGATTTTAAGGGGTGTGGAAGTTTTAAACAGCCAATATGACATCATTCAATGAGTCCACAGTCAGCCTACACCAGATTAATGGCAGCACTGTGTACAGTGGACTCAATTCGCTTTCTGTGCGTCATCAAGATGATTTTTAACATTCAATATTGACAGAGCTCAATGACCTACATTTAAAAAACAAAAAAGCCTTTCCCATCACAGGTGGGTGCTTTCTCAATACTACAATATACAACACACAACATGTGCAGGAGCCAATATTTAACCAGTATGGATTCAGAGATGGTTGTTAGAACTCTATGTCGAAGAGATACTGAATGTAGAATTATATAGACGCCTCTACAGCGTCATCGTGTCCGTGGATGACATCCAACTGTGATTTTAATTCCCACATGGAAAGCTATAGGTTGAGGTCACCCGCTATGAAAAGAGAAAGATAATGGAATCATACCAGTCAAATCCAGGCCACAGGGGGATTTTCCCTCCTGCTCTATCTTTCTTACAGTAGCTTCAGCTTCCCTCTGTCTATCTGCGTCTCTCACCTCGTCCTCCCATCTGTCTACTTCTGTCTCTCTAAGCCATTACAAGTCTATTGAATGGCTGGAGATAAAATCATTAGCCCACAGGATGAAATTCTGCACAGGGGATGAGACAAAGTGAGGGATGGCATCTCAGCTGGGCTTTATTGTTTCATATAAACATTAAAGTTTTAAGGCTGGATCATTGTCCTGAGGAATGACTCTTGGGTGGTTATGGTGTTTATCTCGTTCCATCTACCTCAACACTGAGTAATAAACTCACCCTCAGCACTGTTTAAATAAGTTTAAGGGCCTTAGAGCCTCCTCATTTGGTGTTGACATCTGAAAAGAGAGACGCACTAGAGCCTTTGGGGTGAGAACAGTGGTCCGGTTGATTAAAAGAGAGGTGGTTCAAAGCTGGGAGAGCGGAAAACTTCATTCTCGACATCACAAGAGGCAAAGAAAAGGATAGATTATTACTTCCTGGCAGCAGAAACAAGTGCTTGAAAAAAAGATATTTTCGTGGGAGTAAGAGACTAATTTAATGGAACTTAAAAACCTTCACCTCTCTTTTCTGCTTTCTGCAGAAAATCAACTCCAGTACTAAGGTTTTTTTTTCTTCCTTTGGCACACGTCAGTATGAGAGTCCATGAATGAAGTGTCAATAAACACAGCAAGCGGTAAGAGTTACGCAACACTGCAGGTGTTATGTGATGATGACAAATGAAAGTTCTCAAGTTGCGGGTTTATTTTTGACAAATAGTGGATTACTGAGCCACGTAGGCACCATTAGTTATGCTGTGACATGTTGCACCTGCGTTACTCTTCTCAGTGTAAGCAGTTCATTTTTACTAGTGGAGCCTAAAATAGTCATTTCAGGTTAGTTGTCACATTTTACTCAACAAGGCATAGACCGATTTTTACCAAACTTGATGTGAATATAACTTGGAACAGTATCTCCAGATTATTAATTTTGGGAGCCGATTGGTTAATACCAGTGTTGCGGGGGACATAGTGCACATAGTCAATCTACAGAGTTTATGCCGAGTCTTTTGTTGTGTTTTAACGGCCACTGACGCCAGTAGGATTTCTCTTGGTGTTGCTGACAGTCAATCTGACTGTGACAGAGGGACAGAGTGTCTCTGTGGGAGAGAGGCAAACAGCGCTGTCCTCCTGTTCTTTTCGACGCCATCCGCTTTCAACTCTTACATATAAACTGCGGATTAAAGGACGTTCCACTGCGCGTACGCAAATTCTCTATCAGCACATGCAGCAGTCTTTTTACAGGGGAGGGCTGAAGGCAAAATCGACAGGTTGTCAAGGGAGATGGATTTTTGATCATTTTGGTTTAGGGTACGGCACTCGTACCCCCCCCATTCCAATCTCCCCGGCTGGCCAACTGTGTAAGTGGAGGCTTTTGGAAACAATAGTAAAATTCTTAAACTGATTACACCTGAGTGCTAGAATCTGCAACAGGTGAATACACATGGAGTCATTAAAACTAGAGCGTTATTTGGGCGTGTGATTCCTTTATAGCCTCGAATGAGTTTTATGGCTCAACCGCCCACATGATATTCAGGGATCGTGCTCTGGTCTGTGTCGTCTCTTGCAGTTAGTGCTCCCACTCATTGCAGTCGTGTTATAAGTGCAATAGGAGTCAAACAGAGTCTTTCTTCCTCTCAGCATGGCTCCATACAGTATCAGAGGCTTATGAGGATCTCATCACTCTCCATCCTCATAATGTTCCTGTCAGTGTGCCGGATGGGAACCATTACATGCCACAGATCATCATTCACTGGATGCAAGGACCCCCCCCTTCCCCCACCCCATAAACGCTGTCAGTTTTATTATGTAAGATATTAGTCCATTTGTGTTTAAGCTTGGTGCTTTGCCTCTTGAGTTCCTCGGTCGAAGACAATAGGCTCTTGTCAAAGGGATTACACTTCTCCAATATTCCGATTCATTCAACACTATGTCAGTTTATGATCTCTGACTTCTCCTTCGATGAGTCCCATTGTAATCCCGCCCATGTGAATCCCTTTGCTGTGAATGGATTCCTTTTCACGTCTCCCTCCAGCGTCGGATGCTTTCTGACAGTCCAATAACAACATGCCTCGGCAGCGAGAGCCAATTGTCAGTGAGGCTGATCCATCATTCATCTGACACCGTTAGCATTCAAGGTTCATTAGCCAGTAAGTACCCGATATAAAATATTATTGTAGGCTATTAACTTTGACGTTTCGCTCGACCACTGGCATCTGAACATTTTTCAGAATAAAGGCCCTTAGGCTGTTTTCAATATGTGATCTCCAGATTTGTTATATTACATCTGATCAAGACCTTTTAAAACCTTTTTTACACAGTTTTGTCTGTTGTTATGCATCCGTGCCACACAGCAAGTGATCGGAGGTATTATGTGTTTGGGTTTTCAATCCGTTAATCCCAGTCTTGTGAACACGATATCTCTAGACCACCTTATGGGAATTTCTTAAAACTAGTTACATATGTTCATTTTTCTTCACATTTGGCACAAACACTCACTTGAACTCAAAGATGAACTGAGTTTCTCATGCTCTTGTGAACATGATATATCAGCAACAGTCAAAGCGAATTTCACTCCACCTGGCACAAATATACGATTGGGTCCAAGGATGACCTGATTAGAATTTGGAGGTCAAAGGTCAAGGTCACAAGACATAACCACATACACAGGGATGATCACATTAGTTTGTGTTTCTTTGTTGTCTTCTAATGTGTTACATCAACCTGTCTGGGTACTGCAGATTAAAATAAGCTATTTGGCTGAATCTTGGCACATTGATGTTAATTAATGTGCATTTCTCAGATTTCTCAGATCTCAGCATTTCCCTACATTTTTGCCCTGGTGAACTGTTTGCACACGTTGTGTTTACACAGGCCAAACAGCAAATGTAGCCTATCTACTGCACTTGTGTGGGTGCGTATGTGACAGCTCAGACTGCGACTGCTGTCAAAACTCAACAAAAACTCTTTACAATTCCTTTTCCCTGGGTGTTCATTAATTGGTGACTTAAAACTTTGGGATAAGGGCACATCTTATGTTACGTTTGAAACATTCACATGAATACATCAAAAACCCATTTCCTGCCACTTAGAACCAATTTATTCCTGTTAGTGTCTACTCACATTTCAGGATTGACTTTCCATGGAATCCTACGATTTCTAAAATGTGTTTTTGCCTTCACATGCACATTCAGAACTTAATCTCCCCAACTCTCATCAACAACAACTCTCAACCAGCCAACACTTATGTATGAAGTATATATTTGTAATCACTACTCAATCCAACATTGAACTCTGAGCAGTAAGCGCAAATAAAGTAATCCAGCAGGGCAAATAGTTTGTAAAAGAAGGACATTAAATATTGATAGCCACAAAGTCTGACGCAATCAGCTTAGGTAAACTAAAAGCAGCTTTACAACGTTCAATTAAATCTTCAATATCAAGATATTATATTCTGCCGGTAGAGCTCAGGGTGTTGTGTTGAAAGAAATCATTTATATTCTCTACTGATTTAGTTCTGTGTGCATGCATGTGTCAAACAACCATATGTATAAACCTACTAATGACCCTTGTGGGTTATTTTTTTCCTTTTTGTCGGACCTGTCTCTTCAGATCTACATCAGGGTCTGAGGCTGGTTTAAAGACAACGAGCTTTACGAGAGAGAAAGACAGATGACACGTCAAAGACTTCCAGAGATAAGGGAATCGAATTCAAAAGCTATTTTAGTCTCCATTGCCAGGTACAGACGTGAAACCTGGGCAGAAATTATTGGATGAAAATAGGATGCACCTTCTGCTAGGTTGGTGGGGAGGGGGTGGGCGGGTGTGTAAACCGGGGTGGGGTGCCTGGGAAGGCATTATTTGAGTAAACGAGACAGCAGGAGGCAGCCAGAGACAGGAGTTTGATTGTGTGAGTCTGTGTGCGTTTGCACGGACGCCCCTGCAAAGAGATCATGTTTGTAATACAGTTATCGCTCCGTCAGCCGTCTATGTAAAGCCTGTCGACTTCCGCCAGGAGAAGTGTTTGGACTGAATTATAACCAGTCCTGTCAGCGCCACCTCTCTATCGTGACGGTACTTGGATCGCTCTTAAGACTACGTTGTAATCACCTTGTTGACTCAGGGCCCCCCCTCAAGTGTTTGAGCTTTGGCAAGTGATGATGTGTGTGTTTTGCACGTCTGTAAGTGTGCGAGTAACAGGGGGACTGAGGTAGACTTGAGGTTTGCATGGTGTCTCAGTCCAAGTGTGCTCGGCCTCACTTTGTGTGTGCATGTTGTGTAGCGGTGAACGGTGCAATGGTGGACATGGTCTCCATCATGCTATGTGGTTATAGCTCTGTTTTGTCCCCCCCCCTCTCTCCTAAACACATAATATCCCACTGCTGGATAACGTACACTCCCCATGCAGAAGGTGTGATTACTTACGTCTCCTGACACATTCCTCGCCCCCTACAATATCCCTTCACCCCCCCCACCCCCCTCAGCCTCCTGTACCCCCTGCACAACCCCCCCCCTCAAGCATTTAAAGACCCCTTCTCTTCCTGCTCAAGCATGTTTACATAGGAGTGAGTGTGTGTTTTTTCTCCCTCACCGTCAAAGCTTCAAGTGCCTGTTCAATAGGCTTATGGTTGCACTTCCTTTTAAGGGGTTGATCGCAATAGCCTATCACTTACAGTGCATGTGTATAGCATCTGTGTGGGATTGTACTGAAGTGCAGGAATGGGGAGCGAGGCAGAGGGTCAGGCCTGGAATTAGCCTCCTGCGGAAAAAACGACATTGTTTCTCGAAGTGTGTTATTTCATAGTTTGGATTGTTCCACTTGTTGGGAGCTGGCTGTCACTGTGGCAGATTGAACGCACAAGTAAAAATTTTTTTTTTACTCCTGTGTTTCTCTCTGACATCCACCATAAAACTCAGGCCTAATTTCAGTGACAGTACCTTTGCCTTTGTTTTGAAAGACGTACGAGTTATGCATTGGACCTCATCCAGGTTGAGATTTACTACGAGAATGAAGGAAAGTTGAACCTGTGCTTTGTCTGCGCCGTCATCCTCAAGTTGCCGCAGACTTTTTCTTTGACATATTCCCGGAGATGCTCCTCCACCGTCTCTATTTTGCCTTTCTTATTTTTCTCCCTGTCTTTTGCTCACACACACACACACACACACACACACACACACACACACACACACACACACACACACATACTACAGAAGCATGTCTGAGTTTCTTAAGAGTGCCATGTCTAAAGACTTCCAGCAGCTTGTTACCGAGGCTGTCAAAAAGCATGGAGACCCACCACAGAGGTGAGGATGTGTGTGAAATCCCATGAGCCTCTGGCGCTGGTCAGATGCATAACAACATCCTACTCCTCATTCCACACGGAGGTTTTCTCCCCACACGTTACTACTACAACACAAGAGCTGAAGCCTGCAACAAGAAGAATTACAATCCTACTTTAAGCTGTCGGCATTAAGTCTTTTAAAGAATCATATCAACAAAGTGTTCATTTAAATATACATTTTTATACAAATTTTTCCGATTTAACTGGCAAAATATGCAAAAAATGTGTTGTCATTTGTGTTGTCAAATTGATCCATTTGCATGTGTTGGGTCTATTTAAACGTGTTTCCTTAAATTGTAATGTGTTGAGCTCTCAGGGCCAGTTTGATTTTGTGTTGTGAGTATGTGGTTGTGAGTATTTGGTTGTGTTGTGAGTATTTGTTCTTGTTGTGAGTATGTGGTTGTGTTTTGAGTATTTCATTGTCTTGTGAGTATTTGGTTGTGCTGTGAGTATTTGGTTGTGTTGTGAGTATTTCTGTGTGTTGTGAGTATTTGGTTGTGTTGTGAGTATTTGGTTGTGTTGTGAGTATTTCTTTGTGTTGTGAGTATTTGGTCGTGTTGTGTGTGGTTGGTTGTGTTGTGAATATTTGCTTGTGTTGTGAGTATTTGGTTGTGTTGTGAGTAGCTGCTTTGTGTTTTCTTTTTACATCACATCTGTTGTCAAATTGATTAAGATGTTTTCTCCATTTGCGTGTGTTGTCTCTCTTTGTGTGTTTTTTTTCTTAAATCGTAGTGCGTGAAGCTCTCAGGGCAGCATATGTTTGTAATTTCCCTCCGGAGTGACAGATATAAAGCCATTTTCTAATTTAATGTCCCTGTCAGCAGGACGTCAGTGCCTTGGAGGACTCGATCTGACAGATGTGTGGTTTAAGGTTGCATGTTTAGGGAGAGATCATTGGATTGAAATCACGTGGAAGAAGCTGGGAAACAAACATGGGTGTTTTATATCAACATTTTTCTGATCCATTCATCCAAACCAGCTCCTCCAGTGTGTATACTTTGTGGCTCTAACAACCCCAGAGGCACCTTAAGAGCCCTTATTCTGAAACACCATAACAGTATTTTCTACTTTGCACTTAGGTCACCAGAGGGCTTTGTCACTTTAACAAGTGATGCTGTTGGCTTTGTGGTAGGAGAGTCTATATTAAAAATGTGTTTATAACGCACCATAACGCAAAAAAAATCTGTCAGTTATTTATGGTTTTCTTTGAGCAACGAAAAGCACTCGGTGTGGATGAAGGAGAAGTGATGGTTAAATATTGAAAAACTCAACAATAACCTGAAGTGTGAGACAGGACATGTCCCCTGAGTTGAAGTCGAACACACCTCAGCCTTCTCTCTGTGCCTGTGCTGCAGTGTAAGAATGTTAAATGCTTCTTGTGTTGGAACTTAATGTTCCAGTGAATGTAAATCACGATCTCAAAACTAGCTGCGTGTGAAAATTAGGGACAGGGTTGCAAATTGTGAAGCCTGCCACATGTTCAGATTTGGAACAATTGAATGTAACCCAACAAAAGAGGCAAACCTTAGGAAGTAAGGTACTGTATATGAGTCAGCTTACGTTTTCCGACTCGTAAACAGTTGCACTGTCCCTCTACGAGACAAATACCAGGTCTTTCCAAGTACCCGGGTTTTGGCAGGATCCTGTGCACAGCCGTCCTTGGCACTCTGCATAACCTCTCATGTTGATTACTATTTCACCTCCTTCTATTTTTACTTAATCAGACCAAGCTCCTGTCAAAATGCCATTTGTGTGTATGGCTCCTGGTGCCAGTGCTAGCAGACACTTCTGCTGCAGTAATCTGGACTGCAGCAAAAGAAAGACACCTCAATAAAAGCAGATCTCCTGGCGGCCCACGGTCATAAAGGAGAATAAACAAGGTTAGAGCAGAATAATTATGCGGAGCTGCTTCCTGGTATTAAGGGACTGATGTGACTTCTTCCATTGTACAGACACGAGACGCTGTTTTCTGGCTCTGCAGGAGGAAGAGTTTACACTGGTTACGTTTACACTTTCTACTCGAGGAACAAGATTCACACTTGATGACTGTGTATTCATATTTTTACTAATGTTCATTAAAGCCTAAAACAAACAAGTCACAGTTATTGAATACAAATATTAACGCTTTTTTACTCATGATTCATGTAAATATACATTCAATCTGACTACTATACTAATATGATGTTAGATAAATAACATAATTATGTCACACATGCTTATTTGAACAGTTCTCTTCTTCCACTGATCTTACATGTGAACAAATAAATGAATAGACTCAATAGTGCTATGTTCAGTAAGAACAGTTAATATGTCTTAAATAATTTCAATACCTCTTAACTATATTAACTTTCATTTAATGTTACTACTGTCACGCTCAAAAAGTCTGAAATTTAACCCTTAACTGGAAACCTGTGGAAACCCTAATGAAGAACCTCATTTGACCTCAGCGACCTGTCACTTATTCAGCTCCTGCGTCAGAAAACTGTGATTATCTCTGAATTACCGAGGCAGCAACAATGTAAAATCAGCGGAGCCCCGTTCTCTCATCAGCAGCGCCAACAAAGAAAGTGATTAGTTGTCATTCATTCCCGGTGAATGCCGGGAGACAAGAGGCACCAGAGAGCAGAACAAAGTCACAGGGAGTGTGTTTGTGTTCCGTTTATGCAAATGAGGAGCAACAGATTGTAGTAATTTAATGTTGAATATATCAGCGAAAAAAACACAGCAATTGAGGATATTGTAGTGAAAACCCTGAACAACCTCAGGTATTATACGATGATCACGATGTAAAATAACAGCCATGCATATACGGCATCAGTGGCATCAGGCCAGAAGAGACAGACACTCAGAGTCTTTTCATGCATTGCAGGAAACACACGATTGTGTTTCTGTCTTTTTAATTCACCTTATCGGCTCGTTGCATCCTCAAATGTCTGCCACTTGGATGCAGAGAACCTCGTGCACCGTTTGTGATAAGCGATGAATGGTTCGCTGCTTTTGGGAGGAACACTTCATGTCAGTTGGACCAACAGTATGAAAGACGGGGCCTTACAGATGCATCTGATAAATTACAGAAATGTAAACTATGTGAAGTCGAAGGTACATTCATCTAACACTTGGCTCCTGGAACCCAGTAGCTAAAAAGTGTCAGAAATACACGGGAGGAGCAGCGGTTGTATCTGTTTACAGTGCAGCCCCCAAAAAAACTGTCATTGAAACTCGTTTGGATAAAGAAGTCAGTTAATAATCAGCATTTTTCCTACGTGACACCGCACACAGCAGGAGGGGAAGGTAAGGAGCTGGAGGTGTGGAGCCTGTCACCTGAAAGCCTTCACTGAACAGCCCACCGCGGCTGCTCCCTCTTTGTTTCATTGCTCCCGGTTATATTTAGAAGTGATCCACTGTCAAAAAAAAGGTTAGCGCAGTCAGCCCAACAGTAGGAAATGTTGTTTTGCATTAGCAGAAACTTCACAGAGTTGTACGGCTGCGGAAGAGGCTGAGACCAGAGAGAAAATGACTGATTTCACTGCTGCCAACAAAAACTATGATAAAGCAAACCAACAATACAAAATAAATCAAAAATACAATAGAAATTGTTGGAAAGGGTGGTAACTTGAAACAGAATAATTTCATCTGTACACTTGTTTACTGCTGAGATCTATTCTGTCACTATAGCCCCTTTTCCACTGGTCAAGAAACCCACGAAAATCTGGCTTTTGTCTGCAATGGGAATGGATACAAGCATCATTCGCTTCCTGGTCAAATGGCTACATGGTAGACATCGATTTTTATCGGCTCAGGCTCCGATCAATAGAGATGGAAACAGCACCTTAGTGAGTGCATTAAATTGGCAACACAGCGGATGAGAGAGCCCCTTACTTTCCAGTTCGTTTGTGAGGTCGAACATGATGCACAAGGGTAAAAAACGGGTATAAACGGTTCTGTCCTCCCTGAATTCCTCAACCAGTGGCAGGAATCCACAGATTAAAAGCATTCAAAGAAGATCATTTTTAAAATAAGCCGATTAGCTTCTATCTGTACCACTTGACTGGAAGAGCAGCAGCAGCTGGCTCGAGCTCCTCCTCCAAGGCTTCTCCCCCTACAACTGATTCTGAAGTTCATGGGTCATGGTCGTCCTCCTCCATCAGTCACCGCTCTCCTTCTGATCCCATCAGTTGTGTTACCATCGCCCCTCGAAGTGCGGCTCCACTAGTGATTACTTGTCCAGCGAATCACCTTTTGCCCGGTGATATTTCAGGCGAGACTGTGACGTCCTTTTTTGTGAGCTGGAGGTGCTGCAAAGCTGTCGCGTAACAACACACCACTTTATGATTTTTACTGCCTGAAAATCTGTCGGGATTTTGACTCGGAGCAAACCGACACTAAACGGCACTAACTTGTTCTCGTCAGCACTGAGTACCTGACAGATGGTCTTGTGCTACTTCACAACTCTTGCCACCATCTTCTGGCAGCGGCCCCCATCACTACCAGCTTGTGATAGATTTAGATAACCCTCAGCATCTGAAAAATCCCTTTCTTTAATGAAGGACAGGCCCGGCACAGCTTCACCAAATGATGTAATTGTTCGGTAAGAACTTTATTTCTAGTTAAAAGTTGTTAAAAAAGGATAGTTTATTATCATGTTAACAACATCATCAACTATCTTTTGTAGGTTTATCGCTGCCTGTTTTAAATGTAAAGGTTTTCAAAAAATCATGCTTTGGCTCAGCACTTTCCCCCAAGACCATTTGCAGCTTTGTATTAAATCAGAATAACATCATATATTATTCTGGTTCCCTGTATTGTTTAAGGAAATGCGAGACATTTACAAGCCTACAAAAACCATTGTTAGAGCGGCTGTGACGTCTCACTGTGCTCACGTGTCAGTCGTGGCGGGAAAAAGAGCAACAGACCCCGGTTGCTCCTCATCTCGTGCTTTGTGAACAGCTGTGTGCAAATACTGAAATTGTGTCACTGCGCTCTGGGCAACCAAAAGTCAGATCCGTCCTGTGGTGCATACACAGGTTCTGTTTTCCACCACCTAGAATACAAATCTGAAGCCATTCCTCGATTTTATTATTCGTTTTTTTAGTCTTGATTAATAATATAGCAGATTGTAGAGGATTTGTATAACTCTCGAGATGACGGTACCTTCCTTCAAGTCTCGTTTTAGAAAGTTCTAATGCAGTCATACTTTACGTGTTGTATTTGCAAATGTAAAATAAAACCTACCCCAGGTTCTGCTCACCAACAAGACTCGAACCGATTACTTCTGCAGTGGTTGTTTTTGTTTTTGTTTCTCCCTGAATCACAACCTCACCACCTTTTTATGAATGAAAGAATGATCAGAACTTTATTGTCCGATCACGATCTGGATTGGATTTGAAAGTTAAGCCTCGTAACAACATCATTCAGCTTTAAGGTGTAGCAGAGGCTTTACCGACATGATCTAGTGAATGTTTTATAAATAACACAACCAATAAATCCAGAAATCTCTGTCTTCTGTACTTCTCTCTTTCTGTTTACGATTCTCTCAACAGCCACTCGTCCGTTTGACTTCAAACTTTTGCTGGGGAGCTGCTGGGGAAGTGTAGCGGTTCTCGAGACCTCAACCCCAACCCTAACCCCACTTTTAATTTAAACCGTGCATGCTGTGCAAATCTGTTTGCTTGCTTTAAATACATGGTCAGTGTGTATCACTGTGGAAAGTCCTGACTCCCTCCTCTTGCCATAGGCTGCAATCTGCATATTGCGTGACAATGCAGCACAGCCAAGTCAGTGATGGCAATCACAAAGCCACTGCTTGCATCGGCTGGGTTGACTAAAAATGGATGCAGTTCTGCACTCTCGGAATTACCAAAGCCTCGCAACTCTAGGATTGTCAGTCGGATCCATCCCCAATTCTTGATTAGTTTTTCTCTGCTTGTATCTGCCAGGGTGTGTTTTTTTTTATTTTATTTGCTTAGAGTCTGCGGTTGAATCTAATTCTGTTTTGTTTGGCAGAAACCTTTTTTGTGTTTAAGCCACTTATGCCTAACATATTTTTTTTATAATTATGCCTTATTACAGTAAACTCCTCAAACCCCTGTCTGCCTCCAGATGTCTCCCTGTTCTTTGCTCCAGCTCGGAAGTGCATGTTACATAAGGTCGTACATGAACAATGCAAGATCTAACTGTTAATGTTTTAGACAGAGCCCCACAAAAAAGGAAGTTAACAATATTCTTTACTTTCTTTTGAAGCAGACCACGACTAACCCCCTTGTACTGGATGTAAATAGGCCTACTGGGGAAAACAAGACTTGTTGAACAGATTTCCTGTTAGTGAAGGAATGTTGTGTTGCTGAAGAGGTAATATTATAGCAGCTATAACTTTTGAAAAAGGGGCCTGTCAACATGACTCATACTTGCTGGATATCATCTGCCCGTATCACTGCTCTGCTAGGTGAGCTGCTGAAAATAGAAACCTGAAATGGCCTTGTATTAGTCACCCAATCATTCAGATGGATCCTTGGACCCTACTTGGATTGCTTTGTCCAGCCCTGATGGGACAAATGCCTCAAAATGTCAGGGAGCAGGTTGTGTTGTAACACAGTAAACGAGTATCGATTTGTGTCGGCGTACCTGAAACTATCACCTGTCCATGTGCCTGCGAGTCAAACTTAAGATATAGGGCTTAACGTGAGCATGTAGAGACACTATAATAGCTTCCCTGCAGCAGCAGATGCTTTTCAATGGTTTCACGAGCCCACCCATGTTGTAAGAGGGTGAAGTCATCTGCAGCGTAGAGTTTTTAATCTAAAAAAGGCTTTATCAAGTTCAGTTTTAGGGAAAAACAAACTATACTTAACCGCCCTCCCTGTGTTGTGCAGCCAGTTTCTGCTCTGGGGGACTACAGATATAAATTTGTATTAATTTATGGTAGTTCATCAGTGAAATGTGAGGCAGCACGGCTAGGTTTGTTCATGAATAAATATATTTGCCATGGTCAAGTCAATGTTATGCATGAAAACAGAGCTTCAATAAACAGTTTACTTACATTATACAGACACTTGTAGGGTATTTGCTGCATTTTTCTATACATACAAAACTAGACAGGTGTTATTTTCTCCACCCTGTGTAATTGAAATTGTGTTTTTGATAAATAAGACTGATAAAAGGAGTCTGGTGTTTGGTGATATTTTCCCATAATATCCAGTCTCTGTTCTGCAAACCTCTGACTCCGTTACCCAAAATGGATTTCAAACATTTCACTGTGAATTTATTGTTGTTGTTTTAAAACGTAGCTATTTCATTTTCCACCTTCAGTGTTTACATCAAGTCAGTGCAGCCGATTTGAGATTGTTTTCCAAACTGTTTAAGCCCTTGTATTCAAACTCCAATTAAAAGATGTTTAACACTCAATAGTAGCACATTTCTTTCGCGTGTGCACTCACAAGATTTTGTTTTGTGAAAAGTTAAAAGTTACTTGTTTTCTGAAGTTTACCCCTCATCATATGTTGGAGCTTTTATACAGATTTTTTTGTTTACCTACTCTACTACTGTGCTGCATGTTTCTCTGCAGATTTGTTCTACATGATGCCCGTATTGCATATTTATGTGTTAAATGTGACACTATCCGTGTTTGTGCATGGATGCAGTGATATGTGTCCATAGCAGGGGAGCCTCCTGATAACAGTTATTTCGGTGTGTGCTCGGTGTCAGTCGCTGTCGGCTACTGAGGTTCTTTAACAGCTCAGTGGGAGGTCTGAGATTGTGTCAAGGCACAGGTGCAGCACTCTGCTTCAAATACCTCTCCCCTTGGGATGAAATATTATGGGATTGTTGTGGCTGCGCATACATGTTTGTCAGCACATGTTATTAGGGTGTTTGCACAAATGGCGTGTTGTGTAACCGTGGAGACGTTTACAAGACATGAAAGGATGCCTCAAATCCTTAAAGGAAATCTTTCAATCTTTCTCACTTTATTATATTTGTTGTTAAATATCTCATCTTTGCCTGTAACACACAAACACACAAACATCTACACATCTGAATGCAAAACACCACGGTGATAATAATCGACTTCACAAGAAATTTTGAATTGGAAATGACACGTTTATTACAAAAGTCCCCATCTTACTATCCAATTATCAAGAATTGCTTTGACGGAAATCAGCAGGACATTTATTTTGATTGTTTGCTTCTGCGTCGGGAAGTGATCCCCAACAAACACCAAACAGTACGTCACGCTCCCCAGGATTAACGCCGCTGTTAGCTCTTGCGGTGCAACTTTCACTCTGTTTCACCACCGCACACTTTTATCTCTGCACAAATTTCTCTGTCTAAAAGGTGTCTTCAACCTTTTCTTAATTAGGGGGCATACGGAACATCAGACCTACCCTGGTGGCTAATTAACATGAATTTACATGATCAATCTGACACCAAAAGCCACTGTATTCAGACAAGAAGAGGTAGCAGAGTACTTCCCAAGCCTGTGCAGTGCTTTCTCCTTTAAATGATCTTCTTAATCCTCCAGCTTCAAGCCTAAACTTGTTGTCTACGTAATGTTGCACCCTACCAATGCCATTAATTATTTAGACTTCGTGTATGAACAGACACTGCACCTGCTGTTTTTGGGCTGTTGTCTGCTGTGTCGATATTTTAGATGAATTAGTCCACAGAGTGGAAGCAGGATAACTACAGAACATAGAGGCAGAAAGACTGAGACAGAACGAGATGACACCAAACAAAAGAGCTAGAGTTTGATTGTTCACGTGTGTCTTAGTGTGAGCGTCTAAAACTACACCCTGCCTAAGGTTTGATGTTATGCATGGTGCAACAACACGACTGCCATGTTGATGATATCTTACATGTGTGTGAGTGAAATGTCTTTGCAATTTCCCGGATGTCATAAGAAACCCATAAGTGCTGATTGCAATCTCTCTCTGTCGCTGAATGCTTTGGCTGTCTAGCCTCGTTGATTCAGTTGTCAAGTTGTAATTTAATAAATGGCTCACCGCGTATTTACACTGTTCAAACTGATCGTCTACAAATGTAGTTATGAGTGATTGTTTAACAGGAAAGACAAATTAAAACCAAACATCCTTTCAGTCTGTTCAAACACCCTGCTTAGAAGAACAGGTTTCTAGCCTCACCTACTGGTTGTGAAGAGGAATGACAGCTACTCATGTGTATTTTCATTCTCTTTCTCACTCTATTCTTCTCCTCCTTTACACCAAGTCTCTCTTCCCTCCCCCCTTCTCTGCAACTTCTTGCCTCCTCTTTCTGTCTTTCTGCCTCTCTCTCTTTAGAATATGCCAGGACATAAAAATGAGCTCCAACAGCACAGACCCTGGTCTCTTCCTGAGTGCCAACACCTCGCCACCAGCAGCCGGAGGCTACCCACAATCCAATGCTCTCCACCAAGGAGGAACTGGAGGAGCTTCCTTGTTTTATTCCCATGTGAATACCCTGGATGATAATTCTTCATCCACCAGCAAACTCTTTAACCTCACCTCAGAAACCCAAAATGGAAACAGAACTGTAGATCCCTTGGGTGGCCACCCTGTGTGGCAGGTTGTCCTAATTGTCTTGCTGACGGGAATGTTGTCTCTCATCACCGTCATTGGCAACATTCTGGTAGTGGTATCCTTCAAGGTTAATCGCCAGCTGAAGACGGTCAATAACTACTTCCTTCTGAGCTTGGCCGTGGCGGACCTCATCATAGGGGTCATCTCCATGAACCTCTACACAGCTTATCTTGTGATGGGCTATTGGGCCATGGGCAACTGGGCCTGTGACCTGTGGCTGGCTATTGACTATGTGGCTAGCAATGCATCAGTTATGAACCTCCTGGTCATCAGCTTTGATCGCTACTTTTCAATCACCAGGCCTTTGACTTACCGGGCCAAACGAACCACAAAGCGAGCTGGGATGATGATCGGCCTTGCCTGGGTTGTTTCACTTGTTCTGTGGGCCCCTGCCATCCTGCTATGGCAGTATTTTGAGGGTAAAAGGACAGTACCCACAGATCAATGTTACATTCAGTTCCTCTCAGAGCCCACGATAACCTTCTGCACAGCCATGGCTGCTTTCTATCTGCCTGTGACGATAATGAGTGTTCTCTACTGGCGCATTTACCTGGAGACCCAGAACCGTTCGAAAGAGTTAGCTGGACTACAGGGTTCAGGGGCTCGTGGTGGGATAGCAGGAAGAGGTGTGAACGGTGGGGGTGACAAAACCCGCTTTGTCCATCAGACAGGAAGTTCTAGAAGTTGCAACAGCTACGAGCTAACCAGGTTGTCCAAGAGGAAGAGCACATGTCGGGAGCTGGTTGGCCGCTTCCACTGCTGGCCCGGGGTTCGTTCTTGGAGACCTGGTAGTACAAGGCACAGCGAGGGTGATCCGGACCAGAGTAGCAGTGACAGCTGGAACAACAATGATGCTCCAGTCTCGTTGGAACACTCTGGGTCTTCAGAGGATGAGGACTGTGGGGGCAGAGAGATGATTTCCCAGAGTCATGCTATTTTCTCCATTGTTCTCAGCCTGCCAGGTATAAAGGCAGCCGTCAACTCCCAGCTCTCCTCATGTGAGGAACTGGACGCAGCCTCAGAGGTGGATCCGCTAAAAGGAGCGGAGTATAGCCGAGACAGTCTCTCAACAGTCGCCACCAACACCACTGCCACCACGACCTCTGATGGAGCAAACAGTTCAGACAATAGCTACCACCAACGCTTCTGCTCACGCAAGATTCAGTCAATGCCTATCATCCAGGCTACGTCTAACCAAGGCTCTCTGGATGATCCTCCAACATCTGCTACCACTGCCCCTGACAGGAATAGCACCAGCACAACCACCAAATCCCCCTCTCTCCCATTGTCCTTTAAAGAGGCCGCCCTCGCAAAGCGTTTTGCCTCCCGAGCTCGGACTCAGATCACCAAGAGGAAGCGCATGTCGTTAGTGAAGGAGAAGAAGGCAGCTCAAACTCTCAGCGCCATCCTCTTTGCTTTCATCATCACATGGACCCCTTACAACATCATGGTGCTGATCAATGCCTTCTGCGAAGTTTGCATCCCGGAGACGCTGTGGGCGGTCGGGTACTGGCTCTGCTACGTCAACAGCACAGTCAACCCCATGTGCTACGCCTTGTGCAACAAGACTTTCCGCACAACCTTTAAGATGATACTGCTGTGTCGCTGGGACCAGAAGAAAAGGAGGAAGCAGCAGTTTCAGCAGAGGAATTCAGTGGTCTTCCACAGGAGGATTCCTACGGAGACCACGTAAAGGACAAGACACTAAGATGGTCGAAATCTAAAGATTTAACATAGGAAGAGGAAGAAGCATCCATGTATTTATTTCTGTGGAGTTTCTTTACCTAGAGATCCTTAATGTGTCTCTCTGCTGGTACGTCACACAGCGATCCTATGTGGTGGACGTCAGGTGTCTGTTTGTGTCGGTTCATCAATTGAGCGAAGCTGTTTGTATGTGTGAAGGGTTTTTTAAGGTGAGGTCCAGAGAGGAAACCTCTCCATCCGTACTTGGAGAACCATGTCACGTTTGTACACCTGAGAGAAATGAACTGAGTGGAAACAATAGAAAAGGGCTTTAAAATGTATCGCAGGAGAGTTATTGAAGTGCCGTCGACACAAGGGGAGAAGATATCTTTGTCACAGGGTTTGGGATTCATATTTCTTATCATTGCTCTCTGTGGGTAACTAGATCTGTAACGTGGTTTTGCATTTTAAACAAAACTATGTATCTGTAATATGTCGCTGACAGCCAAGACAAAATGACTTTGTGTTTCACAGGCTTCTACATTGAACTGATTTGACTGGCTTGTGTTTTTATCAGAACATCTGTACATTGCCTTTCTACATGGATATAGCTTTCCTGTCCGATGGAGTATAAAGAAGTTCTTAAATTGTGTCCTTTTCGTCAACAGAGATTTGTTATTTTTGTGATATTCATCTTTGGTTTTTCTAGATATTCCTGAGATTTTTGAGCCAGTCTGAAAATGATTCTTCTGATGAACTGAGTTGTGAATATTCTGTGTGGCACTACAGTCGGTGAACTGCTGCTGTGTTCAATGTGATTGTTGTGGTTTTTATGGTGGAGACAATAAGTACATTGGTTGTGTTTTATGTACTTGCAGTTTTTTGTCAAGAGTATTGATTATACAATGATGATATTCTGTTTGTGTACATTTGGATATTTCTGACTTGATACACAGTGGTTGGTTGCACACACACACACACACACACATACAGATGTCCATTTATAAAGATGTGTGTTTGATTCTACACTACCTTTTACATTTATACAAAACTACACATCCTAGGAGCTCTTTGTAAAAGGTGGCCCATCTTTTGTATGGTAGAGCAATGGCAGCCTCTAGTGGCCTGAGAAAGACTTGTAGTCCAGACTGTCAATCCAACTATGTTTCAGTTCATAATTTTGCTTATATTGAATAAATTTATATTTTAAATATATATTTGGCATATAAAAAAGAATGGCCACATTCATAAAAGGTACGTTTAACTTTCTGTCGTCATCTGGGTTTTTTCTTTAATTTTATATGATTTGTGGGTGAAGTATTTCTTCTTTAAAATGATTCATAAGACTCGTCATTGATTTGTATATAGAGTTGACACCTGCCTTGGTCTACGGTACATCATGTTTTTCCATATAGAAAATGGAGAAACACCACATACCAACAAAAGTAAGCATTAAGGTGCCGCCTAAGGCAAGAATTTTTATTTGAGTTTTATTTTAATGCACATTATGTTATTCTTATCTTATGTGGATGGTTTTTACATTGTTGCTGCACTGCATTATTTTCGTATGAATATTGAGCTAAAAGTATTTGAGGCAGAGGACAAACTGCATCGCGGCACCTGACGTGCTGAAGAAGGAGTAGAGTGGATTATGTTGGATGCAGTGGTCAAACCTAATGTGCTGTATGCAAAGGAGATGTAAAAAAAAGATATCTCTCGCCTGTCAACAGTGGATATGATGTCTGCTTTCAACCCAATGTGCTCCAGTGTCACCATAAACTCTTCATCAAAATGTGGGATTTTTGTATTTCGATATTGGGAATGTAAACGACCAAAATGGTGAACACAAACATTTTGTTACATTTCAAGTATGCCAATCGTACTCATATTTTAAGTCAATAAACTAACTTTTTGACAAATCATCTGTTTTTTGTGTCACAAGTCCGGACATGAATGTTTCTATTCAGTTTAACTGTATTTATTTCACTCAGAATGCTGAATAAACCTGAATATCACCCTGCCTCATATTGGCAATATTACAAATTCACATCTGAGACTGGGCAATGAGGTTTGGGTAAGTGTCTCAATATTTTATAATGTTTTGCAAATGTTATACATTTTTCCATCAGTGCTAAAAAGTCAGAACTGTTGTTAGGCCTCAGTTCTTCTATTGTTTTCAGTGTCTTGGTCCATTAAGTACAAGTTATTTTAATCCAAGTGTCACCAAAGGACGCCACAAACATCTACACCCACTGTGCAATATTAGATCTGTAAGGACACATATGAATATGTTCACTGTTACAGCCTCTATTGTTTCTAGGATTACTTTTTTTATTTTAGAAATATGCTCCAATATTGTTTCATGCTGTTTGCAAGAGCCCCCAAATCAGATTTTTACATTTTTTTTCCAGACCAAAAAATGGCAGACTTGTTTAATCCCATTGAAGTCTGGACCCTGCGTTGTTTTGAGAGTGTTTTCAATAAGTGTGATGTTATTATCTCAGCAGGGTTCTGGATCATTATAAAGCTGTGGAATCATTTAGGCCTAACAAAGGTTATTGCAGGATATTTCAAAACTAATTCATCATTCATGTCACTAAAAATCAATGACTCAAACATTTTCCAACATGATTCACTTACAGTTGAAGAAATTAAGAGTTTTTAAGTCTTTCGACAAATTCATTCGATTTACTTCCTCCAAAAAAGTAGGCTCACTGATTTTTTTTGAATGAATTTGTGGTGTTATACCCAGACCCTGCTCAAATTCGGGGAACGATCAATTCTGTCTATAGTAGTAATAGTATCAAAGCACTGTCGGCTCTTGCACAATAATGACAATTCTTATTTTTTAGTTTCTCTAATATTCTAGTTGTTAAAGAAATACAGTAATTCTTTCTGTCTCTGTAATTGGTTGAACTAGAAAGGCATGTAGAGATTAAGGTCACTCACTCACTCACTCACACACACACACACACACACACAGAGGCACACACATGGGAACAGGTTTTGTTGGGAGGACACATGCAGCTGACAGTCATCTGTTGATTGGAGGGATGGACTTAAAAGTGGCTCCAGGCTTCACTCAAACAAACGCAGCAAAAACTCTCTCAGTCAATGCAACGTGAGCGGGGGGGAGCGCTTTTATTTATTGTTCTGTTACATGTGACCCTCATCATTGTCTGACAATACAACAACATTAACCTGAACCAGAAACTGAATAAACACAAGAGTGTTCATCGGCTGTAGCCCAGTCCTGTATGTTCCCTGATGAAGTTAGCGAGAGGCCTGTCAGACAGTGCTGATGGGAGATGGCCTCGGAGACCAGACATGTGATGAGGAAAATACCAACTTCATGTGACCCATGGCTAAGGAGCGGCTCGTAGGCAAAGACAAGCACCCGATTGTGTTGCTCCCTCCAGTCAGGGCTGAGCCACTGAGGAGAATCCAGCAGTCAGGCAAGTACACTCGTTTAAGTCCAACAATTGGAAGAAAAATTCAAGACGCTTTGTTTTTCCTCTATTTCATATATGATTGAATTTGACAACAAATTTAGCAAATTTGACTCACGCTGATGTGATTAATTTGCGGTTTAGAAAGAAAAGACTCGGACATGTTCTGAAGCACTAAAAATAGAAGAAGAAAAGTTCATCACGAACACACACTTTGTTGAATATGTTAACTGTTGATTTCTGGTAAATGTGCTTTCTTCTTCTTCTTTGAATTGGGTTCTTTAATTCAAGAATGTATATATATTGTTATGGTTAGGATTGGTGTCATTAAAAAAAGTCAGGAAGTGGTGACAATATTTATAATGTTACAATATTTGACTTTGACTGTACCAAGACGCATAGGCATTAATCACCTCCCATACTTGCGTGTGTTTCAGACTTAAACATACACACCTTATTAAATGTGTTAGCTCTATTTAAACTGTTTTTCAGAGATTTTCTAAAATTTGTGATTAATATTTGCTTGATAATTAAATGTGATCTTAAAATCATTGCTATTTTTATTTTGGATGGTTTGATGATGGTATTTTGTCAATAAATAAACATCGGGTTTGATTTTTACAGTAGATTGCATAGAGAATAATTTCCCAAAATCCATCAGCTGCACAAAATCCAAATATATATAAGTCATACAGAAAACCAGCTAATTTTTACATTTGAGAAACTTTAAATTACTAAATTCATGGTGTTTTGGTGTAAAAACTGCAACCGTTTATGATAAATAGTCTGAAAATAGGTTGTCATTTATTTTTCTGATAAATTAATTGATTAATCAACCTAATAGCTGTACATGTTTCTGTTTGTTACCACAGTAATTTCACTGTGTTTATGTTGCTGTCATCAGGAGCATCACATGAGTCTCACTGGACCTTTTCCTGAATCGCTCCACATATCAGTGTCTGTGAAATGAAAACATTTTTATAAATAACAGACGCATACATTCCAACAAAGTGTGAAAAGGAAATCAATACAAGAGAATCAGTTTGTGATCACTACACATGTGACATAAGAGTAAGATTCATCTGAAATCTGAGTCCTTTTAAATTGAATTTGTTGTTTTCTCTTCACTGCAGCCTCTATAGACCATCTCCCCTCTGGATGAAGCCCCAGTGGTCAGGATGCAGACTATCAAGACAGTAGAGACCCAGGTGCCCTTTCTGAAAGAGAGTTTCTTCACCTCCACTTTCAAAGGGAGGAGGAAGAGCAGCGTTACCAACGTCCTCCGTAATCAACAGCACTCGCTCCTTAATCAACAGCAGAGCATCATAGAGGATCCCCAGCAGCCCCCAGGGCCATTTCTTTCCCTTTCAGCTGAAAATGGGAAAGGGCAGTGCACTCCAGAGCATCCGCGGCTGGCTCGCTCGACCAGCAGCCCGTTATGCAAGACAGCCGAGCGCGCAGGAGCAGATGGGGATAGAAAGGAGGGGCAAAAAGAGAGGAAGGATCAGAGAGTGAAAGAGGCTGTGCAGGGGAGGGGGGTGAAAAGGCAGTCAGTGAGTGGTAGCAAGCCCGCGGCTGTCAGTGCCAGTCTCCTCCTCCTCTCATCATCAGCATCATCCGCATCAGCGTCGCCGAGGGAGGCAGCATCATCCTCACAGCTGCCTTCAACTGTGGTGGGCAGACAGCGCCGATTAGGCAGCTCTGAGAGTGCTTTGACCAGCAGAAGATCAGCATCGGCCGCAGCCAAGGAGGAAGCCCAGCGTGCCAAGCGTGCCCAGAGTGCCCAGCGTGCCCAGCCTCGACCCCAGCCTCAGCCCCAGCAGTATGGCCTGTTAGCCAAGGGAGTCCGCCTGCTCAGAAACATGGGGAACCAGGAGACAAAGCAGAGGAAAGGGGGAGGAAGTGGCGGAGCAGCAGGGGATGTGTCCTGTGAGGGTGACGCTGATGAGGTGGAAGTGGACAAAAAATCTAAAAGGTCCCACAGCAAGACAAGTAAAGGGGAACACAGTGGTAAGAAGAAATCCAAGTCGGAGTCAAAAGGTTCTGTGTTTTCTGGCATCAGGAAGAGTTTGTCGAAGGCAAAAGGGTTGTCCAAGGAGGACATGTTGGAAGATGGAAGGTCTGCACACGTTGGCAAAGCGGGGCTCAAACCCGGTGCAGAGGCGAACCTGTCAGCCGACGAGATGGGGATGCTATCAGATGTCGAGGGAGACCTAGGCTGTCGGAACACAGAGAGTCGCCAATCTGTGGTGGATGAGCTTGGCCGGAAGGGGAGCTCGGGGTCGGATGCTGACGTCTACAGTTTTCACTCTGCAGCAGCTGAGAATGAAGACCTGCTCTCTGACATCCAGCAGGCCATGAGGGAACAACGTGTGGCCAGTGATGGGGAACTCAGAAGGGTAAACGGCCAATCATCTGAAGCCTTGACCTCCGAGGGGACCAAAGCCCATGAGAAGCTGTTGGATATGGATAAGGAATTTGAAAGTGGAAGTAAAGCTCAAGAAAGTAAAGCGAATAAAAAAGTAGATGACAAAAGCAGTGATTTACCCATTTCAAGTAATTCCTCTGGTCCTGGTTCTCCGAGTGAGAGCGGTCCATCATCTTCTGCCGCTGATACAGAGAGAAGCAGTGGCAGCGTTTTCCCAAAGACCAACAGCACGTACAGCTTCCCTGACACGACAACCACCACCACTTCGTACGAGAGCGCCGAGGAGCCCCAGGAAGACCTGGAGAGCCCGTTTTTTCACCCAGAGCAGGGTCAAGGTAATCGGGCTTCACAGAGCAAAAACGTGTGTGTGCCGAGTGTTCGCTTGGACCCTGTGGTGGCAGGGCCCGGGCCTCACAAAAGTGTGAGCAGCATGGAGCTGTCTATGGAGAGGGAGGAGCGAGAGGAAACTGGGAGATGGGACTTCCTGTCCCTCAAAAGGAGGAAGAGTAGTATGTCTAATAACCAACTGACGACAGATAGCTCTCAACCCAGACGGACGTCCTCCAGTTCCCCCTCCACTGTCAAACTGTACCCTCCAGTCCACCCCTCATATGTTAAGACCACCACCAGGCAGCTCACCTCTCCCATTGGATCCCCTATCACCAGCCCCCATGTGCCCAGGAAAACAGACGGAACCGACGAATCTGTGGAATATTACGAGGCCCCGGGATTAAGGAGGCGCAAGCAGAGGTCCTGCTCCATCGGGGGGCCCGTCACTGGGTCTGCAGACTGGTGCACGGAGGTGGACGAGCACAGAGGAAGGCAGGGTGTCCATTTCCCTGAGCAGGAGGCACCAGAGAGGAGTCACGTAGGCGGGACTTACTGGACACTGGGGTCCAGGAGAGCACAATATGGACGACATCACTCCACGACTACAGGACCTTATCTGGATGTCTTCTCAGGTGAGTCACATGTGAACCACGTCACTGATCTGTTGCCACACAAACATCTGTCATCTGACATTTTGATAAATAATAGATTGGACTTTTGATCTAGACTCCACCTGATTATGTAAATAACCCATAAGCAGTACAACCCACCATCTTAGCCATCATGGTACTGAACATAGATGGTATTGCAAGGCCAGTGGTAGTTATTGTATGTGTGATATGAACATTATGAACCATAGATTTGGCTTATTAGTTAAATATTGCGTTACAGTGACCCACTTTAAGGAACGGTTCTGGTTCTGGAAGTAAATTTCCCGTTCAATTGCTCCAGTTATGTTTCAGAAAATCCTTAAACTCAGAGTTTCACGACTGGAACCAGGCTGAGAACATTTGATTTGGAAAACAAATATCGGTAAACAGAAAAAAGACAATGGTGGAATGGTGAGTCTACATTGAATGGTTAAAATATTATATTATAAGAAAATGAATGGGATTTTTACATCCAGAGCCACACTGTTGAGATCTCTATACATCCCAGTGATAAGTGAGAGCTCCCTATGTGGGTATAAGAGTGGAGGAGAGTTGTAGGTTCAGGTAACTCGGCTGGATGGTGTGAACCAGTCTCACCAGCCGGATGATACAGGAATGTGTGAAAATATGAATGGACAGAAACCACGCGGCGTCAGAGGAAGTCATGAATGAGGAGGCAGAGAAGAAAAGGATTAAGAAAGAATCAGTGTTCCACACTCATGACCTCTGGAAGGTTTACGTCACAGCCCCGACATATGGAACAAAACCTCCATTTATATCCTGTTAGCTAAAGCCAACGTTATATACTTTTGACTTTAGAGAGTGATATAATATAATTTTCTTGTTGTCAACATATCCCATAAAATCCCCCAAAACAGCAACATCACTCCCTTGATGTGTCATTTTTATTGGGAACAATTTTCAGCTCCAGATGTGGGGAAATAAAGATGAACATCAGTTTCCATGTTCATAGTAACGAAGGATCGTGTAACCCAGAGCAACGCTTTGATTTAATGTGTTTTTGACAACAGTAGATGTTTACGACACAGATTTAGATCATTCATAATAGGATTTGTAGAACAATTACTTTTTTGGTTACGGTCTTTTCATGAGAGTTAAGTCTATGATCGTACTTTTGATACTTCCCCCAATGGGCCGAAGTTCACTTTGAAATAATGATTATGGAAATTTCCTTTTTTACGATTTAAATCCTGTTGACTTACAAATAATCACATTACACAAATCATCAACGTCTGCGTAAAGTTGTGGTTTAAAAGCACAATAGCTCATGAAAACCACGATGAATCACTGGGGGCTCTTTATTGAGAAGTGTTTTCAGAACAAATGACTCCCTCTAATAAAACAGTGTCGCTTTGTGCTCTCTCTCTCTGTTGTGGTGCCTTCAAGAGCTCAGCTCCTCCGCTCTGTCTGCGCCTGTGCTCGTCAAGCAGAGGACGGAGTGAAAGCACGGCGACGCCATCCTCGTATTCCACTGGCCGAGACAAAACACACACACGCATGCATGAGCGCAGGCACGGGAGCACACAGGCACACACACACTGAACACTGTTGGACACTTAAACAAAGTGACAGCTTATGTGCATGACAAAAATAAGTCATGATGTCAGATCCACTCCCGTTTCATCAGGTGAATTTACTGTGGCTGAACAATGGAGGTGGATTTTTATCTCAAATTCCTGTTAACATTTGGTCTCACTTACAAAACTCTAGGACTTAGACTTTGTTGTTTGCTTGTTTATCTGGAAAGATTTAGTTCCCTCCCTCACAAGTTCAGCACTGAGTGTGAAAACAACCGGTCACAATGTCACAAACAGGCCTAATAGAACAGAAAAGGGGGGAAATCATTTTTAAAAAGCACATTAAAAAAACTAAAACAAGAACAAAACAAGATTACAAGACAAAAAAATCTGGATTTAATCATTTGAATTATAAATAAAACACAATCAGTTTTATCGTTTATAAGTGTTTGTCAACGAAACTACAAAGTCTTCAAATGATTCTCCACACGACCATGAGTCATGAGATGAAGTCAGTTAAGTCACTGGTGTTGTCCACTGAGTCACATGGTTTCAAAAATATTCAGCCAGTCTAACAACGTTAACAGTGTGTCTGCAAGGTCGGCCCCTGTGAAGTGAGAGAGCTTTGTTTCTTTATTAGCTTCACGTATATATATATATATATATGTCTTCCAACCCCTCGTGATCACTGCTCCTGCCGTTGTCAAGAAACTAAGAAATGATTCTCCACCCGGGATCCACAACTGCTGTGGGACTTTTAGATTATGACAAATTTCTATCATCACGGCTCTAAATTACTTTTCTTTTACTTTGGTGCATCAAAATAAAAGTCTCCATCCTCTGCCTGCACGCCCACCACGACAGAATTGGTCTTTTATTATATTCAAAGGAAGAATGAACAAGCTCTGCAACCACATTACACAGTTCAACCATGTATGTACTTCAATCGAGTCAGTTTTAAAACCCAAATAGCAGTTTCAAAGCTGAGAGCGATAATATTAGAAGCTTTGTGGTAACTTGTGTCTCGAATATCATTAAACATTTGTGCATTTTTTTTGTGCTGCACAATTAACACCTTCTTTCCTGTCACCTATGAGCAAATGGTGCGAGAAGCGTCTGCAAATGTAGGTGTTTCATTACCACATGTGAAACTTGAGACTTCTGTCCTCACCTCGGTTATACTTATCTAAAAATAAGTATAACAAATATTTCTTCTGCAGAACAGTTTCATTCCCGTATTTCATCTCTCTTTATGTCCCCAGGTCGTGTTTTGTTGGACAGGCTGTGTATGCATCATGAAGATGGGTCAAGGGAAGAGGAGGGAAAGGAGTTGTGTGGCCGGATGCTGGGCCAGGGTCTGCTGCAGCCCTTCAGCGGCTCCTCAGAGCAACATGGTGACGGCACGTCCTCTGCAGGATTTAACGTAAGACCATTCTCTTCACTGACACAAGCTTCTCTAACTCAGCTCAGCCCCAAACTTTGGTTTCGCTCTCAGACGGCATTGATTTTTACCTTGAATTAAAGTTGGGTTATTGATTTATCCACAAAGCTTGAGAACAAAGTGAATTGCATTTCTCACGGCAAATCATAACCTGAAGACTTATAACTTGTCGTCATCGGGGAACTAATGGGTGTGACTGGGTGTGTGTATTCCTGTGATGTGTAATTTTGCCTTAATGTTGACTTTTTATATTTAATTACATATATCAAAATATAATTAAGTTCAATGTAAAAGGTCACATTGAATGAAGTGTTTTAGAATAAATCAAATAACTTCACTAAATTTAACTTATTAAATACATTTTCTCTGTGTAACACCCTGTTGAAAAAGAGATAAATCATCTCGAGCAGTTTATCCCACCAATAAACATTCATTAAAGAGACCATGTGCTTACCAGATGAAATACTTAAATAAGGCCTTAGTTGTTTTCTTATTTGCTTTATACAGACTCCTGTAAAACTCATTCAGTAAGTGTCCCCTCATATATTTCTATGTTACTGTGATTCATCCCAGAATCATTTCATTATCTGAAGAGCAGCGGTGCATGATGTCATGTGGAAGTTGATTTCATGAATCTTTAATTCTTCCGCTTTGCTCAGACATCATCTGACAGTTCACTCCCAAAGCCCCCCCCCCCGGGTGTCTGGGTGTGTCATGTTAGTATACTGCAGGTTTCAGATACATAGAACATACATGTGCGTATAACTTTAATGCTGTTTTACATAAACTCTGGAGCTGCTCTAGCTCGGCTGTGGGTCTTGTTATGTTTGTCTCTTGAAAAGCAAAAGAATGTCAACAGATTAGTGTTGGTCTGAAGCTGCACAATGCACCTCCCCCACAGATTTACATGCATGGACGTAAACTGTACATGCTCATATGCATCCATAAACACAAACAGCTAAACACAAACAGACACACACACAACAAAGATTACGTTCGTGCCCCGAAGCTGCTTTCTTCACAAGCCTCTCAAATTCAGTCACATCTCATTCTGCTTGTGTAGCGTGCGCTCACATTAGGCCACAAATGCAGAACGCTTCTCTTATTATGTGCGACTCTGCCAACGGCCCGCAGCAGCATGAGTGTGCTGAAAACACATGTGCACTCATACATACAATAGGGCAAGAGACACCCATACATGTACAGACATTTCCTCGCATGGCTGGATTAATAGCACTGCCTCGGACACTCAGTCCCACACACACACACACACACACACACACACACAAAAGCACACAGACACACACATCTGTGCTTGCGTAGACCATCTGCTGACCATGTTATGCAACAGCTCCACATGCTGCTCTTCCCCAGTAAAAGATAAAACCCCTCCTCCCTCTCAGCTTGGCCTGGAGTCCTGCATTATTCAGCTTGACCAGGAACAACCTCTGCTTGTTGCCACTGAGAGTCCACACCTCATTGTTATTGCTCTCTGTCGCGCAGCCAATCTCCCTTTAATACATCTCCAGTTTGTTTCTCTGCCACTTTTTCCCATTTAAGCCCTTTTTTAATATCTCAACTCTTCAAACTCGCTTTCAATTAAATCCTTCAGAAAATATTAACGAATCGCCTCTTCTCTTTCTCCATCATTCTGTTCTGTAATTTCCTGCTGCATCTCTCATCCCCTGTTTGTCCTGTATATGGCTTTTGTATCAGTTTCAGTCTCGTGAACAAATATGGTTTGTTTTTTGCTCTGCATACTGCGTGAAATGAAATACTCCATCAGCTTCAATCAGGGGAAGATAAGTATCTAAGGACGCTATATAAATCCGGTGTCATCCATTTCTACACTTGAGGAAACATCCTGAGTGGACAAATACTAATGAGTGGCATCGGCTTACATCAGTCTGGGAGGCTTGTTGTACCTGTGTGCATGTTGCTGGCTGCAGCTCAGGTTCCCCAAGTTCAGCAAATTGATTTTCACCTAAGAGACACACAGGAAATCTCAATATACATTAAAATATGAAGGCCGCAAGTCTCTGGAAAAGATTACATACATGCAATGTACTCTGAAAACTTAACAGAGAACAGCCTGACACATGATGCATGCACACGTTAAGTAGATTTATATGCTCTGACTGTCCGATGAGCTACGTGCCACTTTCCATTAAAAGTGACTTGCTGTAGGAAAATAGAAAATTATCCACAGTCTCTGGAATAACGTGATTACCTCTAATAAAAGGACAGAACATATTGTGACCTTCCAGCCGCTGAGCAGAGCCCCCACATGACGAGGTTGTCTGAGGGATCTTCACAGTGATCTTCAAAGTCTGGTCTTGTCTTTAGAGTCATTCAAATGAAAAGTACTGTAGCGGGGACGGATCCACAAACACACGGACTCTCACATTAAAGCAGTTGCTTGTTTTGAGGTGAACTATTTGAGAAACATGCTTCACTGCACGTCCAAGAGATTAAGCAGTTGTCACCCTGACCAAGGACGATTATGTAACAACACAGTCTGACAAACAGTTTTAGCTCGGCATTTTTATTTGCTATGGAAAAACACACACACACACATTGCACGCAGACTATACGCAGCTGTGATTGTGAATGGAATCTTTTTCTTAATAGGAACATTAAGAGACCTGCTGCTAAAGAGGTTCTGAATCGAAGCAAGTAGTTAGTATCGCATAGAGATGTCCAGGAGAGGAACGTTTACAGAAAACAGAAAGGGGAGGAAATGGAAAGGTTCCTTCAGATCGTCAAGTGCAGACGTCATGTTTCATAAAGGAACAGGTTTTTTTGGTCATTGAATATTGTTCCTTTTACATAAGATTAGATATTTTATATAAAGGATCATAAAGGTTAGATATTAGCTTTTATATTATCAGTTTAGATCCTCTTTTATTAGTCCCACAGCACACAGGACAGTCAAAATAGAAACATCAGTAAACAAAACGGATTAAAAACTATTAAAATGTGTTAAATACAATAGAAATAACATATAAATAGAATACATACTGCACAGAATATAAACTGTGTGAGTGCACATTAGACACTGAAACAACAAGATGCTCTGAGACATCAAAGTAGCTGCTAATTGGCTTTCACAGTGTCAGTTTTTTGTTTTTCCACATTGGCTGTGTGCAAAAAATGCTGCTTATTATCCTCAATTGTTTCCATATGTGAAGCTTATACATAAAGAGCTATTACTTCTCTGATTTATCTTTTATTCATGATGTATTCCACCAAATGTTCACACAGTACAGTACAAGTCCTAAGAAGGGCGCAGGTAGTTTGAAGCCCAAACATCTGACCTTGGCTCCACTTCTACTATATGAACATAGTTGTGTTTTGAACTGTGTGCAGGAGGAGCAGCTGTACACGTGGGCCTCTGTCGGCCTGCCGGTGTCTCCACACCTGTGGGAACTGTACGGCGGCCGGAGCACAGGCCGAGTGCCGACCATGAGATCCCCTTTGAATCAGTCGTCCACCAAGACGCCAGGAGCTCCACTCTCTCAGGTTAATATTTAATAGTATGATTGCCCTGTCTACACTCTGTCTGTGTCTAATGCCTGGTTTGATTCAGAGCCTAATAACATCAGAAAGCAGTCTTTTTTTTGTCAGCATTTGTCTGTACGTCCCTTTTTCAATTTAAACTCTACCGACGATGAATTAAAACTTTAAAACTTCACAGGTTTCTTGCAAAGTAGATTATTTTACTACCTTGAAAAACTAAATTATGTTCTACACTGAGCCCCATGCAGATAAATGCACCTTTCTTTATCCGAAACTGTGGATATAAATTATTTGCATCATAAGACTGGCACGACTCACAAATACTTAGATTGTCACCAGACTTGATAAAGTATAAGCTAAATGTGCAGGAGAAGAGATTTAGAACTAAATTGCTGGTTGGATTATTTACAGTTTGAGAGACGAGCAGTGAAGGTGATGCTAAGAAAAGCATATTTTGAAAAACAATCCAAGATTATGAGTCATTGACAGATATCATTGTAATTTTTATGCACATTTGATCTTCTTTTATAATCTGAAACGATGTCACTGTTTAGTTGCTCTGGATAAACTTCCATCAACTCAATTTCTCAACTGCCTTTCCCTCTTTGTCCACCAGAGGTCAGGCTCGTCTTGACAGACTTGCGGGATCGTTGCAGCGACCCTCCCTCTTTCCTCGAGTAGTTAATAAATGAGGAAAGACCAAACTGACCCAACATTCTCCTTAAGACTCAATGATGTGACCACAACTGGGGAATGTGCACCAGCAGACACAGTCTCTCCCCATGTGAGGCCCAGTGAGACTCTCTGTCTCTGGGGTCAAATCTCTCAGTATCCCCTCATCCCGGCTCTAACCAGTCTGGAGCCAGGGGTCTGATGGAGTCTAGACATCGTGGACTTTCTCGACTCCTCTTTCGCTCATAGCTCCGTCACTAAGCTCCTTCAGTTGTGGGTGTTTTTCTATTGTGTACAGAGCGTAATTTATTGAATGATAGTGTGTCCAAGATTTACCGGCAGCTCATTTTCCGTCTGACTTTGACATTTAGAGAACAAGTTGGGGCTTGATTAGCAGCTTTTAAAGAATGTTTCATGGTGGAAAAAACCCCAATGTGGCTGCATGTTAAGTGAAAATGATTTCTCTCCTGCCCGCTGACAGACAGAACCCAGCAGGTTGAGGTCAGGTCAGTCGTCCTCAGAGGATGAGAGCTGTGTCATCCCTCAGCTGGAGAAGACCATCGAAGACCTGCGGGTGAAGATTGCTGTGTTGCAGGGCCAGCAGGTCTCCTTGGGCAGTGGGGATAACATGGGAGCTCTGAGCGCTGCCCATCACAAGGCCGCACATCAGCCAAGAGAAGGTCGATTGGGAAAGATGAGCCAGGAGGTGTCGGTCCAGACCTCGCCGCTGGAGGAGGGATTTAAGTTTGTGCCTTTCGGCAGAGGATCAGGCGGCACCTCGTCCTCCATTTCCTCCTCCATCCCCAAATCCACAGAGAGCTTTGTTTGCACGTGTCAGCAGAGGCAACAGAGCAGCACCCAACCAGCGCCTCCACCCCCACCTCCTCCTCCACCTTTACCAGGGGGTGTCGCTCCTCCTCCACCTCCTCCTCCACCCCCACCTCCACCGCCCTTACCTGGCTCTGGACCGTGTCCACCGCCGCCTCCGCCTCCTCCTCCACCACCGCCAGGGTTTGGACCTCCACCACCTCCCCCACCACCTTGCTTCGGAGGTCCTCCCCCGCCCCCTCCCCTGCCTGGTATGGGCCCTCCTCCGCCACCCCCTCCTCCCGGAATGGGCCCCCCGCCTCCACCGCCACCCCCAGGCTTCGGGCCTCCACCTCCACCAGGCCACATGCCCTCCATGATGGTGCAGGAAGTCGCCCCTGCCAAGGCTCTGATCGAGCCCCCCAAGCCAATGAAGCCACTTTACTGGACACGCATACAGCTGGAAGCTAAAAAGTAAGAATATGCTGCATAAAGTGAAGATAGACACGGGTCATTTGCGCTGAGGTACACTCTGAACAGTAGAGAATTGAGAGGAAGCTTGTCCACTTAAGATAAAGATCAGCCGCATGCTGTGACGGCAATAGAGATGCTAACCTCGTGGAAAATGAAAGTGATGCAGTCCAGGCATTGTGGTCAGCAGCGAATAGACTTGAACCAGGTTTTCTTTCCTTAATAAGGCTTGGAAAGTTGTAGTTGAATAAACATCTAGAAATAGAGCGCTTGATTTACTCGCAACTGAAGAACTTGATACTGAATTCTAATTCTCTGCCTGACAGATTGGACAAGTGTATCATTTATAGAGCTTTACTCGACATATGAGGAGCCATAAAACACAGGAAGATAATCTAGAAATGTCAAAGATGTGTGTTGTGGTGAAATAACATGATTTACGTTACGAGTGGACTTTTTCCAAACAATCCACGGCAGATTGAAGATCGCCTACATGCACTGTAAATAATTCCCTGGTTCCTCTTCAGACAGGCGAGCTCGCTGGTGTGGGAGAAAATCGAGGAACCGACTGTGGACTTTGAAGAATTTGTGGAACTGTTCTCAAAAAGTGCTGTTAAGGAGAAGAAAAAGCCAATTTCTGATACGATCAGCAAGTCGAAGGCCAAACAGGTACAGTCTACTTTATGGCTGTGTATTTGTCTATGGTTACTGAAGTCATGGAGGTGTGTGTGTGTGTACTTGTACTTATACCTTTGTGAGGTATAGCTATGTGTTTAGGTTAGAGTTTGGGTTAGGTATTTAGTTTTGATGGTTAAGGTTAGGGTAAGGGGCTAGGGAATGCATTATGCCAATGAGCGTCCGCATTAAGATAAAAGTACAACAGTTTGTGTTTGTGTGTTTGTGTTTGTGTGTACATCCTGGGTCCCCCAATCTGACACACTCCTCAGGACTCTCCCCCTCTTCACCCTCACTCATCCGATGCCCGTTCCTTTGCTCATTTCTCCTCCTCGCCCTCGGCCTCCGGGTTGCTTTGAGTGACAGGAGGAACTGCTACAGCCAGACAGTTATTATGTGGTGTGAGCTCTGGCTCCCACCCGACTCCCCCATGACCATCCAGTGGCACCGAGCCAATGTCTCGCGTGCGGTGAGGAAACCTCACGACGGTGATGACTGCTGAGAGGGAGAGAGAGAGAGAGAGGGGTGAGAAGGAAAAAGGGGAGGGAAGGAGAAGCCTGGGAGCCGTATTTCGTGATGTGGTTCCTCCCGTTGTGCTTTCTGTATGACTTGGTTTAATAGTCCGGCTGTTTCCCTCCCCACTGCCCTTGTATGTCACTCCATCAATCTGCAAATGAGACATTATCTACAACCTACAAGCTGATCTAGGTCATATTTATCTGGTGAAGTCATAGTATAAATCACTTGTTGCAATGTTGCTCCGAGGTGACGACATTGGTGATGAAATCTTAACTCAAAGATTGACTTGCATGAAATGTATCGGTTTCTGAAGATACATTTTTATTCCCAGTGATTTTCCCGTTCCCATTGTCTTTGCTTCCTGGTCTGAAAGGTGAGAAATATCTGATGTCCTCTGGGACCATTTTGCATTTACTTTCCCTCCAGCTTTGATACTTGATACTGAATCTGAAGGAACTGTCACACACCAGGCTGAGTGGGATTTTTATTCTGCCAGACATAAGTAATGGCTGAGTTGCCAATTCCAGTAAGACCCAGTACAAACACAATATCTGTTGCTATGGGATATGTGACAGAGGAATATTGGTTTGTGTTTTGGTCTTTTTTGGTTTTCAGATCTACACATAGTGAATATAATGTAGTATTGAGGGATTTTGTTAATTTTGTGATACCAAGGGTTTCTAAGTAGTTTTTACTTTCACAAATCCACTCAATAATCCCACCTCATTGTATACTTCTGTTTACTGCTTGTATTCTTCTGTCTATAGCAGATATCCAAGCAGATACGGTTGTTAATGTTGCTCTGACAAACTGAAGTTGAGTGCATGTATGAAACGGGGGGGAAAACTCACCTTGCAGCTTTGATCCAACAGAGCACAAAAGTCAACAGCAACGGGAAACAGTAGATAAGCTAAGTGAGTTTGTCCTTCACAAGAAAAAAATCACACTTTCATACTGGAATTCCTTTTCAAACCCACTTCAGAAATAGCCGCCATCAAGCATGTTGACACTAGCGGGAGCTGTCGGGTGATTACTTCAACACCTGAGAGACACAACCGAGGGAATTCACTGCTGCACAACTAATGTGATCTAGGCAAGGACACGGGGCCGGGAGGTGGCGAACAACCACAATGAGTATCCTCTTCTCTAATAAAACCAGCTCTCCATATACTGTGATGTTCTGATTGATAGAGCTCTAAATAAGTAAGCCACCACATCATGAGGCGTCTCGTGTTGTGGTCGTGTTGCTAAATTGCGCGAGACAGGAGACAAATTGAGGTGGGTGTGGGTTTAATTCCCCTGGTCGTGGCTGTTGCCGATGTTCTCCAGCACAACAATGGTGCTGCAGATATTACAATCAATAACGGCAAAAACAAAAAACATACGCAGAACTGCGAGTGACCCCAATTTGGAGCCAACCTTTGACATTTCCAGCTCATGTGAATCCGCCCCAGGCCCCAAGACAATTGATCACTCTCCTGCTACATCCCGCTCTTCCCATCACCCAGTGTGTTGTGAGTTTAACTGTTTTCCTGATTGGAGGGGACAAGCCTCCTCTGCAGAGCGACCACTAGAGAGCAGCTTTGACGTCAACTGGCAGAGGCCAGTTTAAAGGCCTCCGCTGACATCACTATCAGATGTGAGGAAATGCTACCATGTGTCGGTGATGGTTGTGTTGACCATTGCAGAGAGAAGGAGAAGCGGTTTTACAGATACAGGCAAAGCGGCTCAGTGAATGTTAGGTTCGTTTGTGTGAAGTGAATTTGAAATGGAAGATGTGGGACTTTTGTTTCATTGTTTTTTGTCCAAAATAATGTTGAAGCACAGTTTACGTCTCCTCAGTTTCTATCCTGCAAGAATGATTAATTCTTATTAGAAGATTATGGATGACAGGAGGCCAACAACTGATTTTAATGATCATTATAGATTAATCTGCAGATTACTTTATTTGGTTTATCCTTCAGTTGTGATTTGTAGGACGTAAGAAAAACGTTTCCCTTGTTGCATCCTGCCAACAGGTCAACCACCCTGAAGATATCAGGAATAAGACTGAAAAGCTGGTCTTTGTGAAGTTATGAAAGTAGTTTGAGATTCATTTGTTTGTTGATCACCTCAAAACTTAACACTTAAGTAATCTTGTCACTTTATTATTATTCCAAGTGTTACTTCTAGTTTTCCCATGATGCTTTGGGGGGGGTGTAAACAGGAAGTATCATGTTGCCATGCCACTCAAGCTAGTTAGCTGTTTGCCACAATTTAAGCCCATGTTTAGTTTATTTTCATGTCCTCTAAGTGGCAGAGGTAAACAATGCCGAACTAGTTATTAAATGTATCTTTTCGAAATAGACCCAAGGGAGTACAGACAAGTTTTACTTTGTTACTTTTATGCTTAAAACTATTTAGAAACGTGATGATTCTCGGGCTAGATCTGGAGGTTAAAGGAGCATCTTTTGGTAAAAGGATTTCTGAGCGGATATGGACGTTTATTCGTGATGGACCTCAAAGATTATGTCATCTGAGGGAAGGTATAAATCACACCAAATGTAAAAGTATGTGTAACATGTCTGTGGGTTTATGCAAATCAGACGCCAAGCCTTCCCCTAGAAAACACCCAAAACAAATCAAGACTGGTCAGAAGTAAACGTATTAAAGTAAAGTAACTGAGTTCAGACTGATAACATGTGTTTACAGTTCATTTCAAATACATGTAAAGGTGTTTTCTGTCCCGTGTTGTCAGGAAATGTTCATAAAATGCTAAATTGTGGCTGCATATCGTATGTATGCATTTTCAGTAATGAACTTGAATGAATGTAATAATCTCAAACACATTTAAGTGATTCTGATTATTAGTTTCAGCTAAATCCAAAGTTTAACTAAATAAACAGAGACAAATAGATTAGAGGTAATTATTACTTTTTGTGCGACGTGCGTTTCAAATCTCTTTTCGAAACTTTTGAGAGAAAACATTATACCTCAGGGATTTTGTTTGTGACTCAGTGCCGAATGGATTTAATGAAAGTCTCTATTGGCCGAACCCTGAAATGATAAATGGATCAAAAGATGAAGATAGGATATATTTAAAAGAATTTCTTTAAACCCAAAACTCCAGACACATGGCTCTCATGAGACCAAAAAACCCCGCTGTATCAGATTAAAATTTCAGGCTTGTTTAGGATAATGTTGAAGATGTTCGTCAAGAAAAATAATTTCAGTGACTGTGGCGGCTCATCCAGCTGTGTTTCATTATAAAATAATAAAATAGGAAAGTGATCCTCTGTAATATCAGGGAGCTCCGCAAGGGACTAAACTACTGAACTCTTTAATGCAATTTAAACCTGTTTGTACATTTGAGTCTCAGGTCAGATAAAACAGGACTAATATCTTATTCTTCTGAACGCCCGTTATGAGGCCGATGTGCACTCGCTATCACGGACTCGCTGTGGAAGCCACTCGGCATCGTATCTCAGACGGCCTGTCCCCTGAAGCTGTGGTTGAGCCAGGAAAACAAAGACAGTCGGGGCCTGGTGATATAACTTCCTGTGTGTTTGAGAAGTCTGTGGTCTGTGTGATCTGGTTTAGATGGAAGCGTTCTGTCTGGATCGCAGTAGGCTCTGGGTTTCAGGGCCTGTCCCTTCACCACTCGGCTTCACCCAGTGCTTACTTAAACTCACTATGCTTCATAATCGCCCCCCCCCCCCCCCCCCCCCCCCTTGGAACCAGCTTCTCATGCATCGTAACAACTGGCTTGATATTCAACTCCTGGCTCCTTGACAAGTGGAAGCTATTATTATTCAGCTAAGTCGAATATTTACATCGACGCTTTCGGAGCTGTTTTGATTTTGGAAAAAGAGACGTTTTGATTACAAACTATTATTATTCGATATAATGTAAACAAAAGCCTGCAGATTCTCTGTGTGTTTAAACAGTCGATCCATGTCATCACGCTCTACTTAGCAAATAAGCCTCCCGTTGTGCAAATGATCTGGAAGTTTTTAATCTCCAGACTGCAAGATGATGGATGTGGAGAATTTGGAGAAAATGGAAAAAAATATTAATCACTGTAATTATTCGAGGGGAGAATTATCATTTTCCAAATGTTAGTGTGTGAATAGACTTAAGTTTTCCTCCCACAGAAAGAAGCAGACAGAGGGGAGTGATGATGATGTGTCTGGTTTCCGGTCCAGTTATTACATCTGTGTGTCTGTGTGTGTGTGTGTGTGTGTGTGTGTCTGTCTGGGTGTCAGTTTGTCTAAGGCTACATTTGGGCACAAGTTTTAGACCAAAGCAGGTCAAAAAGATGATTTGTGAGTCAGTGGTTAAAGTTAGTGTTTGTCGAGTAGTGGTTAGGGTTAACCTCTAGAAAATAATGTGTGTGTGTGTGTGTGTATGCGTGTAGTGAGTGTGTGCATGTGTCTGTAATGGTATGTGTAGTAGTAATATCCCTGTTCTCTCATTGTCTTGTAGGTGGTGAAGCTTTTGAGCAACAAGCGTTCGCAGGCTGTGGGAATTCTGATGTCCAGCATTCATCTGGATATGAAGGACATCCATAATGGTAAGTGTTACGTGGGCATGTATGCGAAGTGGTACTTTGTGTAGTTGTTGGACAATAGTGTTCTGACATTCTATGTACCTTTATTTCATATCCTAGTAGTATGCTAGAAGTGACAATGCCTCTCTGTCTTTAATCCAAGCTGTAATATCACAGTTCGTAAATGTGAATAAACTGGAAGGACATTTTGTACAGATATTCATGGTTCCCAGAGGATGAATTCTAACTCTTGCATCGTCATGATGTTGACAGTTGTGGTTTCGAGTGAAATGTCGTAATTACTATGGGATGGATTCCCAGGAAATGTTGTGCAGACTGTTGTGTTCCGATCAGGATGAATCATAATAACTTTATTTGTCCACGAACTACAACCACCATCCGGCAAATCCCCATCAGCCTCAGCTGTATTGAGCCATAGTTAGCAAATATTAGCATGCTAACATAGCATAACTAAGACAGTGACTTGGTAAACATTATAGCTAAATACCAGCATGTCAGAATTTTTTATGTGAGCATGCTGATGCAATTATCATTTTATGACAACAAAGATTTTCTAAAAACGTCTACAGAAAATGTGGACCTTAGTGGTGAGAAGTTTTGTTTGTTCTTCGAGTGCTGCTCTGCTGTTGGGTTGGTAACGTACATCTTGTTCCAGTCTGCTGAGAGGAGAAGATTGACTCCTGGCTGAGGTCATTGCCAAATCTCCAACCTTCCTCTAGTAACTTTATCACATGTCACAATGTTGCAAGACGTCTGAAATGTTTTTCCTTTTGTTTCTCTGGTCTCATTTTGTATAATCTCTCCCCATCGAACATCCCCATCGTGGCTCCCTCAGTCTTCCTCTGACGACTTGTCACCATCTTGTCTAAACGTCTTAGTTAACATTGATGTCATTCAGGAGATGTTGATGGGAACAGACTCTTCCTGTTTTAGTTTCTCTCTGATTGCTCGCCAGTCTTCGCTCATCCATGTGTCTAAACACTCTTCCCCTTTTCTCTTCCATCGTATTCAACACTTCCGCAGCCGGAGACTTCATTACAGCTTCAAATCTTTCGTCTCCATGTTTTTGGCAGCTGCAGCGAAACGAATGTGTACCACCGAAGCTGTGGATGTACATATTGTCTACTTGTTATAAAGCATTACTGTGTAGGGCTGTTTCTTCTGCAGTATCTCCAGAGCATCTCGCTGACTGAATTTTAGTTTTCAGTCTGTGCCGCATCCATCTCAGGTCAGAGTGGGAGGGCAAGCGAGGGCCACTCTCATCAGCACTTTCATTCATCTCCTATGTTAGGACAGCTTTTGCCATAGTGCATAATTAGCCCTGATTGGAAACTTCAGTATATCATGGAGAGTAAGATCAGAGTGAAGATATCACAGTTCGCTCAGTATCATGTGCTTGTGTCTCCTCAAAACGGTGGGATTTTAACTGCCATGTACAAAGTAACCCTAGAAAGTGTTTTTTTTTTACTTTGTCTCGCTTTTTAATTGAATGATTATTAGGCATGAACAATTATAGCCTTAAAATATGCATTGTTTCCCATTTAAAAAAAAAAAAAAAAATCCCAAGAAACGTTATATTTGCAAATACGTTTGTTTTCCCATTCCTGAAATGATCTCATGTTCCCTCGTGCCATCAAAGGTTTAAGATGATTGAAGAATGTTCCTGTGATTCATTTCGTTTAAACCTTTTAATTGTCCCTTCATGTGAAGTGAATCATTGTTTTGTTTCCCCTTGATTCTGTGATGAAGGCAATGACGAGCGAAGCCCTCGTCACCCGGATATCTCTTCCTAGAAGAAAAACAACTTCTGAATCATGGATTTAGATTGTGTGTTTTATGACAGCCCAGTTGCTCAGTGAGGAGTCAACACATTTGTCTTTTTTCCTCACAGCTGTTGTTGTTTGTTCTCAGACTTGGCCCGACACTCTGCGTGTTTCACAGGACACTTCCGTGTGGCGTCTGCTTCCTGCGAGGCTTTGGAGCGCCCGTCACAGTATTAGATGTTGGTTGCTGGCGCCACGCTGGGGTTAAATGTGGCAGTCGAGGTAGACCCGGGCAGATGGGTCGGGCTTTGTGGTCGCAAGAGGTCCGTGTCAGAGCGATGATACGGCTTTTCACCCATGTCTTTTTAAAAACCCGTCACCAGGCAAACCAGCCAGCCCAGACTCTGGTTCACATAGTAATGAAAACCAAATGCTTACGAGTGCGAGAAACAGAAAAAAAGGGAGAGTCGGGGAGAAGGAAGTTATTTTTGTGGTGGCTTTGGAAGAGTGTGAAGAGTTTAAAAGAATGACAGCAAACAACCAGGGAAGAGGGAGTGTATTTGCCCTTGTGGCATAGAAGTGATGAGATTAAAATGGTTTCAGGATTAAATAAAGAGAGAGAAGAGAATATCAAAGGTAAAAACATGACACAGAACTGACAGGATCAGTACTCTCTCGTTTTCTCTTGATCTTTTTTTCATTTTTCTCTCTTAAGTTCATATTAGTGGAAAGCTTAGAAGAAGTCCTGTCATATTCAATGTCCAGACACAAGACGTGACGCAGAGTGAACATTACGCACGGAGTCCGTTTCTCCCGGCTCCTTTATCCCGTCTGACACGAGTTTTCCCCCTGTACCTCAACACCAAATCAGCAGATCAAAACAATGTGAGTAATTTGGACACCCACAGCACGCGGTGAAATACATATATAGGTGTCGAGTGCTTCGCTGGGTGACTGTGCGGAGAGCAACACCTCAGCCTCAACACCGCAGACCCCCGGGCTCTGTTTGTCTTTAAACATTTACTTTCAAAGGATTAATGCTCACGGGCGCCAGGTCCTCGCGCCGAGACAAAAAGGCGACACCAGGAATTCAAACACTGGAGTTCAAACACAGATCTTTGTACCTTTGACAGATTTCTAAGACCTTCGTATTTATGTTTTAGTTTGTGGCCCCTTGCATGCTATCGTGATGAGGGCTGATAACTATGTAACTCGCAGCATACGGCGCATGACGCTTTCTTTTGGCCTTACAGGGAGAGTTTTGCCCTTGTATCATGCCCCCCCCCCCCCCCCCCCCCCCCCCCCCCCTCCTTCCTCCTTTTCAACTCCAGTAAAATAAAATCAGATTTGAAAATGTGTTTCTGTGACTGTTTATGGTGAAAAAGCAACAATCTAGAGGTTCTGGAGGCGACGGCCTGTTTGCTCTGGTTTGATTTCTGACTTGTTAACGGCGTTTCCTCGAAGGAAGCCGAGAAATGTCACGACATGTTTTAGTGTTAACGTTTAACATGAACCATGTCGTCCTCTCCTTCCGCAGCCGTCCTAAATATGGACAACACGGTCGTGGATCTGGAGACGCTGCAAGCCCTGTATGAAAATGTGAGTACAACAACGACATGTCTTTATGGTTTCAACAGTAATAAACATTTTTCAAATCTTGCAAATTCTTTGACTTTGAAGGGGGGGGGTGATGAAGTCTCATGTGGACAGTGGTTTCAGTAAAACCAGCAGACCAGTGAAAAGAAAATTCATTTCTGCACTTTCCTGCCAATGCTGAATCATACGAATACAAAGTGTTGAGCAACAAGCCCAGTGCAATTATTATACAAAGTAACAGCACTGACAGTTCAGGCTGATCCCGACTGCAGCGTTCAGGCTGGGAAAAAACTTTTTTCTCCCCCCTTTCCCTCTGTGGTTTTGCAGTGAAAGTGTTATTTTGGAGCAGTTTTTCTTGTGAGAAATCGCCTGATTTATGGTTACACATTTCATGCCATATATACGAAGGCAACGAGGACGATCATTTTATTAGAGGAGGAAACCTGAGAAGTCTCAACAAGCTGTGATGTCAACAAAATGGCAAAAAAGAAAAAATCACTCATCGGCTGTTAGTGTTGTTTTATTTGGCACTTGACTGAGGGTGAACCGCAAAACATCAACTGCCATCCATCAAAGGATATACTCAAGATCAGCCTGAACGTTTGTGTACAGTGTAGGTGGGAAAATATCCTCTTTTAAATGTAATGCCAGTGTCTGTAATGTCAGCTCACTGTCAGGGAACATATTTCTCTATGTGGAGCTCTTATTCCAGGCTGCACTTGAAGGAGTGAAGTCAAGGAAGTGTGCATTAGATACCAAAACAAACAGGCGAGTCCCGAGCTGTACTGGTATGTGCACTGTTTGGCAGCAGAGTCGCTCCTATACACGTCTGTCTGCTGGACTGAAAAGAGACCAATATTTTTACATAGTAAATATGTTTAAGGTTATGTTTTCATTTCTGTCCGTTTGTCTATTGGTTGGTTTGTTTGTGAACAAGTTAACACAAAATGAAATAAATGGATTTCCAGTGAACTTGGTCACTTTCTTTAATATTGCTAAATTAAGTGTTTTTCCCTTTTTTTTTTTCTCAGAGAATAATTAATGGATCTTGAAGGAAAGTAAAAGAAAAGTTGTACAAACAAATCTGTACCTAGTGAAATTCAAATGGGGTCTTATAAGGGAAGTGATGGCTTGGTGTATGCTCCACTGATTGCCATTATACTTTATTGTATATTTCAAATTGCTCTTATGGCACGGGTTATTGTTTGTTGTGAAAACTGGTGAAGTCTACATGTGTGTTGTCGTGTGGGGGATATTGACTTGTGTTGTTGTCTTTTGTTATTATCGTGATGAGTCACCAAAGTTTACAGACTCATAGTGAGTATAATTTCTGAGTGAGATATTTTATTAATTTTGTGGCACCAAAGTTTTTCCTTTTACAAATCCACACAATAATCCCACCTCATCCTATAGTTCTCTTCTCTCCGACTCAAAATCCAGCTTTAGCGAATTTAAATGTGGTTTCACAAGAGGACTGTTGGGCCTTGGCGGAGGTACGAGCTCCACTGAGTGCCAGGGTAGTTTTTATACTGGATCTGATTGACTCCATTTTTCTAATGCCCCCGCACAAAGGAAGCGGTAGTTGGAAACCCACCAGTGTTTGTGTCATACGGCTTCTCTTGAAAAAGACTTCACTGAGCTCTGCCAAGTGAAATGACCACATTGTATCATATAATATTAGCATAAATAGAATTACGGAGCTGTCATCTGTTTTCCAACAAGTCTCCATTTTGGCTACGAAGGCTTTATAGTAAATACGTATTCATCAACCTTCACTGATAGAAAGTCTGCCCCGCCCAGTGGAAGCGGTTCAGGTCCCGGGTCAGTAAATAATGGAACATGAAAACGGGCATGTTTTCCACATTTCAACAGTGATACAGTTTTTAGATGCTGTGAAATTCCTGTGAATTGCTTTTTGGCACAACTACACAGGAGAGGCCTGGACCTTTGGCTGCCAGAGGCATATTAATAATGTTGATCATGGGAATGAGACTGAGGCTTGAGACAAGCCGTAGTTATGAACCAATGTGTCATAACTGAGGATCAAAAGTCTTCTAACCTCTCTGCTCACCCCGAGACTTCAAGCGCTCTCCCTCTCGCTCTCGTTCCGTCTCCCCCTTATGGCCCGAGGCTGTGTTATTGGGTTGAGGAGCCAAATTGTTTCTCTTTTGTATTGCGAGACTCCATCCTGTCTGTGGGTCTCCAGCCCCCTAAACCACAGCTGGCAGCACAGTCAGCCTGTTTTGAGGAATGCGAGGGGCTTCTAATGGTTACACCCTCGCTCCCTGCGCTCGGAGCTCGATCACACGCTGCTCTCACTCTCTCTATTTCTCCTCACACACACACACACACACACACACACACACACACACACACACACACACACACCAACTTGCTCACAAACAAACATGTTGGCCCACACCAATGTGCACATACTGTACTGTAGGACAAACACACAGAAGCAGGGACGGAGTTGCTCGGCCTCAGAGCTGTGGATTACAGCCACTCCTCTTTGAACAATAAGCCAATGCCATTAAAGGGGTCACAGTGATAGTGGGACGCCGCTCCCTCCCCTCTAATGTCACCAGTCGTAATCTGGGCCCAGACTGGTTGTCTGAAGTTGGCTCCTTTCAGCTGACGGTAGCGAAATGTCATGGAGGTCAGTAGAGTTATAGTCCCTCCGACGAGCTTTAACACTACAAATCGTGTCCTCATGCTTTTTTACGCCCTTGTGAAGTCTAAATATATTTATTACATGATACAGTCATATGGGCCTTTTCTCATAAATGGCCTTTCATTGAAAATTGAGTGACATAAATCGTGATCAAGCCCTAGCTGGCTCAGTTGGGCCCTGCTCTAGAAACACGGCTAATGAATACCACTTGGCTACCGCTCGAGTGCTGGCATCAGGAATATCATCCTCCTTTCCTTTGCATTCGATATTCCACATGGGCCTGTATTTCTCATGCTAACAGCCGCTGCAACATGCCCTAGCAATTCAAAGATCACACGCTAATGCCTACTTGTCCCCAATTACACCAAACACTGCTGGGCTCCACCGCTGCCCTTTGAAATGGATCTGCTTTGTGTTAAATATATTTACACTTGAAAAACATCTCGAGAGGAGGCGAAGGAGAGCTTGCCTTCCTCGGCAGAAGGCGGCAGTGTGTAGAATACTAATCGGGCCCTCGGTTGCGTTTGATGCCCGTGTTTGATGTTTTCCGAGGATCCATGCCGATGCTGAAGCCCCAGAGAGGACGACGGAGAGGAACAGGAGGAAGGACCAGACTGCTCAGGCTCAGGGGGTCGACGGGGTCTGGGGGGACTGAGAAAGAGTTTACATTCTCCTCCTGGGGATGGTTTTATTGTTTTGCCCGTGTGCGTCAGACCCATTAACATCTATTGTCTTTGCCTCTTGTGAAACGAAGGGGCATTTCTGGCCTGTGTTTTTTTAAACCACCTTGTATAAAACTGTGGTCCAGCGTCTGACAGCAGCATAATGGTCAGGAATGTACTCTGGCTGAAAGCAACTCTTCATCAGTTATGAAATTTATACTGTATAGACTGGCATACGGTACGAGTTTGAGCACAGAGTGGCCCAATTTGAGAATACTTTTACCCTTCAGCGCAAGTTGGTCAAGGTCCATTTGGTCAGTGGTGTGGTGCTGTCAATCATCTCATACGATCCTCATTAGGAAAAAACTATGCTGCCAATATTGTTGCAATATTATTTGTTGGCGTGTGCGGAGAGTTGTGAAACGGTATCTCAAGCTGTGTGTGTGCGTAATCAGATTTGTTAATGTGTACAAGAATCCACTGTGTGCTGGGATTAGCTAATGTGTATTCAGAATGTGTGTGTGCGTACTCAGATTTGCAAACGTGTAAAAGTGTGTAATGAGGTTTGTGAATATTGAGAATGGTACATGTGCAAATGCATCAATATTAGTGGCTGAAACGTTTTTAGTTTCTTTGCAAGTCATCAGTTACAACTCAGACCTTCCTCGCAGTTTGCTGTTGGTTTTTAACATGAGATCTGCAGATACGTGTTTTTTGGAATTTGTCCATATCCACGATGTGTACCTGGTGGTATTAAGCACTTAACTATTTATGGTACATTTCCTACCTAAATAAATCTGCCCTTTTTAATTTGACAGAGAGCTCAAGACGATGAGATGGATAGCATTAAGAAGCACATTAAATCATCCAAAGACAAGGAGGATGCCAAGCCGCTGGACAAGCCTGAACAGTGAGAGCCAAACCTCCCCGCTCATCCAAATTCATTAAATGAAGAGCTGTGTCATCGAACAGATATGTTATCGTGACCCATCATGTCCCTTCGTCAGGTTCCTGTTCCAGTTATCCAAGATCCCCAACTTCTCTGAGCGGGTGTTCTGCATCCTGTTTCAATCAACTTTCCACGAGTGTGTCACCTCCGTCCTCCGCAAAATAGAAATCCTTCAGAGAGTGTGCAAGGTGAGCAACTTGCCTGTCTCATTTCCTGTTTATTTTCTAAATTTAACTTCACATCTTTGTCTCATTTGTGTGTGTGTGTGTGTGTGTGTGTGTGTGTGTGTGTGTGTGTGTGTGTGTGTGTGTGTGTGTGTGTGTGTGTGTGTGTGTGTGTGTGTGTGTGTGTGTGTGTGTGTGTGTGTGTGTGTGTGTGTGTGTGTGCGCGCACCAGATTCTCCAGAGTAGTCAGATTGTTCTGCAGGTGCTCGGCCTGGTGCTGGCTTTTGGCAACTTCATGAACGGGGGTAATCGGTCCAGAGGGCAGGCCGACGGCTTCTCCTTGGACATTCTGCCAAAACTGAAGGACGTCAAGAGCAGTGTGAGTGTTACAGTGAGAGTCTGTGTCGCGCTACAAGAGCAGACTCTCAAGCTGCGTCTCAATTCAGGGGCCGCAATCCTTTCGGAGGCTGCATTTGGAGACATCACAGCTGAGCGACTAGACTGTCCCATTCCCGAAGTCCAACAAATGCGTCCGAGTAATGTCTGGGCTGTAATGGGTGGATCCATCGTGGCGCTTTGGTGACAAACGTTTTTTCAAAGAGGTAATGGGGCCGGCAAGCGACGAGAAGTAACGGTACACATGTTTAAAATAACCGAGGGGCATTAATCGTGTCCAGCTTCAGCTCTGTTGCTAGGCGACAGCAGTAAGGGCGGGACAAGCTGGTGACGCTGATCGAGGAAATCCTCTGTGGACCAGACCGTCTCGTTTCAGCTCAGCCTTTTGCGGCCCACGAACACCACCGGCCCCCCCTGAATTGGGACGCAGCTTCAATGAAATGTTATTCAAGCAAACCGAAAATACATGTTTGAATCTGTGCAAAATGAGGAAAGGAGACAAGCCCCCGTGATTTATCTGCAACCGCAATGTTATTCTGAAATAAAACATTATACTTGAAAATATGTGATAAACACAGATTCCAGGAGCAGAACGAGACCGAACCCCCCCGCTGCCAAACATGTAGAACGTAGCTGTGCAGATTTAGAGGCCATTCTGTTTACTGTTCTTATTTAATATCACAAGCGGCTCAGCGTACCCCTGGCACTGCCATATAAGGACACAGTGGTTAGAGTTTTTGTGGTGGTGGACTGAGTAAGGTATCCATAAAGAACATCAAACTTTCCACCAACTCTGAGTTATGACAGCCAGCCCAGCACAGTTGTGTTTTGTTGCATTGCTGCTCCAACGTCGTGATTTATCCCCAACTTCTAAGGCCGCTGTCCTTATTCTTGTTTGCCCCGCGCAAATTAAATCATCCTGCTCCGAAATGATTAAATTAATAAATAAAGAGGTTTTGGTTTATTTATTTGGATCGTTTTCTTTCTTTCAGGATAACTCCCAGAGTCTTTTGTCTTACATCGTTGCTTACTATCTAAGGCACTTTGATGAGGTATGTTTTGGTTCCTGTTTATTTGAATCACTTTTCTGTTTTAGACTAATTTGCTTAGAAATCCTTCCAGAGCTCTCTTTTCATCTCCCCTCTTGCCAGAGGATACCATGGCTTATCCTTTATCAAATTATTTATTTTCCCTTTCCTCATTTACGGCAGGAACAAATCTCTCTCCCTCTCTGGCTCTCTTCTGATCCGCTTTCTGTCTTTCACTCTTCATCTCCCGCTCTCCCGCTCCGCTTTGGTCTGGCTTCATTCAAACCTGCAGCCTGTTCATTGGCACAGCATCCAAAGGAGCGCTAGTGTAAATAATTAGGTTCTCCAGATGAGATGAACTCAGTAGAGTGCTGCCTGCCAAAAACAACCTGCATGACATGAATATAGCTCTCATAATATCCTTGTAGTAACTCTGATGGAGAGAATTGCTGTGGACTTTCTGCACGGAGCTTAATGCTCATTTCTGCTGTACTTTCAGTCGTGTCTTCTCTGGGATGTTTGAGCTGCTAATACATGCATGTAGGTCTCTGAGGACCTTTATTTGAATGTGGCCTGGTGTGTACAGTATATACTAGAGAGGCCTGCTCTCATTTGAGGAAGATTGACTTTGATATTGGTGTGTGTATGTGATTTTTTTGTTTGTTTGTTGTTGTGCTTTTACCAGGATGCAGGCAGGGAGACGTCTGTCTACCCTCTGCCTGAGCCCCACGACCTCTTTCAGGCCTCCCAGATGAAGTTCGAGGACTTTCAGAAAGATTTGCGCAAGATGAGGAAAGATCTCAACGGTATGGTCGCCGATTTCCATTCTACGATTTAACTTCTGTTTGAGCACATTCAAAACCTTGATCACGCCATATAGCATAATGTTTAAAATCCCATACATAAAAAAACAACTACCAGTAGACGTTAGCAGATGTTAGGGACATCATTTCAGTTGCGCGCTGAAGCTTTATTAAGTGTTTTGGCCTTGAAATCAACGATACAGGCCGAACTTGAGGGTACGCTGAGGCTACAGGTAAATCTGACTGGCTACTGGCTCGTAAGGCAGAACTATGAAAGCCATGTGCTCCGTAGATTAGACATCATTACCTCTGTGCAGTCTGATGCCATAGATTATGTATTAATCTATGTGCATATCTCCTGGTACAATGGAAAATAATTTCCCAACCCTTACCAGCTATGGTTACGTGTGGATCCTGGAGGCGGGTCAACACAGAGATAGCATCTGTTTGTCGTACAGACGAGCTAACCAGAAGCAGATGGGACTTGTCAGATGTAGACTCCTGTTGAACCTGGCGTTCCTTTACTGTCCTCATGAAACAGAGATCAAACTATACAGGGGCAACGTCTGGGAACTTCCACTACCTGTGTGCACTGTCAAAGGTTCATCAGCCTGGAAGACTCTGTCCTGCAGCTCTGAATCACCTCGCTGACCCTGCGAGCCACAAACCTCCAACACACAACAATGAGAATTTCAGAATATTCTGTGCACGTCATAGGTCATCATTTCGCCCAGAGGGGTCCACAATGTGATTCACAGACGAGCTGACTAATAGCTGACTAAGTCGGAGCTGAATGGTTTAATATTTCACTCTATAATAACTCTTTCATTTTTTTCAGCCATTCATTATTCAACCAGTTCCTGAACCAATACATGTGGTTAATCTATTACAAAACTTTTCATTTTCTACCGACCAACAGAAATGTCATGAACCGTGATTATTATTCAGTAAAACTTTTATCATCACCGCTAATCAACTTTGAGGAAAAAGGAAATAAACCAACAGAAATGATTTGAGTGGGTTTCACAAGCCAAGAAGTTTGGAGACTGAATTTTCCGTTCAGCTCTGATTACATTTATTTAATCTCTCAGTGAAATCGATACACAATAAAATGAGACCCACGATGACAGTATGACCTCATGCAGAGACCTGATATGTTACATTTCGATATATTCAACATGCAGTTGGCACATAGATTATCTTAAAATGTTGTGTGCGAGAACGAATGTGCCCTGTTGCTGCATGTCAGGACCTCGGGATACAAGTGTGGCAATTGGATTATGCTTGACAAGCTAAACTGAGCTGTTGAGTGAAAGAGTCCTAATGAATGAGGCAGTTGGGAAATACTCCTTTTCATTACTCTGTCTCAAGTCACACAGCACTCGGAACACTTTCCAAACGCTGCACTTCCAACAGGTGGTAAAAAACGTCTGTGTATCTTTGTGCAAAACGTGTGAGTGAGTACGTGTGTATGTGTGACTTTGTGTGCTCGTGGCTCGATCGACAATTCCCCGAACCTGGTCTGTTCTCTATCATGTTTTATGTATCTTTGCTGCTAAACCAATCAGGTGCCTGGTCCGTGTTTGCCAAATATTGTTGTTCCTCTGCCATAATGATTCTTGAGGCTGTTCATTATTTGCAATTCATAAAGATGGAGTTGCTCGCTGGGGAAACGGACTTGCGTCTGCTCCGACCCCAGTGGCAGTGGCACATGCTGTCCCTACATAAATACATCATCACATGCTATACCTGCAGACCTCTTCATTACCTAGCGGGGCCAGCTGAGCGCTCTAACAGACGCGGGGCTTCGATGACAGTTCCCAGAGGGAGGTTCTAATCGGTGGGCGGCGCAGAAATGGCCTTGGCTGGCCTGAAGGACATCAGCACAACACAGCAGAGTGGAGAGAGCTCAGTGTGTACCTTTCAGGTCGAGGTGCCATATGGTCTATGAATTACCATTTGCCTATTCCCGACCTTCCCGTTCCCTTAAGCGTATCATGGCCTCTCCACCTCTAAGGCCTTGGCAAAGTTTGTGTATCTGTTGTGTTTGCAGATTGTGCGTGACGATGAGTTTCTCCCGGGATCAGAGCGCAGGCCTCCCTGGCTCCTGGGGGGGGCGTTATTAGTCATTATGGGTCATTATGTCTTTGCTCATTCAGCAGAAGCTCAGCAGCGATTTATCAGAGCGAGCACGACCAGGGTGAAGTGTAATGTCAAGTTTGTGATCACAACAGAAATTCTGGATAGGATATTAAAGCTGTATCGCTCTGACAGACGTTTTCCCCTCTGATGCTGATCATCTCTTGCTGTTTCAGCGTGCTCGACGGAGACGCAGAAAGTTTGCAAATTGTCCTCTGAAGAGATCCTGCAGCCTTTTAAGGACAAGATGGACACATTTCTTAGCCAAGGTGAGGCTGTTTTCCAAATCAGTTGAAACAGATAACTGATGAGACTTTCAACAGTCTCATTAAAGGGAGATATTCTTCATTTTTAATTCCTGTCAACAAATTCCACGAAAAGATCAGAAGCAACAAGGAATTGATCCAACTAACAAGTGTTGTCTGTGTTGCCCAAGACTCCATAGTTGTCCAATAACAAAATGGAATGGTACTCTATTAAGCATTCCTTTAACAAGGTCCAACAGTCCCCTTAGAAAATCACATTTAAATTCACCACATCCAGATGTTTATGCTAATCGGCACCAAAATGTCCACAGTCACAGACACTTATCTCCTAAATGTGCCTGATTTAATTTCTCCATTAAAATCCAATAATCATTTACAGAGAGTATAATGAAAACATGTCAACCCCCCCCCCCCCCCCCCCCCCAAGATGTTCAGATGGATAGGAAAGTTTTGATGTGTTTAAAATAATTTGTCTATTCATTATATTCATGAGAATATCGCCAGGCTAATCCTTTTAGATATGATGTATCAAGTGAGTCTGTTTAAACATAATCTTTGCTCATGTGTGTTACCATCATAAGAGGGGTTCAAATTTAATAAGGCAAATAATGTTTTCCTCCTGATTTAATAGATTATTCTGTGTCGGTGTTCTGTTGGTATATCTGAGCTTAAGAGTCCTCTGTGGTGTGGGAGCCTGTGCAGCAGCTCATCACTCAGAGTGATGGAGGGTCTTCTATGTCTGCCGACAGATTTCCAAATCTGTTTGATGCTGTTTTCACACGAGGGTTCACTCAGTGTTGTTTCCGCAGGGACTCGTGTTTATTCCAGGGTGTATTGAATAACTCACAGCTATTGTTTTGAGTTTGCCTATCTGCTTTGACGGATTATGATCGCACTTGGTAGCAACACTGTTTATCTTGACGAAAAAATGAGAACATCTTATTGTGCCTCAGAGGAGGATTCAGGGTGGTTAAAGAAAGTGAACCTGTCACGCAGTTAAATCGACTGCAGAGAGCAGAACTGGACGCCCGAGAGGCTGGAACACGACGGACTTGTTCACCACACGATCCCTTTCACTTAGAGCTTTTGACATCGAGAAATGTTTTTTGTCCTGCTATGTGTTTGTTTCAGTTTCTGACTTCCTTTATTTTTCCAGTCGTCTTTGCTTCTATCGCTCCACGCGTGTTAAAAAGATAACGATGAATTTAAAGAAACTGTGGACTATAAACGTGCAGCATTAATATATTGAATACTGCCAGCACCTCTGCAAAGCTGTTTGTACACAGGTACTATGAGCTGGTTGAAGATCTCCTGTATACGCCTAATAGATCAAGCTAAAGACAGAAGAAACTAGAATGGCATTCAGTAGAGCGCATATCTCCACCAAAGCCCAACTGCCCCCTTATGAAACATTTAAATTCACTAGATCCAGATTTTTTTTTTTGGCAAACTCCGTGAATTATTCTTTGAGAAATCAATGAAAATGTGGAAAAACGACATATCTCACAATATTAAAGAAAGGGTTATTTAAAGAAATTTAAAGGGTTCTTTGTTTGGTCACACCACAGCCCTCCACAAAATTTCATGGAAATCTGTTCAGGTGTTTTTGCATAATTCTGACAAACTAAAACAAATAGACAAACAGACGGGCATGAAAACACAACCTCCTTGGCGGATTTCCAACACTTTTAAATCTCCAGTACACACTATTAAAGCAAGATAAATAAAATACATTTTGTGTTTTGAGTCTAAAAGCTAGAATTACATTTATTTAGATATTTGTACATCCGTTTGTAAATCCATTGTGAACGCAGTCGTGTTTGTGCCTCACGTCCAGCCGGCGTCACATACTCATGCTTTAATCTCAGTGATCTGACAAGTGGTTCACTTCAAATGTGTAGTTCGATGTGCATGTTTTTAACACGACAAGCCAACTGTCATTCCCTGTGTGGCGTTGGCTGTGAACCCCGGCTACATTCATTTAACTGCGTCCAATCTGTCGGAAGGACCCGGCTCGCAGGCCTCTCACCAACTGCTTTTGTATTCAAATGAGAGTATAATGTGTAGCATGTGTTCTTTCCGCGGTAATGCTCACTGTCCATTTTAAAGGAAGTCTGCAGATGAAAGCATGTCTCCCATTTCCACCTCTCCCCCTTCTCCTCTCCTCTCTTTTCCTTTCTCTCTGTGTTTGGGAGAAATATGGGAGCTCTCTCTTTGATGCAAATGACGAGATTTCCCCCCCCCCCCCCCCCCCCCCTTCCGAGAGCAGAATGTACGCACCGTAACATGGACATGTGACTTCGAGAGGCTCCAGACGGGATTCTTGGGGTTCCTCCACTGCTGCGGTGAAAAAAAAGAACAACAGCCCAAATGTCTTATTTTTGTTATTTCTGTAATTTCTGAAAGCCTGAGGTTAAACTGTTTCTGGCTCCATAGTTTAAGCCGCTTTTGTTTATTTTCTGACCATGAAACTAACCACAGAATAACAGTGGGAGCGGACTTGTTGGAGCTCGGCTGTTTGGTCTAGCTCAATTTTCCCCGCTCGCTTCACAAATTCTCATGCATGCAGGCCTTTGATGGAGTCGCTGTGACTTGCGAGGGAGCATCGGCCATGTGATAATGTGTTTCTGATGGACATGTAGATCAGTGAGACTGGCAGACTCATCCTGTTACATTATGTAGGTGGATGTGGTTTAATATCAAACCTAAGAGAATCTTTTTAATGTGTGTTTGTAAAAATCCCCCAAAAGTAGACATGTTGATGTTGGTTCAGTAACACAGACGGCCCCTTTTTAAATAATGTACTTAAAATATGTCCGTATATTTTGTGGGTCTCATGTTGTCCCACTTTATCTTCAGATCTACCTTCTCATTCTACAAACGTCTGTCTGACTGTTGCTCGCATATCTCGAGAGGCGTTCATCTCACAATTATCACTGGTGTATTGTCGATGGCCTGAGAAAGTGCAGTGTTGAATTTGATACGTGTTGGACACACGATACGTTCAGTATTAACAAACTTTGATTAAACAGACAAACCGTGCTTAACAGTCAGTCTTCCTTTACATCCTTGGATAATTTACACTAGTGCCCGCGGGTCAAAACTGGTCCACCAGCAATAATAACTGATAATTCGATTATATTTATTTTACCACACATTTGACGGGAGTCGCGGGTGCTGATCCCCAACCTAGCAGCAACATTCAAAGAGTCAGATCCGATTCCAACAATTCTCTGCAACGTTAAAGCGCAACCTTTTATTTTAAATTTTTTGCTGCAATGTTTTGTATTGAGCTGAATTACAAAGCTTTTATTTTGAAAAGCTGTGAAGTTGGGTCTGAAGATTGTGTCATGTTGCTTAACAGACCGAAGAAATAGCCATCATGCAATGTATAGAAAAATAACTCTTGTTAAGTCCATCTTTTAACTATGTAAAACACACACGAACAATAACTAAGCAAATTCTGTTTCATTTTATGAAAAACATTGCAGATAAACCAGGTAGGATGAACACAAAATAAAAAGTGACTCTATAATTTAGAGCTGTTTGAGGAGAACTCGCTAATGACAGGGAATAATTCGGAAAGTAGCTCCGGAGCATTAACACAGGAGGAGAGAGCAGCCCATTCCGAACAGGGAGGTCCAGAGCAGGCAGTGCACTCATCAATAAGACGAACTCCATGAATCGCTCAGTGTCAGGGGAAGGTTTAGTTAAGTATGTCAGAGTTTCCCCTTAATTGATATTCAATGTTTCTAGGAATAGATTTCACATCACAACAGCACAACAGCATCTTCCAGAGTCAGTGTTACAGTAAGTCGCATCTTCAGTCATCTGAACTGTCAGGACTGGAACACATTCCTGATATTAACATGCAACTCACATTCCCATGTTTTATCAATATGTCATCATTTATCGATGAGCCGTCAGCAGAGAGAGAGAGAGAGAGACGTGATGGTGGGCCACAGGGTGATTTAGCGTAGTGCTGCTCTCAGCGGGTTTGTCCGGGACCTTTTAGATGTGGCTCTGGCTTCAATTACACGTAGCAACCACATATTCCCAACATAAGAGGGCGGAGAACACAGATCGGTGCCAGGAAAAGACTCTCCGTCCCATCTACTGTCATGTGTGTCTTGGAAAAGCCACGACGAGGCCATTTCTGGTCATTTGACAGTTTAAGCCAAAGGCGACTTGGGGGGGGGGCAGAGAAGCTGTGTGGGAGAATTTATTGTCCAACCTTTTGTCCGTCAGCGCACTGTAGATACAGGCCGGCATAAAATACAGCTGGATTGACTCCACTGCAGCTCTTTTATATATTAAAAATCAGCCCCCTAGATTCTGAAATTTGATAAGTAGGAACCTGTGGGAATTTCCTGACTGAGGCTGTCACATTTCACTGCTGTTCTCCTATATCATAATTTATAACACAGTCAAAAGGGGCCTGATGGCACAGCGAGATAAATGTTGCGGCCTGCTGGAAATATCTCCTAATGGGTACCGTCGTGTCCAACTCCTCATTTTCTTACCTTCTCTCTGTTACTCACACATCTCACACACTCTCTCTCTCACACACACACACACACACACACACACACAGTCATCTGTCTCCATTCGCAGTTACCCCGCACAAAGAAGCACTTGTCCCGAGGTCTGCAGTGCTCATTTGTCAGTTGTGCAACAGTGGACAGTTCAACACTTAATAACCTGGTGGCACAACACTGACCTTGAAAAGACGGGCGGCTTTAAGTAATGGTGACATGTGGAATCCTCCTGCAGGTGAAAGATGGATCTTCTCCTGTGAATGTGATGGTTCTTTATGTACCAATGATCTGCTGTCCCCCCCCCCCCCCCCCCCCCCCCCCCTCTCTTTTAATTTACTTCACAGCCAAAACTGAATTTTAATTTACTTCACAGCCAAAACTGAACTGGAAACCCAGGACACGCAGCTGGCAGACACCCAGAAGATGTAAGAACTTTCTTTTTTTTATTTAAATGTTTCCCTGCAGCTGAAGAGTAAACGCAGTCACTTCTGTTTCCGTCACATTTGTTGCTCTTTGTCTCGAACGCGGCCCCAGTGATCAGTCCATGAATTTGAAATTGAAAACACGGAATAGCACAATTCCAACGCATGCATTCTCGCTGCAGCGAAGAAATATAATCTCGCTGCTTTGTCAATATTTAGGACTCCTGGTTCCTACAGTTACACGGAAGGTGCGGGCCGTCATGCCAGGCCAGGCCATCAGTAGACGGGAGGCCCCCTGTGCGGTGTCTGCGTTGTTTATCTAAGCGGAGCGAGAGTAGACAGCCTTGGCTCCAGGCTTCTGTTACTGCTGGCGAGGAATGTGTTCCTATAGCACACTCCAAACAAAGAGACCCCAACCTGTCCACTGTATTGATCCACTGCGAACGGCGTCCGCATTCACTCTGTACACGTGTCGCCGCCCCCCGTCATGTGTTTCTTTGGCTCGATCTCCCTTTGTGTGCAAAGTTGTGCATCTTTTCTTCTCGCTCATGCCTCTACAGCATGTGGGTGTTTATGCACACACACGCAACGTGGAAGATTATGCACGCCAGGGAGCTCGTTGACAAAGCTAAACCCTGTGCATGATATTTATAAGAGTTTTATTTTGGGCCTGGAAGTTAATCCCACAGAAAACACAGAATGACTGTGCGGTTTCTGTGTCAGTAGATGCATTTTTTCTTTCCTCACGCTTTTCCCTCTGAAATGCAGAGTCATCATTGGGTTGTGTTTTGTTCGTGTCACTTCACCACTAAGTCTGTCAAAAAGCATATTATTCTAAGATTAACTTTCATATTTTGCATATTTGCGTAGCACAGCCCGATTTCACAACAATCGGTTGTATGTTTCTGTAATCTCATGTTGTAATAGTTTGGTCTTGAAGTAATGTTTTTGTTCTCTGCCCTCAGCTTCTTGGAGCTGAGCATGTCCTTCTCAGTCAAACCCAAGGCAGGAGAGAAAGAGGTCTCTCCCAACACTCTCTTCTCCATTTGGCACGAGTTCTCCACCGATTTCAAAGACCAGTGGAAAAAGAAGAATAAACTGATGTTACAGGAACGGTGAGAGAGGTTTCCTGTTTCGGAATGTGACATGAGATACCTTCTTCTGACAGGACACTTGAAGCTATCGGCCCAAAATCAAACCCCTTCGGAGACACCAGGGTCTTTTCATTTATTTGTCTTTGTCTTTGGGGGAGGTACACCACACTCTGACCCTTGCAATGTCATTACAGAAACATCAGTGTTCCCTACATTTCGAATTCTCCCCAAGCGTAATTTTCCGAACCATTAATAACTTGCAGTCCATCTCGTGTTCGCTGCAGATCCTATCAGATTCATCCAAATTCATGAAGGGGAAAAGAGGTTAAATGACCCGAATCTATGTCCTCACCCCAGTAATGAAAAAAACACATGGAGCATCCAGTTAGCTTCCAGTGGTTTGATGAATATAAAGATACTGCTGCAAATGTCAACAAAAAGCAAATTGGTCCATTATGCCAAATGAAGATTGAACTGTGATATGTATTTGTGAGAGAAGGGAAATGTCACAAGCTTTGCTTGTACAGTAGGAACGAATAAAAACAAATTTGAAAGCATTAACTCTTTGCCCTTTGCCATCGGCAGTCATCCCAACATACTCCTGCTTTTTTTTTTTCCTGTTGGACTGCAGAGGAACTATAGATATTAATCCTCGCTTGCACTTTATGGACATGCAGTGCTGGTGCACTCAGAGTATCCATGTGATGAGTAAAGGCAAAGATGCAAGTCTGTCAATGTAAAATGTTGCACTCGCTCATTGCCAACATGCTGCTGATCCGTCTTTTTAAAGCCCCAATGAGTGACGCTGCTGGCTCGCGCCGCGCAGTAGTAAACTGGAGTGAGTCACTTCAGAGTTGGAGCTTTGGCCCTTTGACAAACCGACAGCATCGTGTCCAAATACCACATGACCATCGTCTGGATGATCCAAGAAAAGACTTTTGTGCAGACTTTCTTTTCTTAAATGGTTAAATTCTGAATTCCAGCAGTGTGCATGGGTGTGAGTGCATCCAGTCATTTGCTCTTTAATTCTCTTTAGGATGACTGATATTTACTGCTGGTCATTTTTTCAGGGTCAAAATGGCTGAGGACTGTTTCAAACAGGCCAGGGAGAAGGCTGCCTACAACGTGAAACCCAAACACGCAACTGGAATAGTACGTTTTCTGCTCTTCTTATTACTCTCTGCTTCTTTTAATTTAATTCCAGCGGCATTAACCCTTTTCCCTTTTCTTCACTTGGTGCATAGTATTTCCTCACCTGGGGTGTTTAGAGTGAACAGTCCCAACTTATTGAGATGAGTGCTGGAGCTGCCAGTTTGTAAATAACTCTGACTTCTTATTTCATTCCACAGAAAGCAAAGCTGGGTCAGAAGATCTGAAGCAGAAAGTGGAAAATGATCATCATCAAGCCTGTTGCACAAGCACTGTTTGTACAATCTGACATGAGTCATCAGTCATTTTTATATTTATATGCTTTCCGTATTTGTTTTCAATTGATTTAGAGCTGTTTTTATTTTAAGTTGGTTCAAAGTGGATGTTATATTGTTTGTTTAAAAGCGGAATCAAAACATTTCATTCTCGGCCAACTTTTGATGGCACCAGCCAGAAATGCTGCAGAGACACTATTAAGATGAGATTAAATGAAACTGAGTCGTTTAAATGAAAATGTGCATCAGATAATTCGTAGCAACACGAACCTCTCTCAGTATTTTTAAAGCCATATGTAGTTTATTATCATTTTTAGTCCAACGTCAAAGCCGACTTTTCTCAGTAAGACACAAACCCTGTCTCTTCATTTCTCCCTTAGTGGTGAAAAGCACAGAATTTTATAACCTTTCTATACGTTGGACAGAAAAGTGCCTTATCGCACAGCAGTGGTCGAATGAGTGCTGCAGGCCAGAGTTTATTTTTGAGACACATCATCTGTGATTAAATGTTACACGTAAAGAAGAAGAGTCGTTTGGTTTTTTTACAGGCTGATGCCTGACTTTTCTTAATCATTTCATCAAGTGTGTTTCAGAACTAGTTTCACAAGCGGCACCTGATCTAATGTGTTTAAATGTTCTTTCAACAGAAAAGGCCTAAGGGGTGTGATCTCATATTGTTTTATTCAGTGCTGTTGTGGAACTTGTTTCGTGTTTTGAGCTGATGTCTATGCATTCGTTTTGCCTTTCCCACTGTGTGAGAGTGTGTGAACTCCCATATGTTATTTGAGCAACATTTATCATGTGATGTTCGTTTACAATAGGCCAACAACATGTTTTGATTGAATACCCTGGACCATGAAAAAATATTTATTGAATAAAAGAAATTACATAAATCTTTGATATAAATTTAGCTGTTGCTGTTTTCTTTGTCACTTGTGTAACTCAGAACTAGATGCACTCGCCGCTGTTTTATATGAAATAGATTTAATATATTTTTTTACATACATACTTACACACATACACAAAACATATATACTGTATATATTGCATTGCACCCCGATTACACATGCTGTTTTATGCTTTCATGCTGGCGAGTGGCGAATGTACAGTATACAGCCGGGCTCGTGTCCAAGCACGTAGATCCCACCGGTCGATGCTGTGTTGCTTCATGTTTCTTGACTTCCTGTCCTTCACATAAACGTGTGTATCATCTGCGACATCATGTGAGTGAAGGAAAAGATACAGAAGAGCAGATACAATTCTTCTAAAACAGTCAATTTAAAAAATATAGTTGTCAAACTGTAATTACTGCAGATGTCATCTTACAAAAACATTTTAAAGGGGTCACGGGGTACAGTTTATTTTTTTTTAGGCAATTGATTATCAGCATGGTCTCTGACGGTGCACATGATGTGTCACAGAGCTCAAGAGTCACATTCTTATCTTCTTTATCACAAAAGAGCAGATCTACAAGTAGCAGGTAGATGTGAACGACGTCTGTGTGTCTCCACCGGACTAACCCTAACCCTTCAAACACAACTTTATCACAAAGGATTCTAGTAACAAACAGTCAAATAGCAGGTAGATATGAGTTTTGTCAAATAACAGGAGGAACATTGCTTCATCATCAGTGTCTCTTACGCAGCCACTTGGATCAGTCTCAACAGCATCAGCTCACCAACATCTCTGATTAAATCAATGTTGGCCTTTGTGTATTAATATCAGTTCCATGTTTTATGTCATTTTATTGTGTGACAGGCCATTATTTGTCAAACAGGATGCAGAATAGTTCAACTTGAAGCCAGTCTTTGTTTGGCAAAGTTTGGGAATATCTGCCTTTTGACAATATTCAGATGTCCCTTCGGTTTTCAGAGACCTTTGAAGTCCTTCACAGTTTCCCATGGCTGCTCACTTCCACAGACATGCAGCGACACTGTTTGACCCGCTGCACCTTGCGGTGTCTGAACGGCGGCTGCAGGTCCGGACAGTCCAGCTGCACCGTGAGCTGCGTGATGCGGTGCGGCCTGCAGAAGGAGCAGGACTGGAACGGCTCCTGGGCCTTGTTGTGGTTTTTCCTTCCAGACCCTGAGGCCTGGCCGCGGCTCTGGCCCTGACCGGAGGTCGGGCCCATGTGACGGGGGATATAGAAGGAGTTGCACTGGCCGTAGCAAAAACGGTTGACCACCGTGCGACTGCGGCAGCCCTCCTCGCTGACTGTCTGGCGGAGGGGTTGGGTCTTGCACCAGTCTCTGCGGAGGTAGCGGCGCTCTGTCACCACCAGGGCCTCTCTGCTGGAGGATAGCACCTCTGGTTTCTGCTGCAGTAGCCGGTGGTTCCTTTCTGAGGACAGGTTCCCTTTGGTCTTGTGCGGGGACGGGATGGATCCCTGGGGCCGGAGCTTTTTGGTCTCCGCGGTGATGCAGAGCACGCCAGCCAGTATGACTGGGATAGTTATTCTCCACAGCATTCTGCAAAAAGAAGGAGACACACTGCGATGTATTACATGTCTCAACAGAGTCAAACACGTGTTGTCACATTAGTTGAATCACGACAGCCGCTGACATGTTATTAGCGATCGTGTTTGCAGTTGTGTGAACGTGCGTTCACGTCGAACCACCTCTGGAGTGGAGCCTTCCAGGCTTCATTGAGGAAATGAATCCATCACCAGGGCCCCCATTTGTCAGCATCTCTGTGTCATTACTTCTATTTGCTTTCCTCTCGGCTACGCAACTCTTCCAAAAATAAACAGATCCCTGCCATCAAAGGATACACTTAAACACCCATAACGAGAAGGGGAAGTTGATTTTATTGGTCCCGTCGCCGGGTAAAATAATTAGGGCTTTGCTTACTTTAGTCATGAACTATGCCGCAGATATGTAAACAGGCATTAGAGAGGCCCATCTGTATGTTATTAGGGGAAGAGATGGGGAACTCTACAGTACCCTTTGGGAGTCACCGCTTCTTCTCTTTGGTGATATAGTGTGGAGCCAACTGAACTGAGAATGACCTGTGTCCATAATCGCCATGGTATCTTCTGTATCATGTTAGAGAGACGTATGAAAGTTAGATCCAGGGAAATTATTCCTCTGCCATTCAGGACGGAGTAACCGCCCCGCGTGCACACGCTGTCAGTATCTGTGCCAGCACATTTTTGACCATCACTCAAGCATCTTTCCAGCAGATGTTGCTCCCGACAAGCGTTGCATGACATCAAGTCAGAAATTCTGACGGAGAACCAAACTGCCTCAAGGCCACTGGCTGCTCATATTCAGAGACTCTCCTTTGCTGTGCAAATGTAGCATGTTCCCTTTCTTCTCTGTCTTTCTTTCCAGGACCTAAAACTCACGCTGACATGGAACAAATAACTTTTTCATAATCCTACTTAGTTTTTTTGGCCTCCTTTTCTCTGCCCTTGACCTCAAGGTCATGGCAGGTTTGCCCCGAGCTGCATGAGCACTTAAACCCGTAGATGACTGTCCCAGCAGCACTTAGAGTGAGCTACACAGCAGCTGTGTGTCCATCGAGCTGAGATGCTGCATGGATTCTAACCAGCCTTTTTCTCAAGGATATCAGGAGACATATTGGAGTTAGATAGACACAGAACATGTACTTTCCCTTTTAACCCTTCCTTATGTTCTTTGTTTTCTTCATTGAGAGATCAAACCTGTGTAGGAAGGAAGTATTTTGGATTGTGTGAGTTATCTGCCAAGAAATCAGATGTAGGTGTTCTGCACTTACAGTCAAGTCTCTCGTTGATGGATCTGTGAGCACACGCACACACGAGCCAGTGCACACGCCCACACCCATCATAAGGTTAGAATAACTAAACCAAAGACTCCCACTGGGTCCTTCCACCACCTACAGCATCAGGGAGTCATGACCCCACTCCATCTTCCAGTGATCTACCTTCCATGTGCTACACAGTCTCATTTGTCTTTCACTTGCACTGTCCTGCTGACTGTGTGTTTAAAAGCATAAACCCCCGGTCAGAGGAACAGGCGAAGCTCCTGTGTGCAGAGTCTCGTTCTCTGTTTTCCACCATCCATCGCCTAAAGAGGCGCCCCGTTACCTCGAAGAGCTACGGTCTGCAAAGCCTCAGGGACTGTGGGAGGGATGACCCGAGCGACTGTGTACACATGGCATGACGGATGGCCCATACAGTCAGCAGCCGCGCTCCCTCTCCACTCCCAAACTCGGGCCTAAGTATGATAGTGCCGGCCCTGCCAAGCTATCCTCATCAATCTCTGCAGCAAGACAAATTGTGGTTTTGGGGCAGGGATTCGGGGGCTTCGGGGGGGAGTGCTGAGGTGGAGGGGCGGGTGGTTAGTGGTTGAGGTTAGAAGATAGAAGGAAAAGGGGGTGAAGATGGTGGGGTTTGGGACAAATGACCTACTGGGAAACAAAACCAGGCCTGGTTGGGCTTCATGCACAGTTTCTGCCGTCCCTCCGCTCCTGCATATCTTTCCACAAGCTGTTTGTCTCCTTATTTCCATCTGTCTCGCTCTGTCACTCTATCGTTCTGTCTCTCCTCGACGCACAGCACTAATCATCGCAGAGTCCCGGAGACGGAAGGAGACTGTGGTTTCGTGTGTTAATGCTGAGACAGGACTAAAAACCTAAAACCGGACCTTTCTGTCTGCTAAATACTAATATTGTCCACAAACACAGCTTTATGTTTGACCAGAACCACAAATACTTGGGGCTACGCTTCACTGAACTGTGGCAGAACCTTGGTTCCAAAATTCAGACCTCTAATGAAATTACAAATACCAGAGAGACTGCTGAGCTAGACACAAGGCTTTTTGAAAACAGCCATTATCATCAGTGGGAACTTGTTCTGTTTAGTTTTTTCAGAATGGCATTATAATACCCTGGTAATGTTTTCTGTCTGTGTAGTAATGGGTCTTTTTTTTTTTATATCCGCCCCCCTGCTGCTAAATATTTGAATATTTCAAAATCCGCTTGTTGAATAATTGAAGAAAGAGACGAGAACCCTGTCAAGTTTTTTCAAATTTGTACACACAGATGTACTTGGGCTAAAACCATGTGAAACATCCTCCCAGCTTGTCTTCAAAGGCAGGTTAAAACAAACAAAACCTGATGCCTCAATTATTGGTGCGTCAGAAAGTCTCATACACAGACTGGTAAATGCAGTTAATTACAGTAGAACTGCATTTAATTCACCGTGCAGCTCAAACCTCAATCACACACGAGTATCTGCGCGCACGCACGCACACACACACACACACACACACACACACACACACACACACGTACGTGACCTTGCATACACACACACACACACACACACACACACACACACAAACACACACAAACACACACACACAGGATACAGAGGGAAAGAGAGGTAAATGAAATGTTTTCACTTGGAGCCAATTACACAAAGAGGAACCATGTCATTATCTGCATTTGCGGATTGTATTTTCCCATACGCTCGGCTGTTGGCTCATTAACAGTTGGGGAGTTGGTGGGGGCTCCTTTCGGGGGCTTTTCTGCGCAAATGTGTTTAATGCCAACATGGCCAGGAGGCTGCTCTGGGCCGTTCGGGCAGCCATTTGTCACCACAATCCATCTTGATAATGACTAGCAGCCCAGATATAATGCTTTCCAAGCTGAGCACTGGCAAGAGTGTGAGGCGACTCCTCCGCCTCGGTAACACGAAGTGCTTTGGTGGAGGATGAGGTGCAATTAGAGATGCTGTGATAGTGCAGGGTTTCTCCTTCCGCATCAGGATGACACTACTTAGCTGCGGTGATTAACACGATCTTCCACTTGCACTTAAAGTGGAGTTTATTTATTCCTGTTAATATAATTTTTTTTCCCATCACATTTCCCCCCTAAGTATCTTTAAAGTTGCTAAAATGGCCTCATTTCACACTGTCGTACACTGTCACATTTACAGTCTGTATCGGCTTCTTCCAGATCTCTACTGAAGCTATATTTTTTTTTTACGAGTGAAATAGCCCGAGACCGAGACGGTGCATTTTATGGCTTTGCCATCAATCAAACAGAAAATATTTCACATGTCCCGAGCATCATTTTAAATCTATTCAAGTGTCTTTGGAAACTTTCGGGATCTCCACTAGAGCCTAAAATAAAGTTCTGCGGGTTTGAACAATGTTTGGCCCGCGCAGCGTGAGTTTGCAATGCCTGGCGCTCTGACAGGCCACAGCATGTTAAACAGTTTAAATGCATTTCTTTAAAGCCATATTTTGCACACAAGCAAAAAGGAAGAAAAAAACCCCAGAATGCTCTATTGGTTGAAAATGTCGCCACAGCTGGATGAAGTGCAGCGTTTCTCCGCCACTTTAATCCACTTTCCTGCAGGATTTTCTCGCTGCTCGCTCATGTGTGAACTACAGGTCTTAGGAATGCTGTTAGGGTTTCTATCAAATACCTGTTTTACTATCTTTAGAGGCTTAGAATGAAGTGTTTTCTGTTGCTAAAGAAACTGTAATGTGTCCGCGCGCTAAATCCTCTTTGACATCAGAGCGGACTGTGCAAGGTGGTGCAGTCGCCGGAGCTGTAAGAGGGATCAGAGGGAAAACGCTCCACCATTCACCGCACGCACACTCACTCACTCACATACATACACACACTTAGATACACATCAGTATACACATGACTACACACAAATACACCAATGATACAAAAGTGAACACCCAACCATGGATATATTCCTGTACACATGAACAGAGAGAAAAATATTATTTTGTAAACATAAATACAGGTTATATATATATATATATGTATATATTTTAAAAAATTGTCATTATCTCTCCTTTTTTATGTTTTTTATATTCAATGGAAAAACTAAACTGACGCTTAATCTCACTGAGACACGGTACAACATACTGTCATCACTCACTAATTCTCTTACTCACAACACTAATTCCCTGAAACCTCCAACCACTAATTATAGTCATTTAGGAGACACTTTTATCCCGCACACCTTACAGTACCTTGAAGGCACCACATTTATTTTTGCCATGGGTGGCCCCCAGTGGGAATCAAACCATCGTTGTTGGCAGATATAACTAAATAGCTGCACGACTGCTGCTGTTCAAATTACATGGTTCTGCTTAGTCACCCAGAGACTCACTGAGTCACTCGGTCTCACACTCACGTGGGAGCGCCGGGATCACTCAGCTGCACTTTTCTCACTAACTCGAAACAGCACATGATGCTTTCACAGATACAGTCACAGTTTTATCACCTGCACTGCACAGAATGTACATCGTGAGATTATCTTTTATATTATATGTTGAAATCATGTTATTAGGAATTAGAATTCAAGCAATAAAATGGCTAAATTGGAATATTTCCATATGTAAACTCTTACGTGAAGAATTACCTTGAAGGAAACATGAATTTGGAAGTAGTGCATGCTATTAATTATAATACTCTACATTTTAAAACATCGATAGAAGGTTTTTCTGACGTGTAAAACTTTTGAAAGAGCGTTTTGACAAAGAGTTGTAAAAAAAATATAGAGGATAAACTGTGGTTCATGTACCTCTCACCACAGTGTGCAGTAATGTGTCAAGGATGGAGTCAAGGATGGTCGTCCACCTTCACTGGTCCTCGCGCCCGCTTCCAAGTTTGGGTTTCCATGGCAACATAATCTGTAGTATCCTCAGGCTCGGCTCGTCCTTGCTTCTCTGCTGCTTTTTTCTTCTTCTCCCTTCTTCCACCTCCTAAAGATTTAAAGTCTTGGACACACGATCAGTTTTCCATCTCCCTGGAAAATGAGTATCTCTCTCTCTCTCACTTCCTGTCTCTGTCTAACTCCCTGGTTTGGGTCATGTCTTCGGGTTTAAGAGAGAAGCTCCAGGTTGAAGTCACAGTAAGCCTGTATCTTAGCGCTGCGCAGACTGCCTCTAGTCTGTCTTTGGAGAGTGTTTGACTCACTGTAAACCCTGCCTTAGTTTGAATCCCCACCACCTCCTCTTCCCTCCTCAAGACTGGGAGGGTTTTTCCTATTGGCCCTGGTCATTGTGTGAATCAAACCAAGCCTCACGTCTTTTCGTTTAAGTCTGTCTCCCCCTGTGTGTGTCTCTCTCTGCCTATTGATAGTTTCATGTCTTTTATGGTAATTCCCACCCGTCCACAACAAATTCAAAACTGACAGCTTTTCCTTTATGTGTTTTTTTGTTTTTTGTTTTTGCTGTTTGACACTTGTGTTTGTGGTTTTTTTTTTTTTAGGAAGCTTGAGACATTTTGCCACTAAGTAAAGAAACAATGATCTCCTCATAAAAACAACCCTACAGTAAATCCCCCTCCCTCGTTGACACTGTAACCACATCACATCACAGCCCCATACTCCCCCAATCCATAAATCACTGTACGCCAGACACAGCAAACAACATGCTTTGAAAAAAGGGGCCGTAATGCAAACGGAGACAAAGATGTTTGTCTGTGTTGTGGCCCCCTTTCTGTGCACTGACCACTGGGCACAGACACTGTCACTTGTGCCATCAAAGAGCTGAAACGTCAACAGACCCTGCGGAACCTCAGCCTCTGCGAAAAACGCTCTGAACAATGCGCCCTTCATCAGAGCGGAGGAGGATGATGATGATGATGGGTTTTGCACGACAAAACTTCATTTGTCTGAAAAGGAGTGTGGTGCATTCTGCTGAACTGCACTGATGAGGAGCTGCTTGTTTAAAAGGAGGCACGTCCCTGCTGTAGGAAATAATGTATCACCCTCTGCTGGTGGAACACAACAGTGCATTGTTCGGTGTGTGCGTGTGTTATTGTGTTGTGTTAAAACCCTGCAGAATGAGACAAGACATTTTGTGTTCACACAGAGAGTGAAAAAACAACATCCATGCATAGTAACAGATAGAGGGCCAACTTTAATAATACAAGTAATTAAAAGTGTCTTTAAATATGGTATAAAAATAAATGCAGGAGAGAATAACAAAGAATTATGTTCTACATAAGACAGGAGACAGCATTTTATGTTTGATTTTGAATGTGACTTTACAAGTGCAATGGAAACCATATGTGCTAGTTATTGTAGTGCAATAAAATAATGCAAAGTAAAATAAATGCACAATAAATAATCATAATAATCATAATCATAATAATAATATATGTATATATTTATATATATATATATAGTATATTCATTCTGCACAACACTTCCCATAGCGTGACAAAGTATCTGTGACCTCAGATCATGTAAAGCAATGACATTGGTTAGATTTTTCAGTTGAAGCTGTCATTTTATTTTTTTTACCTTGTGTTTATCTTTATTTTTTTTTCTCTCTGACATCATTTGTTTTAGCTGGAAGTGAGAGAGGGGGCTCAAATCCAGCACTTACGATGGAAAGAACAGGAATACTGGATTTTTATTCTTTTTTCTCAATGACAATTTTTTTTTTCATCTCGCCAGTCTGTCAGTGTCCTCACAAGTCCAGTAGTACCTCCTCTGTGGGAATACTGGAAATATAGCAGTTACTGTAAGAGGAGAGAAGGAGGAGCTTCCTCTCCGTGGACATGCAACATCCTGTGGACGACAGACGGACAGACGGCCCGACTCGTCGCCCAGCTGAGCCGAGAGCAGATGGACAGACAATGATGAAGAAGAAGAGATGGGATGGTCCCCCTCCCCATGTCCCAGAGAGAAGGATGGCATTGATTTTAGCATGATGGCACACGACTGGTCAGCCTCTTGGACGCTAGTGGTTTCCCCTGCGCTGGTGGAAGAGAAAGGAAAGGGGAACAGATGGAAATGAGAGAGAATGAATGAATTTATTTTGTGGCTGCAGCATTTATTTGTGGTTTTATTAAATTTACAGCAACCGAAATGCAAATGTTTAATATGAATGACTTTGTGTGGGACGTTACCTGGAAGCGAGAGCCTTCAGAACAAGTTCTTACTTTTCTGTGAAGATAAAAAGGGAAATGAAAAGACTTTGACTGACATCGTTATAAAACCATTAAAAAAGAGCAAAAATACACTTTGGGAAATAGTGAAGATTTTCTTCCAGTGCATTGTATTCACAAACAAAATGCTGTTGATGCTGATGTAGATTTGTCTGTTTCTACCTCTTTTTAAATCTCCAGCTATAGCAATAAAATCGTCTTTTCCAGAATCACAGGCTGAGAAAGTGTAAGAGGTGTAGCAGGCACATTAATCCACCTGTGCTGAATGATTCTTCATGTTATGGCAGCTTCACAGCGGCTCCTTCGAGCTCGACAGGAGGCCTGATCAGCTCCTCCATCATCCTCACCTCCAGCAGACTCTATTAATGTCCTGTAGTCCCTGTCCCTGTCCCTGACTGTCATCTCCATGCACCCGTCTACGTTTCATCTTATTTATCTTGTGTTCCTATCAGTATTCTTGTTTTTTTTACCTTCTTCTTGGCCTGTAATAACTCCTGGTAGGCACTGGAACGAATGAAACGACTGTAAGAATCACTCTTCATCAACTTGTAGATATGTTCCTGTGTGGAAACAAATAAAGCGAACATGATATATTGAAGCGTCAGATGCAAGAAACAGAACAGTGCTGGATAGAAATCGTGAAACGCAATATTCCGTGCAAGGATTCATAAGTAGCGAGCGGTGAAAATGTTCAAAATTGTACATATTGTATTTGAACTCCTATTATCTTTTTGCCTGACACTCACCTGTGCGTCCTCGAAGGCGTAGCGACCGGGATCTTTGACATTCTGGGTGGTTTTGGCGTAGCTCTTGGAGTCCACGTTGATGGCACTGGGCGCTCCGGGGGCCAGAAACTCCTGCCAGATCTCCTGGACCCGGGTTGGAACCTCTCTGATGGGACGTTTCTTTAGCTCCTGGACCGCTAGCCAGAACCTGCAGATCACAGTCAGTCAAAGATAGTTGCATCTTAACACGGCAGCGCTGGTCAAGGAAAGTTTGAGATCCACCCTGGTTCTATTTCAGAATGTTGTCAGCTGATTTATGATAGGTTTAGTAATTAATTCATTATTTTCTTAATGTCAGAAGTCAAAATAATAACTTTTTTGTGGATCAACCTTGATGTGAGCTCAGTTCTGGATAAACCCACAGATTTTTATTTCTACATCAATCAATAAACTTTATAAAAACAGCGGCTTGGCAAGAGACCTAATGGCTAATATGTAAAAATGATGGCTCACAAGCAGAGGAGGTGCTGGAGCTGAGACTCTTATTGCTGCAATATTAGTCATTAAAATACTTCAGAGGGAATTTACAAACAACAATCAATCATCAGTGACTAATATTTAGAGCCCTGCCTCGCAATTTTACACATAACACATACAATTTTGTTTGTTTGTCTGCACCTTTAATTCACTGCAGCGTTCCTGCTATACCATGAATAACATGATATTCCTGCCAACCTGTCTCATTCCAGCCACAGCTACAGTCGTGCATATGTTTGTTTTTTTTAAAAGCTGCATCCTCCAGCTCTCCCTGCTTTGATTAAATTCTACTAAACTCTATTACTGTAGGTTTCTTCATTATACAAGATGCAACGACCCTGGTAACATACAACACGACAGTGACAGTTGTCAGCCTCCACGCTGTTGGAATGAGAATGTAGCCGTAATTATGTGAGCTGTAAAAACCCATTTAAGTGAGATATTACTGGCCAAGCAACTCATGTTTATTTATTCCACTCGAACCATATGGGCGAGTACACAGGGAGACCTGCAACATTTCATATGGTGTGTGTCTGTGTGTGTGTGTGTGTGTGTGGTGTCGATAGGTTAAAGATCTAGAGAATGAATTCTTATTCATTATTTTAGTGTTTGTGTGTGTTAGTGAGTGTGTATATACTCCTTTATATATATAAAATAATCTCTCTCTCTCTCTCTCTCTCTCTCTCTATACGTGTGTGTGTGTGTGTGTGTGTGTGTGTGTACCTGAGATTCTCTGAGCTGAATTCAGACTCCAGGAACTTGAGGAACTGCTCCCTCCCCACAGGATCTTTGAGGACCTCATCGATGCCAAAAGCCCACCTCTTCACCCTCTGCTGGCCTGGCTCCTTACTGGAGAAACACGTGAACTGTTAAAACACATATCAACTAACAACTCTGTGTCTGTCTGAATGCATTTACACATGTGTAGTGCACCCACCTGGCTTCCAGCTCCCAGAGCGTGGCGTCATCTGAGATCCAGGGGTTGGACGGATCTGAAGGCGTGAGGAACGGGTCGTATTCGACGTACTGCTCTGTGTAGGCCAGTAAACTGTGAAACAACAGAGAGCGTGTTAATGAAGTCACATCTCTTCCACTGTCTTCACATCTGTTTAAATGATGCTCCGTACCTCTCTGTGAGTGATTGAATTATTTGTGAGCGTTAAACGGCAAAACGATAAATGAAATCCTCTTGAGAACAAAACTGGAATGAAAGGTCGAGTCTGACGAGACACTGACCTCAGGGCACGAGGACAGAGAGCTCACTGCTGAATGCACCTTTCTATCAGTAAACACAGACACATTTGTGCGTGCCGTCCATGCAGCGTCTTGCTTTGTCCGCACTATTAACGCCCACACAATCGCACCTCAAGGTCACCAGGGCTCTTAATCCCATGCCACGTTAGGCCGTTTAACAGCTCGATAAACAGATCGATGGCCAAACTGAATAAAGACACAGAGAACATCACTCACCTCTCCGCCACTTTGGACATTTTCAGTCGATGCCGGTCTAATTGCAATTGCCAAAAGGTGATCTGAAACCAAAGCAGGGAGCAATTAGCAGGCATCCGTCTCTATGAATACACAAAGACATTTTGGTTATATTTAAAAACCGACTTCAAGGTATTTCTGTTATTTAACTTGACTCGACTACATTCTGTGCTTCGTCTGCTTAGTTGTGTCAAGATCAGAATTCAATTAAAGTAGTGAGATAAAACACATAGTGGATAAATCTGCCAAGGCTCAACAGATCCCTTAAATCAGATGCAGCTGCACTAAATTGCACTAACTCAAAGAAATCAGTTCTCTGAATATGCCTGACTTTTTTTTCCCCCATTAAAAATCCAATAATTATTCTCTGGTAAATTGTGAGAATGTTGAAAAACGCTGTATCTTGAAATGTTTAAAGTAAAACACAATTCCTGGATCCACGTCCTGACCCACAACGCAGACTTCCTGTTCAGTAGTAAACCAGCCAACAAACTGACAGGGGTGGAGGTAAACTGTTAAAGATCCTGTCTGTAATAGTGAGGCACCCCCTGCTGGTCTAACCTGTTCCTGCAGTTCCTCTTCTGTGGGCTGCTTGGCCTCTGGGGCGGGGGTGTGGGTCGGGCTGTGGGTGCGGATGTCGTTCTGCAGCCCGTACACAGACTGAGACAACAAGGAAAAACCATGAAAAGAAGAGACAACAATGACTTATACTGGACTTACAGCAGTGGACGAGCAGAGCATGAAACAATAAGCCCGTCAGTCCAAGTGAGAGATTCAGTGTTATCAGCCCTGACTTTAACAGAGAGGTGGGATGTGAGAAGAAGTGCTGTACCTTTCTGGTTTTGTGGGGGTTTTTCATTCTGGACGACTTCTTTATGTCGACTTCTGTTGTGTTCACACATCCAGGCTGTGAGAGGAGAAAACCAGCATCGATTTAAATCAGATTAAATCGTGTTTTTTTTACGACTTAAGCATTTATGTAGGCTGGCGCCTCAGTCAGACGTGGAAAGGTGCGTTTTGTTGCCATTAGATGAGTTTTGTTAAATTAAATCCAACGTGCTTATGGCTGGGGCGTGAAGTGATGCCGAGGAGTCAGCGCGAAACAATGTGTCAGACGCCGGTTAATTAAACAAATCTAGCAAAACAAGTAAACCAGAGGGAAATCAGAGTCTTAGTGTGCAAATTCTGGCTGATTGAACAAGCGGTCTAATCTAGGTCTCTTCCACAAGAACAGAGCTAAGTAGCTTGACGGCATCACTGTGAAATTTGAATTAATATTGATTGTGTTGCTCCAAGGACGCATAAATTGAACGTGTTATTTTCCAATTAAGCATGGAGCAGTGGCTTTCAGAGAAATACAGCAGAGGAGACCCTGAGACCTCGGGGGGGGGGGGGCTAAAAATGCTAATGCTCCGAAAGTGTGTGTGAACAAGGTGAAGAGCAGCGGTAAAGCTGATGTGTTGTGACAGTTACTGATGTGACGCTGCGTGCGAATGGCAGAGAAGCACACAGCCGAGGGTTTACAGAGTTCGTCTCTTCGCACTATTAAAAGTCAGAGGAATCATAAAAAACATTTCATAATCTATGAAGTGCTTTTTCAAAACACCATCTCCTCGTCACACCGCTTGACGAATCCCTGCTGCAGGTGAAATGTGGGGAAGCCGATAAAAAAACAACCCGCAGAGCGTAGACGATTCCCCCGTGAAGCATTGTGAAATTATTATTTTCAACATTTTTTTTACTTTGCTGGAGGAAAAAAAAATCAACACAACGCTCATAATGTCAGCAGTGATATCAGCAGGGCCAAAGGTGATCGCCACAGCAACATCAGTAATTTCACTCACCACTGGTCTGTGCACATCCCAGAACGCTCTTTCCTGACTGTCGAGGATTTTCCTCTCAATTTTGTCTCTTTTCTTGTCCACTCTGAAAAAAAAACAAGGACGAGGAGTTCAGAGCAGCTTCAACACGTTATCTAACTTATTCCAGCACTTGTACAATCTGTAGACTCCCCATGCAGGATTAGTCTGTGAAGGTGTGTGCAGGAAATTACAGGAATGCTGTAAGGTTAATCATGACATGATGATTATCGTTAAGTGTGTATGAGTCTTACTTTGCTTGTGCTTCTGCTTGCATAAAAATGAACTCCCATTTCCGGGCGAAAGCTCTCTGTAGCCTTGCTAAGCTCTCCTGCAAGTAAAGCAAGAGAACCAAACAGGAAAAGAAAGGTTTTTTTGGGGGGGTTGTCGTTTTGAGGGATCTGATCCGATGATTACATTTACTGCACATGCTGCGAGCGGGGCACAGCTGGATTCCATCTTTAATGATCCCTGCTCGCATACAAAACAGAGAAAAACCCTGAGTGCAACTGATTCGTTTGATGGCATCGGTTAAAGGAAAGTAACAAATGGTGCAGTGACACGCAGGGGAAAAAACACAAACGTTTCCCGGTGTCTGTGTGCGAGCAGGAGATGGCGAATAAATCTTGAGAGAGGTGACAACACAGGAGCAGAGCAGATATGTGAGGAGGGGGAGGGCTGACACCACGAGACCTCTTTCACTTACCGCTTCATAGTCTGCAAGCTCCAGACGTGCTTTATTTTGCATTGTTCTTTTGCAGAGGTATACAGCTGAGAGAGAGAAAGAGAGAGAGGGGGGGGGGGTCAGGGAGGTTGGTAATAGAGACAGAGCGGGACCTCGGCTCGGTTATAACAGCCTTAAGTGGCCCAACCGCGTTTACTCATCTAATCCTCTCAACTGCACATTTACACTGGCCTGCAAATCACAAAGGTCATTCTCTGTGGATTGTGTCTGAGCGTCTGTTACAGCTTGCGTGTGTTTGTGTGTGTGTGTGTGTGTGTGTGTGTGTGAGCGTCTGTTACCGTGTGCGTCTGTGTGTGTGTGTGTGTGTGACTTTTGATGTCTTCCTGCACTATCATCATCCCTCCTTCCCTTTGTTAACTGACCATTACGTGGAGGCTTTCATTACGCCATTAGACTGTTTTCATTAAGGTGCATCGTTCACATGAATCACGCGCCACATGCGAGACTCTCTAACTTCCCAGAACACCCACAAGCCGAGTCCCACAATGAGCAGAGGCCCCTTTAGTCTTGAGTCCCACAATTCAAACAACAAATGAAAGACCTGCAGGGCGGCGGCAGGCTATTCAACCTGCACCATTTTCGGAACAATGAAATATGAAATGCCAATATCTCTCACTGCGTTACACTGCAAACAATGAGGAGCTTGTCTTTCTTTGTCACCGTGAAAACGTTCAGTGCAACACAATAGCTGCACACATCCAAACACATTCCTGGTCACCCTCGCTGTAATCAGCCTGCGTCAGCCAGCGTCGGACTGAGGACGGAATACATGGAGATAAATACATTTAAATAGTGAAATATAAATAAAGCAGAAAGCACACAGAGTAAATACATGCCCGCTGCTCTATAATTGATTGTGCTGTAACTGAAGCATTTGAGTAGAACTAAATGTGATTTTACGCTTCTCCCAACCCATCCACGTTCAGCAGCTTCATCGTTTGAACCTTTGCTGACGTCAGCACTGATAATACATCTTCAGCACCCAGTAAGAACTCAGACTGTAAACGGAGCCGCTCTCTCACCATAGTCTGTGTTTTCTGGTTCCCAGCAGTTTGATGGCCAAAAGTATGGAGTCTGAGAGGGAAAAAAAAGAGCAGGTCATTAAAGAAACTCAAAACTCAAAAAGAAAGCTCGCTTTTGACAGCGTGCAGCTAACCGCATGGTGTTTGGATTCAAAGCGTGCACTGTCATGCGAGGTGGGCATGCAGGCACAGTGCCGCATCTGTCACAATAAAAGATTTTGTTGTATAATGGGGTCGGCATAATGTCTAAAGCACATAAGCTCCTTTGGGCGAGCGGAGAGAGCAGACAGCAGCGGGAATCTTGACCACCATTGTACGCACTGGTTTCCGATGAGAGCTGATTACATGTAAAGAGCAGAATGAAGCCCGAGACGTACACAAACACACAGACATTGATTTACTTCGCTCAGTCCTGTGCAGCACACTTCAGGGAGCTCACTGGATGTAAAATCACTAAAAGTGTCAGTCAACCCATTGACAGTCAGAGCAGTGGGTTTTTTCTTCCTTCTTTCATGAACCTGTAAATATTATGGAATGCAACAGCTCCTAATTAGTCTTATAACTCCAGGAAATCACACAGGGACATTTTCGAAGATCTCTATTTATTCCTCCTGCCTGTTGCTCCATTTATAGATACAAAAAACATCTCATGACTGCAGGTATTAGAGTTGGAAATGCATTATATTATATTTGATTTCCAATTTTTTCTTTATATAGACTAAATGTATTTGTGTGTCTATAAAAAATACACAAAACAAATCATTTAATATCCCTGTAGACATCTCGTGCAACCCTGTCAGCTTTTCACATGACTCTGGGGCTTAAAGATATTTTTACATAAGGGAATTTCTCCCATAGGTCACGTGAAGAGATGACATATGGTACAGAATATGTACAAATACAGATGGATATACACTGTATTTCACTGTATATAAACACACACACACACACACACATACACACAACACTCCCGTTTATATACATACATATAAATAAACATACATGCACATGCACAGATACATGCCTATGAAGAAATATCCAATAAAACAATTACATTAATCTAAACTAGTATTATTAATATAATTACTTTTTAGAGCACAATCCCATAATATCATTCTTAATCAGTTGGTAACAACATTATTAGACATAAAACATGTTTAATCAACATACCTCGAGTTTACAAGTAAAACTGAACATGTTTGTGTTTTGATTTATTTGGTCAATTGAATGTCATTGACCCCATCACTTACAATTAAGATCTTCTAATTGTTTTATTTTCTGGAGGTCTTTATTAAAATAGCATTACCCTGTACAACTCAGGGCTGATATATGGCTTGCAAATAAAAATCATTGTATTATTTATATCATTCTTACCTGAAACCTATAGAAAGTGCCATCGTCTTTGAGAGTGAGGACGTGGTCTGAGATGGGGAAGAAGTAACCATGTGCAGCCATCAGAGTTCCTAAGTGAAGAGCCTCCACTGGGAGAAAACACAGAACACAGAGATTTACAGACTCCTGTTTTTTCATATTTATATATTATTCACCAGCACGTGCTACTTTACTTTCATTCATTTAAAAGATTCACACACACAAATCCTGATGTCTTGACATTGTGTTCAGTGAAGTTCAGGAAGATGTTGTTCTTCCCAAACAGGAGAAAGTTTCCACGTCTTTCAACAATGGCGTCAACTGTCGAAATTATGTCATATGTTACATATGTGTGCTGAAGTATCATTTTTCATTTGAATACGTGTTAAAACTAGTTTTCTATATGTTTTTTATATTCTATAAACACCTACCAATACAACATATAACAAAAATCTGAGGCATAGACACAGTGCATGTGAACACACACGACTACAAGTAATTCAAAGGAAAATTAAAACAGGTTCAGGTTTAGTTCATGTTGTCATTACTCCTCATTTAAAAAGCTGAACAGTAAATCGGTTCTCATGCCTTTAAAGGGGTTGTACTGTTTTTTGCCAAAAACCCAATAAGCATGATTTCCACACTGTCAAACTTTAAGTACAAGGGTGATAAGACTGTTCTTTAATTGAAATTCAAAGAAATGCTCTGTTTATAAACACATTCACTTTAACCTGAGGTGTTAAAAGATAAATCAGCTCTCGAATCCTCGGATCCTTTTCTTTTCTACTTTGTTCAAATTGGATTACTTGACGATCAATACTCTCTCATCTCAGATCCTGGGCCAGCGTGCAGCCCTTTTTAGCTCCCAGCCACTAATTAAAAATGTTTCACCTTTTCACCCCCCAAGTATAAAATTCCTCCTTGACAAATGGCCGGACTGAGCCGTGTTTTAATAGACTCTGACACAGCTTTGACAGAGCGATGGGTGGGTCACGGCTCCTGAACCCAACAGGACAGCGGGGGGGCCTGGCTGATTATTCCGTCTTCAGCCGGAACTCATCAGTCAAACCACTCGCTGTGGTGTCGGAGTGAAAACCTGCTTCCCTCGGGCAGCTCCGCGGCACATGACCGTCCCTGATTTAAAACCATCAGATAATGAAAACATGTAATCAACTGCGTGTCTCGCCTGCTACCAATTACTCCCTGCTGCTCTCGACCTGTAGGGGTCTGTGATTCATGTTTGGTTTAACGTCCTCACAGTTCTTTGTTAAGTCCTGGTAAAGAATGAAGAATAGTAGGAGAGTTTGTTTATACGCTGTTCCGTGTACTCCTCTATTCCTGCCGTGTATTTGATTATTTATTGGAATGGTTTGTGCAAAGCCCAGGAGAGACTGGGAGTAAACTGGCCTAACACACTAATAAGCTCAGTTCAAATGCTTGACATGCTCAAAATAGGCGACGTTGTAAATGCTATAACTATGCATGCATAAAACATGCAACATCCCTGCTCTCTCACTCTCTCTCACACACACATACACAGAGTGGGTGTGTGTGTGCGTGCACAGTTGTGCTTATGTCTGTCTGTGTGTGTGTGTGTGTGCATGTGATAATGAATATAGGTTGGCTTTTCCTTCACTACTGTCACATCTTTGAGAGGTCAGGGTACTTATATGTGTGCATCTGTGTGCATATGTATGGCTGGGGTCCATAAATTAATAAATTATGAGTCATACGTTATTTAAGCCTGTTTATAAACACCCCCCCCCCCCCCCTCCTCCTCCATCCACTGTACTATTTCTAAAAGCAACAGCCTCTTTATGTTTATGTCATATTTATAAATACATATACATTTTCTCCATATATTATATTTATGCGCTTTGATGTATGTTACATTTACATCAGAATGAAGCTACTGGATGAAGCTACTGTCCATGAAATACTGAGGAAATTCAAGAAGACAGACATTTACAAACAGAAACCGTTCATCCGTGGACCCTTTTTACTTATAATCCATTCAAATATTTAATTTTCTGGATTGTTATCTCAGTAGGAAGGATGTCAGATGAAAGTAAAGTCAGCAGAGTATGAAAACTGACATCTGACAGAGATCGCTGTCTCCCGTCCTTCCACCACGGGGCTGATGTGCTCTGATGTAGTGTTTGAGCGTCGCTGTCACCTGTGACTGCTCGGCCCGTCGCTCTGCTTTTATCTCAGTGACGCTTTGACATTTTTCTGATGGTATTTTGAGGATGGATGCTGAATGTAAACTCCCGAATTGAATTTGTCTTATTTGCACTTGAGGATCACATTAAAAGACAGGTATTCATAACAAAGATCTACTTTCATTTAGTATATAGAAAGTATTCAAATGCACGAAGGTTGATGTGATGGAGAGTTTTTTTAGGAATGAATAAAAGATAAACCAAGATGGTTTTTTGTTGTTGCATTTCTGGTATCGGAGTTTATAAGGATCAAGTGGTTACAGGGGAGTTCATTTAACACAGCGTAGGCTTTTCTATAAGCTTTACAGCTGAGTAAACCTTGGACTGGAATAAGTGAAGTTGTGGAGAAGGGCCGGCCTCAGAGTCCAGGGGGAAAACACCCTTTGATTTCATCATATTAGCAGCTCGGTGCCAAAAAACCCAGCAGCCTGGAGGCCTGCCAAGTGGAGTGTGGGAGCCGGTCGAGCTTTTCTGAAGACGTGCAGGAGATTGTTATAGTTTGATGATTTATGTTTCCACTGTTCACTGTTTGAAGACGTTGAGGTGACGACGAGTCTTTGTTTCAATTAGAGATGAAAAGTAATTAAACACATTGACTCAAGTATAGGTGCAGATTTGAGGTACTTGTGCTTTAAGTATTTCCATTTCATGCTTCTCCACAGGATTTTAAAAGATAATAGAATAATAATAGAAATAAATATTGTTCGTCTTCTTCTTCTTCTTCTTCTTCTTCTTCTTCTTCTTCTTCTTCTTCTTCTTCTTCTTATATATTTAGTGTGTTTCAAGTGCTAATCTTTTCCCGTAAGTTTGGTTTTAATTTGTAATTTGATGCTATAAAAATATGATTAACAGCTAAGACTGACTCGTGATTGGATTTGTGTGTATCTGCAGGACTTGTGGCTTCGCTCCATCACTAGATGCAAAGACTCCAAATGGCATCAAGAGCACAAGATGGCGGCATCTGAATGCGAGATATTTTAGCCCCATTTTTGTACGACGGGAGGAACTGGAGACACGTCGTCCATCTTGTTAAAGTCCACATAACCACATAATCTGAAAGAAGACTTACACTTTGATGTTTACTGTAGGATTTTGAATACATTTTACTTGTAATGGAGTATTTGAATTATTGTATTGATAGTTTTCCTAAGTAAAGGATCTGACCACTGTTATTCCAAAGCTTTTATTGAGCTAATGAGGAGGAGACAGTAGCATCATACGAATAAAATGTGCATCTGAACTAATAAGGGGGCTGATAAAAGACGACTGACACTAATGCATATATCAATGCTTTTCCTTTGAAGCGAGTTGCCGACTTCATGCCACAGTAGCGGCGCACTGATCTCAGGAGGCTGAAAAAGACCATGTGAAGTGCTCCACTGCAGCAGTGACTCATGAGGATCAGGAGGCTTAGAGGAGGCTGCAGGAGGAGACCAGGACCATTATGCAGAACAGTGTGCACCCTCTCCCAGGCTGTTCTGACGAGCCATATGTCCCCTCTCTGACATCATGCCACTGTTTCCTGATGCTCCGCAGAGCAGATCATAGGTGCTCTTCCAAATGCCATTCACACCCTTGATAATACACTGGTGTGCGCTCACTGACAGGTTGATGGATGCTGGTTTTTGTGGATGTGCTCGTGGTGGAATTTGACTTATTTAAACGGCTGGTGTTAAATCCCCCTTAAGAATTTGAATTATTATAAATGAAACTATTTGGGGGCATAACAATAAACTATTTCACATAACATTTAAAAAATCAAAACACTTCTTTTAACTATTGTACTACTATTTTATGTAAGCTATGGTGATTAAATGAGAGTTTCATTCATCTGTTATCTCTTCTCTTTCCTCCACACACACACAAACACACACACACACACACACACACACACACACACACACACACACACACACACACGAAAGGTCGAAAGGTCAAACAAAACATCATCCTGAGGGGGAGAGATTTTATCACCCTCACAAATTTCACTTGGTGTTGTGTACGCTTCAGATTCTATAAAAAGGGACAGTGCTGTGTTCTTATCCTATGTGTGGTCCAGCTCTATATATTGACTTTTTCTCTCCCATAAACACACACACACACACACACACACACACACACACACACAAACACACACACACACACATACACACACACACACACACACACACACACACACACACACACACGACTTCATGCTATGAGATGTGAAAAGAGCTCATGGGACCAAAGCTCGGTTCTAATGAAGCAGACCCCCCCCCCCCCCCCCCCCCCCCCCCCCCCCCCCCCCCCCCCTGTGCTCCCCCTTCTCCCCCCCTCTTTCCTGCATGGTCCTCCTCACACACTGGCCGCTTTCACATCAAGAGGACAACCTCTGCGACTCATCTTCTTATTTTTTATTCTTTTTTAACAGTTGTGACAGAAAATGGTTACAGAAAACATTTCATGCAGACTTTTTTTTTTGTTTGGATGTGGTAAACTGGAGCTCCCAGAGTGAATCCACACCCCTTCAGCAGAAGACACGTATATGCACGTCCTCATTTAAAGCATTAGAATTTCTACCGTTTAAAGAATCTGCTCAAAGAGGAGAAGAATCTGGACATTCTGCTGGGTTTTTTGGACATGTGGCTTTCCATAGAGGCGGCGATTCTTTTCTCGACCTCTGGTTCTTTTCGATAAATGGAAAGCAGCAACATTTCTGGACAGTCCCACATCTTACACAGGTCCTTGAACACGGCCTTGTGGAGGACATTGATTATATCTGGGGACATGTCTAAGTCAATGTCTTGGACTTCGGCCCATGTTTTTTCAAACAGGTATTGAGTGAGGTGTATTGATTCGTCACACAAGTTCACTTTGGACTTTGCATACACTCGAGTGACGAACAGGTCAATGACGAGATTGACATACATCTTTTTGCGGGGCTCTGCCCGTTCCGTTGCACTGTTGATCTCTGAGACCGGAGATCCTACTATGGGCTCAATCTCCATTAAAGCGGAGGTCACCCTCTTGGTGTAGTCACCGGCCTGTTTTGAGAACCACCAGTTCATCAATAGCAGGAAATTGATCACTCTCTCCTTTATGTCCGCGTACATCTTTCTGTGGGACTTAGGAACAGACACTTTCGTCACTTCAGCTGGACTCCCCACTAAAATGTCAGTTGTGATGTACGTATAGAGGACATCGGTAAGGACGGGGGCGTTTGCAGGTGAAACTCTGTCCTTGGTCTCTGTCAGAAGCAGAGACTCCACACTATCCATCAGAGACTTGACTGACTCACTGCTCGGGACTTGGCTCTCCTTACTGAACTTCTTCCTGACTTGTGTCCCCATCTTGAGCATCGATGCTGTCGCCAAAAACTTTGCAAAAAGCTTCTTGATCCTCTTCCCCACTCCTTTCCAAAACTTCTTGTTGCTCTTTGAGGATTTGGAGCCTCTACTCGAATCAGATGATCTGACGCTCTCCTCTTCACTAATTATCTGATAGATTTCATCTGCAGCAGCTTTAAACTCCAGAGAAGATTCAGATATCAGCCCACTCAGGTCAGATTCTGACATTTCATCCACAAGGGGCTCGATGATGTCGCTCACCTCCTTCCCGATGATTTCCTGGACAGCCTCACTTGTCCTATAGTCACTGCTACGGACTGAAGATTCTGAGGATGTTCGTCTGTCAGAGCGAGAACTGCATGATGAAGTGTCAGTGCGTGAAGAGGTTGGTTTCCCCCTAGGGAACTCGTTTATCAGCTCAAATGTCTTTTGACTGCGTAGTTTCGGCTTGAACAAGCCCTCGATGTCGCCGGCAGATTTCTTCAACACTTTGCAAACACAATTGACCATTTTCTCAAGTTTGTTGGCTGTGGTCTGGTGACACTGTGGCAGTCTGGTGGAGCATCCGCTGGTGGAGCATCCGCTGGTGGAGCATCCGCTGGTGGAGCATCCGCTGGTGGAGCATCCGCTGGTGGAGCGCTCAGACCAGCGGGAATTGACCCTCTCTATCATCTCCTCTGCAACCAACTCAGTGAGTTGATCCAAACTCACAGACTTTTTTAAGCTGCCCGGTGCTAAACTCTGACGGAGAGCGTCTCCCAGACTGGACTGGATACTCTCCACAGTAAAGGGAAAGTCGTTGTGTCCATGTGCTGTGATCAGGTCTGAGGACACAGACAAAGTCATGTTCAGAAGAAGTTCTGCCAACAGAAACCTTGTGACCTTGTCTGGTGTTTCTGATTTTAACAGTTCCCACTGCTCCGCAGTCAACTTGGTATAAAGATCCTCAATCTGCATGCGAATAGTTTCAACTGTCATGCTGGGAAGCTCCAATGCATTAGATGTATCCATGGTGAATGTCTGTATTGCAGTCTCCTCCGTATCTGGGTTTAGGTCTATTTGATCCGTTTCTTTCCACTTAGCGCTGCTGACCAAGGTAGTACAAAACGCCCTTGATATGGGACATGAAGGGTATCTTTTTCCAACCATAAGTCATATAGACATCAAAGACATGATAAAGAACCAAAGACAATTTTAAAGATCTCAAATAATGTTGAAGATCAAAGCCACAAAAAGATTGTGACTCTAATAGAAAGCCCGGCCTCTTGTTCAAATACATTGTTATTTTAAGGGCGTTTTCAGTCATGAATTGCGGAGGATGTCCGAGCCTCTTCTTCTTCTCTGTTTGGTTTATTGGCGGGTAGCAACCAACGTCAAGGTGCATTACCGCCTTCCACTGTGTGTTGAACCCCCCCGCACAAAACAGATCAGAGATCAGGAAGTGTGTGTGTTGTTGTGATGGACACATGTTTGAGTAGAGTAGAGAAGCTGCTGTTAAAACAAACCCACATTTCTTCATGAGTACTGGCAGAGAGGTCTGTGGATGGAAAGCTACTGTTCGTCCAGTGTGTGGAGTTGTTGCAGGGAGTTGGTGGGCGTGTTCGCCTCACTCTTTGTTGTTATGGTTGTTGTGTATGTGAAAGTTCAGTGTTCAGGCTCCACGTCAAAACACTCTCAGTTTGTATCTGCACTCTGAAATCAAGGTTCAGGAATTTAAAGGTAATAGCTACGACCACTGGGCAGAGGGTGTGCTTGCCACATGCACTCACACACACACACACACACACACACACACACACACACACACACACACACACACACACACACACACACACACACACACACACACACACACACACACACACGCACACACACACACACACGTGACTGTCCTCCCTGTGCAAGAGGCTTATTACAGCCCATACAGTGCCTTGCATAAGTATTCACCCCCCTTGGACTTTTTCCCATTATGTACTGTTACTAACTGGAATTCAAATAGACTTAAATAAACTTTTTCCCGTTTGATCAACAAAACATGCATAGTACTTTGGAGGTGCAAAATAAATTTTATTGTGACACAAACAATAATGAGAACAAAAAAGTTGACATCTGTTGGGTGCATAAGTATTCACCCCCCTGTGTCAATACTTGGTAGAACCCCCTTTCGCTGCAATTACAGCTGCAAGTCTTTTGGGGTATGTCTCTACCAGCTTTGCACATCTAGAGATGGAAAGGTTTGTCCATTCTTCTTGGCAAAAAAGATGAAGCTCAGTCAGATTGGATGGAGACCGTCTGTGAACCGCAATCTTCAAGTCTTGCCATAGATTCTCTATTGGATTGAGGTCTGGGCTTTGACTGGGCCATTTTAAGACATTAACATTCTTTAATCCAAACCATTCCTTTGTAGCTCTGGCTGTATGTTTAGGGTCATTGTCCTGCTGGAAGATGAACCTCCGCCCCAGTCTCAAGTCTTTTGCAGACTGCATCAGATTTTCTTCAAGGATTTCCCTGTATTTGGCTCCATCCATCTTTCCCTCTATTCTGACCAGTTTCCCTGTACCTGCTGAAGAGAAGCATCCCCACAGCATGATGCTACCACCACCATATTTCACTGTTGGGATGGTGTGCTCAGGGTGATGGGCAGTGTTGGGTTTTCGCCACACATAGCGTTTTGCATTGAGGCCAAAAAGTTCAATTTTGGTCTCATCTGACCAGAGCACCTTCTTCCACATGTTTGCTGTGTCTCCCACATGGCTTCTGGCAAACTCCAAACGGGATTTTTTATGGATCCCTTTCAACAATGGCTTTCTTCTTGCCACTCTTCCATAAAGGCCAGATTTGTGGAGTAGACGACTAATAGTTGTCCTGTGGACAGATTCTCCCACCTCAGCTGTGGATCTCTGCAACTCCTCCAGAGTAACCATGGGCCTCCTGGTTGCTTCTCTGATTAATTTTCTCCTTGTCCGACTCTTCAGTTTGGGTGGACGGCCTCCTCTTGGTAGGTTTGCGGTTGTGCCATATTCTTTCCATTTTCTTATGATGGATTTTATGGTGCTCAGAGAGATGTTCAAAGCTCTGGATATTTTTTTATAACCTAACCCTGCTTCATATTTCTCCACAACTTTATCCCTGACCTGTTTGGTGAGCTCCTTGGTCTTCATGATGCTGTTTGTTCAGTAATGATCTCCAACAAACTCTGAGTCCGTCACAGAACAGGTGTATTTATACTGAGATTAAATTGCAGACAGGTGGACCCTATTTACTAATTATGTGACTTGCAAATGTGACTTGTGAATGCAATTGGTCGCACCAGATCTTTGTTAGGGGTTTCACAGTAAAGGGGGTGAATACATATGCACTCAACATTTTTCAGATTTTTATTTGTAAATAATTGTGAAATCCATGTAATATTTCCCCCCACTTCCAAATGATGCACTATTTTGTGTTGGTCCATTACATAAACTCACGATGAAATGAATTTTAATCTGTGGTTATACCATGACAAAATGTAGAAAAGTCCAAAGGGGGTGAATACTTATGCAAGGCACTGTATTTATGTTTTATTGTTAGGTGACCTCATGCGCCTGTAGAATATACAATGGGAGCAGAGAAGTGACGTACGAGTGACGGAGTGGAGACCCTGGTGGTTCGGTAACCTTAACTGCTTCCTTATTAAATGTTACCATGACGACCTGATACGTCAGCATCAAACACAGATGTATACGCAGTTTCCGAGCTCCCTGAATGATCTACTACTACACGTGGCTCATAATGATCTGAAGAGGGTCACTATTTTGCAGCGAAACTATAGTGATGCTACTTTATGTGTAGGATTTGCTTTTGAATAAATGATTTCATTGTCATATTGATATGACTTATTTTAAAGAAACAGACCTGATGCATGTGTAAGAGCTTTGAAGCACCATAGAATTTATTTCAAGCAATAAACGGCCATATTGACCAGTTCTACTCCTGCAGGGATTTATTTTCAGGCAGGTGAGAGGTCAAAAGAGCTGGTGACACTCATCGGGTTTTTACGACCCTGCTGCTCTAATGAAATCATAATACAGCAAAGCTAATTCATAGAGTAAGTTACTCTGAGAGAATCAGTCTTTAGTCCATTAACCCCTTTGACCCTTCGGCTGTTTTTGCTCCATTTCCACTCTGCTCGTTTACAGGCTTAAGGCACCGCTACTATACATCTCTCAGTGGCTGCAGGCTCCCTATACTGTGTATTTATAGTGTGAATAGTGCTTCTTGTTTTCTCTGTAACGGCAAGAATTACTTTTGTTTGGCTCCGGCAAAATATATATACGACTGTGTGTCATCAGCATAATGATGAACATTAAATTCATATTCTCTGATAATATATAATAAAGGGAACTTACACAGCGAAAATAGAAGGTTGCAGATCATGTCATCCTGTGGCTCCGCATTCACATTTATCTTCTAACTGTTTCTAATCCCCATCCTGACTGAGCTGCGCTGTATTTGCATGCTAATTAATCAAATCTGCCTGCCAAACCAATTGTCTCTGGAAGAACAATGACTGGCGATAATCTGTACTGGTCTGAATTGTAATGAAAGTATTATGGTTAAGCGTAACAAGAGCAAAACCGACTTCTTAAACATCCCCCTGAGACGTCATAGAACGTTTGAGATGAACTTTACCGGCAGAAATTTCCATTGGCTAATATAATGTAGCATTGGATGGAAAAAGGATTGAGGCACTGCAGAGATTGCCCAATAGGACGATAATGGGTTCATCTGGAGAGCGTCTGTATATTATCCGTGGCATGCATTTGGCAAAAAAACACTCTAAATCCCCAGTCATCTTTGATATAAACTAATCTGCCTTTATATAATAAACATGCTGCTACCGTGCTGTGAACCAAATTAATTGCATTTCACTTTGCCGTGTTTTGTCAGCCCCGCCAGGAGCTGCTCTGTGCTGAGAGTCACGTCGTTTTGCACAACGCTGTGTTGTGTTCACCACCGCAGGGCAACTGACAGCGGGTTTTGTATCTGTTTGCAAAAAAAAAAAGTGCACGGATAATAGAATAAAATCTTAAAGGACAGAGAACATCTGCTCGGGTAACAGATATAAAACTGCAGATTTTGACAACTTTAATTTAGAAAATTGCAGGTGACACAAATTATAGCACTATACATGTAAATTTGCTTGAGGTAATGACACACATACACACAAACACACCGTCAGGCACGGACGCACACTCACACACACAGACTCACACACACACAGAATGAGACAGGAAGATCCTTACATACAAATGGAACCACACAAAGGAATTCTGAGTCAGCTAATTGCACAATAGACAATGTCACCACTTCGAACTCGATGGTACAACACTGAGGCTCATACACACTAGAGTGGGTAAACACTGGATAGATGCACACACACACACATATAAACACTGCAATAACAGCAGTAAACACACACCTACAGAACTTTTTACATTGTTAACTGTGCTTCTCTTTATCTGTAATTCAAGCAAGCAAACGGTTTTTACTTTCCACATTCATCACAGCTCAAACCTGCCAACTTTTAAGTTATTTTATGTGCAGTGAAAGGTTCAACTAATGATCTGGCGACCGCCTCGAGACACGCTGGTTCTACTTCATCGCAGTGGAATGGAAAAAAAAGTCAGGAGGGAAAGAAAAGAGGAAAAATAAGAACAAGAATTGCACAGTTTGATGTAGCTCAAGGACACAAAAAGACAGATCAAAGGAGAAGCAGAGCTGTGGACATTTACATAGAAGCTTTCACGCAGGATCCACAGGGGCACAGAGGAGGAGGGGGGGGGTTCTTTCTTTCAGTGTGGACTATACATTTTGGGATGATATAAACATTTATTATAATGCTGCGACAGAGTCAGTCAGTTGGGTGTGGGTAACAACTTAAGCCATATTTTAGCCTATATTTGTTTTTAGTTAAAGATATAACATGTAACGATTATTCATCAAAATGTCTTCAAACAAGTAGACCTTTGTTATATATGAACCCAGAGAAATCCCCAATTGGATTCACAGTTACCAGGTATGAAAAATTAAAAACACGCTGCTAACCAGTTGGCTGGTTTTTCCTTCGTCTGTTTGTTTTGGTTCCTTTGTCATGAACAATAATTATTCATTGTTGTTCTCTGCACGTTCCGTCCCCAAAGCTGCAATCACACAGGGTCCCCAAGCGACCCAAGATAATGGGACAAGAAAGGGTGGGAAGGACAACAACTCCCAAGATCCCACGCTGCTTCATGACGTCATCAAACTAGGTCTTTTGTTATTGTTTTGATGGACACACCCATAGTGCATGAAGTTACTTATTGTACATTTAAAATCATTGACATTTTTTTGAAATTAGAGCAGAAATTTGTCTGAATTGGCTATTAGCAATTCCTTTGGAAAATGTATCAACCCATGCTATGAAGTAAATTCCGTATGATTCTAAGTTCTTGATCTGTGGGTGTTGTTTTGTAGTCAGGGATGATGAAGATGGAAAATGTAAGTAGCACTGAATGTCAGGATATATGTATCATAACCCTCTGACTGAGTTATGACCTCTAAAGCCTCCATGAGCTGTGTGACTTCCACTGCTGCAGCTCCAACATCTGATCACAGATCACAAATCAACTCCCCAAACCCTGAACTGTCCCACAGATCAATACTGATCAGCTCTTTTACCTTGATCTTCGATGTCCAGATTCTTGATCATCCACTGAACAATTTCAGCACCTGAAACCAGAGAAAGCACATAAATATGAATCACCGAATCGCTGATGTATTCACAGGGTGCTGAAACATTTTCTGCATATATATGCAAATGAAAGAGAAAACAATGGCACTGTTAACTCTACCCACCACCCGCCATCATCACAATGCATACCAATTCCTCTCACCTTGCACCACGTGGGTGGGTAATGGGCCATCCATTACCAAATATTATTTTCTGACATCCTCTCCGAGCCAGCTCTCTTCGGCTTTGGCCCATTAATATAAATGACCAGAGAGGCGCAAAGGCATAATGAAGCATCCATAGTTTATGGTAACAACACAATGTGTACGACTGAGTGACAGCACAGACATTGCAGTTGTCATTTTTAATTTAGTGGGTCTGTGCATCATGTTGGACATATCCAACACTCTCAAACAAAAGGTAAATGATGAAGACAGGACACTGCATCATTGTTTAAAAAAACGACACAGTGTAGTCATCAAAAAGTATTTTAGGCAAAAGTCTAGACATGACTAGTAAATCACCTTTTGCTATTTTCCATCTGAGGATGCAACTTAATCATTTTCACATCTCAGAAAAACAGTTCCCTCCGTCCCCCGGGCATTTTCACACCTCGCCGCAACATGAGACTTTGGCACTTTGGCTAAATATATATTTTCCGAGTTACTATTACTGTCTGTCAGGCTGACAGGTGAAGGTGTGTCGAGGAGACAGAGCCACAGCAGGCAGGGGGAAAAAGGTGTGAAATTGAGATATGAGGGAATTCATGCGTTGAGACAGTGCGTCCCTGTCTCTCTCTCCATCAGGATAACGTTCTGTCCGTCTGTGGTTTGTCTCTGCATTTCTTTATCACTGCACCCACTTCTGTTCAGTGCCCCCATAGCCAGATGAGATTTTCCATGGATTAACATCATTAATACAACCCCATTTTCACACTATCAAAGATGACCCACTTTCTAAGATAGAGTTTTAATGAGATGTGCAACGTAATCCTGTAACAAGGCTGTTCTCAGAATTGATTAATATCATGACCATAGATTGGTGTGTGTGTGTGTGTGTGTGTGTCTGTTTCTTATAATGTAACAATAATAAAAACAAAGCGATAAACAATAAGATCAAATCCTAATGATCCCAGTGATTGCACATATGGGATAATTGCTGCAGCATAGGGCAGCATATACAACTGCAAAGGAATACTTCAAATAGAGATGATGCATGAATAAAAGTATGAAATGAATTAAACGTACTTATAGCATTTAGAGGTTGTTAAAATCACAGCAGCAAAATCCTTTGAGTTGAAAAAATGAAAAAAACAAATAGTCGTAAAAACGGTATAAATGGAAATAAAATGATGATGACAGAGTTGCTTCTTAGCTACGTTTGTGTTTCTCACTTAATACTATTCACAAAACACCATAAAAGACACGAACAACACAACTGTATGAGTATGCACATGTAGCTATTAACAGTAAATGTTAGTAGAAATTAATGTATTTTGTCAAATTTGTGGGTCTAATTGGTGCAGAGGAAGAAACCTGCATTGGTAACATTGTTGTTTACAGTTTGGCCAAGTGGCAGTGTTCACAGAGGGGAAGCTACACAGGCACTGTTACAGCCTCAGAGACTGCAGGGGAGCTGTGTGTTTGCGGGAGGTTGAGTCCAACCCTCACACTCCTGAAAAAACAATTATACCTAAAAAACAATGCACAGTTTGACTTCATTTGTCTGACATTGAAATATACTGTGATGGTTGTGTGTAGATGAGATACTAGTATAGTATTGTAGTTTGTAAATGTATTTACTGAACAGTATGTGCAAAGCAGGGCAACATATAAACGCTATCTGTTGCATTCTGGGATGTCCGTGACCCCGTTCATGTTTCCTGCACTGATTCGAAAATATCTGACAAAAAAAGAAAAGAACAGGATCCGAGCCGATGTTGCTTGGTCAGGTGTAAAATCATTGATCAGTATTGTCTGACGCTGTTTGTTTTGTTAAAGACAAACTCACACTGTGTAGCAGACTTGGCATCAGAGAAGACCTGTGCACCAGCTGCTCTTTATGTGCCCAAAGCATTCGTCATTGTTCCTCCAACGTCACCACAGCTAAATTTAGCCATTTAAATCTATATGTGTGTTGATGCATTGGTGCCACTCACTGCCACTCTTCTTTTTTAACGTCCTAACCAAACATGTCAACAGATCCAGGACATGTCCCTGGTTGTGACAGGCTCCTTTATTAGCAGTGATAGCAACCAGTGGTGGTTCTGGCCATTGTTGGGGTCCTGAGGTAAATGCATCCTGAGAGAAGTGCACGTTTGTGCACAGTTGACAGGAAGAAGAACTTATATGTAAATCTAAAAATTACATTCAAGATTTGGATTATTAATTCATAAGTAGACTTGTGTAAATGTTTAATATCTTATCAGGACGTTGATGCTATATTGATCTGTAGCTGTGGAATACACTATGCGTTGTTAAAAGCTCTAACTTATATTAGCTGACATAGGCTTTTGAAATGATGCTGTAGTACTTTAAGTTTAATACAGTAAGTGCATATAGAGCACTTACAGGGCATTGTTTATTTTTATATTCCTATGCAGTAAAAAATAACATCGATGGCTGAGCGCTGTCTAGCTTTTAAATGCAGTGTTTAACTGAGCTCATCTCTTATAGAGTATCACTCCAGCATGAATCTTATCTATTAGGTTGCACAGCTCGAAAATCCAACATGATCCTCTTGACACCAGCACTGCCGAGATGAAATGCAAAATGGACAACTCTCTAAATACTTTCAGTGTTTTGTTTGGCATGAACAGTGTAGTTGGGTACTTAGTGTGTGGGAGAAGAGAAGAGAAGAGAATGGAAGACAGGAGAGGAGAGGAGAGGAGAGGAGAGGAGAAGAGAAGAGAAGAGAAGAGAAGAGAAGAGAAGAGAAGAGAAGAGAAGAGAAGAGAAGGGAGGAGAAGAGAAGAGAAGAGAAGAGAAGAGAAGAGAAGAGAAGAGAAGACAGGAGAAGAGAATAGAGGAGAAGAGACTTACCTGAAAAAACACTGGGGATCTTGGTAAGAAAACTTTTCACCGTTCGGATGGGGATGCCATTTTTCTCATCTTGCATGCGTGCTATTACCTCCTCCATCTGGACAGCACAGGGAGAGATGAAAAGGGGGGGGGGGGGGAGAGAGGAAGAGAGAGGGTGAGCTCTTTCCATGAACTTGCCTTAGAAAGTGGAGGTTGTGTGTGAGCAGCTCAGAGAGACGTAAACAGATACAAACGGCCGTGTCTCCAGGGGAAAGTGAGGCAAGTAAGTTGGCGACTAACAATGTCTGCTGTCAGATTCCTGCCTCTTTTTGACAAATCCTCGTGATTTGTGTCATTTATCACAGAAAACTGCCAGTAAGCTGCACTCATTGAGTTCTGCAGCACGCAAATTGAATTTTGGAAGCCTAGCAATGAGGTTTCTAGTTATTATCCATCACAATATATCTGTGTCCCGAAACAGCCACACGCACAACATTTTGTGCGTGCGGAGAAGATAAATGTTTGTCACTCAAAAGTCAAAACACATTGCAGACACAATTGCTTTGTGTTCGGCTTTGACGGAGCTGCACATTTGAACCAAAAGCTGCACGAAGCGATGACATGCACGGTCGAAAAGACACGGACGGGCACACATGCAAACACACAAACATTCGCGAGCGTCACTGGGACTCAAATGTACTGGGAGTTGTCTCAAGGGCCTGGCAGAGCAACACAAGGCAGCAGCGTTTCCAAGAACACACAGAAGGGAGCGAAGCAGAGAGCAGAGCATGGCCCCGATACAGTGCCTCAGCCAGATCAGATGCCAAGAGATCTCCCTCAACTCCTTCCTCGGTGTAAAAATATACACATGGAAATATCTACGCAAACTTTAATTGCCTGGCAACAACACACTGATATGGGAAACAGGCACACAAAATGTTGAGGTAATTGTGTGTGTGTATCTTAACAGAGAAATAACACAGCCGGTCGATTTACACAGAGATTAATCTGAATAAAAGCGATCATGTGCATTAGCTGTAAGACTTAATTAATTAAGGTGAAATTGTTTGTCAGTGTCTTTACTTCAAAATGATCAAGGTTGTTAAACAGTCTCATTAAACCCATTAAAGCCACTATATGTAGAATTAGAACATTTCTGACTGCTTCCTTTCAATGACAGTGTTATTATGATAGACAGTGATGCATGCTTCTCTAATCGGGTGCTTGACCTTATTAATCTCTTAATCAAGCAAATGTTTCCCTCAATAAACTCTTAAAATCTATTCTTAACAACACAGTGAATAGAAAGAATAAATGGGAAATTGGTTTTCTGGCTGAGTACCCATGTCTATAAAAAGTAAACCAATAAGAATGAATTCACTGTAGGTGACACATGATAGTAAAACTTATTTTTAACATACTGACAGAAATAATAACATCAGTTTATTCAGATTCAAGAAGTTGGAGATAGTTCTATAAAATCCATCACTATTCAAAATAAGACAAACCATTTTGCCACAAATTTACACCTATATGACAACTTGTCTTTTCTACAAAATGTAGGTAATTTTCTTTAATGAAAAACATGTTCACAACATGTAAACATGCAGGGACCCAAGACAGATCCCTGGGGGACACCACATCAAAGAGGTTGAAGGGAAAAGGGTCAGTACAAGATAATAAAGGAATCTCTTCTGGAAAGAGACAAATTCCTACATGACTAAAGACATTACCACTGTAAAGTTGTACGTTATGTTTAAAATATGTTTTATCTAATTACTCCAAACATAAAACCAATCGTAACCTTGTGTATGAAAGTTTTGACTGTGACTGTGCACTGAACTGAAGTGATAGGTTGTTCTCACAGGTCTGACTTCATGGTTCACCAACCACAATTTTGTTTCCCCTCCGTGTTTGTGTAACACACACACACACACGCATACACACACACACACACACACACACACACACACACACACACACACACACATAAACACACATTATCAGTGGATCTCATCTTGGAAAGGCAACACAAAATTTAAATGCAGCCAGTTCCATTTTGTAACAAATGGAGGTTTTGTGTGGGCGAAAATAAAAACTCTGTGGCAAGAAGAAGTGGTGGAGAAGGAACAGTTCTGATTATGGAAAAAGAAAATGCTGGGTTTGATATGTAAATCTGCGATTACTTGGGTTTGGCACTTTCATGAGCTGGTATGAAAGCTTTTAGCTAGTCAAACCCCCTGGAGCTAAAAATCCTCCCAGTTAGTGATCGGAGCCCAATTGACAATGATGGAGCACAGGCAGCTACTGTGAGAGCTGCTGGAGGAGAGTTGAAAGGCCAAGAGAAAACAAATTGACATTAGAAATATACACTTTGTAAATGTAAGAAGATTTAATGGGAGGCAGGTTGAAGGGTGCAGCTCAGACAGACTTAGAATATTTCATCACATCATAATGGATGGAAGCTGTTGAACTTCAGGAAATGTTGACATTTGACAGTTGAATATCAAACGTCGGAATCTTTCTTTGGTGTTCCTCAACAATTCGAGGTAAAGTGAGACAGGAAGTCGGTGCTAAAATAAAAAAAACACAAATCATCCCAGTATTAGAATCACTCTTCAGGCTGGTATTTTTACAGAAGCAAAGCAGAAATCTCCAGTGCTCGCGTGGCCTACTTTTATGTGCTGTGTGCATCACTCCTTTTGTTGTTTTTCAAACATATGTCTCTAAATTAATCCTAATTGTGTTGAGCTCATCCCAGTCGAATAAGCATGGCTTATAACGGCAGCCTCCTCCCGGCATCTAAGTCTCTCTATCGTTCTCTGAGAGTCAGCTGGCACCGGGAGACACAGAGCAAACGAGGACAACAGCAGCAGTGATCGATACTTCACACACCCGCTCCTATCTCTGCAAACCCTCACCGCCTACACATGGTGAAATGCCACCAGCGTGAATATTCGGGATCTAAAGCTCTTGAAGTCAGGATGCTCTCTGGCCTCATGTTGAGAGGAAGAGAGGAAGAGAGGAAAGTCGGTTCCCACAAGAGAGAGGGAGAGCAAGACTCTCTCTCTCTCTCTCTCTCTCTCTCTCTCTCTCTCTCTCTCTCTCTCTCTCTCTCTCTCTCTTTCTCTCCCTCTCCCTCTCTTCTTCTCTGTCCCCCACCCATCCACCCACCCAGAGCCGTCTGACTGCATCTCTGCAGCCCCTTAACAGATAAGAGTGAGTGTTTTGGCTGCACAGTGTGAATCATTGAATAATGATGGCACAGGACTCAGTACATATGAAGTGACTAACAGAAGCTCCGGATATCAGCACATACTGGGCTTCGGCGCATGGCTCCGAGCACTTCAAAGACAATCACCGAGGGCACTCAGGGTGCAATCACCATGTTCTGAAGCAACGTTTGGAGGAAAGTAACATTTCAAACCGGGTTTGTAAATCGATACTGGCCTCTTAGATTTCTTTTTAGGCGTTGTTAAGTGCACCATAAGTCCACTTATTTGACAGGCTTTTTCGAGGGAAAATGAGCCGATAAAAGGGCCAGTTATTTGAAAGCTTCTACCCTGAGCACACCAGGAAGGTGGGAGGTTTTTAACAGGGAATAACACCATTTTTTTTTCAATATCCTAAGACAACCCCAGGAAGGATAATATAAAAAAGGGAGGCTGGAAAACTGTTTTGCTGCCTCTGTAGCAACAGTGGAAGGTGGAAATGTGGAATAGGTTCAACTCGAGCGCATTTTGCAACACACAAAAGTGAATAGTTGTTCAAATAAGATCCTTCCCAATGTGCAACTGTGAAAAAGAATAAATAAACATCATGATTCGGCTTGAGAGCTTTTATTTAGTTGGAGTTCAGAGATGTTACGATAGAGACCTTGGTGGGCTCACTGATGCAGGTGAAGAAATGTGGCTCATTATTTCCATTGAACAACCTTCGACATCTGAATTGAGCTGCAGGAAGGAGGCGTTCGTTCGTTTGTTGATTGTGCTGCACAATCTACAGGCTGTAGTTTCTAGTGTTGACCTAGATTTATAAGATAGAACTAATTTCTCAGGATGCAGTGAACTCAAAAACCTGCACCTGCACTTTAACACTTCTCAACTGTGCACTATTCCCTGTGCCATGATCATCTGTCTGTGCAATATAAACGCAAAACATTCACCGTACATATTCTCTAACATCATATATTTCTTTACACTGTTTATATCAGTCTAATTCCATTCGTGTTCTTCTATATTTCTATATATTTCTTTCATATTTCTACTTATTACTGCTTTTATATTGCAAATTACTAATAAAGGACTTCTTATTCTTATTTGTATTATTCAACATCCTTACCTATGAGCTCTAAATCCTTTAAGACAGATCAGAGCTTATTAGAGACTAAATAATCCATAAAGATGCGCTTTAATAAAAAAAAATGTTGCCATGACGCCCACTGACAAAACTTGCAGGCCTGCACACTCTTTGAAATGCAGCTTGTCTTTCTGTTGGAAATTCATACCGAGTTAATTCCAGTTTGTGTCTGTCTGTGTTGACAGACTAACTAACTGTGCTGCTGGGGAAATTAAAAAACCCCTATTCTCCATCTTCTCCTCCTCTCCCTCTCGCCTCTCCCCCCCCCCCCCCCCCCCCCCCCCAGCTGTGTTGCCTGTGCTGTGATGGGTGAGTGCTATACTGCATCAGATGTGCAGGCAGAACGCTATTACCTCGACAGTGTTATCTGTGGACGAGTGTGTCTACATGGGGAGAACAGATATTCCTACCAGCTCAACATCATACATTACAGAGGGGAACGTAAACATCCACACACGCAGAGAAACAGCATAGATAGTCCCATCATTACAGGATGCACAGAAAACACAGCAACTATCAGTCACCGTGCAAACAGAGCAAGTGGCAGAATGCACACACACACACACACACACACACACACACACACACACACAGTCTGAAAGCTTGTGAACCGCGAAGGTGGGGATGATTATATTTTATAATGTGCATCATCAAAATAGGTGAGCAACCCAGCTCATGTCTGGCTGCCTGAGGCGGTGCAGGGGAGCCTGAACAGACCCTGTGGCTACACATGGCAGCTTCCGCCAGATAAAACAGTCTTTGCAGTTGGTTGATCTCGGTTCCTTCTGAGCCGCAGACCTGGGCTCCGTGAACGAGGCAGAACCTGCGGTGGAGGCTGAGCGATAAAATGTCACACTTAATTTTTGCCCTCAAAAACCAGCCGCGGTTTTTACATAAAAATACAGCACGCATATCAGAACTGGGGTCAGTAATTTTTAATAGGATCAATACTATGATAATAAAAGCACTCAGAGGTTCTGCAGCTGCATTAAGGAACATGGACACGCTAAGTCACCACAAAATGAATCACACATGTCTTCCAGACAGCCCGCTGCATTGGCATATGAAGCAAGTCCAAAGACACGATGTTCTTCATGCTATACTTTGGGGGACAAGAGTGGGACACAAAGCAGGCAACGCAAACTGTGTCTCAAAGAATTGCTCCTCCCCCCCCGGTGCAGCTTTTGATCGAGTTACCTCTCGAAGTTATTTGGTCTTTGATCGACAAGGTTCCCTGCCTCCCTGTGTGCAAAGGTGACATATTCAAATGTCTCCGTTCCTCTTCGGCGGTGACCTAGATTTAGGTGAGGAGGAGAAATCGCAGCGCTTGTTGAACTCAAACTGCCGTAATTAGATTATCCGTTCTTATATAACGCTGTAAATCTCTGAAGACAGACAAGTGCTTATGAGCGGGTGAAAGACTTTCTCTTCTTCTCTGCCCATCACGAGACATTAGACACACACACAAACAAGCAGATGATGAATGGACACGTTTCCTAGACCCCACTGAGGAACGTGGAGGTCAACTGCTCATTTACTACCAAACACGGGGGAGATAACCTGACCAGAGGCGTTCATACCATAATAGCCCTTTGTTAAACAAGAGCACTTTGCATGGGCATTGTATCGAGCTCTTATATACAAACACATCAATCATATACGTGACAGCAGTTATAGAAACATGTCTGGCACGGTGAAGCAGCTTTTGAATAATTAAACGGGAGACATTTTCACATCAATGATTGAGTTAAATAATTCAAATATTGAAAGACAGTAAAAGACTTATCATTGTATCACAGAGCAGTAGATACAATGCATGACAGACAAATCAGCCATTATATTTCTGAAGTAGAACATGTAAGGGTTCAACTTAAAAGCTGCACAATCAATACGGGTGTTTTATTCGTGAAAGTCTGAACCAAGATTCGTGTCTTACATTGTTTACATTTGATTTAGGGTTTTCACATCGCAATTAAGAGAGGAGACCTTTGACCTTCTGTATGACAAACATACGTCCTGTCGTCATTCATGTCATCATTCTGCCCCTCAGGGAAAATAAAGACACCTTGAACCTTGAACCTTGAACCTTTGTTGGCTGCGTTTACCTATACTTGACATCGATTGGTAGACAGGCATGTGCATCTGACGTTGTTGTGTTTTAACGTTTTAATAAACTACACAGAACTCCTTCGATTTAAACTGAGAAAATGAATGAACCAGTTGACATTGTTGCCACTGTAATATCATGAAGGTTTTACTTCCAAAACCAATGTCCTCATTGGTCAAACATTACACTGTCTTTTGAGTTCTGTTTGTTTTCTTATGATTTAGGCCTGTTTTGTTTATTTAGTTTATTCCTCCAGTTGTTATCTGTCTGGGCTCCTATAGGTCAACCTCGGGTCCTATATGAACGCTGCAATAGAGAACGAGAGTTAAAGAGTATTACAAAACAAATATGTGTTAAAGAATAATGTTCTTTTGACTCAATGCTTTGTACAGTCACCCTGGGTTAGAGAGGCCCAAATATAAGATCAGGACGTTTACTAAGTGAAAGAGTATTGAAATAAATTCACAAAATTAATGAGACAAAATCTGTGTGGAGGCAAAATACATACCCAGGATTACACACCCAAAATAACATTTATTGTATTTTTATTTCTAAGTATCAATCATCAATGTAATTATTAGCTGCAGATAGTGCACTAGAAATCCAACCCCAGGTCATAATAACACTCAACTGCAACCAACCAATTATATTGCAGGGCACTCAAATTTGTGTCAGAATAAACACTTTATATGTCAAATAATAAAAAATAAAACACTGCATTTACTGCAATCCTGTGCTCAAATGCTGCACCAGATAAAACATTAAACCTACTCGCTCTGCTAACTGGCTGCTGATCGCTGACCCGAAAAAAACCACTGGAATACACACAAAGTTATTCAGACCTTCCAGGCTGCACCTGTAATGCACTGCACCACTCGGGCATTGGAAATGAGAATTACCCTGCAGATAGGTGAGGGAAGTTACTGAGCTCACGCTGACAAGGTTGTTGAATAGATGCCATGAATCTTAAGTCTCTCCGAGGTTACCGCTTCCGAGTTACCACAGCAACACGGCCCGCGACCACTATCACAAGGACATCTTTGGCAGCCTGCCATCGCTCATTCATAAGAGAGAAAGAAAAGAAGGTGGCTGTGGGGGCGGTGCTGAGGGGGAGGGGTCAGAGACAGGGCGGAGAGACAGAGGAAGATATTGTCTATAGGGGATCAGAAGATGGGATTTGGTTTTCTCTTCTTTTTCCTTTGTTGCCGTCACGTAATAACCTTCAGTTTACTTAGAATTTAATCATTTGTTCATCTATAAGCTGCACGATACACTGTGTGTGTGTGTGTGTGTGTGTGTGTGTGTGTGTGTGTGTGTGTGTGTGTGTGTGTGTGTGTGGTACATCAGAGAAATATTATTATTGTTATGATTCCACAGTATTATTTTGTACTGCAGCAGAGTTAGTTATCACCAACAAAGTGACGGGAGGAAAGCGAGAGGGCAAAAAGAAACGGCAACTCTTCCTTCTGCCCCGGCAACAGATGGTCATGCTCTGTTTGCTTTGCTCACATTAAAATCGTACATGCAACCGTCCTGATTCATAATCCATCCTATGTAAAATGGATTTGTATTTTCTTCCCTCAATACTCACGCCTGCTTATTTCTGCATTTTCCTTTCCTTATTTTTTTCCCTTTTCCCCGTTCAATTCCCCTGAATTGTGGAGACGCTGACTTCTCACACGCGGATCGGACAGCAGTCTGTTTCACAGCGGGCCCGGGTCAGAGAGCACGAGCAGCAGATGTCCAGGTGACAACACTGCCTGCAGAGAAGGCAATTACTCCCATCCAAACACAATGTTTATTTCTCCATGCTGCAGGCAGACTCTGCAAACCAGTGATTAGCCGTTTAACAGCCTCTGCAGTTCGGTGCTCGATAAGGCTTTTTGCTTTCGGTTGTATTCATCGCCACAGTCTCCGTGCACACAATCAAGCTCCATTGAGCCATCAGTCAGACGAGAGCATCTGTTTCTGGGAATGTCACTTCACAGTTTCACACTCCAGGATGCTCTCTCACTCGGCACATTTGTTCCCCCTGTCATCGTTGTTCTTCATTATATGTCATTTGTAATAACATCGCATTCTGCATAAAAAGAACCTGAGGAGGTAACATTCCTCTCTGCCATTTGCAGCTCTCGTCTTTATCTTTGCAGCAAACTATGAATTTTTTAGGTGGAAATTATTCCTCCTCGGCGCCTCCTCTCTCTCGCTTCACACCTAATATCATTAATGTGTTTCATAATGTACCAGTTGGTGGTGTACTGCTGGATCCATCATTTCCATAATGGAGGACTGTGATAGGAAAAGCCTGATGCCACTGGAAAACTGTTTTCCAGTGGCATCAGGCTTTAGTTGCAGTATCATCATGAAGGACAGATGGTCGTCTTTCTGCAGACGTCGGTTTATTTGGACGATTACGAATGTCGTCGACCCCGACACCTCCTCAGCTCTGAAACGATCCTCGAGGTGTGAGTGAGAGCCTTGTAATGACTTGATCTCATTTTGGTCGGATTTGCAATTGGATGAAAGTGAGACTGATGTTCGCAGGAAACAAGTAGATCTGTGATTCCTCGTGTGGTGTCACTGACTTCAAGGAAAGAGATATTTTGCTATTTCAGTTATTTCCTTTGCTCTTGTGTACGGAAAAGTTCAGCAAAGTTAAAAAGCCCAAAGTCTTCGGTAACGGGAGCTCTTCTCCACCAGAGAAAACATAAACGCTCCTGAAACGCCTTGTCGATGGTAAAGCGAGAGCAGAAGCATACATTTCCTACATGTGTTGGAAGTGACCAATCACAACAGAGTGGTCCCAGCTGGCCAATCAGAGCAGACTGGGCTTTATTGGAAGGGGAGGGGGGGCTTAAAGAGACAGGAGCTATAACAAAGTGTTTCAGTCAGAGGCTGAAAAGAGGAGCTGCAGCAATGGACACTAATCATACTGTCAGTAATCATACTGTCAGTAATCATACTGTCCTTTGCTGAATGTGTTTTCTGAACATTAGAGCAGGTAAAACTCTCAAGTAATAAAAACAAATGAAACCTGAAAATGAGCAGAAAGTGCAGCATCCTTTTCCTAAAATAATAATAATGTAATACTTCAGTGATTTGAAATAAATGAAATACACTTGAAGCTTAAAACTGATTACTGGATTGTTGGAATCTGTAGCCCTGTGGAGATTTCTTGCAAACAAACAAAATGTTAGTTTACTCACAGCATGGTCGATTAAACACATTGTTTCTATCCTCAATGTTTAATGATTGTAATTCTAAGTGCTAAGATATCTTCAATTCCAGTATTTTTAAATCTGTGTTTGGTTGCTCACAGTCTTCTAATGTCCTGCCTAATCTGACAGATGCTGCACATCCTGACATGTTACCACCACCTGTAGATCAGCACAATACTGTAATACCATCAGCAGGAATATGTGTCATGTCCTCCCTGAGCACACGTACAAGATGAACTAAACAGCAGCCCACTCATAGGGTCTGGAACCTCAAATGTTGCTAAATAAATAAATCCATTCATGTTTCTTTTGGGCTGTCAAATAATGCACAAGAAGTTATTAAAGATTCATCCTCCTCAGGCCCAGAGGGGAAAATAACATCAAGCGTCTGTGACAGGTTAAAAGTGCACAAATATCAAAAATACGTGTTTTGACAGATCCTCTAACTTTCAGAAACCGACAATCCCGACAGCACACAGCAGATTCACAGGTGTGCAGGGGTGAGGAAGTAGTTTGAGCTTCTCTTTCAATCTCACTTCTTTCATTTCTCATTTCTTTTATTTGTCCTCAGATGTGGTTGGACAACACTTCATACCGACTAGTTCATTTTGAGCAAACTGACTCGGGCCCATAACACATCTCTTCTGCTGTTTTCCTGCAGCAGCAACACACTGTCTATTTTGTGAGATAAATAAGAATTGATAAAGTACAGATGCGATGGAACTCATAATCTTTTAACGTCACATCTCTTAAGGGTCTTCTGCCGGAAGATTTCAGTCGATTGTGTTAAAGCCCCTAAACCCACAACAAATATATAAACGTCCTGCTGAAGGCAAAACAAGATGAGATACTGCAACTGCATAATGAACGACCGGCCTCTAATTTATTAAAAACTGCTGCAGTGAACAACTGGTGTTCTTCCCAGGCAGACAAAGACCAATCAGGGCCCAGCGAGTGTTGCCATATGAAAGATCGATGTTGATGTCGGACTAAAGCAGAGAGCTGTCAGTCATCTGTTGTTCAGCCGTCTTGATGTCTGTCCCAAGCTAATCCGTGCAGACCACAATCAGCAAAGAGTAAATCTGCATGACGTTGGCCGATTAACAATCTTGCATTTGCTGGATTATTATATTTTCACTTTGCAGTTATCTTATCAGTCATCCATCTCCTTTGCAGATCCAATATCATTAAATGCCTTTTTTTTATAAAACAGACTACTTGGTTGGTGTTGCTTCTTCATCTCATGATAAAAAACACAATGCCACAGAATTCCTGTGCAGAAGCAGCCGTCGCAGTGTTGTCATCTGGTTTGATGGGCAGATGGTATTAACACTATTTTATTTAAATGCTTTCCAGATGGTTGCCTCAGATACTTCCACTGTGTCCTCCTTCGCAGTGTTTCCCGTCAACTTCTGCAGCTTTTTAGAACACACGGCCTCTCCCCCCCCCCCCCGCGTCCCCAGAGAATCATCATCCCCGGTGCATGGCTGCAGAAGGATGCTCAATATTTCCCCTGACTCCTCAACATCACCCTCCCCCAGGGACGACCCTCTGCTATAGGCAGAAAGAGGCGAGCGTTGAATCATGGATGAGAGGTAAACAGCCGGCTATGCCTGCTCCCCGGAAAGAAACAAAATGAAGCACGGGCATTTATCCCCGTTTGACATTGCTGCAGTTAATGCAGTTCTTGTTTTGAATTTGCCAGCCAGTAGGTCGTCATTTCATGTTTTATGCAAAAACAGAACATTTTCACAAAAGTATCATATGATTTGTGGAATTTGTCTTATTTTCTAATTCATTTTCAAGTTAGAATTCTATGTGATGATTTTTTCGACAGTAAAATACAAACCCATCATTGTATTTGACTCTGACATGATGCAACTACCCTTTTATTTTAACGATAGACCCTCAAGGATTTGATATTCAAATATATGACTGAATGGTACTGACACAAACAGGAAGGGCTGTTCTCTGCTTCATCTGTTTTTGTTTTTCATGACTAATAAAAATGTTAGAACATTGCTGGTGCAGCTGTGAATGTGTTTCTCTGATCGAAAAGAACTGGGCTTGTTTAATGTTGTTTACTTGTTTAAAAACCGACTGCAGTTCAGATTTATGTCTTTGTTTGATGCTGTGATAAACGAAGAACGTTAAATTTAATACTTCTACTATAAAAAAGTAAAATAAATAAACTTCATTTATTCACAATAAGGCAGCATTAGTCATTTGTATAGCAGTGGATCATGTCTACATGGGATTGGAGAGGGGGTTGCATGGAGAAAAACCCACAGCAATCATCCAACTCTAAAAAAAAAGGTTAATAAAGGATATTCAAGTTCTATTGTGCATTATAGCAAATTTTAGCTCAGTTTTGGTTTGAGTACAACTTCATTGTTTTGTTTCCTTCTCATTAATTTCATCAGTGTCATTTTTAAGCCACAGCAGGCAGCTGTTTTCAGAAAAAAGAAACTTATTGTTTGCTACTTCTGCAACAAACAGCAGGTAGACAAGTCAGTGACTGAGCAGAGAACACAGTTTAACAGAGAGAAGCTTTATTTCAGAAGATTGTTGCATTGGACGACTCGGCTAAAAGCAGAGTGAATATCAGATTTAAGTAGGTGGACGAAAACATAAATGCGAAGACTGTGTCCACAAGTTAGCATCGTAAAAAAAAACAATAAATATAATATAAATTACAATAATACAATACTGTGTACATATTATTGTCTTGATCCTTTACGGCCATTCTCTCTAAAATGTATTGTTAATCTTATGTGTCTTACATGCAGCCTAATCTACTGATAGTATTAGTGTTGAGTATTAATAGAAAGTTGTAGTAACGGAAGATTAAATAAATGATGTTGATACTGATAAGTGAAACTCTGATTGTGTGTGTGTGTCAAGGTCGACAATAACAGGTTGGTAAGAGACAAATAAATGCTGTGCTTTTTTCTGACAGACGTGACTCAGGGCATTGAATCCATGAACACACATTCACACACACCCACGCACACACACTTGTCCCTTTATTACTTCAGTTTCAGTGCTGTCTTCTTGTTTGTTTTATTCCCACCACTACTCACATTGCACTGTGAGTTTCTGGTCCATGTCGGGACAATAATCTTGCAGTAAAACCTTCTTTATTCCTCTGTCTCCACCTTCAGCTGACTCTGTTTTGCAGACACTGATTTCTGTCTATTTCTAAGTCTACTATGATCTGCTGTTCCTGGCTGCTGCTGCTGCTGCTGGTACTGGTGGTGGTGGTGGTGGTGGTGGTGGTGGTGGTGGTGGTGGGATAGTGTTCCGAGGGCAAGGCCTCTCTCTCACTTTCACACTCTCTCTCTCTCACTCTCATCTTCTTGGTGGGCGGGCAGTGGGCGTGATGACTAAGCCAAGGTTGGCCATGTGCTGGAACATAATCCACTGAAAGCCAATATCCCTCCTGCCCACCTACCATGATTTCATCACTCAAACAGCATGCTATCATAAATTAGCAGATAAAGGAGGAAGAAAGCTGCATCACTCTCAGATGTACTGTGCAAAAGTTTTCCAGAAATTAAGTTTATCTGCCAGTAATTGGTAAAGATTACTGAAAGGTGTACACATGCATGGTCTATTGATCAGTCGTGCACCGGTTACATCCAATCTATAATTCAATCAAGATTGGTTTTAAAATATCATACAGTGATTACACAGGAGGATTTTTATTTAGGAGTTATAAGAATCAGACTGTTGGAGGTTAAACTGTGCAGTCTGGCCATTGGAATCCTGTATCACCCCTATAGTTATTCCTTCATTAAAGCTGTTAGTGGCTAGACTGTCTGGTATTAAGTTTAAGGAGTCTTATCATTGGGCAGCAGAGAGCGTGTTTACTTATACCAAACAGAGGAACGAGGAGGAAGAGGAGATGGATGAGAGGAACACAGAGAGGGAGGCTGAGTATGGAAACATGGATGCACTGGGAATAGAAAAGAAGGGAGGATGCTGTCTATTTTTAGGTCCAGATAACATGAGAGAGATGGGGCCTCTCTCCTCTCTTCCTCCTCTCTCCATCCCCTCGTTTCCCACATTCCTCCTTGGCACGTGCAACAGACACTCAGGACGGCTCGGTGTGACCTGAATACCAATAAGAGAGAAGCAGCTGGATACTGGCAGGCTGACATTCTTCTGCTTTCTCCTGTCTGCACAACAGAGACAAGACAAGGACTGGGTGTCTGACAGGACACACACACACACACACGCATGCACACACACACATGCACACTTCAGAGGACACATCAGTCAGGATAGACGATAAACCGATGAGGGCCGAGCGTTTGACGTAAGAGACACTTGAACTGCTGGAAAGTGAAGATGATGGACGATTGTTGAACCTTTCAAAGCGACCATCGGCAGGTAGAAACCGTTAATATGCGGATGCCTCACGCAGATAAGTGGAAAGCAACAGTACCACACTTGATGTGCTAAATATATTACATACCAATTATTATTACCACTAAGGTGTATCTGAAGATTATCAGTCATCCAGGTCATGGTGTCTTCCAAAGTCGTCCACTTCCAGGAATCAACAGCCTTTTCACAACTTGACCCAGATGACCCCAATGACCAACTAGCTGGTGGGGGGGTCAACGACCTGCCTGTTTAAAGCCCCTACAAGAGGTTTTTAACTGGTTATAAAACGGTCTTGTTTTAATATTGCTGCCGCTTTATGACCTAAAACACTTAAAAGAGACGATCAGGGAGAAAATTGGCCTTTTCTATAAACTATTCTCGGTGTCTTTCGCCGGGGACGGATTCCCCACGAGGTCAGAATGAGAATCACGATACATCACCTCATCACTCTGCATCCTGCAAACAGCTGTGTGTAATGGTGTGGTTTGATATTTCAGCCAAATTGAAGCCCCTGTACATCGAGTGACTTGGTCTTGTCCCAGGTGGGATGTTCCATTTGCCCACAGTAAGAGGAGGGGGAAGTATGGGTTTCTCAATGGTTATTTAAAATCAGTTTTAATATTGTTAGACGATTGCGTTAACTGACAAATGGGATCACATATTATTCATTTTTATTTTTATATGAATATGTTGAGTATTTTGATCTTTGAAAACATTTTTACATCTGGAGATTCAAATCATTCACGTTCATCCTCACCCTGTCATTTCCTCTGTCTCCTGCCTCAGTATAAGAGCTTTTCCTGTACAACAGATGCTGATATTGAAGCCAAGGGGAAGCTAATATCAACAAATCAAATCAGGCTGTTGCAAAGAATAGAGACCCTTCCCGCCATATCCTAATGCATTGTTAGATCCAAGCTCGCCGTTTTTTTCTCTACTGAGCTCTGGCTTAGATAACAGATTTTATTCTTTGTCCAGCACAGGCATCAAGAAGGAGATGCGTGCTGGGCTTATATTGAAAGATGAGAAACACTACTTACAATATCCAGTCACTGATATACAGGCTGTGCAGATAATCTAATGCAATCATATCTTTTATTCAAGTAAAAGTAAACAACAAAATAACAATAGTAAAAAGTGTGAAATGAGTAAAAGTACTGAGGTTTCAATTCTTGCCTTGCTGCAGTGACGTAGATGTGTACTTCAGGGTGGGTCAGTACACAGTGACATCACTATGTATGGGTGTGGTTACAGATGCCACAGAAATCTAACTTCTAGCCACAGAGAGGCAGTGGAACTCAGTCTGGTGGTAATTTACTCTTTGACCTGAGTCATGAACAAACACATTTGATCACAAAAGATGATGATGAATCTTTAATAATACAACTCGAAAAGTGATTAGTGCTTCATCATCGGTTATTGGTGATTTCTTGATTAATTGATTCATTTCTTATTTTTCTAAAGAATCTGAGGACTGTGAAAATGCCCTTTACAATTTCCAGCTTCCTTTTATCAAGTCTCTTGTTTCGTCCGACAAATGGTCTAAAACCCACAGAAATGCAATTCACATTAATGTTAAGACGAGGAAAATCTGCAAATGGTGACATTTAAGAAGCTGGTCTCATCATGTTTGGCATTTTGATTTCAAGCCTGACTTGGAACTCGGAAAAAAAGGTTAATAAAGGATATTCATTGGATATCATCCAGTAAAAAGCACAATATATTTTATCTTTATATCTTCGGCATAAACATATCAAGAAGCAATACAGTGAAAAAAAATATGAAAGAACGTTAATTTCTCAGGTCTGGTGATCCAAGAGTTTTTTCATCCTTATATTTGTGTAGTTGGAAAATGAATGCTCTGGTGACAGAAGCACAAACTCAGCCACTGCACTCACCAGACGGAGCAGCGCCCTTAAAAGCGTGTAAATGTTTGCTCACTCATACACAGTGACACGCACAGATACACAGAACGCACACATGTACACACATTCTGCCGCTCAGCTCAGGCTGTGTTGGACACATTCTTGAAGTGTTTGAGATAATAGCACTTGACAGGCTGCTGGTGTGGTTGTCATGGGGATCCCGATAAAACCGCCACCAGCCAGCGCAGCACAAACATAATGGAGGGCAGGAGAAAGCACAACCATTCTGGACGTGATCCTCTAAATGCAGGGACGTCACCTCTCAATTATTGCCAGTATTGCCAGGAGTCAGTGTCTGGGGACACAAGAAAGTAATGACCCTTGAGGTGAGGAATTGAAATAAAAGCAGTGGGACAAGGGTTTTGTTGAAGATATTGGCCACATTATTCCTGAAAAGAGCATTTAGTTTGAAGTCCACTTCAAACATAAGAAGGTGACATGCTAGCAGCCTTGTTCACCTCTTAATGCTTTCCTTAACATACAAGCAGGTGGAAAGTACCAAGCACAGCTGAGGCTGATGGGAATGTCATTAGTTTGGCAGCTATTTTGTCATAAACTGAAGTATTAGAGAAGTTTAAATGTTTGAACTGATGACTAAAATAAAATCAGTGGGATCACACGTCTTCCTCTGTAGATCGTGAACGTCTCTGCAAACTTTCGCAGCAATCCATCCAAACTGGAGTGAGAGATATTTTAGTCTAGATAAACGTAGTATAGCCGCCAACGTGCCTAAAAACAGCTCTTATCCTAACAACGTGCATTCAAGTGAAATTGAGAATTAATATGCGTTTCCATTGCCAACACACCAGAATATCAGGGATTCGTCATCTTGTTTACATCTCTACCCCGGACAAGAAAGACAGAACTCGATTTCATCTAATGAGGCCAATTCTTCTCCACACAGATCCTTATTTACATCCATCAAATGCTAAAATATATGGAAATAACATTGGCTGCTTAGCGTTTGCTTCCAGATTGCATAAGATACTTAAACCCCACATTTTGAATCTTTCATTTACGTCCCGGCATTTACAGATCTCATCTATATTTATATATGTAGAATGCAGCTACGTGTAGAATTTAAAGTTTGCTTGACTTGAACAACATTATTAGGGAACTCTGCTGAGGCTTTATTGTTTGATATAGGTGCACTTATGTATACAGCCGGGCTATTTAAGCTGCGTGCACTTTGTTTACGGCTTGAAATCTTTACGTTTCAACCCTCAGCAGTGGAAAGGCACAAGACGAGAAGAGGAGGCAGCAGCCGGTTCAGTCAAGATGGCGCCCGAGGTTTATAGACCGGGCTGTACTGTGGATGGCTGAGCTTGCTAAGCTGAATTAATGGTGTGAAGCTGTGAGCCTCAGTGGGCTGCAGGTGGAAGCAGCTCAGAACACTGCAACAATCAAGCTGAGCGTGTGTGTGTGTGTGTGTCAGCCGCAGTGAGAAGTTGAGAGGTCACATGTTTGTTTTTTTTGACAAAGGTGTGTCTGTCTGTTTGGCAGATGAAGACGTGCATGGGTTTGACTTTTATTATTTAATCAGTATTGGATCAGTGCAACGGCACTAAGTCGCGGCAGCTAATCACTGAGACGTGATTGCTTCTGGGAGAGCGGCTCCTCGTTTTGAGGAAAGAGGCGCGGAGCTGCGGTGGGACCATCAGGCCGGCACTCTCAGTTACAGTTACAGTCAATTTGGATAGAAAATGCCACATCCAATGGTTGTTTGTTTAGAGAGGGAGAGAGTTCCCAATAAAGCAATGAGTCACAAGTGAATCATTTCATACAGGAGGAGAGATGACTGTGCTCCAGCAGGGTCTAAATCCATTCCTCTCCTGTGATGATAAAAGCTGACTGGAGTGGCATGGGCTCTGACTAGTGCGCTAATGACTTCAAAGAGAGGCAAGCGATGTGAGAGGAGGGGACAGCGAGATAGAGGTGGAGGGATGCTTCACAGGTAGGGAACAAAACACAGGGGAGGAGGAGGAGGAGGGCGGCTGGGGCAGGGGGTGGGGGGGCGTAGAAAAGAGAGTGCACGTGTGTCGGGGAGCGTGCAAGCGAGACAAAGAGAGAAAAGTTAGTGTGATACTGCGAGTGTATGAAAAAACATCAAAGACCCGAAACTGAACAAAAGAGGCCGCGAGCGTGGGAGGGGAGAGTGAGGAGAGTGAGGGGATAAAAGAGATGGAAACGAAAAAGGGCAAAGTGTGAACAACCGGAGCATGAGACACACAGAGAGGCTTGGGACACACAGAAATATTTTCACAGGTCTAGACGCAGAGAGACAGACAGACAGACGTGCAGAGGGAGAGACATAAGAGTGAAAGGGATGTCTTGCAGAGAGACAATATTCTTCCTGCCTCGAGCTGCCAAAACACACGGAGGAGAGGGGAGGTAATGCATGAGATACTCCGCAGAGAAGATAACAAGATTTCTTATTTCTGTTTACTTTTGAAGGCGCTTGACGTGCAAATATGATTTTTGAGGCTGCTGTGAAATATGCAGCATTTGTTTGGAGAAAAGCGTCCGTCCAATTATTTTATTTTTCTTTGGCAGAATGCTTCAGTGGATTTAATTATTGATTCGAGAAGCTCTGACGTTAAAAAAAAAAGTAAATTTTTTCCATTTAGGAGATATTAGGTTGGTTGCGTTTTTGTTCCCATAATGGATTATTTATTAAAACTGATGCTTCACAATCCAAATGGTGTCTGCACTGCAAACATTAAACCAGCACATGTTGACATTACAGTTTTTTACAGTATTGTAAATATCTCATTTATCTGATTTATGTCACAGCAGAAGAAACAAACCCCTGCAGCACCCTCCTGTATGAAAATGGTGCTGTGAGCTAAATATAACTCAAAGTTAAGGTATTTGAAAGGTATGCAATTGCGAAAGACAACATTTCTAACATGTCAAGACAAAGAGACAAGCTGGCAAACTTGATGAGACGGCATGGACATGAAATGCAGATGGTGTGTGTGGAGTTGGAGGCTGGGGAGAGGAGGGACACAGACATAAACAAGGAGAGAATGAGCACATGTAGATGTTAACCAGCGTGTGGTGGACATGGAGAAACATGGCAGTGAGCTCAAACTGTCACGCTGACTGTTTCCCTTACTGAGCATCTCTGTCCTTAATGAGACCATCACACCGGAGACGAAGGAGGACTCATTCACGACTGTGACCTCGGTTTGTCCCGGAGTCTCTGGCTAAATGCTGAGCTGCAGTTAAGTGACCAGACGGATGCGAGGCCTGAGTCAGCTTCTATCTTTAATGCCCGGGCCTCCTCAAACCCTTATATAACCCAAACAGACAGGACCAAAGACTTGGCAGACATATAAAGAAGAGAGAGTTTAGAGCAAGACGGGCGTAAGTATTTTTTTTTACCGTCTTCACAGAGCAGCCCAAATCCACTGAAGTCCATTTTTGTATAATTACCACTTAATTTATACGTTTAACTACATTTTTTACACAAAATACAATTTCAGCAATTTTTTTAATCTAAAATATGCAAATAATGTGCGATGACAAACTCTGCTCATGAAAAACAAACAACATCCATGTACACATCTGATACTGGAGACCCAGGATCATTCTCAACTTCAGCCAGGTTGCATGAAATGAATTATACTTTAAGGAAATTCTTGATAGCAGATAAGAAAATTAATATCTTATGTGTGTCTGTTCACTATATGAAGCCAGAGTCAGAAGACAGTTACCGTAGATTAACATAAAGAAAGGAAGGAGAAAACATCGAGCCTGGCTCCGTCTGAAGGTGAGACAATCCTCCTATCAACACCTCCAACCTCATATATATCACACTGTATTCCATTTGTTCAAATCACATACTTATCTTTGAACTTTTCCCCTATAATAAACCAATTAACTCCGACAGTGAATATGTAACAGATACTTAATATGATGGTGCAGCATTGTCCCCTCATGGCAAAGCAGGTCTCACTGTGTGGAGTTTGCATGTCCTCACAAAGCAACCAATGTACTGTATGTGTGGATACTCATGGCTTCCTCCCACAGTCCAAAGACATTCAGATTAATGTTGAGGTTAATTGGAGACTCCAAATTGTCGATTTACGCTGGCGACCTGTCCAGGGTGTATCGCTCCTCTTGTTCAGTGTCAGCAGGGATCGGTGCAAGGTCCCCCCCCTCCATGACCCTCAACATGATAAGAGATAAAAGAGATTTCTGTGTGTCACAGTGTCATTTTGTGATTTTGTCACAGGAGGGTGCCAAAGTTGGATATTTTTCAAATTCTTAAAAAACTAAACCATCCCATACAACCACTCCTAATAAAAAACAGTGCCTCTATGGGAGTAATGGTTTGCAAATGGTGGCAGAGTGTCACTTTAACGGATCTGGCTCTCAGCCCAACGTAGTTTATATCGCCAAAACAAGTTTCAGTATTTAAGTTCAATAAGCACTAATGTTCACTGTTAAGCTACCAAAGACAGAACCAATGAAAACAATGAGTGTTTAGATGTAGAAACAGATCAGGTAACAGTGATCACTTGCCTCTAACATCGTAGTACCACCTACTGCGTGTATTCTCTCTGTCTGTTTGTTCTTGTCTTTTCACTTTGTCTCTGTGAAGACTAAAAGTAGGACTGAGGAGAATGAACTACCCACATAGACAGCACTCTGTGCATTCTCAAATTGGTTTTATCAAGAGAGCCTCAAGTCATTTGTGCAATGTATATATATAAATTTAAATTGCATTGTGACAAGATGCAGCATGACCGGATGGATTATCTGAGCCCCCCAGCCGTATGACGGGATACCAGAAGAACCCCGGAGTAATATTGACTGTCGCATGTGTCAGTAATGCCAGCCGCTCTAATTGGCGCTGAGGTATTGACGTCAGAAAATCCAAACAAAATGGATTAGAACAAAGCCATAAATGCCATTTTCCATCCGACCGTGTCTGCCAAACAGCCACACTTTGCCTCACAGTGTGTGCAGAGAATAAAAGAAAGAATATGTATGTTTTCAGACACTGTGGGAGAAAACCGCCCGGCTGGCAAGCTGACATACAAAGAGCCGTACTTCACACACAAAGACTTCTCTCTGATATGGCAATTATGGATCATCCCACCTCACCCTTCTCTCCCCCTTCTCTCCCCCTTCTCTCCCTCTTTCCCCCGGTCTTACTGATCCTCTGATTGCAGATTGGGGGAGACAGGCAGCACGAGAACCCTTCAATATGACTCTTAGTTGAGAAAAAGCATAAAATGTATTCCGTTGCCTCTGCTGTATGACTCTTGAATCACACAGGATGGTTGGGAGATGGTATTGATAGCAGAGCGTGGCTGATACCTGAAAACTGTTCTCCAGCGAGGAGATCTCCACTGAATTTCTCGCAATGTAAAACAAGACTCGGCGTATTAATGTGTCTGCATCCCTGCATCGTCTAATAACACTGTATTACTGCTGTGTTGCAGTGATGTGGAGGAAAGGGGAAAATCGTGTTCCAGCGAAATGATCTCTTGTACACAACCACTTAATCAGCTGACAAATCAATAGCCTGCTTTAATACCTTTGCCCTGTTTGTTATTTCTGTTTGTTCATTAGTGAGTCACACAGAGGAGAAATGGTTTAAATCTCACAGTGTGTGCATCAACACCTCTTTGAGAAGTGTTAAGGACAGAGCTCCCTGTAGCTGAAAACATAAAGAGTGCTATGATCGGTAAAGTACATGAATACACATAATGCGTAATCTTTCTACTGTCGGCTACAGGTCAAACATAAACATGAAGGGATATTATAATTTAAGTGAGGTGTTATATTCCATTATCTGCCACTGTTTGGCCTTAATAGCTACAGACACAAAGTGCCAAGTGGTGAAATGTACATAAAAAATAAGAACTGCAGACTCATACATTGAGCATCATCGTCATCTGCAGAAAACACGAAGTTTCAACAGGGGACCAGTTACTTCAAAGATGCAGGGTACTGACATCCATCTGAACACCAGAATGTAAAACAGTCCTCCCCCACATCGACTGAAGACAACAATAACTGCGTGATAGAATATTTTACATGGAAGGGAAAAAAAATCACAGAACAGAAAAAACAATAAGCATACAGTATAGGATTAAAGGCTGTGCACAGAGACAGAGGCTGGAAGAACAATTGCCGGATGCACGTTGGCAGCTCAGATGTAAATAAGAGTGGGCTGTCAGATACGACACCACAGGGGACGATCAGGCTCCTGCTGTTAAGGTGCAAAAAGGTGATCTTGATAATCATTTATTTTATCCGAAATGGAGTCGTACATTTTTTATCTTTCTAGAGACAATCTTCAATTGTTTTACGGCTAATCTGGAATCAACTGCAAATATTCCCCCGTGAAGTGAAGCTGCAAGTTAAATTTAGTCGCTTATGAATCACGAAAATAGACAAATCACTCACTCAGATGAACGTTCTTGTTTTCACTAAATCTCGGATAATTCGATGTGATGTGAGATGCATCTGAAATTTTTCACATTGTCTCCTCCTGTGCCATTTCTAAGAGGAACTGTGTCAAAGATATAAAGCTACACGAGGGAGTAAAGGTGGGTGTCTGGTACATGACAGGATTTCAGTAGGGAGACTGTTGGCGGTGTCTGCAGCCACGGCGCTCGACTTACATTCTTTTCTTACTAACAGAGCAAAGTTGTAGGAAACTGGTGAGTAATACAGACCCTCACTTTCTGAGGGTGATGCCACATAGAGAAAAGATCAATATTTCACTTTGTCTTTCACCTGAAATATGCTCATTATTATTATTCTTTCTTCATACGTCTTAACTAAACGAGAAACATCACAAGCGCACACAAAGCGTCGGCGGGTGAAAGAAGATGTTCCCTCCCCTCGCTGAGTAGCTGTGAACTTCGCTGGAGCTGTTTTAGGCTCGCATAAAAAATTCAGGACTCTCTCTGAGCAACGTTCGCCCTACATACAGCACACACACACATGCTCACACATGCATCACGGCATTATTCATGGTGCACACATGTGAGCGGGCTTGAAAAACACACGCACACACACACAGGTACACTTGATGATATAAGCCTGGTTAATGTGTGAGCAGCGAGACATCACAAAGACTTTTATATGATTATCCTTTGAACAATGAATTTTTTATTGGCATTTCACGATGAACCGAAGCAGTTCTGACACATTACTTGTTAGCATCTTCCTCGGATCCATTGGGTGAGTGAGGACATTTTCCGGGTCAATCGAATGTTGCACGTAATTCAGTTACTCACAAGCTTTGTTTGTGTGTGTGTTTGTTCATGTGTTTTAAGCACATGTAACAGGATGCTTGTGTGTGTGTGTGTGTGTGTGTGTGTGTGTGTGTGTGTGTGTGCTTTGTGCATTTAGATTTTTGATATAACTGTATTATGCATTCAAACAAGGCGCTCGTGTGTGTGCGTCTCGGCAAACATCTCCACAGCAAGCGGGTCAACACCTCAGCTCGGCCGTCCATTTTCATTAGACCATAATGACGAGAGTGGAGGGGTAGATGGACCAGAGAGAAGGAAAGATTGAGAGAAGTGAAAGGATATTCCCAGTAGAAAGACTATCAAAGCATGATCGGCTGTCCTCAACTATAAAACTCCCTCTGCTGATATTACATAATCCTTCTACTCCTATAAATCAGCCCATTGTCAGGTGGACGCAGCCGCCTGCTTAATATGTAATCATTTTATAAAACACTTCCTCTGTATAGTTACTGATGTGAGAGGGTCTGAGCGGCAGAGCACAACATTAAAGCAGGTTTTCCACTTGAGTATTCGGTTCCATCTCCGTGTGGCCCAGTCAGTGTGGGTTGCAACACCTCTGCCAAGTCATCTCCATCTGAAAAGCATTTGGGGCACTCGCTCGCCCCGACAGCTTCCACATGTCTAGAGACGGTGCTCTTTGAGTTAAACCCACTCCAGAAACGCGATTTCATCCTCACTGCTTTCACCGTGTTCTTTCACTCTGCAGTGTACCTGGGTCAGTCAGTTTACAGAGCCAAGCTGTGGTCAAGTTGTGAGTAGAGAAGAATTTCACGATTTCTGAAAGTTTAATGACTGAGGTATTAATCTGGCCGAGCATTTGACCGCAAGCAGTTACTTAAATCTAAAATGATTCTTGCCTCTTTCTAGCTCAGAATTAATATACACACACCCTGGTGTTTTCCTGTTTGCATACCCACTTCAGCAGATCCTTAATGGCATGATTGAAAAAGCAAGACTTTCAAATCAATAGAAGGAGAAAGAAAGAGAAGTGGCATGTAATTGAATAGCAAAGACCTCAAGTCAATATTTGATGCTCTTATACAGGATGCAACTGGTTTTAAAGGCCCTCATAAATTTCATACTGGTCTGTGTTAAAAATGAAATTCAATAAGAGATTTCCTCCACTGTCTCCACAAGTAAAACTTACAAGGAAAAAAAAAACAGATTCACTCATCCATCTCCATTATCTTTAATATTTGGCCCACTTTATGAACAATCTACTTCACAAACCTGTTGTCCTACTTTGGGGAAATGCAGAAAATTGTGTCTCAGGAAGAAAGAAAATTGCAAAGCACCCCTTCCTCTTAGAAGCATAGCAACACTTCCAGCAAATCTTGTCCAATACTGGCAGTATTATTGCCTAACACGCTGTGAGGGCTATAAAGGACCGTCAATCTATGGTATCATGCTAAGCGTATCCTCTTCCCGGTGTGCAGAAGCAGTCAGTGATGGAATAGGTGCATTTGCCGAGAGGTGAAAAAGAAAGAAATGAGGAAATTCACTCAATGCTTGAGTCGTCTACAAGTAAGACGCGAAAATGACCTCTTCATTGGTGCATCCGACTCTGAAGTCAAACATTACACTGCCCATCACACCTTGTCACGTCCACAGACATACAGCTGTTGGGGAGATACTTTTGATGTTTAATACATTCCCAGGACACCAAACGAGAAACCGCAGCCTCATTTCATTATTGTGTAATGATGCTTAGTTTAAGTGAATTATGCACAAGATTTCATGTGCAAGAAATTAACATACCATATGTTTTTTATTAAAAAAGATCAGAAAAAAATAACCTTAACTCTTAGACAATAGCTGATGTGCCAACAGGGAACAGAAACCTGGTTGTAGCAAAAGCAATTTTCTAAATGGCTTATTTGTAGGTTAATCCTAAAGTTAGCTGTTTTTGTCCCGGGAGAAGGAAACATCAGAAATCAGCGCACGTACCCTCATACATCTATATTCCACCCGACATGTGCTAGAGTTTCTTTAACTGGACCTCGAGCCACAAAGTAAACAAGTGCTATTTTCCCTGCGGATTATTATTTCATTAATCCATTTGATGTTTGGAGCAGTACTGGATTAAGGTGTCTCAACATTGGGCCATTTCACATCCCACCCGCTCTCTCATTCTCTAATATAGGAACAGATTTAACAGTGAAGAAATACACCAGTGGAACTGTAATGAGTGATGCTTAAAAAGCCTTTGGCTTCCTTTCAGCTCCATTAATGTCAGTCAGATAAAAATCCATCCTCGGACTTGTTAGTGATAAAAGCTGATGGTTTAACTGGGAAATGTGGGTGTTTATTTATGTGGGTATGAATGCTATTAATCTACATTGCATGTCATGTATGATGTGAAATTAAAATTGCATGTTCTCTCCATGCCCTCATCAAGCCGAAATTACACCCCTAAATCAACCACGGCACAGGAACAATGTCTCGGCATTCGTATTGGCAATTTCCATTGCACTGTTCGTCATCAAGTAAACAGATACAAGAGAGACACATTCACAAACACACACATGCACGTGCAGGCTAAAAATAGCAGCAGCCTTACCTTTCTGTACACTATCATGTTGGGGGACTCATCCGCCACCCCATTGGTCCCCTGCCCACCACTGTTGGTCTGTGCCATGATCCAGTAAGTAAATCTGCCACAGGAAATGTCAGGTGCTCCTGCTGTGGACAGAATGGATATTTTGGTCCGTCAGAAGAACAACAGAGCTTGAACGTTGCCCCTTACCTTGCCAAGAAGGGAACAATTTACATAGCTTGTGTGGCCTGGATCACCTCTCAACATATTTGACATTTCCACATGGAACAGGTGCGCAGATCTGCTATTTGGCTACACGTGTGCTCTTCTCACAAGGTCTTGACAAGGACATTTATTTGAAAAGAAAGGGAGCCGATTTTTGCACAGGTGAAAAGTTTAAACTGAAAAGCAGTGATGGATGAAATGCAGGAGTGCCATCACTCTTTTTTTCGGGTGCATTCATTGTGCGCGAAAACCCGTCATTATTTCTGTTTGTTGACATCGGTGCACTCAATCGTCTCCTCCTACTGCAGACGCACGTTAAGACTGAGAAGAATAGGATGGGGTGAAGCCCCGGACCCTCTCAGCCAGCGGCAAATGCAGTAAAACAAAACACCGTCCCTGGAGGAGGCTCCACAATGCAGCTCAGCTTCATCTACTCGGTTACAGCCACCGTGAGCCAAAACACGCACGATCGCCGCGGACATCGCATATGCACGTTGCAGCTCCTCGATGATTTCCTCCCACACGACATCCTCGGGAGTCTGCAACACCGAATCGCCCATAGCATGCAAACAGCGGAGTCATGTAACCTGCTCCGAACACGAGGCCGTTTTTCTGTATAAACACTGGGCTGGGGTTTCTTACCACGAGCCGCTGGCCGCTTCAGCACCTTGGACAGCGACTGCACACACACAAAAAAAAACACGCCCGCGCCCGTTGTATCCGTAATTCAGCTTTAATGACGAATAGATGCACGGACAACACAACACAGAGGAGGAGGAGGAGGAGGAGAAGAGAGAGAGATACGAGGAGGAGAGGAGGAGAGAAGGAGGAGAGGAGGAGAAGGGCTTACCTGAAAAAACGCGCAGCCCCGCTATAGGACTCCTGAATCCGTGCAGCGGTGGAAGCCCGTCCCTTCTGGTTCAGGGTGTCAACTGGCAGACATAGGAATGCGAGGACTGTTCATTGGCAACGCGAGGGAGACAGACACTCGGTGGACACTCGGTGTGGCAGCCTCTCCGTCTTGCTCTCTCTCTCTCTCTCCTCTCCCCCTATCTCCCTCCAAACGATGCCGTATACCGAGGCACGGGCTCGCCACCTCCGAGCGCCGTGAACGCGCATCGATCCACGACCAATTGCGTGCGAGGAATAAATTACAACGCGTTTTGGGAGACAAACAGCCATTCTCTCAAATTGTGCTGCTATGCTGCTGCAGAGATATATGTGCTGCTTCTGGAGAAGCTGGGCCGTGATAGAGATAGAGACTTGCAGTTTATTAATATTTGAACAAATGCCAACCTTGCAGTCAAAGGTCAAGGTTCAAAATGCTGCATATTTTATATTTCATATTTCATTTTTTCTGAACCTGGAGGAGAAACTGTCTTGCCTGTCTTCATCGGTTACCCATACACTGTAGAATTGATTTTAGAATTCTTCTAATTACATATAAAGCACTACATTATATTTCTGAATTATTGTGTCCCCTGCACACGGTGAGATCTTTGCGGTCGACTGACCAAGGCCTTCTGGCCATCCCAAAATCCATTAACCCTGGGCATTTTCTGTCATGGCTCCCACCCTCTGGAACCGTCTTCCCTTAGTAAATGCAGAAACCGTCAACAATTTTAAGAGACTGTTAAAAACTCACCTATCTGGGAAATATTTAAACTTGGTCCAGTCCTTATGGTTCCATTGTTTCTGCTTGCCCTCTGTGTAGTGTTTTAATCTTCTGTTGTTTGTGTTTTACTCTGTTATTTACAGTCTTTCTCTTGATGTTTATTTTGTACAGCACCTTGTAACTTTGGTTTTGAAAGGTGCTTTATAAAATAAATATACTTACTACAACCGTTTCATGAGAAAACATTGCTATAACACTGCACTATTGTTGCATTTGAATGTTATGGGATATTGTTTTGTCTTAATTTGGTAAATTGGATTTATTCAGTATAGTGGAAAGTGACTATGAGTATATTTACTCAAGTATAGGTCCATAGTCTAAAGTAGATCTTATACTTACGCATACACTACAACACCAATGTATTTTAATTTCTGTTGCTTTGATTCTACAAGAAACAGGGGGGGTGAAAATTCCAAGATATTCCAAGAGAAGAAGATATTCAAGTAAAATTCTCCATTTTTTTTTACAGGAAGTTCCATAAAACTGTGTCAGACACCAACTGCAAATGTAAGAAACTGTTATAAATCATCTATGAGTTTCTGTGAATCAGCGGCGGAGCATCCAGCTCTGCGGCGATAAATGAATAAACAGAAAACCTCTTAATTCACTTGCAATCTGTGGCTTTGAGATATGCAGCAGTCCAGGCGTGAAAGATGACAGATGTGCCCTTCCTCCCCATGTAGCTGCTGTACGTGTCTTTATGTTTATTTTCCTCCTGTCCTCCTTATCAACCCTGTGGCCCTCTCTCAGGACTGAAGCTCTCTGCAAGATGGATCTAACAGTCCACTCAGTTTCAAAGTGAGCTGCAACATCAGAAAACACCCAATCCTGGATTTAATAGAATTGGTAACTGGTGTCACAGCGTTGGATACTGAGTCAGATGATGTCCATATTTCATTCTCTCTTTGCATTATCTCCTTTGTTTTGCTTGTGTGTCTATTTTAAGCAGGATCTGCTGCAAATGGGTCACTTTGATCAGGCTGTCACTTATTGCCTTCTCAAAAACAAGCAATACAAAAAAAACAGCAACATAAAATACTTAAATCCTACGTTTATTGGGCAATTATTAAGGAAAATTTAGATTTCAGGTCAACAACTTCAACATAAAAGGATCTTATCTGAAAATGCCATCAGAGAGCACTATTAAATTACTTATGTCTTTATGATTCAGCAAAAACATCCGACTGTGCTGCAGGAAATTAATGCAGCCTTTTAAACCGCTGACTATAAAATACTTTTAAATAGACTGGACATTGATGATTGGTTGTCTACTACAGTTTTCTGTTGGCTGCGTAGAGGGCAGGGGTCATGTTGTTAACATTTGCCATCATGAATCTGTTCATGAATCTGATCTAATCGCTTCGATTTACAGATTCATTATGCTACTTTTAATCGAAATCCCGTAATCCCGCCAACTACTCTAAACTCGCTTCATGGATGTAAATGCATTAAGAGACTACGGAGAGAATTAAATGTTGGTGTTATAATGGATTCAGATATGAGCTCCAGCAGCTGCGTCAAGGCAGTCGTGGCATCAGTCCATTATGATCTAAACATCGCAACAATTAAGATTAATTTCTACAGAAGGTGAAGAAAAATGCAGTCTCGAGGAACCATTCTGACATTGTATTATCATTCCAGTTAGTTATAGAGTTACATTGTTAGTGTATACATTTCTTAAGGGCTAATTGAATACATGTTTTAAGAATAATCCCAACGGACCCGTCAGTTCTTCAGGAAGCATTCAGCTAAAAGTGCCTCAGGCCAAAATCAAACGGCACATTACACTGAGTGACTCTGCTGCTCACAGACAGAACCAGCTCCCATTTATCCATCATGTACTTTACCTCAACTTAACCACTTTGAAAGATAAATTAAATATAAAAATATCCTTTCTCTTTGGTTGAGTATATTCTATTATGTATAAATTCCCCCCCTATATTAGATGCATTACACTTGTGATGCACTGTTATACTGTACAATAATATATGTTGAATTATATTATTCTCTGTCGATACATCTATTTCATCTCCATGGGTTGGCTCCTCCTTGTGTACACATTCACAAAAATGTTTTAAACATGCTGCCTCTCTTCCCTTCAATAATCTGAAATAGAAACTTGCCCGAGCTAGTTACAACGAGGGAATTTAAATCGATTAAAGAATTGAGAAAACAGCTGTTATGCTCACATGTGGATATCCTTTAAATTGTTATTGGAATTGAGATTGCACGTGTGTTGTGTGTGACAGCCGTAGTTGTCTCTTTGTTTTGTGTTTTATTGATGTTGTAACAATGTTTTGTTGCCCTCTCACCACGTTTTTCTTAAAAGAGATTTCAATCTCATTGAGACTTTTACCTGGGTAAATAAAGGATTTTTTTTAATGTTGTTTCAGTTTCTGTGTTAAAAAGCTTTAATATAAATAAACTTGCCTTGCCTTGTTTTTTATATAAATATTTCATGCTCATGGTGATGCCATCCATCTGTCTTGCCTCACCCTGACCAATCAAACTGCTCCCCTCTGCACATGAGGACACTTACAACCACAGAAATAACCTTTCCCACAAAGCAGCATTAGGTCAAGGTCTTCCATATTTTATTTTAATTTCTTAAAAATGCCACAATTGAAAAAGAAAATTATATTTTTTAAAGATTTCTTCAAACCAAAAAGGCAGAGGCTACAGCTTATTGTACATAACCTTTTTACAAAACACATTTGACATCAACTCTGTTGCTGACATCTAACAAAAACATAAAATATGTCTTTTAACTGGAGGAGAATTATATCTTGTATATCTTTTGGTCCTCTGTATTTGTTGTTTAAACGTGCAAATCTGCTCTCTAATAATTTCCAACTGTATGTTTTGCACCATTGAAATTGTTAACGCCATTAAACAGCTGGTTGATTTATGGTAAGTAGTTTTATTTACAATCTCTTCTGACTGTTTTTACTGTATCTTTTTAATAAGCAAAGCGCCGAAGATATCATCAACTCATTAGTGAAGCTTACATCATAGTCACATCTGTCCAGTTCAAATACCATATGTTCCTGAAAGGTCAGTGATCAGTCACAACAGGGCCCTTAGTGCAGCTCATACGTCAGAGCGCCACTGATTCTAAAGCTGTAAAAGCAATAAAAAGAGGGTAATAGACAAGCACATGTCTAGAGAGAGATAAGCCCTTAATTTGAATGTATCCCTGTCAAGTATGATTAATTTGAATAGTAAAAATATAACAGCTTTGCAGAAAATGTGTCAGAGTCAGCTGTCATTCCCATCTGCAGTATTGTCAATGAGAGGTGAATAATTTATATGTAATGTGACTGGCTTTTACATTCAAGAATAATATAATTGAAATAAACCTGAGGCCTGCACCATCAGTTAGGTCAAGCCCGGAGGCTCTGAATCTCTTTGCCTGGGGAGATTAGACTGGCCAGCACTTTAACAGTTATTAAATCATTTCTTAAAACATATTCTTATAGGAAACGCATTTTCGTTGTTTTAAATACTTTCTTTTATGTTATCTTTCTTATTTTGGTTGTTTTGTCTTGTTTTGCTCTGTGTTGTTTTAGGGCATTTTGTAACATTGTTTAGATAAGTACTGTTATTATTATTTTTTTATTATTACTTTATTTGTATTATTATTATTATTATTATATTATGGAACTCTGAGTTTTCAACCGCTTAAAGGGACCATTCACCCAAATAAATAACTAAAGGCTGGTTATGAAATTAGTAAATAGGCTATTGTAAACAAGACTATATTATTATTAGTAGTAGTAGTAGTACTAGTAGTAGTAGTACTAGTACTAGTAGTAGTAGAAGACTGTTTCTAGCCAACTTACTACGTTTAACAACCAGCATTTGGTCACGTGTTTCGGGTGAACGGTCCCTTTAAGAGGCTCGGGCGAAAACTCAGGAGACAGCGAGCTCTAATGGTGGCAGCGGCAGCTCTCAGAGGCACTTCCGGTGGCAATAGAAACTGCCACTGATATGTAAAAGGCAACTGCCACACTGTTTGGAGGCAACTACCGCTGTTTATGACTTATCCACAGAGATTTGGACTCGTTTATGAACGTACTTGTTATTGTTCCGGGGCATGGATGGTTGAGACACTGCGTACAGTGGTGTCATCCCTTCACATCTGTTTTATTCTTTTTCTACTTTCTGTGCTCACATGCACAGTAATTGTATACAGCTGAATTCCCAAATAAAAATTGTCTCTACTAAATATCCAGTTATTGGTTTTCATCTGGAAAATGTTTTTAGGGGTTTAGTTCAACTTTAATAAGATTTATTAAGCATTTTATGGGCCCATGCCATGTTAATTATTATATTTTTCAGACTCCTAACAGCGACACAGAACAAAGGACATAATATTCAAAGCCATTACAATAGACAATGCTATAGTTGAGTTATTGTGATCTGCATTTGCACAAATTACTCAAACAAAAAAAAAATAAAGGCGATTATTAAACACATTTTGAATGTCTATCTGTCATCAAAAGCGAAACTATTTTTACTTTTCAAGTTGTACTCTGTAACCTTGGTGGAGATTTACTTGAAATTACTGTTTAGCCAGGAAAGTATAAATAACAGTTTGCTTCAATATCAGTACATTTCACTTTATTTGAACAGCCTGTATCAATATGGCGGGCCACGGAGTCAGTGTCAACACCAAAGGCAGCTGCCTCCAAACATGTAAGTATAAAAGGCAGCTCCTTTTAAACAGTGTAACAACGATGGCAGCTGCCATTGTTTAAAAGGCAGCTGCCTGTACACATCAGTGGCAGTTTCGTTTGACACCGGAAGAGCCTCTGCGATCCGCCGCTGCCACGACTCGAACTTGCCCTCGCCGAAACTCAGAGTCCCACAATGCACTGGCGCATTCTTCGTCGTCAAACAAAAACGCGGAAACAAAAGAAATAATCAGTTTGTCAAAACAAATAAGCCCGAGTCGCCTCGAAGTGAGCTCAGTAGTAGCTGACAGCTGTCAAAGTTAGCGCCGTAGCTGCTGCCCGACCGTCCCAGCGACCCGCCATGGCCCTGAAGAGAATACAGAAGGTGAGGCTGCTGTTTATCTGATGCGCTGAAAAGGTCGCCGCGACACGGAAACGTCGCCCCAGCGTTAGCCTCCCGACCGCCTCGTAGCATCGCTCTGCTAACCCAGCGTGCCTCGTCGTCGTAGCCGCGTCTTCCCCCGGACCCGTTTTTTTAAAGGCTCCATCGCGATTCCGCCTCCCCTGGATTTCGCCGTCTGCGAGTTGGGGATTCGAGCCGTTGGCGGTGACACGACAGTAAAGCGGTTAAACGCGATCTAGCTAACTTCCTGCTAAAGACGGCCTAAGCGAGGCGAGCTGTGCGGAAGCGGGTTTTTTTTCTCCGAGTCGTCGCTGTGTTCCTGCGCTGTGCTCGATGTCTTCTCGGTGTCAGAGGTTGTTGTTAAAGGTCGGTCAGCGCCGTTAGTCCGTTAAATGTGAGTTTAAAGCCTGTTAAACGTTGGGCGGAGGCAGTGAAACAATGAAGTTGTGTGTTTTTTTTCCTCCTCTCCTTCCCCCCACAGGAGTTGAATGACTTACAGAGAGATCCTCCGGCTTCGTGCTCGGCTGGACCTGTAGGAGAGGACAGTACGTGGCAGAAAAATACAATAAAACGTATAATTATATGTGTTAATACTGTAAAAATAAAGATCCCCACTGACTCTTCCTTTACCCGTTTGGTTTCTTCTAGTGTTTCACTGGCAGGCCACCATCACAGGACCGGTGAGAGTTTTCTGGATGTGTTTTCTGGATATTTGTGTGTTTTTTAAAAGCCAAGCTGCTTCTGGATGTCTAGACAATAGTGGTTTTTTTTGTTGACTTTACAGTATTTTCTGGTTTGTGTGTGTGGGGGGGGGAGCACACGCACACTGGCACACTCTATCCCAGTGTTCCTCACTGAAGCCCACAGCATTATAGGGAAAAAATACCATAATATCTTCATTTAAGCATCTTTTGTTTCCTCTCTACCTGGAGGTAGTGTTTTATTTTATTAAGGATCCATCCTTTTATTTAACAATTTTGTTTAATCCTCTTGTTTTGCAGAATGACAGCCCATATCATGGAGGAGTGTTCTTCCTCTCTGTCCATTTCCCCACTGACTATCCCTTTAAACCACCAAGGGTAGGAATATGTCTCTTTAACACTCGTATCCCAAAAATACACATTATTGTACCTGGTCATTTTAAAGTATCTGTTAGATGCAGCTTTGTCGATTTTTTTCATTTGACTGAGGTTTTTTTTTTTCTTTCTCCACAGATTTCCTTTACAACGAAAATCTATCACCCAAACATAAACAGCAATGGTAGCATCTGCCTGGACATCCTGAGGTCCCAGTGGTCACCTGCGCTGACAGTGTCAAAAGGTAACACCGTGAGATACAGTAGAGAACATTACAGCAGCACGTAGTGTGCTCTGGGTTTGTACAATTTGATTTAACAAGGATTTTATTTTTTTTCAATCAAATTTGAGTGGATATGTTGGAGAATGTTTTTAAACCACAACAAGATAGGTGAGGCAGTGAAACCTGTTTGGTTACACCATCCCTGTGCTGTGAAGCCATAATGCTCAGCCTCTAGAAACACAGGATTTGCGAACACTTTGTTCTTGTGACATTTTTGAAGGTTTCAAGGACCTGAAACCGACAGTATTTTGATATGATGGAGCTTGAAATCGAAGCTTGTTCATTTATATTTAAATTGGTTGGTGGAGATTGAGCGCAGAAGTTGAAAATGTTATGTTTACTTTAAAATGAATATGATTTTTTTAACCTTATTCTTTTTTTCTTTTCCAGTTTTACTATCCATATGCTCTTTGCTATGTGACCCAAATCCAGATGATCCATTAGTCCCAGACATTGCACACACCTACAAATCGGACAGACCAAGGCAAGTATGAAAGCTGAAGATGTTGGCTTGTGGGAAACCTCAACACTCAACAGCCCATTCTAATGTCCTTTTTTCTTTTCTAGGTACAACAAACTAGCCAGGGAATGGACCCATAAGTATGCAATGTGAAGGAACGTAGTCTCTGCAACCACGACGCATCCCTGAACACCTCGAAATATGACAGTACTGTTCGAAATGCTCATCCACACTGGTTCTAGCTGAGGTGTTTTATACGCTTGAAGCACTTTCTCTACTCAGATTTTACTTGACTCAACTGTTTTTACTGTTTATTTTTCCCCTTAAATTGGCATTATTATTATTAGCAGTGGTGAGATACCCGGATTGTATTTTTCTTTTAAAATATTTACTGTATATTGTACAAACCTGTACTGAATTTATTTTGCATTGTTTTGCATTAAAAGCATTAATCGAAATCGGATTAACTTTGAGGTTTTTTTTGTGACACATAAAACATTATATTTGTATTATATATATATATATATATATATACACACATTATCTTTCTGTGGCATAAAATGTGTGCATTGTAATTTAAACAGCGAGAGGTGTTTATTATTCATATGACCACTAGGTGGGAGTCTTTACTTTTTACTGCCCAAGCCTTTTTACATAAGAGCCTTTTTGTCCTTGACGACTGGATTTTCATATTTGCGTTACAGCCAATCCAGGCCCATTTCCCTAATGGTGATTGATTCATGTGGATAGTGTCTATCACAGTGTCTTGTTTGTGTAATGAGAAGAGCTGCTCTGTCCATTGAAATCAAACCAGGCATTATCCTCACTTCTGCTGGCTGCAGCACAATGACTGTACAGCTTTTCAACAATAATAACCCACCAGTAGCAAAACATGATTGAGGACAATTAAACATGAAATTAATCATTTTAGCAGGGACGGGGTCATTGCTGGGAAAATTGTACTCAAGGACAACTCGTATTTCTCAAGTAGAAGTAAAATTACCTGTTATTCAGTTCAATTTCATTCAAATTCAAATTCGTGCACGGTGTACAATAAAATTAAGTACAATCCATTCTAATGAATAAACATTAAAACACAAGCAATAAATTGAATACATCATAGGGTATTAAAACAGATAAGTGTGTGTACTCAGTTATATTGCAATGATAATATTGCACAGTTGGATGTTAAGTTCTCTAATGGCACAAAATTAAAAACTGTATAAAAGTATTAAATAAGTAAGTTAAATGTACCGAGTAAAAGATACTGCATTGAGAAGGGGTAAGATATTATATGGTGATAATAATAATATAAGATCCATACATCCATTACCTGTACTGTTTGTCCTTTGAGGGTCGCAGGGGGATCTGGAGCCAGCTGACACTGGGCGAGAGGCAGGGACAGATAGAAATCCACACAATCATGACTGTGATTGACCTCACCTCAATCTGCATGTCTGTGGCCTGTGGGAGGAAGCCGGCGAAAAAAGTACCCGGAGAAAATCCACACAGACACAGGAAGAACATGTAAACTCCACACGGAGGGACTGGAATGCCAGTAAGGAACATTCTTGCTTTGAGGTGCCCAGCATGATGTAGGATACAACTGTTTGATTGAAGAGCATCTTTAGGCTCTCAGGTGTACATGGGGGGTGCATATGTGGAGCTCTGCCCTCCAGCATTCACAGACCATGATGCTCCAGAGTCAACAACAGCTTCATCTCTGCTGCAGCCAGTGATTCTCACACAGGCAACCATTACTTCATGTGAGTTTAGGATTTAGACTTTAAATCGAGCAAAGCAAAGTACTTGATGTACAAATCACTTCAGAATGAAATTCCTGATTTTATAAAATTAAGTATGCTACTGAAAAAGTACAACTACACAGTAATGAGAGTAAATGTGACTCTACTCCCACTCCTGTAGTTTAGACAATGAGGAGCCTGTCTTAACCCTCTGGGGTCTTAGGGAATTTTCTCAATTTTTACATGTCGTCTTAAATTTACCTTTTAGATGCACTGGCAAACAGCCCGATACCCATTTATATCATTTTCATCAGGACAATGTCAGTGTTGTCTATATCCTGGGGCTCAAATGTGACCTGGAGCATCACGTAAAGAGATAATTTGGCCCTAATGATGAAAATCTGATTTCAGAACTTTAAGAATTTCTTCAAAACTCTTGTGAAAAAACAGCAAATTTAGGTTAAAGACACAAATTTCAAAGCTGATCCCAGTTTTTAAAAGTTCTGTTGATGGTTTTTCTCAGAGTAAAAAATCCAGTTATCAGGTCATTTCTACCTTTGATCCCAGATCGTATAACGATGAGTTTTTTTTTTTTTTTTTTAAATGAGCATGAAGTGGACTGAGAGGGAGACCTGGTCCTGCAGCTCTATGGCTACTGCTTTGTAAAGAGGGCCCCAGCTGCCAGTGAGACTCACACCTGACTAGTTTATATAAACATGAAGATTAACAGTGATGGTGGCAAAATATCACTAACAACATGGCCTGGCATGTTCTGGGATGAGAAAATATTATTGCGAACATGGAGAGTGACCAACAGACACAAGACGTGTAAATTCATCAGATGGAAAACCTCATTTAACAAGGTCATATAACACTGGGAACTGTCATCAATCATTTCCTGGACACAGCGTGAGAAGAAGCCCAGAAGAACATTTCTACGAGGACCTGCAAACTTCACTGGGCTCACAGACCTCTTGGTTCTTTCTTACTTTACAAGAGCATCTTTGTTTTTTTGGGGGATTATGGCCTCTTTCTTTTCTTTTTGAGTCTGTTTAACTTATTGCAGACTTGCTCCACATTGTTTTGGTTTCCCCTTCCTGTATTGCTTCCTTTCAGCACTCTCAGGATCTGTAGTGTTTCCTCTATAACCAATAAATGGGAAGCATGGGGTGTTACCAGCACCAGCCATGACATATATAGAAATATAACTGCATCTTCAAGTCAGGCCTGCTCAGTTGTTCATGTTTACTTTATTTATACAATGTAGTGGTATGACATTGACTTGTAATGGGATTTCCAACTCATAATAATTGTGGTTTTGTTTGCTCTAATTGGCTATAACCCCTCAACGGTTTCCCATAAACGAGACATAAAAAGTCTTGCAGTGCACAAATTGAATCCAGTGAGTAAAGTTTTGGGACTTTCACAGGAACCCAGGGGGGAGGTAGTAGATGCTGGTTCTGGGAGGAGTCCTGCCTCCTTTTTTTTTTTTTTTTTTCCCCAGTAGGATGACACGTGAAACTTTGCTGAGGAGGTGCTGCTGGTTGGTGTGTTTGCAGCACTGAGCCGTGCGGAGCTCCGTTCACTTCGGGAGGGACTCAAACCCTCCACACCCGTGTGGCTCCTGCCTATTTTTAGACTAATGGGGGGAAACGAAGGGGCTTGAGGAAAACTGCAGAGGAGAAAGGAAACGGGTCTCGACTGAGCTGCGATGAGCTCGCACAGCGCCGCGGAGTGACGAGGGAGAAAACTAAGAATCCAAAGTTTTTTTTCCTGTTTTACTGAAGCTCGACGCTTTTGGCTGCAGCGAGAACTGAACTTTGAATCAGTGGCCTCCGGAGCAGCAGCAGCGGCGCAGCACCAATGGCTGCCCTGTGCCCAGACACTCTAAGCGGATACTTGCAGCAGCAGCAGTCGGACCAGGGCTCCAACAGCGAGCGCAGCACCGACTCCCCTCTCCCCGGCTCCGAGGAGGACCTGAGCGGACCGCATCCGCTGCCCGACCCGGAGTGGACCGAGGAGAGGTTTCGGGTGGACCGTAAGAAGTTGGAGGTCATGTTATTAGGTAAAGAAAACACGCACACACATGTGCTCGTTTATTGGAATAGTCTCACTTTTTAATGCGTTTTTAAACTTCCTGCCCACTTTTATATATATATGTCCTCTGACTTTCCTTTGTTTGTGTCTCACACATAAACCAACATTTAAACAACACAACTACCACTTCTACCAACCTCCATGTGTTGCATTAGTCGTGAGCGTGATCAGGGAACTTCAGGGTGTCACGTGCCTTATCTGGAACCAATCAATTAATCCAATTAACGCGAGGCAATTTAGGACTTCCAATTAGTGTCACCGCCTTCTATAAACAAAATAAAACCCCCATCTTAAATCTTTTTCTGGGTTAACAGTTGTGTGATTGTTCAGGCTGACTGAAACTTAACTTTGGACATGAAGGTTGAGGAGGTCAAAGACATGAGAGAAGGTCAACCATCAGTGAGTCGTGGTGTGTGCATGCAGAGGTAGTAACGTGCCCCGGCCACAAGCTGTCGCTGTGCAAACTCCCATGGCGCCCATTTGTTTGTAGACTAAACTGAAATTGACCTGAACTTGCAGCTCACTTACTTATCTGCAAAACAGTTTGCATGGAGACACAACTGATTCAACAGTCCAACAGTGGACTCAAACAATAACAGAAAGTCAACGTGATAAATAATCATAAGTACATTAACCACAGATTTAATTAGAAAATGACACTTTATTTTCTGTCATTGATGCATTTTGCCTCAAAACTCTAAACCAGAAAGTTCCTTTGTGTTGCAGGCTACACGCGACAGCACATGTGGACTCTCCCTGCTCGTGTTGCGTTGCTGCATATTTTCCTTTCATGATTAAATTGATCTAGTGTGTGATCTGTAGCTCTAATGACGTGACAGTGAACAGTTAAACAAACGATGACAGGCTCATAAAGAGCCAAGGCCGGGCCCTGAGGTCCCTGGAAACTCGGGAGGTGTTGGGCATTTATCACATGGAATGGAATATTGTTATAGCGTTAGGTAAGTTGGCTGGATTCCTTATTAAGTCCACCGGAAGACAACAAGCCAGAGCCGGGAAGCAGCCAAACATGACCTTATGAGAAACAGACATACTCGCCCTGTAGTTAAAACATAATATTTACTTAATCCACATTTCTGATGTGTATAGCTTTAAAGATACAAACTTGATGAAAACTGCTCGTTCGTAGTATTTAAGTTTGTGACTTTCGGAGTATCCTCAGCGAGCAGCTGGTCCTGAAGTAAGTTTATCCTTTATCCTATACACACAGACGCACACACACATTTCCCCCTGAGAATGTCCTGGTTGCTGCCTCGCTCCTCAGTACATTCCTCAAAGCTCCATGTCATCCCAAACTCTTCCAGGAAAACAACTTAACCAGAGGCCGGCCCTAAATCTGAGTGTCCCGGACATGCCGCGCGCCACGTCACACACAGGGCGTCTAAAAGTGCCTGTACGTTGTGTTTAATCCATGTAGTTTACTGTATCTTTACCGTTTGTTAGTTTGCTCTTGTATTTCTGCCAACATCCTGTTTCCCAACTGTTGCTTCGTGACATCATGGCTGACGCTGGTCGTGTTGTTGCTGCTGCTGAGATGCAGAACAGGAATTACCGCTGTGTTCCACCATGTCCCGGTCTTTCTGGTCAGTTGTAGGTTCAGGTTTAAATACCACGTTATCTCCACTGTGAAACTGCTTTAACCTTTGACCTCAGGCCTTCGGGGAGAATCCAGGATGTCTGGTTGCATCACATGTTGCTTTGTTATCTCTCAGTAGACATTACGCAGTCCAGGCATCTGTTGACTTTTAGACATGATGTATTAATAACCACAAACGGATAAATTATGATCTGGATTTGTTTCGACTTAAAGAATCAGAGATTCTCATCTCGTTTTTTGTTCCTTGACTGAAATTTGAAACTCGAATATTCTAAATAAAAAAATAGCATTTTTGGTCTCATCCAGTTCAGCCCGAGCTGTATAACATCTGGCTGTGTTTTGATTGGATATAATGTAGATTTAGACGTGGTACATCATGTTCTGAAGGCCTGAGTTTCGACTATAATTAAATAATTTTATGGGAACTCCAGCATATTTTTACTCCGTGTTTTATTGTCCGTGACGGTATCTCTGCCTTTTTTTTGTCCTGGAAAATGAATTGTGCTTGATCCCACGGCAAAGAGCCACACGTTCAATCAAACTACAATCACTTCCCAAACAACAGTAAGTTAACATGTTTTTGATAGATCCAGGTAATATGTCTGCACGCGGTTCACTGATCACCTAGTCCAGGAAAATGACACATCAAAGATGGTGTGACGGACGTTTGGAAGGATTCTAGTATGGCTAAATATTTATTTTAACACATTTCTGCCGCACACATTCATTAGAGATTTGGGGTGAAAGATAAAGATTTGTTTCTTTTGAAATACAGAATCTGACCCGATAAACACGTTAATCAATATATTGTACAAATAATACAAATTAATTAATCGAACTATGAACAAAAGATATTTATTGGCTATTACATGCACAATTGTCTGTTTTTATCATCAAAAATAATATGAATCTACTGATTAGTCACATTCATTTAAATAGCACATTTAAAAGCAACAGGAGTTGACCCAAAGATTAATCATCAAAGCAATTAAACATAAAGCTATAAATAGTCAGAGGATGAACTGTCAGAAAAACAAGAGATTTGAATAAAACCAACAACAATAAAATGGCATTAAAAACAGGTAAATAAATTAAGATTTACACAAATGTGTCTTGAAGTTTGACTTGTTTTGTTGTGAGGATGACCTTGGTATCAAAAAAAATGTGTAAGGTGATGTGGAACTAACCATGAAGGACTTTTTTAACAAAAGATATTCTGTGTTTCACCACTGGTAACCTGCCCGAGCAGGAGCGATGTATTGTCTCTTTTTAGTACCAGTTAAAAGTCTGGCAGCTGCATTTTAAATTATCATTTGTAGATCAGAAAAAGCGGAATAGATAAACCCCCATTTACAAGGATTTATAGTAATCCAGCAGAGAGGTGATAAAAGCCTGGACGACTGTTTCCAGGTCCTCCTGAGACAAAAACAGCTCTAATTTGGCTGCGGTTCAGAGCTGATAAAAACTGCCCTTTACAACACTGCAAACTTTTTAGTTTCAGAAACTTGTCCAGGAACAAAATACGACCTAACAACATGGTGTAGATGGAGGCTGAAGCACAGGGGGCAGACTTTAATATCAGTTTTCATTTTGTCATCACGGCAATTAAAAAGGTTCTTCATTGAGTAGGTGCTGTCAGGTGTATATGGTCGGTATATTAGATATATAGAATATTGTATTTCTGGAAGATAGTCAATGCATAGTGATAATAAAATTGCACAAGAACCAGAAACAGCAGATGTCATTGTGTACCTGGTGGAAGGTTTTCAGTTAGGAGGAGGACTGGGGGAAGACAACTCCTTTCTAAATATTTGAAATAAAAGGTAGCTTGGAAATTGGTCTGTGTGATTATGATGGTCATCGAGATCTGGGCTGAAAGGCAAAATAAAGGGGGGAAATTGCAGTTAAAAACCTCCTTTTTTAAAGAAGCCTTATTAATTCAGTCATTTTTTGTATATCGCTCAGCATTTTATCCACTGCCTGATTGATACGGCAGACAGACTGTTAAAGTGTTAAAGGTATTGCCAGAAGATTCTGATGTCCTTTAAGTTGAGTGTATTTAGTGCCAAGGCAATAATAGCAATTATTTTGGCCGTTAATTATAAATTGGAAGATCTTTTCCTAATAATAAGCCTAGCTGTACTCAGACGGGTATAGGAAGTTGGTCATAGTGGGACGTTGGACTGGTGGAGAGGCATATAATCAGGGGTTGCATGAATTCTGCAGAGTAAAAATGGCTCAGAAGCTCACCGGGCTCATTAAAACCTGTTTGTGACTCACCAGCGTTTCCCCGCACTGAAGCGAAATCCCAGCGTACACACTTTAACAAGCCATTATTTGACTCTGTCGTAGTTTAATTCCCCCGTTCGAGCCCAATTTGCATCAGGAGAAAATGGCAAATTATTAACTGCTGAGCAATTACAGATTTACTGTCTCTCTCACTGGCACTCAGGTTTCTGTGCTGAGATCGGTAAATAGAGTGTAAAGTGACAACTAGATCTCACCCTGACAGCATCTGGGTTTACTGTTGTACTGCTGGCACCCTGGAATAGAACTCTCCAGTTAATGGCTTGGAGACCTTGACAGAGGCATGAAGGCTTGAAAGATAATTTTATGCGTTCAGGGAACAGTGTAAGAGAACTTTTGTGACTTTCTTTTTTTTTTTTTTAAACATTCATTATGAAGTTAAGAGACCAGGGACAAGTGTGGGAAAGAAGTAACATTTTCTCCAACCATGATGAATCGCAATTGAGCATCTGCAAAAAATCGTTTTCCATGGATTTATTCAAGCGTACATTACCGATGTCTTCTAATGCGATTGGGCCAGTTTGAAGAGTTCTTCCTGCTCAGACTGGTATTAATGGGAGTTCAGTGACTGTGCACAATGTCCTGGTGGAGCAAAGTGTGTGTGTGGGCACACATCGTAACAACATGTTTGCTGAGTAACGGCGACAACAGCCTACAATTAGGCTACATGAGGCTAAGTGAATCATTTTCCTCATTGAGCTAATTTGTTTTGCTGCTCCTGAACCACAGACTATTATTGGGTGGCTTCGTCTCAGAATGGGGAAAAACGGTTCCATATGGCAGTGATTGGCAAATTACAAGGGTGTCACAGGTATTTTCAATATGTCGTGATAAGTATAGTATTAGACCTGTTGTATCTCTGGTTACTTATTCTTGGAGTTTTTCTGAATGAGCATGTTGGAAAAACTGCAATTTGAGGCAACAGACAGAAAAGTAAGTCATATTGGAGGCCAGTGGAAACGCTTCCTCTGAGCAAGTAAACCATCCCTCCAGTGAAAATTGGACGATTACATCTTCAATATTTCTCTCCTTAATGTTTTCACAATGATTTCTCTGGCTTCTTCTATGCCCACATAATGAGGGGAGTGTGTGTGAGGGCCTCATCCTCCTCTTCCTCCTGGGTGCTGAGTAAGACTCGCAGACAGGAAGGAGTGAGTGTCTTTTGGGGAATGTGCTGCAGGCTTCGCTCCCTCGTGTCTCCCCCCCCCTTTTTTTGGGGGGGGGTTTTGTTCCCTCTCAAGCATTCAAACACTGCTCTGTTGTTCCAGCTTCCATCAGATCCACTACGGAGTCGTTGGACCTTCACGGGTCATTATTCCTACACTACAACACAATCCTTCCTCTAACCTCCGAACTCTAACCAAAGCAAAACCAAGCAAAAATGTTATTGAATTGACTGATTGTAGTGCCCCGCTTTGAAGCCAAAAAGTGAAGCTATGGCTGCACAAGTAAAAACAAACTGGTCGTTATGTACAATATTGAAAGTATTTTGAGTTTCAGACATCGTGCTGTATCTCATGTAACCCTGTTGTATTTCACTAATCCAAAATGACAAAGATGGTGAAGTAGGGGAATCTTACAGAGACCACCCTTTGGAAAAAATGCAGTAAGGAGTGGAAAACAATGGACAGAGCCAGCTTTCCACAGGAAAATCCTTCTCATGTAAAGATGTGAAAATCCCTTATCCCCTCAGATGAGGTTATCATCTGTCATTCGGCGACATTGTGTTGTTTAAACTAGATTCGGACTGGATTCTGTGTGTGGCAGCTGTGGCCGTGCCAAAGCAGCTATTGCTTTTATTTTGGAGCCTCGGATCCACTTAAAGAGAAGTTGCCGCTGTCGGGAGAAAGAGACGCTTCCTATTCAGTAAAGTAGAGATGTGTTTACTTCCAGATGCATTCACCTCGGTCAGTAATAGGTTCTGGACTTTAGTCTGATTGAACTTTGGCCTGGGAAATGGTGAGATTCTTCAGATGTCAGTTTAAGGTGGATGGGTAAGATGGAGTGACCTGCAGGGAATATTGTTAATTTGTGTGTTTGTCTAATGTCTTGCGAGTGAATACAGGATGGTCATTGCATTTAATTAAGAGCAAGAACTAGAATATGGGGGAAATAAGTGTTGGATTAGAGATCATGTTCCGAAGTTGAGTTACTAGCCAGGTTCGCTCCAGCAGCTTTTTCCTCAATATTATTGTATTGTATAAACTATATTCTTTACAAACCTCTTCACTTTTATTCAGTAGTGAAGATATATGTAACAATTCATCATTAAAATGTCTGAAAAATGTCTAGACCCTATATCTGCTCTACCTGTGGCTTTGCCCGTCTCTGGGGTAAATGATGAACTAAGATCCCGCTGACAGCCAGTTAGCCAGTCGGCTGCTTTTCCTTCCACAGTTAATGGATCATGGTTATCCATTACCGTTTTCCTCTTAACGTAAATACAACTTTAAACATTCCCTCATCCGAGCACATAATTTGCACCCTGAGTATCGGCAGGTAGATTTTCATCGGCCATGGCTGTGAAGACAACAACTCCCATGATCCCACGCTGCTTCACAGTGTCATCAAACTAGGTCTTTGATTGAGAAGACCCCTAGCAGCTGAAGTTACATATTCTATGTTCTGATCACAATAAGACATTTTAGAGCGAGTAGAATTTCTCACCTCTGCATCAGTTGAGAAATATTTTGGTTTATCTCCAAAATGGCCACTTTTCCCAAAGCAAGAAAAATACTCTGGCATAAGCATTCGATTTCTTTAGTTTGTCCAGAAATGTCTGGTTTTCACTCTTTAGCAATATGTCATCCTGCCTTCGGGAAAATAATTAATCATTTGTCTCTGCCAGTGAATCTGTTGAATGTTAAGTAGAATAATTTCAACAAGCACTGTTGATAACATCTTAGATAGAACATTTTGCAGCATTTTAAAATGAATCCAAAGTGTTTTTAAGGAAAGTACAACATCAAAACAACCAGACTCCAATTTAGATGCTTCAGTTGATTTAATTACTCAATTCCACTCTTCAGTCGGCTTTGCCCAGTTACCTCTCGCCACCTTCCCCCCCTCGCCCCTCTCTTTCGTGCCGCTTTCACAGAAACATGCTGATACAATTAAACAATTCTATTCAACTTTGCTTACGCGTTGAATTCCTTCATCCTGGGCATGATGAAGCTTTCAGGAGCTGTAATATAGTTCACCTTCAGTCCGTGGAAAAACCTGTAATTCATTACTCGAGAAAATAAAACCGGGAGTCCTATTTCAACAGTCCAAGTGGAGCTGGAGTGCTGTGACCCATTTCCCCGCTCCTGGAACTGTAAATGGGCTGAAATGAATACCTGTTTTTCTACATCCCTCAAAGCTCTTTTTCCTCAACTCTTTTCAAAGTGCAGATTTACATTCTGTCTGGTTTGTGGTTGCTATTTTAGAAAGGTTTCTTTGGGGGGTGCAGCCCTGACTGATGCCGCACGCGTGCGCACCCCCGACGCACACACAAATGCAGAAACGCGAACGCATGCACGCCACCCAGCCACTAACCACTCCCCCCCGAGAGCTTTCAGTGTTTATCCTTTGGAGAACCTCGGGTTTTGGTTTGTTGTTCTCACTCCTCATTCAACATCCAGCATAATCTGCCTTTTCTCCACTTGCCTTGATTGGAGAGAAAGCCTTTTTATAACGGTGCCTTTTAAATCTGCTCGCTGCTGCTGCTGCCAGATTATCTCCAGTTGAACAAAAGACAGAAGGTGGGGAAAGAGGGAAGGAAATCTAGTTTTGCATAAATTGGTCCAAGAGCTGGCGTTTGATTAAAGACCATCGAGCTGTTCTATTATGCATAAATTACTGCTAATTCATATCAGTAGAGATAACTGAGGCTGAGTTATCAAGTACAATTATTGAGGAAAGAATGTCCATCTTGGAAATCCTGTACAGATTCCTCATGTGGGAGCAATGGTTTGAAAAACACAGACAAATGTGAAATGTGAGGGATTTCTCAAGACTACAATGTTGACAGTGCAACTCTCGACCCGTGAAGTGAGACTGACTCCCTTCGCTCCATGGGGGGTTCTAACACAGTAGATACCAGGCACCGGGAATGTACAGTGTTGTGTAATCACTTGGCAGCGTTCACACAAGGGAGATGAAGGAGGAGACGATAACCCAAACATCTTACCAGCGACGGCTTGATGCTTGATGTCTGGTTTCCTGGACTGTGGGATTCAACTGTGTGAACTCATAATGGATTTAGTGTTTATGGACGTAGTGAAAAAAACAGTTAAGACCACGGAATATTTCTAATTACTTCTCCACTGTGTCATCCGTGTGACCCGGGGTCAGTCAGTCCTAGTTTCCTCTGGCAGGCATTCGCCTTTGTGTGCCAGAAAGCAACATCTGGCACTTGGTGAATGTATTTGATAGCATAGTTACTTGGCAACGCTGCAGGAGTTGAAAACGAGGCGTTCTAAGTACAGAGGTGACTTCTGCTCGACACAGAAATACATTGACAGGTGTTCAATTTTATGGGAGATAATTTCTTTACCAAAAGCTGGAAGTGCTTGTGGTTTCGAAGCGTCAAGTTATATTCCTCAGGATTTCAGTCTAGTGTCACCCGCAGTCACTGGTGAGAGCAAATTCAGTTTAATACTAAAGTACACACGCAGTGAAAGCTGTTTTCTCAGAAATGCAGCAAAAGAGACATTTTTATCTGTTTTAGTGCAGCCAAATAAACTCCATCCATCCATTATCTATACCGCTTATCCTTTGGGGGGCTAGAGGCATTTCCAGCTGATATTGAGCGAGAGGTGTGTTCACCCTGAACAGGTCTGCAGGTTATCGCAGGGCTGACACACAGAGACAAACAACCACACATGCTCAAGGATTGGAAGTCTCCAATTAACACCAATCTCTATCACCAGTCTTTGGATTGTGGGAGGAAGTAACCAGATAAAAAAACCCACACAGACATGGCAAGAACGTGCAAACCTAAGAACCTCTTAGTGCTAAACCTGCAGAAATAAGTGCAGTTGTGATCAGAGTTTTTGCACAGTTAAACATTAACAGTGAGACTGGATTACATTCTGTATCCCTGGATTTCCTTGTCCATTAGTCAGCAATTTGAATCTGAGGGAATGAATGACTTTGGCACAATCAATGAAAGCTATTATATAGAGGTAAATACAGAACATAGAAGTAAATACAGAACATCAAATTCTTTTGTATAATAAAAAAATCTAAATGTATTTGGTTTTCTATTTGTAAATGGGCAGTAAAATATCATTTGGTAGGAATCCTGCCATCACTTTCGCTCAGAACGCATCTGTGTAAAGTGAATCTTGAGAAACAACCGTTATGCAAAACATCTCACATAATAAATAAAAGGCACAACAACAGTTCTGTTCCAAAAGCAGGATTTGTAGTAGGAGGAAAATCACGAAATATAAATAGCCTCCAGTTTTTCTTTCAACAAAGTTAAAGCAGTCGGTGTTGAAAGCTCAACATGCTTCTCTGGCAGTGTTGATATGAAAGGGCACATAAGGTAGACGGCTGCTTCTGCTGTATATGTGTACTGCTCCAATCCTTACTTGGTGATTAGCTGCCAACAGTTGAAGTGTTCCTCAAGATGCCAACTTGCCCAAAGTGTTCCAGAGCAGCTCACAGGGAGACGGAAGTTCATAACACATCTTTTCCTTTTATATCTCTGCAAGAATTCAGCGTCAGATCTGGATTGACGTACTTGTTGCACCTTGATTTGTCAGATTTTAAATTTTTATGAAAATCCTCAATGGATCTTCTGGGCAATTTACTATATCATGACACTGTACATATCAATATGGCAAAGTACTATTACAAAACTCTCAACGGAACTTAAACCAATTCACCTGCTCTCTCTGAATGAGTAATACAAATATATATTGATACTAGTTTAGCCTTTAAGTAAATTGTTTGTCTCACTTTTACTTACCACATTATCAGTAATTTCAATATAAGAGAATCAGAATCAGGTTTTCTTGCCAAGTAGGTTTACACATACAAGGGATTTGCTGTCCAGGTTGAAAAATGGTGCTGTCTTACTCGGGCCCGCCGACGATACAGTGAAAATACACAGAGCAATGAGCATGGTTTCTTACCTAATGAGCTTGTTGCAACACATGTGTTTTCATGTTTTGCTGCGGCTCCCTGAGGCTTCCATGTTGAATCAGCTGTGAGCTGCTGCCTGCACTGGAGGGAGGGACGTCGGAGAGCTGGTGCCCACCCACTCTTTAAAGATAGCTAAGGGAAATGTCTCTTTTTTTTTTTTTTTTTTTTTCTTCTTCAATGTACTAGTAGTTGTCGTCTGTGTGTGTGTGTGTGTGTAAGGGGTGGGTCAAAAGTCTGGCTTTAATACTAATCTGTCTCACTTCAGAGGACTGACATGTCGACCGTTTCCTAGATTAGGGTTGTCATTTGTTATGAAATCCTATCCAGGGGGAAATAGACTTGAAATGCCTGCGTAGACGTTTTCGGTGAAATGTCCCACGTTTCACCTTTAAGTCCTCGTGTGGTTATTGCCAGTACAGAGGATTTTGTCTGAGCAGCCCTGCAGTTTTGAGATTTAGCTGGTGCCTCTGGGCTCTTTTGCTTTTTTGTAATCTAAATCCTCCCGTCTTCGCCGAGATCCTTCGACGTGAAAGATTTCGCTCAATAATTCTGGGACAGCACGAATCTCTCGGCAGCCAGGTGTACAAACTCCCCCTTTCATTATTTGATAATTTTTTTGAATGACTAATATAACTTGTTAAAAAATAAGTGGATATTGGTTTACATGTGAGCCATGAGGTATTTTCCCTCGTGTTATTATAAAAGTCATTGTGGATTTGTCAATTCTAATTTGGCTTTTGTTAAACTGCGCCCTCACTCTCAAGCGTTCCATTGTACCTGGTGTAGTGTAGAAAGTCAAACACGCTGATAGTGAAAACATCCGTATCAAAAATGTCCTCTGATTGGATTTATTCGATTTAAATGTCTATTGTTTGTTTGATTGTTGCGTGTGCATTGAAGCCAGGGCTGCAGAAATCTGCGCTATTTACATTCCTCCAGTGTCAAAACAGCGGAATCTCCCAGAAAGTCAAGTCCCTCCACAAAATAATGGAAACCAGACCCGGTCACATCTGCCAACATCCAGTCCTCTATGCTTTTCCACTGTAACGTCTCTCACTCTTATTTTTTAAAATGTGACAGTGATTAGAAACATCAAATACTGTAAATTCGAGGATCTGATTAACCGTGTTTATTTGATTAATAGATTAATGTTCCATGTAAAAAATAAAAAAAATAAAAAAAAGCGGACAGAATTGATTGCGACACGTGATCAAAGCTCAGGGGTCTCGTGTCGTGGTTCAGCTGTGATGCCTTTACAATCTGCTGCGCTGGGAGGGAGGAGCGCTGCAATGTCCTCATATAACCTGCTTGAAAAGAACAACACCATCGGACCATTCTAGCACTTGTGAAACAAATGAAGCAAATCCGCTTTGATGCAACTCAAAGCTACTAAACTCTGAAAAATGTACTTTAACCGAGGGGTATTCTCTTCAACCCCTCGTCCAATCATTCCATCGATTTGACATATGCAAGGCCTATAATTTACACCCGGGCTTTTTGGTTGGCAGACAAAGAAGTGGGTTTCTGGGCTATTTAAGTAATGAGGCATGAGCTATGCATTTTTGTGGTGAAATGCCTGTCAATACTTTGAGGAAGGGGGCAAAGACAAATGTAAAAGATCTCCCCACTCCGCTTCTCCTCCTTCTAATCTTATGTCGTTGGCAAGTACGATCTACAAGTAAACAGAGACGTCTTGTAGAAGAGAACGTCAATTTGTTGACCGCCGTATTTGATTTTGGTGTTTTCCGGCATCGAAAAGTTTGCCAGTCAGCAGCCATCTCCATAGTGCTGTGTCAGCGCTGGAGAACGGCTTGGCTGCACCCAGTATCCTTCTGCTTTAGGAAGGGGGGAAAAAAACAGTCTGGCTTGTGTGCGTTTCTTTTTTTTAATCACAGTCGTCTTAGGTGGCATGGATCCAGCGACTACTGCTGCAAAGTACCGACAATCCCTTTTTAAAATTGCTGGGAAATGCCTCAAAAGCAGAATGTTGCGTGACGGCGAGTTTCACATGTGCGCTGAGAACTTCCTGTAGCAGAGGTGATTTGGAAAATGGTAACAGGCTGGAGGTCGAAGGGGAGGAGAATGATTCCAGAAAACAGAGGCCCAATGGGTGAGTCCAACTAGTCAGCAGCCGAAATCTGAGTGCACCCTTAACTCTAACAGTAACTTTAACAGCAGAGATCAAGAAGTATATTCAACGTGCAGTTTTAATGACCTAGCGCAGTGTCGAAGTCGGCGTATAAACGGATTGGACTGGCTTCTTGAACTTTTCTGTTCTGTCTTCATCGTTCTCACTTGACATGAAAGCTGCAGCAGTGGCCAGTTGTTTTTAGCACTCCACTTAATCATTACCAGCATTACCGACAAATAACTCGACCACTGACCGTTCGGGTGGAGATTCAGTTGTGTTACGCTAGTCAGGATTAATGCAGCCCCGAGCAGAGGATCCAACTGACACTAATTTTAGTGGCATCACTTGTGGCAACTCATCAGACTTGGAACAGCTTCCTCTAGAGCTACAAGACGTTTTATACAACTTTCTTTCTTTTTATGCAGTAGTTGTCCCCAAGATCTTTAAACAGACTTTCAAGTGTTCCTCTTTAACGTTTGATAATCTACACAACCGATGTAGCTCTGCTTTTCTGGCCCTCGCACTGGATGATAACATCAGCATTGCTAACACCACTCATATCGATGAGCACAACACTAAAACCTTCTATTCAGAGGTCATGAACCGAGCGTAGTGCTTTGGGTAATGACCTTTATCTGCTCTGTAAGAAGCTTGAGTAGCTGCAAATGCCTAAAGCAGCCATTTCATATAGAGCAGATCCAAGTTAAAACTGTTATTTGTGTGTTTTTAGGAATTTGTTTGTTTTCCTTATTGCAGATTTACAAAGACACCGTACTGATGTATATCTCCGAGCTCATAGGACGCCCCGTGCTGCACCTCTCCTCTCTCCACTCTGGGTTCTCCCATGATCAGTTCACACAGCACACATGTTCCAACAGGATGTTTTGCTCTCCGCACATGGCTCATATTTTCACTCATATTCCGATTCCTTTCAGCTCCCTGCGCTCACATGCCACAGATTATGCTGCATTGTTAGTCTCAGTCTTCGGTTGCTGTGAGGTTAATAACCAAACACACTGTATAAGTTAGTTGTCGTTATTTGTGTCTCTGAATCATGTCGTGGCCTCGTTTGACCTTCTTGTTTGACTCTGACCAAAGTTTTTTTTACTTGGATCTGAATATTTGAAGATTCAGAACCAAGCAAAGTTTTATAGTCTGTGTTCTGTTTGAATTCATCTGTTGTAATACATCTTTGATTTTGTGTTTTGGCGAAGGTGAGACTGGATTAGAAATGTTCCTGAGACAGATTCCGAAACCTGGACTTTGCATATCAGTCAATAAGGAGGACTGATCCAATACCTATGCGTGACGATTGCTATCATTGTTGAATGTGCTGTTACTAGTGTTGTTATTGGCAACCCCCCCCCCCCCCGAAACTAAGGTCTTGCTCACAGTACACATGGCCATTTTACTTGTGGAACATTCCACAGTGAAACCTTGCCAAATGCTGACATTTTATTCGGTTCTGGTTAATGTTACTCTCCTGCAAATCACTTCCCCTTCTTCACAGCTCTCATAGCAGTACTTGCCAGTGGCAGTAAAGTGCAACTGCAGCTTTGGTGTGACGAAGAAGTGATTTCTGGGAAAAGAAAATTGCTGTTTTATCTGGCTGAAACTAATTCACTGTTTATCAGATCGGTGCATCGATTTGCATACTCGTCGATGTCCAACCCAACATTTTTGGCAGTATTGGAGGTGTTTTGGATGCTTGGTATTGGAAAATCTCTAAGCTGGATGTACGGAGACTCGTTGTCATGAATTAATACTATGAAAATCATATTCCATTCGGCACAGAATAAAAAGTGTTATTGAACTAGTGTTATAATGAGCAGTTGGTGGTGTTTGTTGTGTAATTACTTGATCTGACTGTCGCATGGCTCTGCTGTAGCTACGCACCTTTTGTCACTGACACCATCCACACAACTCAGGCAAATCAGATGGTCTTCTTCTTTTATTCCTTCTTCACGCATGCATCGTATTCTTCATAGAGAAAACATCTGTTACACATCCATGACAGTACTAGTTGAACATTTAAGCAATACAGAATGATCAAAAGGAGTTTAGCATCATTACCAAGGAGAATTTCCTCATGCAAATTTCTATATAAGTGGCATTTTAATTGGTTTGCCACGTTCCCGGTTGCATTAATTTGCCACTGAGACTTTACTTTACCGTTGGGATCTATTATTGGTTATTTAATGAAAGACTAGAAACCACAGAGAAAAACAGCCACTGACCTGCTTCTGCTAAACTGTCTCAGTAGACGAGTGGGGGGGAAAAACAGGCTGTTAGATGTTACTGCTCGTCTTTTTTTGTTTGTCTTAGTTCTTACAGGAAACGTTTCCAGTAACCGGGTCTTTCATAATCTTGGATAACTGCAGGCCACCTAGGAACTGAGAGCTTCCGTCACAGCTGTTCCTCACGAAACTAAACAGTGCCCGTGCCAGTAATATTCATTTTCAGTGTTAGTTAATCTAAGTCATTTTTAATTAGTTATCCTGTAAATTTCACAAATGATGGCAAGTAGCCCGACTAATTCCCACAGCTCTAAATCTCAAACCTCCAGTTATTGAGTGTGGGAAGCTGCGATCAAGTGTGTTTTTATATTTTGCTTACACAACAACTGGAATTACTAAGAGGAATTGTTTAAAACAGAGGTCTTCAACAGTCTTTTTTTTTTTTTTTTTTTTTTTAAACCAATTTTTATCCCACGAATTTTATTGTCTTTAAATACACATTAACATGAATCCAACATATTGGCAGAAGACGTTATCTTTCAGTCAGCAATGCACACATTCAGTGACACACAGGAGCTCTCTCAAGCTGGGCACCGGTTCACTCACAGCACGAGACTAGCCTAGACCTGTCCCTCCAAGCCTCCTGTACACAAAGAGGAGGACCTCTTAAAATTGTGTATTAAAAACACATTTTATACAATATATATATATAGTAGGGGGTCCCTGCTCTATCTCTCCATCAGTTTGGGGGTCCTTGGCCTGAAAAACGTTGAAGACCCCTGGTTTAAAACTATTGTAGAATTGTTTCAGCGATGGTCCTAACTCCTCACTGAGACGTGTCAGTGTTCTTTGGCGAGCCGCACGTCATTTCCACTGTCTTCACCATTCTCGGCATGATCTGTCATCTGATTATCCACAGGCTGCGTCACTGCGAGCATTAGCCACTCGGTAACACTGCTGTGACTTTAAACAAAACCTGGCGGCTCTGGAAGCTGCAGAACAAGTGTCAGAACTTGTTTTCGCAACTTTATTTCATCATCTGTGACGGTTTCCATCTGTTGATCTCTTTGTAAATTTGTCACAACTGCGTTTCCAGAGTAGGGCATGTATTTAAAACATGGGCCTGCAGTAATTGGATGTGTCACAGGTTTACTTTTGTGGGTAAAAATACTGAATTGGACATCGTCCTGTTTAAATTGAGGCTATGCAGATTAAGCGGGATAAGAATGACGGAAGGGTGATAGTTGGCGGTTGGAATATTTCCTTCATTTCTTTGACCGCTTTGAGAAAACAGATTTGAGAATCCTGTGAAACTATCGTGTTCCTCTGCGTTGGACATCAGTCTCTGAACTACGTCCTTCTTGAATTTCCTTCAAATCATTATTTATCAGCTGAGTGCTGAGCTGAGCAGTTTACGTACACAAACCTCATTTTCAAAATATCACCAATTCAGCCAAGTCAGGCCACTCCCCATGTGTTCGCAAACCGCGGCCTGTTGACTGGGCAGCCTGCGTAAGTACACGTGTTCAATTCTCCCGATAACTGCAGCAGCAATGGTTGGAAATGAAACTGCTCAGCGATGGTTTTCATTTTCTGTGTTTCTCCTTTTGAAATGTAGTGTTGACAGTAGGAGTTATAACAATGTTTTTCACACCCAAGTTTAAAATGGTGATTGTCCTTCAGCTCTGCGTGCAGTGCTACCATTATATATTCTTTCTAAGGGCAACGGTGTATACATTACAATAAATTTAGCATAAAATAGTATCTAGAGAATATAAGTTTCCATTAAGACTCATTCTTACAGCCATGACATTTTCAGTCTGAAGGAGAAAACACCATCATATATCATCATCCATCTAATAATTCCAGAAATCTGTCTGTCTGCATTTGGCTCATATATCTCCAGAACCGTTGGCTTCACACTTGCCATGTGTATAGATAAGTGCAGGAGGAAGTGCAGTGTTGTATTTGGTGCGATTTGTACAGGCAATGTTTCAATAATAATATACTTTGAATATTTGTATCTTGTATATAATTGACGACCAGCGCTCTGGACTCATTTTAATGTAATTGACATCGTTGATCATAACAGGGCGTTCACAACAATTGAAATGAGAACATACTTATTCATTTTCTGCCCTTCACAGTTTCCTAAAGCCCAAGGTGACATTTTCAGATTGCGTGGAACAACAATCTAAACAATAAAGATACTGAATTTACTTGAGTTGATTGTATAAAAGTGGATTGATCTAAACAGTCTCTGATGAACGTTCAGTCGACTCAGCGATACTTTTTCTTTAAGCTATCATATCGTTCTCTTTGAGCAGCGAGCTCAGCTTTTACGACTGAACTGTTTAACCCGGATCGACTGTGCTGGTGCTCCTGACCCAGATTTGCGCAGACAGCAGCAGCTCCATCCTGGAGAATGCTGGCTGATATGCATCATTAAACCTCCCCTGTTCTCCCAAATGACAGAGGAACATGAGAGTACTTCTTGGAGTGCAAAGATGTATTTTGCATCAACAGAGCCGCCCGCAACTTGAAGGATTTGCAGATGTGTCTTAGTGACTACAGGCCCCGACTTTCTTTGGTCGTGGGCCCTGGGTTTCTATCCAGCCCACTGTATCAGCTGCGGATAGAGTTTCTTGGCTTTTTCACCTGTTTGGGAAAACTACTTTAAAACACCAGTGCTCTCTCTAAGTGCTTATTTAGTTTACAGGTTGTTCACAAGTTTTCATATACTGTGGTTCCCAAGGCCGGCAGCGCACTGTGTGCTGACAGACGGATTTCAAACGTGCGAACGCCTCTTTTGAAGAAGTGCGAAAACCGACACCAGTGGACTTTAGTGTGGTACGAAATATTCCATTAACTGCTTCTGTAATATGCCCAAATATTTTCACTGTATCCATCAATTTGTTACACGGAAGCTGAATCCAATCTCTAGGATTATAGAAAATGACTTGGAGAATATAACGCCGTTACTGCAAATGAGCAGCGCGTGTCCCGGTGCCAAAGACAATATCCAAAGGAACTGAGAGCCGCTGTGAGTGCGAGTGAAGATACTGTGACACTCTGAGGTGACCAGATAATCAGTGTGTGATTTGGCTGTGTCAACTTTACACCGGGTTCCTCGGAACGGATATTTATTTCTTCTCTTTCTCCGTCTCTCTCTCTAGCTGCCACAGAGGGGAGAGTCAACGGCGGGGAGGATTTCTTCCAGAAGGTGAGTTTGTGTGTAGTCTGCGTTTGGGTCGTGTTTGCTTTGTCTTCCTCGTCTCTTTCGCTCCAGCCCCCCGAGCAGCACTTCTCTCTCTCTCTCTCTCTCTCTCTCTCTCTCTCTCTCTCTCTCTCTCTCTGTCTCTCTGTCTCTCTGTCTCTCTGTCTGTAAGGCTGCAGATGTCGGGTGCTCCTCCGGTCACTCATCCAAACAAACAAAGACAATAGAACGAAAGTGACGTGAAGTCACTCCGGGGCTCTGATCCTATAACACAGCTGACACAACACACTGAGCCCCCCCCCCTCTCTTACATAATGTACCATAGTAAACCAGATCATCTCTGCAGTTTAATAGGAGAGAGCAGTTAAACACAGGCTTGACCAGGACAGAACTGCCTCATTGACTTTGTCACTCATTTAATTAGTTAATGTGATAAAGGTTTATTACATGCAATGAAACAAGGATCCGCCTCAGTAATTTTAAATAGTGTCGAATGGGAATTCTTTACTCGGTGTGTGACCGTGTTGGTTTTTGCGGTAATTTTGAATTAATGATCTTTATTGCAAGCTATAACTACAAGGATTTTTATTAAGTTTGTGACCTATTAAAGCTTCTATGTCCTTAATAAATAAATTATATGTGAACATTCATTCATCTTGCTGCTATTAGTTTCCTCAAGTTTTATTGTCTAGTCCTGATCATGGCTGATAGCTGATAAATATCAACTTTATAAAACAATAAACATGCGTGTGAAAAATTCCCCAATAAGACAAAAAAATGCTGCTTTCATAAATGACAATTTGCAGTTATTAATCAACTAACTTCATTAAAAATCAAATTCTTTTAACAAAAATCTGCATCTACGCCTTTGTTTAACGAAATATCTCCGTCCAGTTTTGCAAAATATCCGCATTAGTGTTGTTGAAGCACCAGTGCTCCATTGTACACTTGCTCACATTTTTCAAGGTCGGTCAGTTGTTGGAAACTTTGCCTTTGTTCCTCTGAGGCCGTCTCAGTGTTTTCTCTCACTTCTTGTTCTCCTCGTCACTGAAGATGGTTCTTTATGACTCTGTGTTTGGGTCGTTGTCGTGCTGCAGTATTAATTCTGGCCTCCCTCATGGCATGTGATGAATAAGAATCCGAACTTTTGAAATCTACTTTTCAAAGTGCCGTGTATATATCCATCGGAAAATAATTCATCTTGGTAAAATTCTTATTCCATATTTTCTAACTCTAATCTTGACACAGTTCATTGTATTTTTGAAGCAAAATCTGACCACAGTTGGCTTCATTATTAGGAAAAACAGACATTAACGGCTTTGGAGTGAGAACATGTCTTGTGAATTGGCAAATAAATAATTCTGATACACCCCATTGAAATCATTTAAACCCTAACGTGTGTGTGTGAGTCGTGTCATGATAAATGAAGTCATGTATTGAAATGAATCTGAAAATAATGAAAACGGTCACATGTCAATCATCACAGTCGAGTATTAGCGTTAACTGAGTTTCATAACCACGGAGGTATCCTGTTAATCATGTGGTTTTCCTTTTAAGTGTCCGAAGTGGATTTGTTTGTGTTTCCTGAGAATGTTTAAGTCCCTCTATAGCATGTTAATGGGCTGTAATGAAATAAATGATGGACGGCGGTTTGTTTTAGTACTCCCCTTTTGTCTATTTTCCGTATTTGGTTTTGGAGGTTAGGAAGCTTGAGTTAAATGTCAAAGAAGGAGGCAATTTAACTGTCCCTGAAGCAGTTTTAAAAAAAAAAACAAGTAATGCAAACCAGGCGCCTTGAGATTCTGCTCCATGGAATTTTAACAAGAGCTGTAGATGTACTGAAGCTGTGTCTCCACCTTTTTTGGTTTGGATGTAACTGTAAAGTTTAGATGTTCAATGTAGGTGTGAAGACTGAAAAAATATGGCTGCTGGCGCATCAACTTCTACCGGTCGTGATTTTTTGTTTTTGTTTTAAGTCCCTGGCTTAAATATTGTCACAGTTCAAAGAGTCGGTGGTTAGCAAAGGTTAAATTGTCAATTATGAATTTAGTGTGCAGCTGTTTGGGTTGGCAGGCTGGTGAGCCTGGTGGAGGAGGAGGAGTACATTCATGTTTTTACTGTAGGTTTTCCATTTGGATATATACAAGGTAGGGTCCCTCTTGATAGCGTGATCACCATACATGCCCAATTAAAGCCAGGAAAATAAACCCAGAGCGCGACTGGAACGGTATTGTTGAAAGAATATGGATGAGGTATGTGTGTGTGTGTCGAATACCTTGAAGTTGATGAAAATGGAAATTCCTAGTTGGACCGCTTCCTGCCTGTCCAACACACCCATGTACTACACACACACACACGCTTGGACTAATAAAGAACAACGCTCTCCCTCATGTGAGGCGGCGTTTGCTCATTTCTGACGCACTCTCATGAGCAAAGCTTTGGGAATGAGACCAAATGTTTTTTACTTGTTTGCCATGAAAGCACGAAATAGGCTTTTTTATTAAAAATTTGCCCTTTTTAAAGATATTTTTATATCTCACAGTAACTTATGTGTGATTTGCTCCTGCATTGCCACTGATTTTAACAACTAGTGAAAACTTGCTGTTGTGTTAGAGGGTTTTGATTTGTGTCCCAAGATACTGATGTTAAGACAACATAGGGAAAAGCTGAAGTGTGTGTGTGTGTGTGTGTGTGTGTGTGTGTGTGTGTGTGTGTGTGTGTGTGTGTGTGTGTGTGTGTGTGTGTGTGTGTGTGTGTGTGTGTGTGTGTGTGTGTGTGTGTGTGTGTGTGTGTGTGTGTGTGTGTGTGTGTGTCCCCTTCCTTTATAGTTATTTCTAACAAACTTTATGGTTAACCTGTAAAACATAAAACCTCAATTTCATTTCTTTGTCAAAAGGTTTTGATAACATTGAGAATTATTGCCAATGTTGTTTTTAATGTATATATCGATCAGTTGCAGTATTGGAAAAATGTTACTCCCTTGTATTGGTATTTGGATCAACCCCCCAAAACATCTGTCCGCCTCTTATGTACGGGAGGGTTTTAAGTCAGAGGACATTAATGGGGGATGTAGAGTCTAGTATTTGATTGAGCTTTGTCACTTTAATGATGAGGAATTATTTAAAAATAGTTGAGTTATATCGTCTGAAAGGATTTCCCCTGTATTTTAAGGCACAGAATCTGAATCATATTTCCTTTTCAGTTGTTTTTCTCACTCAGTAGAAACTAGAGGTGAACCAACGGCCACAAGCAGGAGACCTCATGACTGTGATGATGACTCTCCCTCCTGAGAGGAGCCATGTGGTGATTTCTGATGCACGTGCACTCTAGACTTTGGGAATTAGATTTGGTCGTTTCCTCAGCAGTGAGAATTAGAGTTCAGTCTCTGACGAAAGCAACGTGAGATGGTCCACCCCCGCACTTTCTCCCCTGTTGCTCTTGCTCCCTCTTTCTCAGAGTCTGCTGAACTTCCTCTCAGTCCAAAGAAACATGTTTGCAATAGAGCGCAAGCAGTCCTCCCTCTTCATGCAGTCAGTTGAAAAGTATAAAGGAAGACGTGATGAAGTGGGACCACAGGAGGGTGCCACAGCTGGGAAATTAGCCATGTGCACGGCCCTGCTGCTCACATGGGGGAATCTCACCAGCTTCATGCCCCTCTTTCTTTTCCATCTGTGGTTTAGTCTCAAATCTCAGTCTCATGTTTTCCCTCCCGCTCTCCCCTCATCGCTGCTCCGCCCTCCTGCTGTTTTAATGTTATTTCATCATTTCACTCCATCAAACCACAAGTGTGTCATTGTTATCAGTCTGTAAAACGGGGATTTCTCCACAAATTAAATGCTCGATTGTTGAACAGAATGAAAAAAAACGTGTCATTGGACTGTTTTTGCAGTGAAAGTTTTAGACTGAACTGTCGCAGCATCAAAACCAGGACACAGACCAATTAGCTGTTTGGGGAGCTGTGTGCGATAACTGGGCACCGCACCGCAGTAGAGCTCGCAGTGGCTTTGTGTTGAGAGACTCCTTTGAACCCCTATAGTCACTTCATCCCTCTTCCATGGCTCCTTCCCGGGAGTTGTGGTTTGCGTGAATAGAGCCAGACATGACATGTAAGTGCCAGTGCACTCTGATCTCAGGCCAGGCGTAATTCATTTCATTTGGTTTTATAGCATTTGCACATCTCACGTTTCTGGGTGTTGAAAGGAACAAAAAAAAGGTTAGAATATTTGGGTGACAGAAAATTGTGAGATGTTGAAACAACTTGGTCAGTATGAGCGCCATCAAAGCAAACTATAGAAACTAGAACGACACTCGGTTCAGGGCATTAATGCCACCGGGGCACAAAAGGCACCTTAAATTCAATCATGCTGCACCACACACTAGAACATGTCAGTGCCTTAAAGGTTTGGTTGGGGATTTGTTTCTGAAAGACTTTTTGTATATCATTTGTTGAAATCCTTTTCAGGTCCCGACAGCCATCAATAATAAAGTTGTCTAAAAGAAAACATCTGGTGTTTGTGGGTCTCGTAGGACTGTGATAAACATGACCAGTCATTTCATTTGGACTGTATGAACTGATTGGTTGGTGTACCTGTCCATCACTAATCAACCTGCCTGCCCGAGCTCTCCCTGTGCGTGAGTCTTCTGCTGAGGAGGCGTTCTCGTGTTTTGGGGGCGTAGCTTTGACGAAGGGGCCGCTGGGAGGGGGTGGGATGTATCTGTTGCGTTTTCTTTTTCAAAGTGTAGCCTGCTCTTGCTTAAGCGTCTCTTGGATTACCAACCCTAGATTCAAATATGCCAATTTGTCATCAAGACCCATGAATAATTCTCTGGGAAATAATCAAAAATCGTTCAAAGTGGAAAAAGAATCCTGGATCCACACAAAAATGTTCTGTCGTGTTCCATCTTTCCACCAAGTTTCATGCAATTTGCGTAATCCTGCTGACAACAAACCAAAAGTTACTTGGACGGGGGCGAAAATCTTTGATTCAAATCTTGACGCAAAGGAGAAACCTTCTGCAGATGTTGTAATTTGAGTTGCTCGTCTATAACCGTATGTTGGTATTAGACCCGAGGTGTAATGGGGCTTTACCTGCAAGTTAGCACTCGGACTGTTAACATGAACTTGGTTATGACTGAGTCTCAGGGGGTTGGTCCAGTCTGAGCTGACAGATTTCAGCTCTTTTGTTCCCTCAGTCGGTCTTTACACCCCCCCAACATCCCTCGGTGCCCCCCTCCCAATCACACACACACACACACGCACACATTCCAGCTGAATAAACAGCTGCACCATTGCAGCGCGGCCCAGGAAACATACCTCCGCCATGCTGATTGCTGCTTTTTACGTACATACAGAGTCACGTGTGTTCAGCACATGTGCCGTCTTTCAGGACTTCACTGTTTGGTTTCACCCAAACGCCTCCGTGCACCAGCTGCGGACCTCTTAAGAGCCAATCATCACGTCAAGGTCGTGCCATGGAACTGATCAGAACCGTCGTCATTTATGTATTTATTCTTTTCAGCATAGGTGGGGCGGCGGAGAGGAACACTAAATGCGTAGGTAACTCAATTTGCGCAAATATCTTGACCCATTTGAGAGGTATTTGCTCGCTCCTTCGTAAAAATAAACGGCGTCCACCCTTTTAAAATGGTGTGTGGTCTGTTAGAAATCAGTCCCATCTGCAGGACGCTGCCAAGAACAGCAACACTGGACAGGAAACAGGTCTCTCCGAACAAAGCCCTTTAGAGAAAAAGTTGATGAGGCATAGGCCATATAGTTTGATAATTCAAGTAAAGTGTGATGGGAGTCACCTGATATTTTTGCTGTTTCTATCGTAAGCATTTACTGGGTTTGTTTGGTGTTAAATGTTTTTGCATAGTTGGTAAATAAACAAGTCTATTATTCTTGTAAATTTCTACTTTTAATGACATTTTTATTCGGATCTCTGTTCTCTTCTGTAATTCCAACAACCTCCGAGTCGCAGTCATGTTTTACTTCTTTCACTTTTAATCTGTTTTCCAAGAGACAGATTTTTAAGATCAAAAGCCAAACAAAACAAAAAGTTGGAGGCAAAGTGAAGGATTTTCTCCTTATCACAGAGAACAGAATGTTTTAATGTTGCTCGTGATGCGTCCAGCTGTTGGTGTGAACATGTGACTTCAGTCGATGACGGACAACTGTTTTGGCGTATTAGTGAATTAATGTCTTTCCCCACATATAACTTACCAAACGATGTTGAGGTGGTAGATTCTCCAGGCTTTTGCCTCCGACTGCTGAACCCTGTAACACGGAAATCATCAGTTGTTGGTTTGACGACTGAAATTCATTACGTGTAAAAGTGAGAGACTGATGATGATGGTGCAGCAGGTTTCTGGTTGAGGGGGGGGGATGATCGGTGAGAACTATGCTTGGCTTCGTCACTTTAATGATACCATAGAAGAAGAATTTACTAAATTAGCCAAGATCATCAGAAAGGAATTCTCCTTTATTTCCACAGCACAGAATGATAATCAGATTTATTTTAGTTTTGTTATTTTGATTCAAACTGGAATCAAACACCACAATCAGGAGACGCAATAAGAAGTAAGGATGTTTCTGTCTGTAGGTAATAATGATAACAACCAAAGGAATTCAGTGATGAGCCAAGAGATGAAGAGGGAGAAGGAATAATCTCACAATAAAACACATTGGTTATACGAATGTGTTTTGCAATTATTTTATTGGGTTACACTTACGTGTTTTTGTGAGCAACTTAAGAATCTCTCACTGCAAAAGTTCTTCCATCTGGTTGTGATAAATCTAAAGATGCTTCGAAAAAGTTACACTCCTAAGTCCAGGTTTTATTTTGGTTTTCTAGTAACAGAGGTTTCTCAGGCTGCCGCTCATCACGGCTGTTCACTTTCACCTCGGCCAAGGAGGTTGTTTTTTTCTGTTTGTTTGATTTTAAGCAGGATTACACAGCAAGTAGTACTAAAACAAAGGGAAGGGCGGGCCATGACCCGAGGAAGAACCCATCCGATTTTGATGTGGATACGGATCGGGGGGAAGATCCTGGAATATTCCCCTCAACATTGCACAATTTTCAAAAATGTTATTGTTTCTCAGAATAATAAAAAAACAAACAATGAAATGAATGTGTTTACGAGTGTTGGCAATTTGGTTCAGATCCAAATAAAAATGTGGATCTAGTAGATTTAGATGTGGTTTCCTAAGGGGACTGTTGGGCCTTGGTGGAGGTCTGCGCTCTACTTGGTGCCATTCTAGTTAAGTGATTGTAATTGTAATTTCTTCATAGAGCCCTTTTTATTCGCTAAAGCCAACCGCTTCACAAAGAAACAGACTGGAAACAAACTAACCAGGATTAAATTAGAAAAACTAATTGGTGTATAAAACAAATTCAGCAAAAACATGTACCCTAACAATAAAAAAAAGAAATCAAATTAGAAATTTAAGTAAAACCAGGTGAGTCCAAGTAAAGAAATCACAGAGTGATCCGTCCTGATTTGCTCAGGCAGATGGTTCCTGAGCCTTCAGGCCTCGACTGCCACTGCCCCGTCCACTTTTTATAGGATTTCACAGAAAATCATTGAGGCTTGAAAGGGCTTCCAGTCAACCATCATGGACTGTGAGTAGCTAGCCGCAGAGTAAAGAGCAGAGCTGTCTCTGTGCTTTACAGGTGTGTGTGTGTGTGTGTGTGTGTGAGACTGGCAGTGGATTCGCTGTCAGGTTTTGTTTTAAACGATGCCAAACAGACTGTGCTACTTCCACAACAGCATATGGAGGAATTTAAGCACTTCCCTTTTTGATTTGTGCACCGGTTCCTCTCGGTGTACAGGCTGTTGTTTTTGTATATTTTTGGCAAGGAACAAGAGCTGAGATAATTCAAACATATTTGTGAAAAAAATTAAAAGGCTGTGAGTGGCTGCTGCAGTGTTAATAAAACTAATAAATAATCTTCATAGGAAGCACTTATGGCTCTTAATGCACCTCCTCTCACATTTGAGTTACACTATGCTGCTTATTGCGTTAATGCACCGGACCACCAAGGAATATGAAGAGGTAGCTCATGTAATGGGTCGAGGGAATCCTCAGGTGCATGATCACGTGGCTTCGAGAACTTTTGAGAGCTTTTAAGAAATTCATATTCTGAAAGCACAAACCCCTGGAAAGTACTAAAACAAACAAACCACAGGGCCCTTGTGAAAACAAGGATAGTGCACGTTGAGGACATTGTGAGACACGGCCTCCCTCCTTTTTTAAGGTTGGGTGGTTTTTTCCTCTTGTATTTTCTTCCCCCTTCATATTTTTTTCAAAGGGTTTGTTTGTGGGTTTGCAGCCAGAAAGCCAAGCGATGCAAGTTTTCCTCTGGGTTGAGAAGAGGAGCAGGAGATCGGGGGAAAGACTTGTCCTGATTGGACCGTTGACAGCATCTTCACCGGCACCTTACACCGGCAGCACTTTGCTTTTTTTCACGTCAGGACATATGCTCCTGGTTACAATGACTAGACTCGTCAAAAGGCTCTCACGTTAATTGCAGTTGGCATTTTTCACATGTTCCGAAGCCAAGTGCACTCCTCCGACTTCTCCGGGTTCCATAACGTATGAAGAAGTCGCTCTGTGCCACTTTTCATCATGTTAGGCTTTTCTTTGTTGCTGCTAATAACTTGTTTCATATGTTCTCCTAAAGTCAACAGAGTTAAAGTTTGCTAGCACGGGCGAATCAGTGAATAGTTTCCCAAACATCATGCTAATCCAAAGCCACATTAAGGCGCTGGAGAAAAAAATCTACAAATTCCAATATAATACTGACGAGAGCCCAGTGGTTACTAGGGTTTTGTTACTGGTATTAAAGCATAAAACTGGAATTGCACTCTGTAGAATGCATACATCAGCTTAGAGCCAACAGTCTCCTCATGAAACCACATTTAAATCCTCTAGATCATGATTTTTATTTGGATCTGCAGCAAATTGCACACAGTCATAAACGTCAGTCCCCTAAATACCAGATTAACAAAAAAAATCAAGATCAATTTGTGGATTTCTTTTTCCTGCGAAATCTGTTTTAATGTAAAAATGTCCGATCCCTAATGTCTGGACATTATCCGGAGTTTAAGTCTGAAAACGACCATATTTAATCAACATAAACTGAATGTAGGCTGATGATCTGTTATTCTTCCGCCAACTTAAATACTTCAAACTGACAGTTTTCTCCTATGAAACTATATAACCATGAATGTCAAGATTGATAATCAACATGTTTGTTTGCTTGTGTTTAACATGTGTGTTGAGCTAACGTCCGTCCTCCTTCACTCTGTTCCAGATCATGGATGAGACCCAAACGCAGATAGCCTGGCCGTCCAAACTCAAAATTGGAGCCAAGTCCAAAAAAGGTAACTTTTTAAAATTTCCCACGAGGTGTTTTCATCATGTTACATTTCACGACTTTCCTTGAACGTATCACTTCACCGCCTTTCACCAAGGCTCACAATTAATTTGTTAGACGGCAACAAGACCAGCAGCTGGACTGAATGTGCGAATCTTAAGCTTGCAGCTCAGGTTAATGATTACGAGTCACTGTTGTTTTTAACCAGACATATGTTCTCAGCAACGTCACTGGTCTGTCATTAGTAATAAGTCAACGGAGAAGATGAAAGCTCGCATGTTTTCTGTTGCTCACAAGCACGACATTTCATCTGCACTGAGGAATTTGGGAGTTTCTTGTATGAATCTCACACATTTATTGGCCGAGGTTGTTCCTGCTCTCTTACCAATAACAAAAAAAAAGACCATGGTTATTTAAAGCTGTTCCGGGAGGGGGTGAGGCGGGGTTTAAGACGAGTGGGGGGGTGCAGTTGTGCCCGCTTTGTTGTTCTCAGGAGGATTGCGAGTGTGTGCGTCCTCCAGCCAGATGTGGAGTCCGATGTCATTATGTAACTTCCTCACTCACTCGCTCTCTGTACGGGAAGGAAAGTTGACGTGGTTCCATCAGAATCTCAAACATTTGTCTCTCTGGATACTTAATCAAACTGCAAGAACTGGCAACCCACTCGCACACACACACACAATCATTTATTTGACCCAAGTATTATTTCATTCACAAAACTCGCATCCAGTACCACCTGGGAAGGATGTTCTGTTCACGAAGTGAGAATATAAAAAAATCGGACCCATGATTTGGCGCATGGCAGATTTTTTTTTTATCTCTCTGCGTTACGTAAACGGAGAGGAGAGGAAGAGTGTTGGGTAATCAGCCCGTTGTCTTATGAGACGTGTGAGTGGTCCGACCACCTGGGCTCATGGGAGGAGGGAGCGAGTGCAAGAGAAAGGACAAGATGACTAGATAACATATCTTCTTACTAATTCCACACATGTCTGTTTGTGGAACGCATCTCGTGAACCGTTCATCTAATCAGCTTCACACTAGGCTTGTCTATGGTTAATTACAGAGGGAGGTGCAGAACCTAGAACATGTCTTCTTCTACGTCCTCGGATAAGCCACAGCGGTTGCAGGCTACTGGGTCAAACCCTAACCCTGTCAATTGCTGAACACCCCTCTGAAATAGCTGACATGCAATACATGAAAGAATAACATCAGTTCAGTAAAATCAAGATTATAAATACGCCACACACACACGAACAGTAATTAATTAAATGCAGTTTCTTTTTATAACAAAACAGTGACTGTTAAATCTTCATAAACCAGGTGGGATTAACGCAAAGTTTTCAAGTTTCACTCTGCACCATAGACTGTTCTCTGCTCTACTCACAACGTCCAGCACACAGACAATAAAAAGTGACAGTATATTGTAGACGTGTTTGAGGAGGAGTCACTAATGACCAGGAATAATTCATTAGACAGACAGACAGACAGATGGATACTTTATTGTTCCCAAAGGAAATTAAGGAACAAGGAGGATTGAAACAGCCCATCTCAAACAGGCAGGTTTAGAACAGACACTAGTTCTATTCAATTTTAGGACAACTGAAGATGTACGAGGGGTTAAAACCTCTTGGAGGCCACCAGGAAAATGATGATCCACATTCCTGTCTCCCCTCCTCATCTAACACAGGATGTGACAAAACGAAACCCACTCTGCACTTAAAAATAGCTGATGATGTAGCTATTTTGGTGCTGGATTATTTTCAGCTATCCCGTTGGGTTTGTTCGCCTCGTTTTCCTGGAATTCTGCATCGGCGTCTTCTTTCTTGTGCAGTCTGGAACCAGTTACCCTTGGCGGGACGGCGGCTGATGCGATGGGGATTTTGTCTGTTAGTAACCTCTGCCCATGCGGGGCCGCACTCCATCAAAACGCCAGCTCCGCCTTTTCATTTATCACCTGCAGCTAGCTATGGCTGCCACCTGCATTAGTGTGATAAGGGCTGTTGTGAGCCTCTGGGGCAGGACGTTATCAGGATGCTGTCTGCGATTTAAGCAGCCATATCGCTCACATGTATATACGAGACAGCTCTGTGTTGCAACTTCTGGCCTGCCTTCCTGTTGTTTTAAAGCACCTTTTAATCCTAAAAGTTAAATGTATAATATTTCTATGCAGTAAATATTTTAATACCGCTCCCTGCTCCCTGCCATTTGTCTGTTTCAACATTTCCGCAGATGTTTTGAATGAGAAACTCCAAACCAAAAGGATTTAATTCCCTTCATTTGTGTGGTATTCTTCCAACGTAGTCCCGAGCTGGAAAAATGCTTCGGCCGTGCCAGTACAGAGCTGCAGGTCAAAAGGGTTTTTTCTCTGTCAAGTGAAACTGTGTAAAATCTGTGCGATTGAAAACACTTCACAGCTGCAAGCCTGCTCTTGTTTGTGTTTGACTCTATATGTGTTGCCTTTGCCGAATTAAGACTAAAGGTGTTCATTTCTTATTCCACAATCAATCATCAAAAAAAAAAAAAAAGCATACAGCACACTCCGCTTTAGAAAATACGGGGGTGTTCTACATCCCGGCTGCAACGCTCGTTCAGCCTGGCTAATGTTTGCCAGATGTGCTGCACAGGTTAGACGCTGGAAGAATCATACTCCCTCCAATGGTCACATGAGGCGCCACAGGAGGAAGTGTAAAAGATTTCTATTGTTCACAGCAGCAGCTCAATGGTGGGAAAGTTTCCTGGAACCGGTGTTGAGGCCGCGACGCATCTCTGACCGCTCTCGCTGCTCTTTTTCTCTTTTTGTGTTGTTTACCTGTCTCAGTCTGCAGCTTGGCTCTTCTGTTCTGACCCCTCGAATCGTCTTGGAGCGGTTGTTGCTCCCTGCGACGCGTTGTGTCTACAAGTGTGTTGAAATCGCCTGACCCTCGTGACACACTTAACAAGATCAGTGCTTGTTTGCTGGCACTCGTTGGTTCTCATGGTTCCCAGGGCCCATTAAACAGAGCGCTGGAGCTTCTTCTGATGTGTCAGAGCAACAGAATTCTTCAAACTCCGGCCACGAGCCAGGTTCTGTCGCTCTCTGAAGAAAACATGCAAGTAGAGAGCAAGCATTTTAACTTTGATCTCCAATTTATCAAGGAGGTAATCTAGACCTACTTCAAACAATCCTATCCCACTTTGGAATAGTAATTGTAGCCAAAAATAATACTAATAAAAGGTAATAACAAGAATAGCGGTGCATATAAATTGTCCGAAGATGCCCAAAAACTCCTGATTCCCATGAGATTTTCCATTGATTTACAAGGGAAAAATTCATGGCTCTTGATGGAAATAGACATGTTTACAGGACTGATATTTGCGAGTGTGAACTATATCGTGCAGATCAAAATAAAAACCTGTATCTAGCTAATGTTAATGTAGTTTCATAAGGAGACTGTTTGGCCATGGTGGAAAACCGTTGAGGATTTTTCACATGCAGACCTCTGCAAAAATGTAAACACGCATAACCAGGGGGTTCTCCAAGGTCCCAGTGACTTAGAAAAAATAAATCTGATTCAGCAGGTCCTGTCTGATGGCTATACTGTAAATCTGAGGTGTGTGTGTGTGTGGGGAGGGGTATTCCTGGAACGGGGCTTACTTGACTTCCTGCTGCACAGTACAATTAAGACGATGGGCCGTGGGTATGTAGTGTGTATTACTGTGTGTGTGTGTGCCCACATATTCACATTTTGATCCCCCAGGGGTCGTGCATGTACCGGAGCCAGATGTCGACCACAAACACGAGCATTAGCTTTCAAAACTTTAGCTATGCAGCGTTTGTTATTGTTGTTTTTTCTTCTAAGTGGAGTGTTTTGAAGCTGAGGAGTTCTGCGGAGGCAACGTTTTCTCAAGCTATTAGCTCCATAATTGCACGTTTTTTCTCTGCGTGCACTCTGTGTATTTCCACTGAACACTGGGATGTCGCAGTGTCTGCTGCGGCCTGGTATCATGACGGCTTGAATTTGCAGAAACAACGTTGGTTTTGTGCGTGTCAGTTGAGAGAGAGCGCACACAGACACACAAACACACAGACACACTGACTCCTTTGCTACTACGTCTGCAGAATCACTGACTGTGTGTTTTCTGAATGACAGAATGAGGTTTGGGAGAATGTCGTGATAAACATCACATGATTGCGTCCGTCTTGTATTGAGGCTAAATTGAAGCAGAACAATTATCTTCAGCTCACGGTGTCTCTATGGAGCTCGACTGACTCAGGGATTGTATACTTCCACTCATCTGCGTGCACCCCCCTCCCTCCCCGTGCCGTGTGGTTACTCGCCGATTTAAATGAGACCCGGCAGATATCAAAGCACCAATTACTGCTGCGGAGCTTTTCTCTGACGCGCCGTAATTTGTTGATAAATGCTGACTGCCGTGTCGTGTTTGGTTAAATGGGGTTTCACTTGTGTCCCACTTTCACATTCTATCTGCCATTCATCACCACTGACGGACTCACTCACACTGAACTGTTTGAACAGGCACACGTATTAAACACCAGCTCTGTCTCTCCCATGTTTAATGTTGCTCTGTCTCTTTTTTTTTCTCTCTCTCTGCAGACCCTCACATCAAGGTGTGCGGGAAGAGGGAGAATGTGAGGGAAGCCAAAGATAGAATCATGTCAGTCCTCGACACAAAGGTACAGTACACATCTTTATTACAATGTAGACTTCATGTTTCTGTGTGTACTTCTCTCCCTGTCTCCTCAGCTTCTCACACTTTCTTGCTTTCCAGTCAGACTGAACGTATTTCACCTCCACTGTCCCTTTTGTCCAAGTGACAGATTGCACACAGCAGCGCGGTGCAACTCGGCACCAATCTAGCCAGATACTCGCATCCTGAGCTTGCCATGTGCATGCAGGTTTCCGTTGCCATGGCAACACAAGAAATCCCCCACCTGGGTGACTGCACCGTAGCTCCCCCTGGGGGCAGGCAGTCATCCTTGCACCTTTGGAACAGCCACACACCAAAGGAGCAACACATGATTGGCTTTGTTTGCAGCATTTCATGTGGTTCTGTCACGAAGAGACTGCTGCAGTCTGGCAATCGCTGCAGAGTTATTTGACATTTTGACTTTATTTTGAACACACTTCATATTTTGTTGCTCGTTCGCTTCATTTCTAAACAACTGCAGCATGTGAGAGTGTTTAAAGGAGAGGAAATTGTTTTGGATCTTGTTGCTATTTAGGGAAGGATGCAGATGCTGAGCTGGACCGACTGACTAGCATCATTTATAATCAGAGGAGCAGGGGTGCAAACCAGAGAGAGCACTTGGGTTTGCTCCTCCTGGTTTTTGCACTTATAAAAGTCACTTGGCCATAAAAACAGACAAATTTAGATTTGAACCGAGATGGTGGGTACTGTAAAAGATTATTATAACCTGTCAGAGGAGATATTAGAAACACAATCCGGCCTCAGGGACACAATCAACTGTACAGTTTGTACCAGATGCCTGCACGCACAAGTCATTTGGCCGATACAGCAATATTTTTCACAAATAAATGTGGTGTAGGACATCTACGGGATAAAGTTCAATATTTGGTCAGACGCTGTGGCTTTTTTCAAATTGCCTTGTTTCTGCCGTTCTCATACACCTTATATTCACAATCCACTCACACATCCATGGTAAAGTGTTATCGATCTTCATTTCACCCCATCCCTGTCTTCTCTGCTCATTAGAGTAACAGGGTGACGCTGAAGATGGACGTCTCCCACACAGAGCACTCCCACGTTATCGGCAAAGGCGGCAACAACATCAAGAGGGTGATGGAGGAGACGGGCTGCCACATCCATTTCCCCGACTCCAACAGGAACAACCAGACGGAGAAAAGCAACCAGGTGAGTGGAGCTGCAGACATGGATTCACACAGTGCAGACACACCGGGTCAATTACGAGTGGAGCGAGATGTTTCCTGCTGAGTTTGCTTCTTTGAATCTTTAATCTTAAAGTCTGTTGCGTTCTGCTGTCTCGACTTAACTGTCATCATCTCTCTGCAACAGGTTTTCTTCATAGCTTCGGTTGTTGGTTTTTCCCGTTCTGGAAAATGTATTGGATCTCTAGTCTGTTCACTGAGTGTCACAGGGTCTCAGACTGGACAGGTTGCAGAGAGTTGGTGGACTCGGCTGTTTAGTTTGGCCGACCCAGAGGAAGCCAGCGTGTTTTGGCTGGACTCGCTAGAAGAGCAGTAGGATCCTGCTGTAATTACCATCAAAGTTTAGTACGAGTATTTGAGGAGAGCTCGCTGCCAGGCACGGCATCAGAACCGCATGTTTGCCAGGTGCTCTACAGTTCACCTGTGAAAGTACTGACAGGTTCCTTTTTTAACTTTATCCATTTTGACCTCATCTCTGTGGGTTTTGCATTACGTGCACCCCATTAGACATCTCAGAGCATCTCACAGACAGTCGAACCGCCTGCAGTCTTACTGTAATGATGCAAGTACAGGCTGATAAGTAGCAAGAGACTCCTTCATTAGACATAGGAGCCCTTAAGCAGTGTCTATTCAAAGGCTTTCTCACTGCAGCAGAAAGCATCTTAACAAGCACAGTGATGCTGATGAGCGAATATATATATATATATATTTTTTTAAAGATAAAATGGTGTTCACAGCACAACCAATACCCTGCAGTTTGCATGTGTGTGTGTGTGTGTGTGTGTGTGTGTTGTTCTCTCATTTGTGAAGGTAATGAAGGCCAGAGTGTTTTAGTAATAGTATAGACAAATAAAATGTGTATTATTTTGCATTGGTTAACCAACTCTCAATGTTTCCTGTTCTCAGTCCTGTTCTCAGTTTCATTTCTCTTTCAAAAAAAGCAGGTTTTGATTTTAACCCGGAGCAGAAACACTGGAGCAGCTCTTGGTTTGTTCCACATCGATAAACGGTTCCCTATGAGCGAGGGGAAAGAAAAAGAGACGAGAAATCTGACAAGAGTCTATGTAGTCCTGTTTTTTTTAGCCTCATCTCGGTGGTTTTGTTTAAAAGAAAATCACTTGAATTGTGAGGGTGACTTACTGATTATGATGTTAGAGTCATGGCATCATTAGTGATGTGGTTCATGAATATAAAACGTTAGTTTTAAGTTGAGAGGAAAATGTTTCCTGTTGTTTGTCCTAGATTTTGCTCTTAACACTGAAATCAAGTGCAGCTATATGCAGTGATGTGAGCCTGGTGAACTGGCAAACGGATTTACATTTGTTGCTTTTTATTGTGAACAGGTGTCCATCGCAGGGCAGCCAGGAGGGGTGGAGGCGGCTCGAATGAAAATAAGGGTAAGTTGGAACCCGGCCACGTCTGTCCTGAAGGGATACTCCATCTAAAGTCCAAAGTTTTGAGTATCAGTCATTTCCTGCCCTGCAGGCTTGTAAGTTTGTAGTTTTGACCTTCATTCAACAGGGCGATAGCGTTCCAAGAGAAGAAAATATCAAAACATCCATATAAAAACTTTTAAAACCCCTCCTGCAACATTGTGCTCACTGTGCTCATAACAGGCCTGTTTCTGCCAAATATACGTCTGCTGCTGCTGCAGTTTGGACACATGACGACATGTGGATTAGTTTCACAGATTGTTGTGAAGTCCCATTATATTCTATGTATGACAGGTGGAGGATAATACACCAGCGTCCTTTGTCTGAGTTCAGTCAGACTTAAAGGTACAATATGTAATTTCGGCCACTAGGGGTTCGTCAATCAAAACCATAACAAAAGATCTAGTTTGATGATGTCGAGAAGCAGTGTGGGATCATGGGAGTTGTTGTCTTCTCCACCATTGCACGTTAAAATCCATCTGATGAGGCTTTAGGATTAATCTCTCATTCAGGAAATATAAATTATTCATATCTTTGTTTTATAAGTGCATGGCTGAATAAAACCAGCAGCAGAGATGGAGGGATTCTGTTGAAGTTAACTGATTGGTTCAGGAGTTTCCCTTTTAAAACAGATACTTCCTCAATTACCAGACTCGACACAGCCAAGTTCACTATCGAATCATAGGAATGGAAGAGCGCCAGTTTTATAGTAGATAACCGTGCACTCCAGGGACAGTTTCAGCACTTCCTCTAAGCCACGAGCACTCTTCCTAAATTATTCCCAGACCACTTCTCTAGAACATTTATTGAAATACAGGCCTTTTCACCGGCCAATCTCCAGCCTGCGTCCAAGCCTCATCTCCCTCTCGAGTTTCATTCTGACTGGAAGCTGGACCTCCAGCCTCGGCTCTGTGGGCAGAGGGTCTGCATGCTCACGTGCACTGTTAACGGCCCTCTACTGTGGACTGACCGAGCCGTGCGTGCATGGGAGGCTGTCTGAGTGAAGTGTGTGTGACGAGGAGGGAGAGGGGGAGTGGGTGGGTGGGTGGAGAAGGTCATACTGGATATTTGTGCGGTGTGTATTGGCGAATGTCAGCGTGTATGCATACCCCCTCCCTCTCTGCGTTTAACGGTTGTTTTCATAAGCAGCAGGCCACAACCCAGTTCATCAGCTTTTTTTTCTTTTTTTTTTTGCTATGGATGGAGAAAAAGAATTAGAATCAAACCTAAACGTAGCAGCTTTGTACAAAGGGGTTTATAGTATAAGCTGTAGAGAACCACAAAGATTGTTCTGCCCTCCAAAGAACACACAGTCAGCGAATCAGAGGGCTGGATCTAAAGACAGGTTTCCCTCTCCGTCAACTGGGCGTCTTTTGATAGAACCAGACCTTGATACTCCCCTCGTTCCGTGATCCTCAATTACCTTGAATGCTGATCCATAAAACACTCAAAAGTCACAACTACACAGTCCTTCCACATGTGAATTTAATCTTTTATTAGCTTTACCACTAAACCTGGAGGCAATTTCCTCAAAGTGCAGCGAGTAAAAGGACACTTGAAGCGCTCTGGAGCACTGTACAACGCAGCTCTCCTCAAATACAATATATGCACAATCTAATCTCCATATCTTATTAATGGACACCAAATTTAACAAACATAATTTCCTTTTTTATACCAGTTATGCTTTAAAGGATTTATTTCCTGGCTTCAAACAAAGATTGGAACTAGTAGAGCGCTTTGAGAGTGTACACCTCCCCCCCAAGTCTAATTCCCCATCTCTCCATGTCAAGTCAAAGCAATGTTTCCCAATTAATTATCTAGACTGTGATGAGCCAACATATTGTCCTGCCACATTTTCATAATAACCCATAATGTTGTGTATGAGAGCGATGTTAGCGTGTGCGCACAGAGAAAGTGAAACCAAATTCCACCCATTTATTTGGATCCGCACCAAAATGGAATGGGTTCTCTCCTGATCTATACCGTATCCTCTTGCCAAATTTTGTGGTAATCCATCCAGTAGTTTTTGTGTAATCCTATCCTACTATCTGCATATTCCTCATTTTCATTCTAAGCTAATTTACCACCTCCTTATCCCAGCTTCATATTAAACAGTCGGATACATTAAGAGAGGATTTAGTGTTTCTCAAAAATCAATTTAGATTTTGGCAACACACTGTAAAATACAGAAGTCTGGGTTTATTGCAGTTTCTTGAACCCCCCCGCCCCCAATCACCACTACCCCACCCCTACGGCAGAGGTTCACCATTGCATAACATAATACAGATCAGTGTGTTTGGTCCTGGGTGGCCTTTAAAACCACATCCTCCCTCCCTTTCTTCCTGAACTTCACTAGCAAAAATGTCCCTTTGACTTGCAGATACACTGCTGTGGACATTTAAGATCGAACTGTATTTCTGAGGTCTTCTTGGGTGGAGCTCTGTTTGAGTCTGTAACAGTCGGTTGTTGAGGTGATGGATTCTCCAGGGGGTTTTCTAGGAGGTGGAGCTGACGGGCAGGTGATGAAAGCTCTGGCCAGTTGCTAGATCTTGAAGATATTGTCATTTCTCTTCATCTCTCCCCCTCGTGTCAGGAGAACTGAGGCCTTTTAATGCCGCTCTCAGACTGAATACATGTGAAACTCGTATCTGCCAGGTGAAAAAGCTGAGGTCAGCTCCAGCAGACAAATCAGTCCATTCTTCATCCAGCTCCCGACTCCTGCTGTTCAGCCTGTCCTCTCCTGCATTTCCCTCAGTGCTGACCTACATTTCTCAAGCCCTCAGAGAGCGAGTGCTGAAACGTGATATAAATGTAAGGCCAAGCGCATATGGGACTGATCAGGGATGCATTTCTTTGGTCAGAGCAATTCATGCTGCTTGCCCTTCACTGGCAGCCAAAACCATAGTGGCGCTCTGCCCAAGAGTCAGTGTTTGGATAGCGCTCCGTGTGTGCGTGTGCGAGTTCTCTGTGTGTGTGTGCACGTGAGCGTGTGTCCTTTGTTAAGTGTGTACGTGTACATTCCCTTTAGTCTGTCTGTGTATGGGTGTGTGACTCCTCTCCCATGCATACATAAGTACGTGTATACACAAAGCGAGGCCTTCCTGTCTGCATCTATTTTGTTTGAGCGACTGCTGCGATGCAGAGGACGGGAGCTAATGCCTATTGCTGCGCCTGTGGTTTGAATCGCACTCTCGAAATTAATGTATGAGAGTGAACAGAGCACAGATCTCTGCTGTTTTGCAGAATTTTAAAAGACATAGTTTGAATGACTGTGTCGCCATAATATTTAAATGAATGGCCCCAATGATCCCACCAGGGTGTACATTACAGACTTAAAGCAGACTTAGATGCCACCCTCTGCTGAAGGAGGGGTTTTGCATCAATTCACATACGTCTGCACCATTTAAAGAAATCATTTGTTTTTAGTTTGAGTAAAGATACAAGACTGTCTATTGTCTATTCTTTGTGTTTTATTTCCCCCTTTGCAGAATCACAAGGGTCAAATATCTGCAGTATTCCAGTTGTGATGTTTCATCTCCACCTTCATGTAGAAATCTGATTCATTTTCTCTCACTCTCTTTCTTTCTCTCTTTCTTTCATTCACCCCCCCCCCCCCTCCTCTTCCCCTCCAGGAGCTGCTCCCTCTCGTGTTGTCATTCGAGCTCCCCGCCATCATGCAGTCCGACCCCAGCTCCCCCACCGTGCAGCACATCTCGCAGACCTACAACCTCACAGTCTCCTTCAAGCCCCCGACGCGTCTCTACAGGGCCACGGGCGTGGTCCGAGGCTCGCAGAATAATGCCAACGCGGTCAAGGTGAGGAGAGAATTTAAATCACATTTCCTCACTTAAGTGCACTGTTGGGCCTTGGCGGAGGCAGGCGCTCCACCGAGTGCCATTCTGGTTGTTTCAGTGCTAAATGTAAATTCCAGGCCATCTGGTACATTCCATCCAAGTAAATGGAATATGGGCTGTATTTATATAGCACTTTTCTAGTCGAGACCACTCAAAGCGTTTTTTAATGCAAGTCACATTCACTCGTTCACACACGAACTCATGCAACGCTTCTATATGCAGCACATTTTTTCCTCTCACACGTCATTCAAACACTGTGGGCACAGTCGTTAGGGGCAATTTGAGGTTCAGTGTCTTGCCCTGAGGACACTTCGGCATGCGGACTGGAGCAGCAGAGGATCGAACCGCTAACTTCTAGTTGGTGGACCGATCCGCTCTACCCTCTTAAGCTACAGCCGTCTAACTTAGCACTAACAGTACAAATTTACCTCCTCAGCAAGAGACCGAATCATAAGATCCTAACAGCCAGTGTTACTTTAATAACTGAACCTGTTCTCTCTCTCTCTCTCTCTCTCTCTCTCTCTCTCTCTCTCTCTCTCTCTCTCTCTCTCTCTCTCTCTCTCTCTCTGTCTGTCTCTCTGTCTGTCTCTGTCTCTTTGTCTGTGTGTCAGTCATTTTAGATTAGATCAATATTTGCCTTCGCACCCTAGCCCCCCCCCCCCCCCCCCCCCCCCCCCCCCGTTTACACGGCGAGCCACAGAACCAGAAAAGGTTTCCAGAGCCTCACCGCGTCGAGGCCCACCAGCACTGTCGGTGTTCCTCACTTTTCTTGTATAAACTGCCTCATTACCCATCGGCACCGCAGGGGCAGGAGAGTGCTGAGAGATGTTCGGTAGCTTGAGCCGGACATTGCTCGTCTGCACGGCTCTTTTAACTCGGGCCCACTACTGGACCAGCAAGTTCAAACATCTCCCCTTAGTCACATTTCTGTTTGAAAATTGGTCTTTGAGTTTCTCACTGTTTCACTCCTGCAGCTTCATGAACATGCTGTACTTCTTTAATGCGAATGTCCAGAGCTGTGTCTAGTAAAAGGTGCCAAAGGGTCCTCCCATTATCTCTGCCAAGAAATCCTACTCACCAACTATCCTGTCCACTACTGGGCCTCATGTCAGTTGGCCAGCAACTGCATTTGCAGACCCACGTGCCTTGTAGTGCACATTCCTGTGTTCTGTGTACTGCAAATGCATAAATGTGTATGCTTCAGCACAGCCTCTGAATGTGTGGTAGGTCCGAGGGGTCAGTCGAGATGGGGAAGCGTGCCAGATGAAGCCTGGAGGAATATGTGTGCAATGTTTTGTGGTAGTGTGAGACCCTTGGATCACCATCAAGTTGCCAAAACCACCGCGGATTGTTGTGTTACGCTGGCCGCAGTGTGTAGATTCCTGTAGCACGCTGGAAATGACTGACTTTACTAGGCCAAGTGATGACTTGCAGAGGCACAGCAGAGACAGTGAGGAATTAAACTGTTCAACTGGGCAGCAGACGCTGTGGAAAATACAGTAATAAAGATAATCGTTTCCATCGGTTATATAGAAAATACTGTTCCTTGTTTAACTTGTAGAAACAGGCCACATGGTTCAACATCTCTCATTGTTCACTGGTATTAATGGATATTCTTCTGCACTAAACATTTTAATGCTCTTTTTTGAGCGTTAAAAGTGAGATTTTATTGTGTCATTACACTACACACTTAAACATTAGTGCTGAAAAGAGGTGTTTATTTACCGTTAAAATGAATGAGGTTAACTAAAATAAACAATTGACAGAACAATTTATTTATCTCACATAAAGTGACAAACACTCTCTGGCTCTTGTGAGGATTTGTTGCGTTTCTTTGTTTTTTTGTGGGTAAATTGAAGCTCTTGGGGTTTTAGACTGTTGGTTGAGCAAAACAAGTAATTTGAAGATATCACATCAGGCCGCAGGGAAATGCAAAAGTCATTAACTCTTTTCCGAGCTTGTTGCGGACGAAACAGTTCCATCCAGAAAATGATTCACAGATCATAATGAAAACGAACAGCAAAGTCTGAGAGCATATACCACCACCACGAAGGCTAATGCCATATCTCAACATGTCAAAGCAGTGTTTGTTTACCATTAATTATCCAGACTGTGGAGACCCACCATATTTTAATTTGTCCCACCACAGTTTCATAATGAACCCCCCAAAAATGTGACACTACTCGTAATAACATACGAGATGTTTAACTTGGGGTTTTGCTCATTTACTGCATTGTATAGCTCTGGATGTATTTGTTGCAATGCAGTTCTCTCTCACGCACAAACTTGTATGTCACTATTTAGTGTGTGTATCTGTCAATCATGACCTGTTGCACTTTAGCGTTTGTGTGCATCTGCCTCTGCCACTGCTGTAGATGGAATAAATTCTGTGTGACATAAAAATAATCTGTTTGGAATAATAATGAAGACAAGGCATTAACACACTTTATCCTTAAAACAATGCCGACTATAATTATTTGGTAACAATAAGCAAAACACATCTTAAGTGCAGGGAAACTTCTATTTCGATGTTATTTGAATGATTTGTCTCCTGTGGTCCTTGTTTCTCCAGAGGGGTACAGCTCTGTTGTTAGAGCACCTGGCTGGCAGCCTGGCGAGCACCATCTCGGTCACCACCCACCTGGACATCGCACCGCAGCACCACCTCTTCATGAAGGGCCGCAACGGCAGCAACATCAAGCACATCACCCAGAGGACGGGTGCCCAGATCCACTTCCCCGACCCCAACAGCCCCCAGAAGAAATCCACCGTCTACATCCAGGGCACGATCGAGTCGGTCTGCCTGGCACGGCAGTACCTCATGGTGCGTAGCTCTGTGTTTGGTTTATTGGCGTCTGCTGGTTAAGATCAATAACTCAAAACTGCTAAGCATTGTTTATGTGGTTAAAGGGTGGCAACGGCAATATATTCTTCACATGCACAGACTCCACATGCAGTGCGGTCGCTGTAATGGGATGTCATTGTTTCATGAACGTCATCATGGTATGTGTGAGTGATGCCTGGGGTTTGAGATGGGACTCAGCCACGGATGCCTTCGAGGGCTTTGACTCGATTCTCTTGGCTCTGCTCAAAACTGGCGAAATGTTCTTGTCAGTTCGTCAACAATCTGTAGCCACCTCAAAGTCGGTCTGCGTGATTTATGGCTACCACATACCTGCCAGTGAGGAGGTCACGCACATTTGCATCAGATTCCCTGCGTTCTTAATATCCCGCGTGTATGAAGATTACCCTTATTGGTGTTAATGGTTTGGCTTGACAGTAGATTTTGGCGAACTGGAATTTTGTCCCTGCCAGTAATTCAGAGGTCAGCACGTTAGCATTAGTGTTTTGGAGCATCAGCCTCAGATTTAAATTTCTAACAGCTGAAATGTTATGTGGTCATTCTTGTCTTCTTGCCGGTGACCGCTGAGGCTGCTCTTATCTGAACGACTAGAGAATATAATCAGAAATCTGTTTCAAAAATGTCCAAAAGTGATGGCTGCTTAATTACTGTTGGCTCGGAGCTTCTGCTGAGCTGGTGTGTATGAGACATCTCGTCCATAAACAGCTTTGGCTCCGTGTTTGGAGATCGGTAATGTGGGGCAGTAATTCTGCCAGAGCTGCCTTCTCTTTGTCTGCGGTCTCCCATTTGGCCCCGGAGACATTTAGCAAATGCCAAAGTTGCTGCAATGACTAAACAGGACTCTCTCCTGCTCTGGAAACAGGACACACAAGTGGGATCCTCTCACTGTCTGTCTGAGTGGGAGTGAAAAGCGGCGGATTTACGAGAGAAGAGTTGAAGAAGAGGGAGCAGAAGCGCAGAAAGCAGGGGGACTGGAGAGTCCATTGAAATAGAAGTTTAAAGAGGAGTCCGGGAGTCACTATGAAAGTAAAAGCCGTCCTGCCCGCAGCTCCGCACTGTGTGATTTGGCCTCTTCCAGCCAGACTGTAGATTACAGCTCTGATCCCAGGCCCTGTCACAGCCATCCTGCTCCTATACTCTGCTGCTAATTACACCCACTCACAATAGGAGCGCTGTCCAGCTCTCGGCGCAGAATATAGATGTCTGTGGCACTTGCGGTGGTGATCATGCAAAACAGATTGCCCTCTTGGCGGAATTTCCCCAGCCCAGTGTGGGATGGATCCAGCAGTGAATCTTGTATTTATTGGTATATGGCGAACATGTAGGTCTACAATGGTGAACTATAAAGAAAACTTTACTACTGTTGTGAGAAACGGCTGAATATAGGAACAAAGATGCATTACGGTCTGCTCCTGACCAAGAAAACACGTATTTTTGTTGATGCATTTGATCTTTGTTTGCTCCCGCAGGGCTGCTTGCCTCTGGTATTAATGTTTGACATCAAAGAGGACATCGAGGTGGAGCCTCAGTGTATCACAGCACTTATGGAGCAGCTGGACGTCTTCATCAGTATCAAACCAAAGCCAAAGCAGCCCAGCAAGGTAAGAGACCAGGCCTGCACAGTCACACCGCCCACTAAGCTTTAGGGAATTGTTAAATGTTGAGATATTGACTCAAATAGTTCAACTTTTGCTTTGATTGAGATTTAATAATTTTGCCCACTGGTTGGTGGTGCCCAGTGGATGGTTCCCAATCACTTTGGTGTTCCCTTCAGATTCCTCTGGGGCCAACATGAGGTGCAAGTCCAGGTTTTTGATTTAAACGGCAAGTAGTTTGGTGCAGGCGCTCCTTGTGCAAGATACTGAATCCCAAATAGCCCCTGATCGCTGTGCACATAGTGTATGAAAAAAGATGGCTGCACATAGGAGAGCCGAATGAATGTGTGTATGTGTGTGTGACTTTAAAGTTCATTGAGTTTTCGATAATACTGGAAAACACAACATGAATACAGTCAATTTACAAGATAAATAAAATGTTTCATTTCTACCAAACCTTAAAGTTTTGAAGGAAAAACATCCTAACTCTTTACACAGAAAAAACATAGCTGCTGTCGTACTTGTTCCAACGCTGCCAGGCAAAAAAAAACTGTGAAACAAATAAGCCTCTGTTCTGTTGAGTCACTACTCATCATCAAATGTACCAGCGTGACACTGAAATAAATCACAGATTGCCATGTCACATTTCATCACCTCTTGATGAAATTTAAAAGGAAAAAGTGGAATCTTACACCAGGAGGACTCATGCCACACCAACACTGAGAATAGTTTTGGCAGATTTGCCCCGACGGGGGAATCACAGTGTGCCCACAGCTTGCCGTGTGTGCCTCTCCTGACTGACAGAAAAACTAAATATTGTTATTATGCCTCAGCTCTTCCAACTAAGAAATGGCTGACTTGATTTTCAGTGTTTTTTTAGTAAATCATGTCGTAAATTGGCCCTTCAGTAAACTGAGCCTGCGTCAGTAAATCATTCCCAAAAAAATCATTTTTCATATATCATAAGAGGATTTGCTCACGCTTACACTAACATGTGCTGCACCTGCGTTGTATTCAAAGACAACCTCCGATGTTTCTCGTGCTCTGCTGTTCCACCACACATAATATGACTTGTAATCATGTTTCACCACTTGGCCCCGTCCTGACTGTCTCCTCGAGGTGCCCACGTTCCCACCCTGAGCCAGGGCTCGATGCCCGAACCAGACAGGCCTGTGGGGACTGGTGTGGAGGTGCCAGTGTAAACACGGACCCAGCCCAGATCCTCTTAAGACCCCTTCACTTTAACATTTTAACGAGGTGACAGCGGTAATCCAAAAAGGCCCGTCCAAACACATTCCGTAGCCTCTGTGCTTGCGGCGCTTTGGCAGACCTGTGAGTGACCTGAGTGTGTTTATGTCTAAGAGTGTGTGTGTTTGTGTTTGTGTGTAAGAGTGTGTCGGAGAGACCGATCCTGATTGGGATCCATTTTTCCTACGGCTCAGCTCTGGCACAGCACAAAGAGCCCGGGCATGATTTATACACGTATCTATTTTTATATGATGATGCTAAAGGGCAGGGGTTTCTGGTAAATGAAGAAACAGTTTCTCTCACTTCAATCTTTACTGTTTTTGCCACTCGAGTGTTGATATGGTGCTTCGACGTATATCAGCAAATAGTGTTATCTGGTGTTCAGTCATATCAGTGAGCTCGATATGTGTTTTATGCAAAAGATTGAGAAACGCTTTCCGTCAGACTTTGCTCCCATGTCTCCTTCTCTCTCCCACACTGCTTCAATGTTTATCCTTCTAATCTGCCTTTAATTCCCTCTTCCTTCCTCCCATTTATGTTTGTCTCCCCCTCATCCTCCCTTTCGCTCCATATCTCTGGGGCCAGCATTCCCTACCCTATCTATCCCTCCCTCCTCTCCTGCCTCCTTCTCTTCTGCCTCTCTCCTTTCGTCCTCTGCCTCTCTCCTCCACCTGCTTTTTTTTTTTTTTTTTTCGTTGCTCATCACCTGTTTCCCTCAATCTCTCTCCCAGTCTGTGATCGTCAAGAGCGTGGAGAGGAACGCAGTGAACATGTACGAAGCCCGAAAATTCCTCCTGGGCCTGGAGAGCAACGGGGTGTCGTGCTCCTCGCCCTCCGTGGCCCTGAACCCCACCAGCAGCGGCCCGTCCCCGTCCCTCATCTGCCCCGTCGGCCTGGACATCCTGGCCTCAGCTGGCCTGGGGCTGAGCAATCTGGGTAACGACACTGACTAACTTATTAAGAGGCTTTTTTTTTTTTTTTTATCACGATGGAGGATAAAGATAAAACCTTTTTTTGTTTCTCGCATGCAATCCATTCAAATTTGAATATCTTTTGCAGATGAACGAATGCTCTCGTACATCTGTGTCGTGTCTGTACGAGAGAATTTTCCCTCTTAGCAGCAACAACCATCGAAGATCTCTCGGAGCCAGATGTCCCTAAAGCCTCCTATCTCCGTGTTTTCCGAATAATTGAGTGCATGTGATTCTAGATACAAATATTTTTTTCAGCGTCCACATAAATCACATCCATTGAGCCGTGACGCCGTCGTTTCTATACGCACTCTACCATACGAGATGTTTGTCCGCAAAACAAACCTCTGGATTTCATGCGAGCTCCAAATGTGGAAATCTTTGATCAGTCAACCATCAGAAAATAACCTCAATACCAATTTAGTTGCGCTAGTTTGAATGAATCATGAGCTTATGAATCACAGGATGATGAAGAGTTATTATGGCGTAGGAGTTTGTTTGTCTGACCTCAGCATGAAGGCACAGAGTTCAGCTTGGAAGGCATCGAGATTTTGTTCAGTGTTTCCATGGGCAACTTTTAACTGGAATTAGTAAGTTTCGTATTGTAATGGATATTTAGCCCTGATTGTCTGCTCTTTGCCTTCGTATGATGCAGTTATTTGGGCCTCGGATGCGACTTGGAAATGAGGACGTGAGTAATTTATCAAAGGAAATGAGATAGTAGATTAAAATGATTTATTGCTACAAGCGCTGCTGCTGCTGGCAATGGATCCATCACAGATCTGCTTAAGTTAAATAAATGCAGCATTTTTCAAAGTCTTGCTACAACAAATCTACATTTATATTACTGATAGATTTACATGTTCGAAAAGAGGAGGAAGATTATGATCATTAGATAATATCCATGATATGTTTACATCTGCCAAGGAGTTCATGTTTGCAGCCACGTTTGTTTGTTAGTCTGTTAGTAAACAGGATTAACGCAATAACTACTGGACGGATTTCCACGAAACTTGATGGAAGGATGTGGTTTCGGTCAGGAATGAAAACATAAAATGTTGGTGCCGATCTGAATCATTGCACGGATCCTGGAATATTTAATCTCATTCTTTAACATTGCAAAACATTTTTGTTAATTTCTCTGATGGATCTAAAATAAAAAAAAAACAGGCATGTTTAGAGGACTGATATTTATAAGTGTGTGCAATTTGCAGGTCCAAAAAAATGAGCCCTGATTTGTATTTGTGTTGATAATTTATTGATTATTCAAATCTTTGTTTTAGATTTTGGGAAAAATGGAGCACATCGATCTTTGCAGATTAGTTTGTTTCTAATGAGAATGTATGGAGGTCATGATTTTCTTGGTTTTGTTGGATGTCCTCGTGTCTTCACCAATTGAGATGGGATGATCAAATTAAAAAAAGAAGCAAAATGAAGAACAATGTGCCATGAAGTCCCAGTACAGTAGTATTGGGTTCTTACTCTCTAGTTTAAACCCAGGGGCCTGGGGGTGAAGCTGTGGACGGCCACATCCTGGCCTTTAGTAATTGCTGCATGCTTCTCTTCCTCAGATTACAGGCCCGTCTGCCAGCAGAATCCATGGCATTATTCCTGGAGCCAAACTAGCCCCTTGTTAAAGCCACAGACCTGCTTCTTTCTGTTTTCATACACTGTCTTTGGGTAAAGACACCAAGCACCACATTGTTGGTGCTCTCAATAACATGGTTTTGTTGGGTATAAGGACGCACAAGATATGTACTTTTGCATCCATGACCTTGTAGAAATGTAAGAAATCCTTCCCGTCGTTCGCTGTCTGGTTGATGGCAGTTTGAGGGAATTCCAGTTAAATAGCCTGAAGACCGAAGATTATTTTCTGAGGGCCTCGGTGTAACGTGTGATTAGCTTGAAAAATGGCTCCACGCTCTCGACAGGACCACCGCTGATCCATTCAGCTCCTGTTCTCTCCTCCTCAGGTTTCCTGGGTGCAGCGGCGGCCCACTCCCTCGCCAACTCGGGGGCACCGAACGCCGTCCTCAACAGCTTAAACTCGTCCATGAGCCCTCTGCAGACCCCGAGCCCCAGCGCCCCCACACCCCCCTCCCTGTGGCCCAGTTCACTCACCAGCACCCAAGGTCTGTCTGCAGTATTTCTGTCACTTCTGTCGCCCTGGTGTGTGGTTTTGTTGGCAACCTTTCATTTTAAGTGTATTTCAAATTAGAGGTGTTATTTTTACCAGTGTGATATTGTAGAGAACTTATACTGTCCATCATAAAAAACAACAAACATAGCTTGTGGTTGCACTTTATAGGTCATTTGTTGGGCTTTTCCTGTAACTACTATTGTTAAAGTATCTAGATGCAAAAACACACAGGAGCCGACAGACCTTGTATTTCTCTAACGACTTCATCAAATCTAATCTACGTTCTTTTGTTCCAGGCTTCTCGTCTCAGCTGATGCTGCACCCCGCCGCCCAGGCCACCCTGAGCAGCATCCTGCTGTCGGGCGTGCAGGGTTACACACACAGCACGCCGTCCCCTCCTCCGGGCCTGGCCCCCATCGACAAGCAGCCCAACGGGGTCCCTGACTGCAGCAAGGGCTCCTGCACTCTCAATGGACATGTCAAGGTCGGCACATGCTGCAATTACCTTTAGTTCATTCGGGGATTCTGCATTGTCTTAAAAAGTCTAGAATATAATAATAATTTGAATTTAGGCCTTAAAAAGTCTAAAATATGTACAAATATTGGTAGGTCTGTTTTTTAGTGTTCATTTAACACCTCTTTCATTGGCTGTTAAATTAGTTGTTTGGTTGTTTTTTTAGGAGAAACGGTTTTGGCAGTGTGCATCTGTCTACATAGGACTTGAATTTCATTCATTGTGGTCTTAAAAAGGTTTTACATTTAACACGTTGACGCCTGTTCATCTGTTTTGTATGTTTTACATGTTGTATTTTTTTTTTTTAGCATCCTGGTTCAGTCTATGGGAGAATGGCGACTGCGTCACTTGCCGAAACAGTTTTGAGCCCAGCTCAATGTGATTCGGTCCAAGAGGCCAGCGGACACAATCCGTCTGAACCGCTGTCGAGCAAGTCGAGCCCGGATGAAGGTATTCCTCTTGAGTAAACCCTGCTAGCCCGGCCTGCACACTGTGAAATCTCTCCTTGTGGCCACTGGATGCGGTTGTTCGCATGAATTTCCAGAGGCCGCATTTAGCTGCAAAAATCTTGCATCATTCTATGAAGGTTACAAAAAAAAGTATGAGGGCATTTTAGAAAAATAGACTAAGGTTGTGTTATTGTCTCTTCACAAAGATGCAAATTCTGGCTTTGTGCATGATCCATCTGCTCATGTTGCAAGGGCTCACATTCAGATTTATGTCTGTGCCGGTTGCACACACTGAAGAACATGTGTAGAATATGTCAGTCTATGCTGCCATTTAATGTCGTCTGGATAAAATCATGTCTGCATCTGTTTTGAATACATTCACACAGTATATTCAGCTCTGCAGAACATAAAGGTTAGTGAAAACACCTGCATTCCCAAGCTTATGTGCTAATCACCTTCCATCCAAAAAACATGAGCTTATCCTGTGAAACGTTGGAAGTTATGAGGTGAGCAGAGCCCCCACATGCCCGTCATCTGTACTGTCCTAACTTATCCAGAGACGCTCAACGTGTGTGTGTGTGTGTGTGTGTTTGTGTGTATATATATATTCCTTAATGTTTTTAGTACACATAACAAATAGAAAAATTCCCAGAAATAATAGAAAATAAAATAAAGAAATACAAAATTGAAGACATTTAAACAAATGGTAAATATATCATATAGTACAACTTATTCCACAAGAGTTACTTATAGTAACAGATTGGACTAATCCACAGGTGTAATATGTTCTCTAGACTTTCCTCACATATTTTTTTTAATATCTGACTGTTGTAAGAAAGGTGTTCATACCATGTAGAATGTGGGAGACGGCCAGTGCATTTAACTATTTATTGTTACTGCAGTTGAATCTTTCTACGAGGCTCAGAAGTCAATTGTTTAAGTCTACTTAAAGCAGGTATCTCGCCCTCTTGTGAGTCACTTCAGATCTTTCTGATTTATGTGTTATTCTAACACTGGAGACACAATTTTTGAGCTGTTAACATTTTTGACTCCGCTTCACCTTGGCCTTTGCCGACTTAACATAAATGTACAATTTAAACTTTTCCACTCGAGATTTATGCAACCCCTTAAACCCACTTTGAGGAAAACGCCTCGAATGAACTTATTTCTATTTGTCTGCACTGTCCTCTTAACCTCATACTGCCTCTGACTACTTTTATTGTATTGGAACGGAGACAGATTAACTGCTGGTCTCCTAGTGGTTCAGAAAGGCCCTCATTTCCTCTGTGTCTCACACTCGCGGTTTTCCCCTCAAACCTTCACTCTCACGCGTCTCGTTTTTCCCCACTGTTTTCTGAGCCGGTCCTCCCCCGACTGCAGCGGGTCCTGGTGAGGTTTCCTCTCCCGCTCCTTGCCTCCTTCTGTGTCCCGGAATTTGTTTGGACTGGCTCGCCCGGTCCGAGCCGACTCTGCGTCGCGGAATGAGGGAACGCTGTTGGAATAGTTCAAACATTAAACCCCAGAGAGCTTTATTAGATTGACTGACATCATATTATTTTATGTTATACAGTACACCATGCACATTCAGGCTTTCTTGATTATACAAATGAATGCACACTCACACACACATGGCACGTCCTGTTACACAAAGCAGGTTCCTGTCAGGCTGAAAGTAGAGAAGCAGATGAAAACCACTGTAAGTACAGAGCTGCTGTGTTTTTAATTAATCCAGGATCCAGCTGAGACTAGTCACACTTTAATGCACACATAGTGTACTGATGCCCACCAGGCTGCACACACTCTTTACTTTACACTCAGTGACCCAGCTGAGAACACAATGGCACAAATTGAAAAATTCAATAAGCCAATAAGCATTTCAGATATGCATGTCATGTATTTTCTGCACAGAGGACAGGATCCAGCTGTAAAGTCTGTTTCTGTGTTTTCACTTGAAATGTAGATGTCGATTTAACTGGAAAGAAATTTTAAAGAAGGGATTAAATCCAAATGTGCTTGTCTTTTGTTTTTGCTTCAGGCTCTGACACATTCGTGGAGGTGGGCATGCCCAGGAGCCCCTCGCACTCAGCCAATGGGAACGAGCTGAAACAGATGCTGGCTTCGTGTAAGACGTCATCAGGGAAGCGACAGGCGGTGGAGCTGCTGCAGGGCACCAAGAACTCCCATCTACAGTACGTTTGAATGGAGAGATCGTTTACAGCCTGGACTGTTTATCATCCCCTGTGGGAATAGAATGTCTGGCAGTATTCTATTAATCCCTTTAGACATGGATGTAGTGAGGATAACCACAGAAACACAGAGGTGGAAATACATCCAGTACAATCAGAGTGCACACTTTATTTATTTGTGCCTGTAAATTGTACATTGAAAAACGAATTAATTAGATAAAACTGAAAAGTGATACAAATGGACATTTTTGTCCCACGTGGACATTATGGGTTTATTGGCTGCTGCGTGAGCTGGACGATTTTTACCCCAATTCACTTGCCAACAAATTATGGAACATAAGCCCCAAATCGGAGCCAGATCGGCATCTGATCATCAGTTGCTAATCTCTACTGTGTGAACGCTCGCTGACACATCGTCTCCTCAGTCCAAGTTTCTAACTAAATACCGAGACAAATCTGCAACAGCAATGTGCGTAGTTTGGAAACCTGACATACTAGTGGGCGGTTTCTCCTCGTGAAACATGGTGTAGTGTGTGACCCATTCACGTGTAGTATGACCCACAACCCAATACTTCCAATCACAAGACGGCAAGTCATGAAGTGTGAACTGCACAGCCATCTGACAACTTTGAAAGTCTTGTAGAACTGAAGTAGGCGTTAGAGTAACCAGCTGTAACTTGTGTGCAGTCAAACCCAGTGAGCTGGAAACTTTAAAAGCCTCAGAGATGATGTGAGGAGAAGATGAGTTCGGAGGAAAACAACATCTGGAGGCTCTGTGCACTTTCTGTGCTCACACAATACTGTTGTTTTCGTCTAATCCCAACAGTTCAGACTGTCTCCTCTCGGACGCCGAGTCCAGCTCCTCAGACAGTCCCGTAGCGGATAAGAGGGCGCCGGGTAGCGAGCGGGCGGCCGAGAGAGCGGCGCAGCTGAACGAGAGGGAGAGAATCCGACTGTCACCGCAGGCGTCCTTCGCCAACATGCAGGTACACGTGCACTCATGCACCCAACACACACACACACACACACACACACACACACACACACACACACACACACACACACACATCATGCTCAGTTTTTGAGGAATAAAGGAATAAAACTCTGTTTTCTGACTTTTCAGGCATTTGACTATGAACAGAAGAAGCTGTTGGCAACCAAAGGTGAGTTTGTGTCATTAGACCATAACTTCACTTTGTATAATGTTAAGGTCACAACTGCCAGTGAATCTCTTCATTGTTCAAATAAATAAAATATCTGAAAATGTAGTTAAGATTTCAAGATACGAACACCGTGAATTATTCCTAAATGTGCATAAATTACCACAAAATGAATTTCACTCAAGAACATTCAACTAATTAAAAATCATAATCTGTTTCATTTGGGGTCGATTTTAAATGTTTACCAGAAGTATTATCGTCTCTCTGTTGGTGTATGTGTGCATCACTTTATGTCTCTATCCACGCAGCGATGTTAAAGAAGCCTGTGGTGACTGAGGTGCGGACCCCGACCAATACCTGGAGTGGGCTGGGCTTCTCTAAGTCGATGCCAGCCGAGACCATCAAGGAGCTGCGGAGAGCCAATCATGTGCCCTACAAGCCCAGCATGAGCACCACATTCGAGGTCAGACTTTCAGGCCCTTGGTGTTTGTCAATCTCGAGTTTATTTATTGTCATTATGTGCGTGTTTGTAAAAGATTACATCGATGCAATGGCCTTATTAATGTTTGCGATGCCTTGCTCAGGGGTCCCCGCTGTCCTTGTCGCGATCCGGCAGCCGGGAGCTTGTGGGGAACGGCAGCGACTCGGAGAACTGGCGAGACAGAAACGGTAACGGGCTGCCGGGTCACCCAGAGTTCCCCTCCGCTGTCGGCAGCCCCAAGAGGAAGCAGAACAAATCTGGTCAGTGGAGCAAATGTTTTTACAGCATCTTTGTTACAACGACAAAAAAGCACTGATCATTTCTCAGTAGTGCAGCTTTAGCAGAGCAACGTTTATAAGAGGTTATTACATTTATGGTTCAGGAGGTAGAGCAGGTCGTCCACTGAGTGAAAAGTCTGTGGTTCGAAACCCCCGGCTCCTCCACTCGGCACGTCCTCGGATTGTCACTGATGTAGCAGCACGTTAAATGTTGTCATCTCACTTTTATCAGTTTCATTTTTTTACTTATTGAAAACACAGCCTGTCACTTCGCACTAAATACTTTAGCTTGTTTTTTGTTGTACAACTCTACATCTGTGGTAGCTGACAAGTGTGTAATCATCTTTGCTTCCTTCAAAATTATCTTTGTTTTTTTCTTCCATTTTGGTCTTAATCCTGGAATGGACAGCTGCGGAGCATTTCCTCAGCAGCAGCAACTACATGGACTGCATCCCCTCTGTCACTGGCAGCAACGGCTGCAGCCTGAACTCATCTCTCAAAGGCTCCGACCTCCCTGAGCTGTTCAGCAAGCTCGGCCTGGGGAAGTACACGGATGTCTTCCAGCAGCAGGAGGTAGCGTAGAATGTGAACCATCTTCAAATATCCAAATAACTATTGAATCATCAGTCCCCAGAGGATGAATCTTACAGACTTTGCGGATCCATTTGCTCTTTCTTTAAATATTTTTATCGAAGGATGGCATGTTCAGGTTAAAATAAGCTTTATGATAGTGTTTTTAGTCATGGATATAATACAGCATTTGTTCTACTCATGATATTTATGGTTAAAGGCCTTAATTGGAACATGTTTAATTGTGGCAGTAGTCGTATTAAATGGACTTTCTGCTGCCTCCAGATTGACCTCCAGACATTCCTGACTCTGACGGACCAGGACCTGAAGGAACTGGGCATCACCACCTTCGGCGCCCGCAGGAAAATGCTGCTCGCCATCTCGGGTACAAAAGAAAAAGAGCATCTGTTCATTACACTTCATTTTTCATGTCTGCCCAGCAAAGCCGGAACTGACACAAAGAACATTAGCATGAGGATGGATGATGGTGCAGAGATGCCTTCATACGACCACATTAGTCATTTTGCAACTGTGCCTGTTATCACTGATGCCAACTGAGGGCTGTGTGCTGCCAGCTCACTTCTGCTGAAGACAGTTCACACAAATAGTTTTTTGTGTTTCATTAGTCTTTCTTATTTTGTCGCTGCTATGTGGCAGAGTAGAGCCCAGCTGCACGTGCACAAGACAAAACGTGTGCATCTCCTCCGCCAACCTCTGGATGTGAGAGCTATATGTGGCCCTTATTAGTGTCAGAAGTTCAAAAGAGTGCTACTCCAACTAATTTTCTCGTAAACACATGAGGAAACATGTTGCAGTAATTTACACCAGCAGGAATAAATGGCATGAAGGCACATTCCTCTCACATGAGTATATTGGTGTTTGTCCAGTGGCTCCAGCTGTCTCCCGAATGCTGATGTGTCCTGCTGTTGCACCGGGTCTCAATTCACTCTTGTGGGTGTCACACTTCATTACTGATGTCATATGTTGGACGTCGTAATTGCCGCAGTTGTTAGCCTGCGAAGTCAATCATGCACGTGTTGGGATCAATGGTTCGGACCTGAGCCAGGCTGGACTGAGCGAGCAACAAGGGGAAACTGTAGAGGCCAGTGCTCTGATTAATAAGGAAGCAGAGTGGTCCAAGGCTAAAATAGTTTTGCCGCCCGACGCCTCAGCCAAGTGCAGGTCAGCTTTCATCTCTGCTGACACAACTCAGCGGCTCCAGAAGAGGAGCATGCACGTCTCTTTGCTTTTGCCGTGTTATTCTACCTCTTTATAAAGAGATCGAGAGCCAGTCGAGGCAATCCAGGTTTCAACTTCCTGCAGGTTTGCCAGTAAAAAGAGCTGCAGGAGTGAGCCGCCTGTCTCCAGAAATTTATCTGGAGGTTTGTACTGGCAGCCGCAGGACGTGGCTATCGTATGAACAACCCCGAGATGCCATGGTGCGCTTCTGACATTTTTATGAAGGCGTTTGGTCCAATTTGTAAAACCAGATGGACACAAAGAGCTTTTGTTGTTCTGAGCAATCCTGTAATGATTTAAATCCCATGTTTATGTCACAGACTATCAATGGAGACGTGTACATTATTTTTTTTTCTTTTCTTTACTTTGATTTACAGTGGCTGCCCAAATGACTTCATTCTCATTAAAAAAATAGTGTTTTTCTTTCCCCAGAACTAAACAAGAACCGGAGGAAGTTATTTGAGCTGCCCATCAGGTCCTCTTTCCTGGAAGGGGGAGCGAGCGGCCGCCTCTCGCGCCAGTTCCACGCAGACATGGCCAGCGTGAGCGGGCGGTGGTAGTCGCCTGCGGACGTCCAGCCCATCTCTGAACCGTCCACGATGGAGATCAGCCTCAAGCATCAGCAGCCCAGGGTTCAGCGGTTGTTTACCTTCTTTCAGCTGAAGTAAGACTGTTACCATATAGTATAAATAAATACATGTGTGTGTATATACATACATACATATATGTATATTAAAAAAGCCATAGTTTTACCTGAAGTGCCAACAAGAAAAAAAGGGATTTCTCAGACACATGCGGTTCAGTGTTTACTCCTGATGGAGACATTCAGTCTATTTGGAGCATTTATATATGAAGGTTGTTCTGATTCTGAAGAAAAGGTACTGTCCAGTATTTCTGTCCACTTTGTTGTTCAAGGGAACAGGCGGAATGATTAGTACAATCATTTTACACATTGATACTACCTGCATTTGTATTATGCTGTCGTATCAGTGACATGCACTTTAACAATACTAGACTTTTGCCTGTGAGAGCCTTAATTCCTTAGACTGAAGCAATGAAAACTATGCATTTTTTTTTTTTTTTTTTATTGACTAAAAAGCACAGATGCATTTTGTACCAAACGAAATGTAAGCACTTAGCCAGAGATTAGGGCGCCACCAAATGAAGTGCAGAGTCGCCAACGTGGCGACTTCATCAACACATCTACCAAAGAAAAGTATCCTTGTGGCCTTTGACCTTTGGCTGCCTTAAGTGTTTTAATTGGTGGACATTCCTCCAAGGTCAGTGTTCGTGTCCAACCACAGTCTGTTTGTCTGTCTTTGTATTTCTAGACAAAACTAAAAAAAAAAAAAAAAAACATATTTTGTACTCATTATACATTATGATTTTAGTTTTAGTTTTTATTACTATTTTAGGGGAGTGGGTGGGATGTTTAACGGTAATCAGTTTACATATGTATTTTTTTATACGTTCATGAACGAGTTTCTATGATTTTTTTTTTTTTGTAATTAGATTATTAGTATCTTTTACTTCGTTGTTTGTTCCTGCCCCTTTCAATCTGTGGAGCCGTGACGTGGCTGTGCCATCCGACAGCAGCAGAGGCGTGAGGCAGTTTGGCCTGAGCTCGATAGGCCTCGCTCTGATTCTGTCTACAGGCATTTCTCTGTGGTTTGCCCTCTGTTTGTTTATAGTGCATGGTCTTTTGTCTGATGTGTTATTTGTCAGCGTCTGTCGGCCTCCTCTGTGGCTCCCTCTGTGTGACTAAAATCTCAATGCGCTCCTCCATATATGCGGAAGAGGAGTCGCCTCGCTAGAACCGCAGCGTGATATTCTTTCTTTTTTTGTCTTTCTGTTCACTGGCTGTCCTGTTTCAGAGCGAGGAGCGACCTCATCGCCGAGCAAGCCGTGCCTTTGTGGTGAGAGGTGCCAGAAAAGTGCCAATGTACATAACTAGTTCTTCAGCAGGGAGATATTTCGTTAAGAACACTAATATTTTTGGTCTGACCTTGCTCTCCAGATAGGAGGTGCATCACACAAAGAGCCAGTATATTCACAGCTGAGTCCGTTGCATATGAGCGCTACCGCGAGAAACAAGGGAAGAAGAACCGAGTCGTCGAAAGGACCGTGAGATTTAAGATGAAAACAAACAGAAGTCTGGAATTTTCTAGTATCAGCCTCGCAATCAAATATCCAGAGAGACCAGGTTAAGTGTTGTTTAATGAAGTCGCAGGATTATGCATGCAGCAGCATTTATCATTAAAGCTTGTGTTTGTTCTACGCTCCTATATTTTGTTTTGAAAAGGGAAACTGTTTTTTTGAACAGTTCATTAACTTGGGATCACTCCAGTGTTTTGTTTTTTTTCTTGCGTGTGTGATGTTCTTCAGATTTGTCTGAGGATTTAGCCTAAAAGCCGAATCGTCTTCCAAGGTCCGGAGCATTTCGTATCAAGTGCAATTAAGTCTCTTTGTAGCTTGTTTTTTTTTTTTGTTTCTGGAAAAGATGTTTATTTGTAGTGGATTAAATATAAAAAGCTCAGACTTTCTTATCTTGGTTTAAAAGAGAATACAGTGTTTGAAATCTATCGAGTATGTAGAGGACACTTCTGAGAATTCGAACATTAACGTAGACAAATCTGACGGAACGTTCCTCATGTCATCTCGGAGATAAGCCAGTCGCCTCTTTTAATTTGCAGCGATTCCTTTAATTTGTTGTTTATCATGTTCACTTTAAACCACTTTCCATCTTCCCTCCCATCTGATTAGAGCCGTTCTCAGTGGATGTCACGATAATAACACTGCTCTGAATAACACTTCGACACGGTTGCAGACGCCAACCAGATAATTGTCTCGTTTTTCCCCTTTTGTTACATGTCACGCCCCCCCTCTCCACCCAGTGTCTCACGTCCTGTCCTCCTCTTTGCTGTTGACTGCCCTACAGAGGCAAAAAAAAAGCCAAAAAATAAGTGAAGATAAAATAATATTGGGGGGGGGGGGTCTTTATCCTGAGAGGAAAACCTGGGGCTGGTTCGGGCCCCCACTCATCATGGTACTAGATTTAAATTGTTGAGCACTGATTCTCCCAGTGCTGTGACTCGTGTTCCTGCCAAGCAGACATTTGTTTTCATCCTTCGCCTCGTTCGGATGTATGTGCTCGGGGGGGGGGGGGGGCAGTGGAGGTTCTTGTCTTATCAAGTGAATGTTGTTTCAAAATAAAGCAAAATATTGATGCATGTTATTGCAGAATTATTATGGATCAGTGAAGGGACTCATTAAGTCAAAAAAAGTTTACTGCCAAGCTTGTCAATTCTTTGCCCTCGATAGGATAGTTTCACAATTATGTCTTTTGATTTGTTGCGTTTAGTCACAGTGTTGTTCCCAAAGGGATTTATTCGAAGGAGTCTTTTGAACTGCAATCAAATGGTACATTTATAATAAATGTAAACCACTAGAGGAAATGATGTATTGCATAACGTTTGTACAACTTTTTTCATCTTGTACAACCTTTTGTTTTTGTGTGTGAGAAAGGTACAATTCTGCACAAAGGTTCCAGAGGAGAAGAAATTTGTGTGTAAACATTGCCATGTGGCCAAAGCTCTGTTCACTGTTGTTGTTATTCTGACTGTGTTGTAGTGCAGACATAAACAGGAGAAACTGTCAAGCAGGCAAAAGGAGATGTTTGTTCAAACATTCAAATGATATTAAGGTAATAAATGTATGCAAACAAAATGTCTGTTTGGCTCTTATTATAAAATGTTGTGTTTTCTGCAGCTCACAGAATATAAATCGATCGGCGTCAATTGTCCTTGTTTGCTTCTCCACAGTCTGGAGGGAAGATGATATCTGGCAGCTCTCAGGAAATCCTGGATTTCACTGCACCGACTTTTCCATCTCCAGAATATTCTGCAAGTAGCAATATAGAAATAAAAATAGCGAAAAAACCAAAGCACAGAAACACTGATTCCTCTGCTGCCGCCAGCAATTTTAATGAGGGTGTTATAAAATCAGAACATTTTAAATATTTATGCCAAAAAATACCGCTGACAAAGTTTTATAATATTTTATTCATCTTACACAACTAAACAGCATGAATTGTAAAACATGAAAAGATTAGTTCACATTGTTGTGAACCTATTTCAAAGGGGGGGGGGGGGGTCAATGTGGTAGGTGTGGTCGACCCTCTCTTCAGGAGGCAAACAAGGTTGTCGGATATTATATCAAAACGTTTTCACAGCTCTGACTCATTCAATAGGAAAAACTTTAACTGTTTCTCTGGGAGGTTTTTCCTCCATGAACAAAAACATTGCCTTACTAGAAGTAGAAGTTTAACAAATAAACTCACAGTCCATTGGAAGAGGAGATCTGCCCTGAAGGTTTATTCAGGAGAAATAAGACTGGTTCTGTCTTTGCAATATTTTTCATAAACCTGGATCTTAAGGGACATTGACAGATACAGAGATACTTTACCTGACAATGTTAAAACTATGATAATTAAGGCTGGTAAATAGCCTCTTCTGTTTTTTGTTTTCACACCACATCTCTGTTTCAAAGCCTCACAGTCGACCACAATGAGAACAAACACACACTCTTGCAGGTTGAGGAGCAGCACGGTGCCGTGCCGAGTCGTTGCAGCACCACGCATGCAAACATGAGACCTAATCCGCACAGCTTGGATCTGCTTAATCCATCAAAAATGAATCTGCTGTGACTGACGGGGACCATACATGCTGCAATGCACGAGAAGAAAATCAGGATGGAACTGGGTGAAGGGTTCAGATTTTCAACTCATCTGTTGGATTGAGGTCAGTGTCCCCACCTCTCTGCTCTGTGTCACTCAGCTGGGCCACGTTTAGAATGAGACCAATGTATTTAAAAGATAAACAGACGACCTATGTGGTTTAATGTGATGATTTCCTGTTGAATCACTGACTGTGCTCTGCGTTGCAGTTTCATTAAAAATCTCAAGGGGGCAGTGTTGCCACTCATAAAGGACAAGGTTACTCACCAACAGATAACATTAACAAATTATTACAAAAATACAAAGATACTGATGGTTATTTATGAGATTCAACAAACTTGCTTCAAAAAAGGTTTTGAGTAGTTTAGTCAATTAATTAGTCAATTTGTGTTCACAAAATACAAAACATGCACCTTTGCTTGAGGCGAGGAAGGAGTTTTAATTTTAGTCATCTTTTTTTAACTGCTCCAGTCGTCGTACACAGGCCTGCCTCTCTCTCTCTCTCTCTCTCTCTCTCTGTCTTCCATCTATCTCTCTGTCTCTCTCTCTCTCTCTCTAACTGTCTCCTCTCCGTCTCTCTCTCTCTCTCTGTCTCCTCTCCGTCTCTCTCTCTCTCTCTAACTGTCTCCTCTCCGTATCTCTCTCTCTGTCTTCCATCTATCTCTCTGTCTCTCCGTCTCTCTCACTGTCTCCCATCTCTGTCTCCTCTCCATCTCTCTCTCTCTCTCTCTCTCTCTCTCTCTCTAACTGTCTCCTCTCCGTCTCTCTCTCTCTCTCTGTCTTCCATCTATCTCTCTGTCTCTCCGTCTCTCTCACTGTCTCCCATCTCTGTCTCCTCTCCGTCTCTCTCTCACTGTCTCCCATCTCTCTCTCTCTCTCTCCCTCCCGACTCTTATCCACCTCAAATTGAGCCCTCGACAGAAACAGGTGGTGCAGTTGATCTATGTTCTGTGGCAGCTTGTCACTCGCTCACGTTCTCCTCACTCTGTCATCATTTTCCAGTGGAGCTTCTCGAGCTAAAGAACACAGATCGTCTTCTTGTTTACATAACAACCTGAACACTGAATAATACGATGTAAATATACTGGTGTGTGTTATCCTGAAGAGTCCAGGGAGAATGTGCTGGAAGGATGTTAAGAAAACATTCATCATGGTGTCTGCTGCCAAGTCCTGAAAAGTAACTTTTTTATCTTGATCAGAAAACAGTTTGATCTCTTGAGTTTCCATGGGAACAAATGCACATTTTCACCCATATGCGTGAAGTATAATAGTTCTGGAGAAAAGCTTTTAAATCACATATCAGAATCTCTCCATTTCATTTTCAGCAATTACGTGCATGGCACAGCTGCCCATCATTCTTAGCGCCCAGCATGACTAATTTTAATTTCATGTGCTATTGTGACAGACAGACAGAATGAAGGATGGCTGAATTGCAGAGAAATGGAGCAAAGGGTTTTTAATCACCAACCGAGCGTGTATTTATTCAGCATCCTGGCGCCCTCGCCTCTTGAAGACCAGCAGAGTCCACGGGCATCACATATTGTTCTCATGGGCAGCTTGCCTCTGCAGGAAAGGTGTAATATAGAGCTGGGACTTGCTGCCTCACAGTACCTGGCTCGTGTCCAGTGGACAATATGCTCTCAGTGTCTGATCCGTCTGGCTCATTGTGTCTGTCTACCTTCTTTTTTCATCCTATCTCATGCAAAATGACTCAAATCTCACAGAGAACCACAATGTTCCCACTGTCTGAATATCAGCAGCTCTTAGTGGATTCTCACTTCACTTTTCAGTGTACTGCTTTCATTTATTCCCTCCGACAAAGAGGATCAGCCATGTGTGTGTTTGTTGGCCGGTTTGTTCATTTTCAGCAGGATTATGCAAAAAAATGACTCAACTGATTTCACCCAAAACTAAATGGAAGGACGGGACGCAGGCCAGAAGAGAACCCATTACAATTTGGCCCCAGGGATTTTATTTTCACTTTATTTAACATTGTGAAAGGCAGATTTTAATTAATGGAGCCTGGTGACATTTGGTGCAGCTTGATTGAATTTAAAGGGGACACTTGGGCCTTGGTGACGGTTTGTACTCTACTGAGAACCATTCCAGTTTATCTCTCAAACTGTTTTAGATAAAAGTAGAGACAATTTGAAGACAACTTATTTTAGAAATAGCAGTTTTCTTGGGAGGGTAAAATTATGATTCTTTGTCTCTGAACACAATTGATTCATATTTTTGAAAATACACTTATTCACAGTGTTGCTATGAGATGAATGAGAGGATTGATGCCACTCTTACACTAAAGATGAAGCTAGAGGCAGCAGCACCTTAGCTTAGCTTAGCATAAAGACTAAAAACTATGGGATATACCAAACCTTGCTCTGTCCACATGGGCATCAAAACCCAGCATCATTTAAAACTCAGTAACTAACATGCTGTTTGGTTTTGGTTTTTTTGTACCAAACCAAAAAGGTGAGGCATTAAAAGGTTATGAATGTTATTAGTTATTATTTGTTTTATAAAGGCCTCCTCTATATTTCTTGGTCAAGCAGCCCATTGAAACTCCAGGATGTTATTGTTCCAGCCAGTTCAAGCTAAATTGATATTGATTGAAAATTTCTTCAACAAAGCAATTAAACGTATTTCCCCAAATATCACACTGTTCCTTTAAGCTTTTCCTACATTATATTAAATAAACTGAATAAATTAATAAATGTTCTGACCCTGATTCAAATAGGTGGGTTTTGTTCTTGAATGTTACTTTAACACTCATTATCTTTTACCATGACAACAGGGGGGGGGACAGTGAAGGCGTTCCGTTCATGAAAACCTCAGATAAACAGACACACACACACACACACAACCCTTATCAATCCGACAGCAGCCACGCTACAGGCAGAGCTCATGCTGAAAATCAATGACACACTTCATTTGCTTCCCCCAGATAAATGTGGTTGTGGTGCACGCACACACGCACACGCACACACACACACACACACACACACACACACACACTGAACCCTGCAGACTATGGTATTGTGTTCTGCTCATTTAAAATGTTGTGACCTGTGCTCCATATACTGGCTTGGATGAGAAGTGATGTGTGGTGACTGCAGGGTGTGTGTGTGTGTGTGAATGTGGGTGTGTGACAGCCAGAGGAACATGTAGAAAGTGATGAGTAAACATAATGAGATAGATATTTAGCGATGGATCACTTCTTTGTCCTCCTCCTTCTGTTATTTTGAAATTTGGCCAGTTTGGTCCTATACTGTCACTGCACCTCTTTTCCTGCGATTTCTCCATCTGTCACTGTTTTCATGCGGCCTGAGCAAATCCGAGTGGACTGCCAATACAGGGCATACTGTGATGTGTAGTATGCACACACAGACACACACTGACACAGCAGAGTCAGGTGCACCTCAGAGACCAGGATTAAGAGAGGAGGGAATGTGGGAAAAGTGATGGAGAGAAAAGGAGACAAGAAGGTTGAATCTGAAGAGGGAGAGAAAGGTAGAGGAGTTGAGGAGGAGGAGGAGGAGGAGAGGGAGGATATCAATGAAGGGGGAGGGGAAGGCCTTGGCTGGGTGTGCGTTGTGTCGGGCGCAGTGTTGCTTTCCCCCTCGTCCTCCTGCAGCTCCACTGGAAACACTGACGCTAACACAGGGTGACTCTGGCTGGAGGGGATGCGAGTGGATGGAGAGAGGGATGGCAAGGAAGACAGATTGGAGATATAGGATGAGAAGGAGCCCACGAGAGTCGGTCAGCCACATCCTCCACCTCCTCCTCCTACTCCTCCTCTTCCTCCTCCTCTTCCTTTCCAATAGCAGATAAGCGCATCAGGCGGAGCGGGGGAAATGGACAGGGGGAAGGCCACAAAGAGAAATAGATGATGGTGTACATAACAATGAGCTGTGTTTCATTTGGTGCAGCTACTTCAGGCCATTAGATGAGCTCTGGTTCTTATTGTTTATGTTTGTAACCACTAGACCTTGGATGAGCTCACTCACTAGTTTAGTGAGAACAGAGTCAGGGTCAGACATGTGTATATATACTGTAAACATAAAGCTGCATGTAACTTCCCTGCACTAGGGATGCATAACAGAACTCAGATTAGTTCATCTGTTGATCCTGACTCCAGCAGCGTCCTCTCCTCACACACAGGCGATGTGCACGCTGACCTTCACTTTTAATCAGTTGTATTTCCCAGGCAGGAAATTTGAGCCGGATGCATCGTCGCCCTCGTGAAATCCGAGCGTGGAATAAATTCAGGCCTTCTAGTGGTGCATGCGTCTGATACCGAATCTGAATGCCACAGTGATTATGAGCTTACTCTGAGTTTAATTCGCCTGCCCGCCATAACCTCATTCACTAATCCTGGGGCGTGCATGAAAACGCTCGGCAACTATATTCTGGTTTGGTGCATGATTGAGATTCTTACTTCCTCCTCATATCTAGAAGTGATGATGATGATGATGCTGTGTCAGATGAGTTAAGGTGGCTTCCCTCCTATGATTCAGTGCAGACTGGTGCAGCAGTCCCGGCCCCCCCCTGTCGTTTTGAACAGCATGACTCAGGGGCCCCACGGGCGCAGCTGCAGAATCCGTTGTCCGCTGAATAGATAAACACTGTGTCGCCTCTCCTCAGGGCGCCGTGTATAACACACGGAGACAAAAACTAATGGTAAGTGACACCGCCTCAGTCTGATGTTCCCCTGTGAAGAATGGAGAGGAGACAACACTGGTTTAGGAGAATGAAAATGAAAATGTCTTCATGATGATCAGATTTCACTTCGGCACGTGTGATAGGAGCAGACAGTTAAGAGGCGCCTGCAGCCTTCATTGTGCATTTAGCCACAGTTTACCCACGCACTTGACCTTTCATGCTTCAGCAATGCAGCCTCTGTGGACCACTGATAAAGGAGGTGTAGTGAGCTAGAGTCTGTAGGGAGATAACACACACACACTCAACCTTGTACTTCTACCTTGGTGAGGACATTCATTGGCATAATGCATTCCCTAACCCCCTAACCCTGACCTGAACCATAACAACTACATAACCCTAACCCTGACCTTGAATCGAACCCTTACCCTGACTGGAACCCTAAATACAAACTAAACCTCATTCTAACCCTATCCACATCCTAACCATGATCCTAAATCTTACCATAACCCTAAACCTAATTCTTACTCTTACTCTTAATACAGACTCGATCCATACTTCTAACCCTAAGTACAAACTAAATCTCTTTCTAACCTTAACGCTTACCACATCCTAACCCTGATCCTAATTCTAACCCTAACACCTAAACCTAGTTCCAACCCTAACTACATCCTAACCCTAATTCTAATTCTAACCCTACTCTAACCCTAATTTAATCCATTCCCTAACCTACACCTAATTCTAAACCTATCCCGATCCAAACCTAATTAACACTAACCCTAACCTTCATTTTAACCCTAATTCTCACTCTAACCTTAATCTAACTTTAACCTTAACCTTACCCTTAACACAACCTTAAAACTTGATTTACGTTACGTTTGTCCCCATAAGGAAGACAAGTCCTGAACCCCCCCACATACACACACACACACGCACACACACACACACACACACACACACACACACACACACACACACACACACACACACACACACACGGAGCCCAGCATAAAGCACATGGTCCTCTGACATGTTTTGCATTTTCATTATGTGCTATTATGTCCACAGCGCACACATGGTCCTTTATGAGACATGAAGGCAGAGGAGCTCATTCATTATGCGGAGCAATATGTCCGAGTCATCCCACTGCTCATTACTGGGCGCTCCTCCTGCACCTGAGACCTCCAGCTCACCATATAAGGACACGTGAGACCCTCATCGGCCTGTCGTTGAAAGGGAGTGCATGTGTGGATGGAGACCTAAACCGGAGAGGGGGGGTCGGGGGACACATGGATAATCTGGTTACATAAGAAGCCATTGAATTTGCAGAACGTCTCTGCCGCGCTAATCCACTGAACTATTCATGTCCAACTGTCCCGCGGCGCACACTTGTGGCTCTGAAGGCACCAGACAATGCGCGGCGTGCACGACGGAGAGCGCGTGGAATAAGAAAAACGCACGAGACGACGAGAGTCTCGGAGGCTTTTAAGTGCAAACGCGTCTCTGCGGGAGCTGCTATGCTCCACGTCGCCAAAAGCCCAACCTGCAGCTCGGGCTTGTGCTGTTTCGCGCCCGTGACGATTCCGCTGACGCGCCAGTAGCCGCACCACCCAGGAGACAGAGAGCTGAGCTGCTGTGCGCGGCGGAGCGAGTGGAACAACGCGTCTCTCTCTCTCTCTCTCTCTCTCTCTCTCTCTCTCTCTCTCGCTCTCTCTCTCTTCCTCTTTCCTTCCTCCGTGCGTAAAGGACCGAAGCTGTTCTCCTGCAAGTCCCGTGGACGACACTCAACGAGCCGCAGCATTTCCCCCCCAGTGACAGCATCACCCAGGCACCGCTGCAGAGATGGAGGTACCAGCCTTGGCGCACAACATCACCAGTCCGCTAAGTCCCTGCGAGGGGATGATCAAGGACCTGAGCCTAGACGCCATACAGTTGTGCGAGCGAGATGGTGAGTAGGTTTTGCTTTCCACATTACAACATGCATTACAGGCCCAGTCTGCAGTTTGCTGCGGCGCACAGAGAGTGTTCCTCTTTGGCTTTAGATGCATCATGTTCCCGTGTTGTGTGTTTTAAGGGGATAATAGGGGCCGCTCGCTCCGCCGGTTCCTCTGCTGAGTGAATGGATGGATGGTGCGCCTGTGCCTGTGCGTGTGTGGAATAGCTGAGCGTCTTTTCTGTTGCAGTCGGGCTTTTGTGCATTAATTCTCTGCTAAAAATCGAAACGTGCATTCCTGCAAACTGAACGTGCACAGACGAGGGGACAGTGTTAAGTGATGGGAGACTTGGTTTCAGCACCACAGACATGGACAGAGGCCGGCGGACACCCCGCCTATGACCGCTGCTCCTGGGCTTCTCTTCTCCGGCACCTGCCTCAATTCATGTATTTGCATCTAAAGCATGACACAAACAATCATCTTTATAATCTCATATCCCATAATCAACTGGTAATAACTCCCACTGGGTTTAGGTTTTTGATGCATTAAGTCATTCACCTGCATCTGTGCTGGATAAAAGTTTTCTTTTCTGTATTAATCATAAAATATAGTCTTGATATCAAATTGATCGCTGCTTAAAATGCATATATAAGCCACTTATATTATATCAAAGTATAAAAGCAGTTTTTAAATGAGCAGGTTTAACACTGATGCAAATATAATGGTGAGGAGGGGGAAAAAAGCAAGTCATCATCAGGAGAGAATGAGAGGCTCAAACATGGCTGCACCCACATGTGTGTGTGTGTGTTTGTGTGCACAGGCGGTGGAGCCCTACACACCCATCTCTGCAATTACAACCCATTGATTCCACATCTGAGACTAATGGTCACAGCAATTCCCCCCTTTTAATTAAGTGTGTCGATTAATGCACATGCATGACATTGAAATGAGACGGCACCTTTTCAGAGCTGAGGGGATTTTAATGAGTTTTTCCCAGATTTTCTTGATCTGTATTTGGATTGGTCGGTCAGGACGCGCCTGGAGTCAATGGTGTGTCATCGCCGAGCCTTCAAATGACCCCTAGCCTCTTATCACTCTGCCGTCATTGTATCACACATGCTTCATTTTCTCATCTGCCGGAGCTGCTCCTCATAGTGTAATACAGCAGGATGCAGTTTATATCCTCTTAGTGCTTCGCTGGCCTGATCCTAAAGCTGTAATTTTAATAATGGTGTACACAGGCTGGGGCTGGACGTCTCTCTAATGGACCCCTGTGCCGGTGTGGTGCTTCCTATGCTGCAGCTCAGGAGCTTTTATGATGAAGCTGTGTTGGTCTTTGCAGCAAAACAGCCCCTTTCCTGTTTGTCAAATAGATTGTCCGGTGTAAATAGTGCCTCTGTTTCATTATGACACCCACATAGTGTCTGTTTGTGGAGCAACACAGTCACTATGTCTAGCTTCTGTGCAGGGGATCTATCAGTGGTTTCTGGAAATGACCGTCAATAGAATATGGACCGAATTCTCTCCACCAAAGACTTCAAGAGAGTTACTAATGCTTTTGATTACCTCGCAGGTCGATTATTTTAATTCCTTGTGTGTTGGTGTAGAACTGACGTCTCTTCGTCGTGTGCCTCATCATCTTCTAACTGGAAAAAGAAAGCTTGATCACGTTCCACCAGTACTGGCAACTTCCTGTGAAATTCAGGATGGATTTTTAGATTTTATTGTCTAGTTTTTTAAAGGATTTTAAATGAACTGGCACCACTTTATTCAGTTTCACCCTCCTGCTCCATCCTGAGCACTGGGGTCGACCAACCTGATGTTTCTAGGCTCAAAAACTGAGGTGGCAAATCTCTGCAACAGTTTATCAGAACCACTGTCACCATAGAAACATCCAAATCATTCCGTTCAATTCAAGTTGAGTTTGACACCTCGATTTCATCTTCCATTGTGCAACATTCTAATTCTCAAATATCCATGATGTTAAACATTTAGTTACTTTTGTATCTTCAATTTATTTGGACTTTTTATATATAAATATAAATTAGTATTTTTATATTCTAAGCCTGTTCAGCACTTTGGTTAAATGTGGTTGATTTGACTTATATCCAAAAATTCTCTCTTTAATTAAGCAATTGATGATTTTTGCAGCTTGCTATGCAGATGATTTAGTCTGATCACCAAGGTTTGGTTTCAACACACATGCGACAAACAAACCTGAAGGCTACACTATTCGTGTACAGTATAATCCAGTAGTGTCCTCCCTTAGTCAACAGTAAGTGAAGGTTGTCCTGTTAAATTCTGGTTTGTACTGTTTGTTTTATATTAGTATTCCTGTTATTTCCCTGAAATTCAAAGTTGCACACGTTCATTTAGAATAAGTTCCAGAAATACTGAAAAGTTTCCACCTGCCCGGCCACACCCCGTGTAGCAGACCGCCCACTTCCAGTTTTCCCAGAAACAGACTATTTTTATTATCCGATCGATACGCCCAATCTTTTGACCGTATTCCTTTCAGTTAAGCACAGATGTCTAAATTTATCTCCCATATCCATTAATATTTAATTGAGAGGCAGGAGAGGCTTACGTGCCTTGTGCTGACCCAGCAAATGGAAAATAGATGCAGCTCCAGTAATCTGTGGGAAAGAGCTTTCTCTCCCTCACACACACACACACGAGGACTGTTTGAGAATTTCAATGCACAAAAGTGGGATACAAGTTGTTTCTGTGTGTGAGCCCTGTTAGAGGGGATGTCACAGCCTTAATGGTTCGGTTTAGCGACGGGATTGTGACATGAATAAGCAAGAGCTGGGGGATGTTTTGCTTTTTCTGAATCTGCACTTATGAAAGACACGTCTCTGTTGCATGTGTGCAGAGATCTGGGGACACAGAGCTTCCCATAATGTTGTGCTGGACAGAAATTTGTCCCCAAGCTCCGAAATGCTGTGACTGAAGGGACCGCCTGTTTGATTCCACATCCACAGTTACTGTGTATTTACAGGGGATAATGAAATACATGCTACATGTCTCCGAAGACCCTCCGCTGTGGCCGTTGACATAATTCGGTTGCCGTGATGGATGACTGCCATTTATGCATCCAAGTACTCTGTCTGCACTCTGTGAAATCTCTCCGAGCGAAAATACTGCAGCTCCAGCTGTGTCACCCTCAATCTGACAGTGTGTGTCCATGATAGAGAGATGGTTGTTCTTTCTCGCCACTTTTCAAAAACACTGTTGAGCTGAGATTCATCAAGAAAATTAGTTTTGCAAGATTAAATCAGCAGCTGTTTTTCTATTTGATTGCACAAAATATGCTGCTTCTCAGACATAAGTTAATATTTTTTTTAAACTATGAAATGTTGGTGTGAGTCCAACACAGTCTAAACATCTAAATTACGGTGAATATATCATATCCATGCTATCTATCTTTTTCCAAAGAGTAAGATTGATGACAATCTTATCTGTGCGGGCTAATCAGCAGATGTTAGCCTGTTTACATGCTCGGCCAGGATGGTAAACATCATAGACTGTGTATAAAGATGGATGACGCATCTCTGCTTCCTCACGATTTGCAAAACCAAAGCTAAAATATCCCGAATTTGGGTGCCGCCATCTTGGGCAGTAAACATATTTATATATATTTTCAACCAATTCCCAGTCAGTCAATCAAACGCTACATCGATGTGACAAGAAACTACCTGAAATGACAGAAACCATCTTTTAAGAAAAATGTTGTGAATGTGTAGTTTTTAGTTTGGTCCATGTCCCATCTGCTAACATGGAGGAGGTGGGGTTTACTGCCTACACTGGAACCAGCCACCAGATCAAGAGGATTTGATAAACACTATATGCTGAGGATTAGTGAAACATTCAGACTCACAGTGCTGCTCGATCTTGTAGAGAACGACAACTCCTGTGAGCTCAGTCAGTTTGTGGTGGTGCAACAGGCGGCCGGCCCGGTGACACACAGCACCGGCTGAGTAAGCTGGCATTTCAGTTTGGCCAGTGCTCAGTGGGAGCAGTTGTTTGCCATGACTGTGCTGGCAACTGGCTCAGGTGGTGCGCTGCCACTTATATTTGACTTTACTGATTTAAATAGTGAAGAATTATATTTGTAATTGATTTGCTGTGGAAATCCGCTTCAAACATTTTCTGTCAGACATTTTCCTTTTTGGCATGAATGCTTTAAACATTGATAAACCTCGCTATGTTTGACACTGTTATTTCTCATGAATGTTTAAAAATATTGTTGTTTTGTTTTATAACATTTTGAATAAATAGCGGTAGTTTTAATCTTTTCACTCTAGTCGAGGCTTCAGGACTGAGGGTGTCGCACCTGAACCAATGTTAAGCCGTCTGAGGCAAACTGGGATTAGTGAATATGGGAAATAGAAATTTGATTTGAGACACTAATGCTAACATAAAATCCTTGTATACAGAATATATGGATTTTTACTGCAGATGCTTTTAAATTCAAATTCTATGCCAATGAGAAATGATGACTCATTCTGGGTTTGGACAAATTTTGACCTTCTATTAAAATGAATGTATAAGAAAAGGGGCGGGGCAATTCTGAACCAATGAGCACATTTGTGTTATTTATTTGTCGTCGTTTGCTGTTCAGGAGCTTGTTGGTTTTGTAAAAAGGTGGAACTCCACATTGTTAACCCAGATGAACGGGGCTTTGTTTATCTCACTCGGAGAGAAAGATGCTTCCCCGTTGGCAGCTTCTCTCGCTCCCAGCGTGGTCTCTGTCTCTGTCTGTGCATTCAGAGGAACAAAGGGCTGATTTTCAAAAGGCCTGCGAGCACCAGCGCTCAGCGACTGTCTGCTGCTCTGCTTGTGTCTACACCTCAATTTTAGACCTGAAACTACTGCAACTTAAACTGTAGGAGGCTCATCCGTCTGAAATGAGTGGCCACTTATGTGCAGTCAGAGACGGTCAGTCTCTTTTTCACATCCTACACCCTCCTACACTTTTTTAATTGATTCTTCCACATTAACTTTAAGCCTTTATCTTGGATATGGTGGCGATTTTTGAAAACAATATAAGGTAGCCTGATGTAAATGGTCTGTATCTTTTATAAGGCTTCTCTAGTCGTGTTGACCAAGATCAACTAAAATTGAAGAACCACTCAGAGCGCTTTACAGAACAGTTGTTGCATCTACGTGCAGCCCTTTTTCTGTCACACATCACTCACACACTGCTGCCACAGCTCTCAGGGGCAATCTAGGGTTTGGTATCTTGCCCATAGACACTTGGGGAGACTGGGATCGAACCGTAGACCTTATGATTAGTGGACGACTCGCTCTACCTCCTGAACGTCAGCCACTGATAAACGAGGTAGAAGAACAAAGTGATAAATGGGGAATGTATTTAATTGTTGTGTACTGTCTGTGTTTCGACATGAGACTATCTGTAAATATTCCCCTATGAGCTGGAGGAAGTGATGAAGGGATGGACGTGGTGTTGGTGCCACAGAATTGATAATGTAACAGTGGTACAGTGGACGTTGCACAGCTTTATTGGACATTTCACATTTAAGTACTGATGCCCTAATGTTGAGGGTTAAGGACAAAGGATGTTGCATCATGTTAAGCCCTCTGAGGTGAATTGTGATTTGTGAATATGGGCTATACAAATAAAGTTTCTTAGGGGTTTTTTGGAGCTGATCTGTGGCTTGTATTTCTTTGCACCTCTGTTCAAGGCTGATTGGAGATTTTTTATTTTAGTGAAAATATGAAAAGTAAGAAAAAGAAGTGTGAATCTTCAAGTGGAGCCACACACGTCTCACACTGTTTACTTCTAATGTTCTGCTGAGTACATTTGGCCTGAGAGGGAATCGAATCACTCACTAGCTCGAACAAGTAGCTCACAGCATCAGGCCAGGTGTGACTGGAACCAACCCCACCACAGAGAGCCATTAGGACCAACCCATGCACGCACGTTACCAAGATTCGTATTGATCCTGGTGCATCTGCTGCTATTCCACTCTGGCATTTGGCTGCACGCTGAGTGAAAGGGCAGCACGCAGCGTTTGATGGGGTTTGTCAGAAGAGTACACTTTCCATCTTGTGAAATGTGATGCTTTTTGCAGCACCAGTGCAGATATTTCTGCGTCCTCCATTTTGTTTCTCTGCTCAAGCATGTGTGCTGCTCTTGTGTATCAAGTTGAATGTGCTGCTACATTCTGTTGACCCCCCCATACATGTGTGCACAGCATGAGTAATCTGCACAGCAAGGGCTTACAAACTGACTCATTCTGCTTGATCATGATTAGACAAAAATCCCCCCACCCGTTGTGACACAACTAAATGAATATTGGCTGCAGCCGCAACCCGGGTGCAAGAACAAATCTGTAAGAGCGATGCCGGCTACAATACTGGTCTAATTATGTGACGCTGAGGGGTTCAAGTCTCCCATGTGAGACTGTAAAAGGTTCTGCTCTTCACCTTAATGACCTTGGCTCTCACTCCTCCATCTTTCCTCCTGAGTCCCAGAGGAGTCGGTGCCGAGCTAAACCGCTGGATCTCACTAAGCCGGTGTGTTTACCTGCAGGCAGCTTATTGAATTCATATTGACAAGCTGCATTTTTTAAAATACATTTGATGATTATGTTTGCATAATGGTATACTGCCAAATTACATTCTCCATCTGTTATATATACTTCTTACTCTGCAAGGGTTGCTGGGGCCAATCCCAGCTGGCATTGGGCAAGAGGCGGGGTGCACCAGCACATCACTGGGCCGACATGTAGAGGCAAACAACCATTCACATTCACATTCAAACCTACGGTCAATCTGTGGACTGTGCAGAAGCAGGAGTATCCAGAGAAAACCCACGCAGACATGGGAGAACATGCGAACTCCACACAGAAAGACTCCTGGCAGGGCTTCGAACCAGGAACCTTCTTGTTGACTCAAGAGAGTTTAACCTTTGGATCTCACATAGCCAGAGTGTTTACCTGCTTGTATATTATATTTATATTCGTTTTGATGTTGAATATGTTAGCATGATGGTATAATGCTTAATTAAATATACATATATATAATACATGTGTTTGTTAATGAAATTCATGTTTTTATATTGTTTTCATTTCAGAAGAATAAGAGTGAACAGACGTTCTGTTCTTTTCTGCCCAGTAGACTGAAGGCGGCCCAGATCTTGTTTTCCCTGATAGCATCATTTTCAGCCTGACTGAGCGGCCTCTGGAGTGTTGTGTGGGCAATATCTGATTGCGTTAGGAAAGCCTCGCTGTGTCGGTGTAGTGCCTCCGTGTGCAGGTTAATTAAGAGAGCATTCGAGTAAACAGGAGCTAAATCAGCAGTGTGGAGTCTGAAGGAGCTGCGCGGGTGAAAAACCTGCATGAGGTCTGTGTGAAGGGAAACATCAGTGTTGACGTTAAACCTTTCAGGAGCTCGCTCATTCAGGCTCAACACAGCGACTGGGTCAGCAGGAGCATCACTGCTGGTTGGTTCAGGTTCATGTTTACAGTAACGTTCAGGTCACACTGTATAAAAATTATCCTTCAGGGGATTCAACCTAAAAACTTAAGTTTAATTGCTGCCTTAGAAACGAGAGTAAACTCAACTTCAAGGTGAGCTTTGTTTCAGCTTAAATTTTAAGTTGTTTATTAAGTTTTTTATCAGTCATTCTTTAAAAACTTGATACTTTATTCTTTTATGTTAAGTCTTCAAATTAAGTAGACTAATGTTTAAAATTTTTATACCATATCTTGATTAATAATCGCAAGTTTGACAGTTTCCTTAAACATAAATTTGGATGAATTTATAATTAATCTCTTCAAAAAGTATTTATTGAAACAGTTACGATCATCTCCTTCAAATACACTTTAGGCAGATGAATTAGACAGAAGCCTAAAAGCTGATGTAAATGAAAATGTTTATCCAAGAAAGACCTACACAAGTGAACAGATGTGTGTTGGAGTGAGACCATAATTTAAGAGACTTAATTTCCTAGATGCAATAATGTCCACATTTTAAATCTACTCGTTTAGGTGTAGAACTTTCTTTTTGATTGTGTCTGAACTTAAGTGTCTTTTGGACTTTCCTTCTTTTCCCTGACACAGATGCGAGAGATGTCTTTTTCTTGTTTTTGGTAGAGGTCAGCAGCAGAAGGTCTCAGGGGGGACATGATTTCGCTGAGATCACCGTCCGCTCTGCGCTGACTCACTGAAGCAGTTTCTGACAGAGTTCTGCACCGTCATGTCCCATGTTGACCCTCTCAGTCTGAACCGAACTTATCAGCTTAGTGGGGTTTAGTACGACGAGATGTGGATCAGCAGCAGGACGAGGTGTTTTCGTAAAAAACGGACAGAGTGCTCACAGGATTTCTGATTAAAAAAAATAATCTCATTTTTCAAAACACCAGCTTTCTCTGGGCTGAAGATTTATATAATTTCTGTCTGGTAAAGTCATCTTTAAACTCTTAATTCCCAAGTGCATGTATTTAGTGTTCATCGTGAGCAGCAGTATCTTCCAGGCACTTAACGAAAGAGGGTTTCTATTTAGGTTAAAGATGATTATTTGCAGTAATCAGCTATAGTCGTGATTAGGAACTAGTGATTAGGACAAAAGTAAGTAGGGGGTCTGGTCTGGTCTGGTGGTGGAGACCATACTTTTGTCTGTTGTGTTATTTTAAGTCGTAAGTCATGATCGAGAAAAGAGCCAAACCAGAATAAAATTATAAGATGTTCACTGGTCGTAGGAGTCACTTCCTGTTTTGTCCGTTTTCCTAAAATGAATCCATCTACAGACGCTCTCATTGATGTGTTGAGGCGAGACAGAGGAGTCCACACAGCCCAATTATGGGATTACTCTTTTATCTGGCCCGCTCTCAGCTGATGAGCGGAGATGGATGTTCCATGCTCGGCTGCTTCTTCCTTTGTTTGGTCTCCGTGGACTTTCAGTGGAGTTGTGCATTTTCTGCATTTTTGTTTTTTACTCACTCTCGTGTTTAGACCCCTGAGCGTGCACAGAAAACGCATTGTTGTGGTGCCAAGTGGGCGTGTCCCAGCGTGACGCAAAGTCTATATTCATCCTAAAACTACAAAGCTCTCATTCAACCGTTGACATTTTCTGTGGCCTCTGTGTGCACTTGGGATTGTTCTCCTCTGTTCCATGTTGTGTCACTTGCGGGGACCTGATTAATTGGTGTTGTGAATTTCTGACCAGGTTTATGCAACTTAAACTTTCTAAGCTTTCACCAGTATTTTAAACGTTAAAGTTTCAGGCTCTGAAACAACTTGAGATTCAAGATTCAAGAACTTTACTGTCATTGTGCACGAACGACCAAATTTACGAAAGCGTCATTCTCAAAACAAATTGTGCCTGTTATACAGATTTACAAATATGTAGTAGCTCATTAGAAATGACTCTATATGCAGAGAGGAGATTCATTCAGCGGCGTTTGAAATATTTAATGCAGCGTATGTTCTGAGCAGCAGATTGGTGTGTATGTGTGTGTGTATATGTGTGTGTTTGTGTGTGTGTGTGTGTGATGAGGGACTGATGTGTTTCCATGGCAACTCTCTGGGCTTGGCGGATGGTGGATACACTACGAGTGCTGTTTCCTGAGAGACCGTAGTAGTATGGAAGGTTTACGTGCAATACTGAGGGCTGAATAAAAGCTGCGGCACGGTGATACAGTTGTTAACCTCGCAGCAGGAAGGTTGTCGGTTCAAATCCCAGTTCAGTGAAGAACCTTTCTTTGTGATGCTCTTTCCATATCTGGGTTTTCTCTGGGTATTCTGGCTTCCCCCCCCCCTCGCCGAATGTCAGCTGGGATTGGCTCCAGCGACCCTCAGAGGACGAGGGGTTCAGATAATGGATGAATAAAAGCTCGACATAGATACAGAATTTAAAAGTCTGCACCACATGTTACAATCACTGACGTCTTATAACGCTGAAGACATTATGAGCAAAGTATTTAAGGCTTAACTCGAATGATTAAGATCATTATTATCTGAAACGTCAACATTGATTGTTGTTACCTTCACAGGGAGTAAATCCCAGGACGGCAGCATCTCGGAGATGGAGGAGCTTCCTGTTCCCCAGAACATCAAGATCAGCAACATCACCTGCGACTCCTTCAAGATCTGCTGGGACATGGAGCCGCGCAGCAAGGAGCGCATCACACACTACTTCATCGACCTGAACAAGAAGGAGAACAAGAACTCAAACAAGTTCAAGCACAAGGTAACGGTTGAATCAGCTCGTGTCACGGCAGAGGGATGACTCAACAAAGGGCCTCAAGTGGAAGTGTCACTCGATGGAATTTGTTGCTTTTTCACAAAGAAAAGGAAGGAATTTGTCGAGAATAAGAGGATTTGTAAAAAACGTGATTCAGTGTGTGAGGAAAAGTAAAAAATCACAATGAGCTTGCAGAGCACAAAGAAGGCAGCATGTGAGTTTGAGTATTTTACCAAATTATAAAAACATGAAAAATGTTCCCAGTGATCATTCAGCTCCAAAAAACTATTTCATCTCTTTATTTTAATGTCCTTGAGATTTAAATCTTTTTCATGAGCTGTGTGGCCAAACTAAAAATTCTAACATAATTTTCACATTCTGAAAAAATGTCAAGAATCACTTGACAGTGTTTTATGTTACAAATATGTATTTTTTGTGTAAGTGATGCATTTATAAGCAATAGAAACTATACTAAATGGTCATAACCATCCTGAAACAGTCTGTATTTTGATTAAGTTTGATGTTTAAAACCTGAAATGTCTGTTTGAGGCTCAGACACAGGTAACCATGTCAGATAACATGTCTTTAGGCGAGGAGACACTTTGTTCACAGCGAGCCGGTCGTCTGAGCTCTAATGGGCGAATATCACACACCCAGTCTCTCTCGCTCTGCCTGAGAGTAATTGCTTTAGGGGCAGCAGGAGGAGGAAGAAGAGGAGGAAGAAGAGGATGAAGACTGCACCTTCTTACAGACTCCTTTTAACATTCTCCTTCCTCTCCTCCTGCAGTCACTTCCTGGGTGCAGTTAAGGGTTTCTCCTCTCTGATATGAACCAGGATGTGTCTCTCATAATTTTCTATTCCATATCTTCAGGGTCCAAATACTGTATTTTGATTTTGTCTGTGACCAATAGTGTTTGTGCAGCGATGGCGCTGAGTCTGTTGCTAGGCAGAGGCTCCTGGTCCAATCAATGACCTGCTCACACCCACAGAGACTTGGGCGGGTTAAATAGAGTAAAAAATGTTGGACATACATAAATAAAAGTGCAGTGACAGCCACAAACTACAGTCCAGCACTTATATATATGAAGTGTTTACGAGCAGACGTCTGCCAATACCTGCATGTGGCTGAAAGACGGCCATAAATGGAGAAGTTCCTCCTGACTCTCCGACCCCCTTCCTCTCTCCCTCCCTGCAGGATGTTCCGACCAAGCTGGTGGCCAAGGCCGTGCCCCTGCCCATGACGGTCCGGGGCCACTGGTTCCTTAGCCCACGCACCGAGTACACCGTGGCCGTCCAGACCGCCTCAAAACAGACCGACGGGGACTACGCCGTCTCCGAGTGGAGTGAGATCATCGAGTTCTGCACCGGCGGTGAGAAACACAGGTCACGGGTGACATCACACATTTCAACAGTGACCAACTGAACCAAAAAGGACAGAGAAGGAGGAAACAATGGAGTAAAGGACACAGCACAGTGAATATTAAAGGGAGGCTAATTTAAATTGAGTGCAGGCAAAGATGGATGGAGAGATGGAGGAGGGGAGGGCTGAGGAAAGAGAGGGATTAAAGGAAGGAGGGGAGCTGTGCTGTATATCTTCTGATGCAGGGGTCACACAGTTCAACATTGCAGGCTGGAGGCTTAGCGTGGGGGAGGAGGAGAGAGATGATGGCGTGGAGACTGGCGAGCAGAGTAATCAGAGAGGGTGAGGAGGCTAAAACATACAAGATGTAATCACATGTAACGGCCCCCGCACCTCCCCCCCCTTTGTTTACTAATGTGCACATGCAAACATGGTCACAATGACATGTTTATGTCTCGAGTTTACAATAAAGTATTAATCAAACTGAGATTGTGTCCTGAAGTTAAAGTGTCACGAAGCATCGGGTCCCCTCAGGACTGCCAGGATTCAATCAGTCAAACTTTATTTATATAGCACCTTTCAAGCTAATCAAATGGAATCCAAATCACTTTGTTGATATATATTCAGATTTATCTTAATGAGTTCTTCTTTGGGTCATGTGCCACAAAATGTCAGGGAAATGGGTTCAGTAGTTTTTGTGTAATCCTGCAATCTAACAAATAAATGCCCATGGAAACAAATCCTCCTTCTCTCAGTAGAGATTCAAGTACATACATGTGAGAGAATACAGAAAGAAATACATGTGTTGAAAAATAAAGTGTGTGTGTGTGTGTGTGTGTGTGTGTGTGTGTGTGTGTGTGTGTGTGTGTGTGTGTGTGTGTGTGTGTGTGTGTGTCATACGAGGAGGTGATGAAGGAAAATACTTAAAGATGTTGCTGAGACTTTCTCTTACTATAACAAATAGGCTCAAGGTCTAAAAAATGTTTTGACAGCTTTAATGCTGAGTAATCCTTCTACAACAAGCTGATATTACACTAATAAAATATGAAAATAAACAGTATGTCTTCTTTCCTTTTCCTCAAAATGAGAGAGTAGAGAATCTTCCCTTTTACTCAAATCGTCCTCAGTGGTGTGTTCGAGTTCCCGTAGTGAAATTGGGATGACTGCATCATTCAGATTTTTTGCTTTGGATCAACTCCACACCCAGTTGGCAGAGCTGTGTTACATGGTTGTGAGGGAGAGTAGGTTATATTATAGGACTGACTGAGAAGGTTTCTGGTCTAAATGCTGAGTCATTTCAGCCTGTGAATAACTATGGAGACGTGAGGGAGGGCAGAGCGTCAGGATCCCTGAGCTCATATGCAGAATTCACATAAAAATAATTGGATTTCTTATAATGATGTTTGTCAATTTCCTTTCACTAATTCCATTAATGAGCTGCTATGTGTTTTTGCAGATTATTCCACGGTGCATCTAAACCAGCTGCTGGAGAAGGCAGAGGCCATCGCCGGCCGGATGCTGCGTCTCTCCGTCTTCTACAGGAACCAGAACAAAGAATATTTTGACCATGCCAGGTAAAAGGCAAATAAAGACCACGTAGACTTAGGCTGATGCATTGGACTCCAGATTAATCTGAGGATCCACCTCTAGAGTGAAGCCTGATGATTAGATCCATAAATCCACACATGTACCTCAATCTACTGAAGCAGCATCCAGTGACTTCCTCTGCACACGCACTGTACAGTTGAATACAACAGAGAATAAAGCAGCAAAAGCCTTGTGTAACTCTGTCAGACAATAGCAGACAGTTGCTCGGAGATGCGGGCGAAAGAATAGAGACAGAACAAATCATACTCGTGGCAGCAAAAGTCTGCTTTTATGTAGGAGGAGAATGTGACAGACAGAGACGGAGAAAATCGCTGGAGCTTCTGCGTTCGCTGCTTTAGTAGAGTGTGTTTTCTCCCCCTTCCCGTCTCGTCCTCCTCTTGGAGTGTTGTCTTTTTGTTCTAATGGCTCCTCTCCATCCTCTCTGTCTCTGCACTAGAGCCTCAGCCTGTGAGCACTCTTTTGTTGGAGCATTAAAACATGACGCCATCCGCACAGGCTTCATCCCCTTTTGCTGAGTCGCAGCCGCCACGGTGTGCGCTTCTGTCAAACTGCACCACCGTGTGGCGAACAGCAGTACCGACCCGATGAGGCCTCCGATCATTTGACCTGAGCTGGGAGCTGTATAATTCTATAATGCCCACAACAAAGCATCAATTATGAATATAATGACAACCTCTGGAGTGATATCACATAATTATGATTCATAACTGGAGCTTCGGAGATTAGAGTTGCTCTGCGGGGGGGGGGGGGGGGGGGGGGATGTGCAGCTGCCACAATAGTGTTCATTGCTTTGAGTGTTGGTTTGTTAATTTGCAGTCTGGAAGCAGCTTTTGTTTTCTGGCACTTTGTGAGAATGATAAAGAAAAGTGTGGGTTGTTTGTTTTTTTCAGCGACAGTGAATTTTCTCTCCCGAGGACGAACTGGACTCTGCTAATGTGATTACAGCTCGAGAAATGCTGAAAGTACAAGAGAGAGTTCTCTCTGCTCGCTGTGTTTTATACATTCAGACAGTCCCCCCCCCCCCCCCCCCCCCCCCCCCCCCGCCCACGCTGTCTCGACACTGTTCGTGATACTTTAATGAAACTGAGTAAAGTGGTGCCACTGCTTTCTGGCAATTCAAAAATCCCTTTAATTGGTTTAGGGGGGAGAACTTTATTAAAAGATGAGCAGTGTTTGTTACTGATCGGCCCCAGAGGGAAGCTGATGAATCGTTTGCTGCTTGTTCACGACACATTTCGTTCTCTTCTCTCCGAAACTCCAGGGACGAGCAGGAGAACCGAATGCTGCCGTCGGTGAAGGACAACAGTGGCAGCCACGGCTCGCCCATCAGTGGGAAGCTGGAGGGCCTTTTCTTCAGCTGCAACACAGAGTTCAACACCGGCAAACCACCGCAGGACTCCCCTTACGGCCGCCACCGCTTCGAGGTTCAGGCCGACACGCTCTTCAACCCCGACACCAACCTGTACTTTGGGGATTTCTACTGCATGTACACGGCCTACCACTTCGTTATTCTGGTCCTGGCGCCGAAGGGCTCCAGGGGCGACGACTTCTGCAAGCAGCGTCTCCCCTTGCTCGACATGGGCAACAACCCTTTCCTCACCTGCAAGCGGATCGAGGAGGGTGACGGCGGCGGCGGCCTGCTGTTTCATCACGCCCAGGACGTCATACTGGAGGTCATCTACACGGAGCCCGTGGACCTGGTGTCGGGCACGGTGGCCGAGATCAGCGGGCACCAGCTGATGAGCATGTCCACGGTAAACGCCAAGAAGGACCCGAGCTGCAAGACCTGCAACATCAGTGTGGGGCGCTAAGCAACAGCAGATTGTAGGAGAGCAAGGGAAGGACTCGGAGGTGACCGCCCTCCGCACACACACACAGGAAGTCCACGTGTACTGATGAAGCAGACCAACACATGCATGAAGCAGCAGATTTAGTAGACTCCCAGACATGCACACCGACATCTCTCTGACACCGCTCTGTACTCTGAAGAGACCGACAGTCCCCAAAGAAGAAACGGAGGAAAAGAGAGGAAGGAACTCACACTTTGACACCTGCACCATTGTCTCCTCGTCTTTAAAGGGGTCGCCCTTAAATGTTGAAAGCATACATTAGATCTAACCTGAAGATGTCCACACAAGGGACCACCAGCTGACACACCACCACAGACTCATCCATCCATCCTGCAAGTCATCTCTGGCGTACTGACCAAACCCTTTAACTCTACTAAAAACATGAGCTGCTTCCATTCAGTTTCCTGTTTTTTTTTATCTTCATTTTGTTCATGACCTTTGCCTTGTTATTATAGATATGCTGTTGATCGAGCGTCCACGACCTGTGTGGACGAGCATTTTGTTGTTTCCAATTTTCCTCTTTCTAGAAATGTTTTGTTCTTTTTCCATAGTCGAGAAAATCTGACTTCTGTTTTTTTTTTTGTAACCTCCTACTAGTGGCATGAAATGGTACTACAACATTCTAGGGCTGCAGCATTAACGGTCATCTTTCTTTAAACCAAAGGTGTTAAAAAACCAGACATGAAACTGCTGTGGAATCTAATGCAACAACCAGTAAAAAATGTGTATTCATGTGAACTTCTCATGAAAAAGCAGCAAAGCATGACGCAGTTCTGAAAGCTGACCTCTAACATAGCAACCTTTTCTGTAACATTCTTCTTTTACTGTAGTCAGTGGAAAGAAAGTAGAACCATAAACTGTGTTTAGCAGAATAAATGTGAAAAAATATTTATTTTTTATTGATATTCATATATATATTGTATATATATAGAACATTATATAAACCAGAAGTGCACAATGTCACACACTCTGATCATTGTCAACAACAGCATTTAGGGGGAATTAACTAAACAAAGGCAAAAATGGGGGGGGAAGACAAATTCGACAGCAGTAAAACTTGCACTACAATGTCAAAGGTTCACCATCATTTACATGGTCACGATTTAGGTTTACTATAAAATTCAGAATGCATTTCATAGCACAATGCAGGACTAAAAAAAACTGACATGCACAACCACGACAGGATTGTCTCACTGATTGCATTTAAACATTCGCCTTTTGTTTTACAAAGACAGGACTTTTTAAAAAATGCAGTCTCCACATTAACAATGGACACAGTTGTCCAAAAATAGAACTTTGGCAAGAAAAAAAAAGGCAAAGTGCGATAGCTATACGTACGGTAATCTTAAAATAACTAATATGTAACTAACATCAAGTAGTTACAGCGCTTCATCTTTGATACGGACTAATGCTACATAAGATACACGTGCTACATCGGGTTTGTAACGAGATATGTCACGACATGATAAAGGATGTGTTGTTTTTGGGACGAAAAAAAACAACTCTGCAGTCGCCCAGAATTTCTGTCAGATTCTCTCCAGCTTCCATCACCGCTCTCCTCATGTAAAGTGCGTCCACATAATGAGCATGGCATGTAAAAAAAACAGACCAGGCCCACCAGCTTCTCAGATCTGATCCAGTCCTGTTAAGTTACATTAAAGTCCCACTGTGAGTCAACTCAACTGGTCTTGGTCTGGTTGAGTCCTGTTGTTTACTGAGCAGGGCCTCCAGTAGGCGGAGCTTCGCTTTGAGGTTCTTATACTGGCAGTACTCCTCCGCCATCTGTCCACGGTCCTCCTTCTGACAAGCCCTGTTCAAAACACACGGAGGAAAGACGATGCAAACAAAGGCAAAACTTCTTTTGTAGTTTCTTAACAACCTGCAGCAGCTTCCATAACTGGTTGATAGTCCCTATGTTGCCTTACTCAGATTGCTATGTACAGTGTGTATTGTATTCAAGATCTGACTGTATTTGCTTTGGACGACTAACATGTACAGTACAAAGGATGTGAACAGTCCAGAGCAAACGTCTTCTATCTCTTCGTCTCTTTCCTGAGCTCTCTGTGCTGTGTTAACGTTACGTAAGTGTGCATTACACTAACGTCGTACCACTGCGACGTTATTTCTTTTGTGGATGTTTTTTTTTCTTTGTTTTTCACACGGCGTTGTTGAAAACCAAATGTTCCAAGTTTATTAAAAGACAAAAATAAAATTCAAAAGCCAAGTAGTTTGGATGGAGCTGTGTGTGTGTGTGTTATTTGTGTGTGTCACTTTTACCTGCCAGTCTGCGCGTGGAAGTGGTTTTCAAACTCTCTGAGTGTTTTGTGAAGCCTCCGCTTCTCTGATCGAGCGACTCTGAGGTGATCCAGCAATTCTGATCTATACGAACAGAGAAATAAACAATTTATTATCATCTTTTTAATCATTATTTACAATTAAGGATGCAGTGGTGCATTTAATTCAAATATAACAAGTTAATTTGAGTTGGAAGATAAACTGGACATCCCACTGAAGAGCTGTTAGAGCTACATGCAGAATCCATACCTGGAAGCTTCGTGTAATGTTGCCATGGTGATGATCTGCGGCTGGAGACTCTTCGCCTCCTCCAGCGGAGACACCAGAGGCGTTTCGGACATTTCTAACGAAGGCGGCTGCAGCAATTCGTCTGAGGACGCACACCTGGGAGATTTAAGCCAATGTGGCGGCTGCCTGGGGCTTCGCTGTTTGGGATGACCTTCATCAGAGTCCTCCTCTTCTTCCTTTGTGCACACAGAACACAGGGGGGTTCATTTTCTCTCAAACACATACAGCAGTGTTAACAGTGCTCTGTTGTTACCCATTCTTAAGGAAAATATCTGAAAATGGTGAGTGACATTTATTCTCCATAAATATTAGTTCAATAATCAGCTGTCCATTGTTTCATAGAAGTTTAATGTAGCTCTTCTATCAGGCCATGAGGTGGCAGTAGAGTGACTCTGCCCTGGCCCTCAGAGGCCCAGCTCAGTTTTATCCTCATGGGTGAAAAACAGCAGGGTTGTGTACTTGTCAAGATGTTGTCCCTGTCTTAAAGAGCACTCTCCCTTATTCAGAATTCAGTATCAGATGGTTACTCACAATAGTCGTAATGACTGTCGAGGCTGCAGAAAAAAGCAGAAGCTGCTTGAGAAGACGGTATCGGTCGTAGAAAGGTTTCATAAGAGTCCGCTCCTGCTTTGTACTCTGACGACACAAACGAGACACAAACAGAAACCCCTTTGTTATTGGTGATAATACACAAATACAAAGAAAGATAAATCAGTCAGGACAGAGAGAAGAGAATCAAACTACTTAGGGTAAGAAATAAGAGATAAACACAGTTTGTTCTTACCGGTCGTCCGTGCAGACTCTCAAAGTAGAGCAAACACTTCTGCATGCTAGTTTTCTCCATGGTCATCTGGTAATGAGTCATCTCCTGCACAAGTAGGCAAAGGGAACATTGTAAACAGACCATCAATCAGTAAGAAAGTTTCAAAGATGATTGTGATGCTCTGTTTTGATGTGTTATATTGCAAAAGAATAAGCAAATGGTATTTTCATCCATCCAGGGTCAGTAACTCACAGTTTCTCCCTATCTCCGGTCAATTACAACAACAAACCCATGTAACAACAGGACGTTTCATTTCTTATTATCCACCTTAATGTGGTCCGGCAGGCGAAGCTCCCTCCGTCTCTCCTTCAGCCTGTTGGTTATCATGTTGACGGTTTCCTCCACGTTTGGCTTTGTGTTCCCGTTGTTGTTGAGCTGCTGCAGCTCCGTTCCTGTCAGTGCTGCCTCGCTCTGGTCTGTGTTGGTCCTGCGTGGTTTGAAACGTCCCCGTCCTCTCAGCCCGGCTTCTTCTGTTTGTCTCAGCTTTAGCTCTGAAGGGATAATCGGAGTTTAGAAAAAGAAATGACATGAAAACCTGTAACTTGAAAATCTAAAATGCGGAGGTGTGAACAACAAAAAAATATTTAGCATGTTTACAACTGCAAAATAGATTTCATCAAGTTACTGGTACAATACATATATTTGACATTGTTTTAATAGCACTTTTACAAACTCTAAGTCTGAAATACCGATGCAGTCATTAGGACTCGACTGTGTGTTTATGGTTATGTAACTGACCTTTAAGCTGCTTGCGAGTCTTGATGAGCTCCTTCATTAGTCTGGCCACCTCTGGATCTGCTGTCTTGTCATTATGAGCAGGCTGGAAAAGAAAATCATAAAAAAATCTCATCATGAAAAGTACAGCGGCTGTCTTGAGATCAGATTTCTTTAGTTAGTCCCTTGTTCTGGGTCTGCTCGGTTGTCATAACAGTCAATGGCTTGTGTGCCGCAGCAGTTTATCAACCAGTTGCCTGAGGATGACTTGTGTAACACACAGTAATTTTGTCCATGGACCAGCAGAGGGAGTAATTCACTATAGTATGCATGACGTGTTGGAGGTAAGCAGCAGCAGCATCATCTGTTAAGAACCTAAACATCATCATCACCAACAGTCAGGCATGGGATTAAAAAAACACGATAAATGAAACCCTCCATGGCTCTGAGAGCGCTGGTTATGTGTTTGGAAAAAAAACCCTTAGTTTTTAAATTCTAAAGGAAATAACTTCCAATCCAATCATGACTCAGGAGAATAAAACTGTCCAAGCAGCTCTGATTTCTCCCTCCTCACCTTATAGTGCCTCTCCTGTTCGAAACGCTCCTCAAAATGCCTGATCCTCCTCCTCAGGGTGTGGATGTGTCTGTTGAGCACGGAGATGGACACGGAGCCCTCGTCTGGCTCTGTGTGGATGCTGCAGCGAGCCCTGAGGACAGGAAAGGACACATCAGACCATTTGCATTCTTGACGTCCTGCATATTTATGCCTTATTATGAAATCAGGACTTTCTAAAACACATCCGAGTAACTCATTTCCTACCAAAGTAGCAAATCCTCTAATGTGTCACCTCATTAACACTCAGATTATTTACAAACTACATCCAAACATGCATCAAGAACATAAAAACTGAGACTATCCAAGCTGTGAGCCACTACTCCTGAATATAGCTGGTGAGGAAATGATCTTCTTACATGCGTATGTGTTGCGAGCACGGTGGAGAAGGGGCTGTCTCCGGGTCTAGGTTGTAACGCAGGCCGTGGCTGAGGTTGGGGCAGCGCGGCGAGGGAACGGGGCCGTCGGTCGTCGTAAAGCAAGACAGAAGTGGGCTGGTGTTGGGGCCCGTTGTGCTCGACAGGGTATCGTCTCCTGAGATGTCCTCAGAAAGAGTGGCAGTGGTGGGGACGGGACTGGACTCCGATGAATGAGGGGAAGGTGTCTGTACTGTAAGATAGAAAGCGAAAGGACAAAGTATGAACTGAAATCTTCTGCTAAGACAGATGGGACAACATGAGAGAAGGGAGATTGGAGAGAAAGGGTGGATGAGGTAGAACAGAAAACAAGAGGGAGTAGAGAAGGAAGTAGAATGAAAGAATAACAAACATCTCTTTCCTAAACAAGCTAAACATGTGACATCTTTCCTGGAATTCTTTATTAATTTGGTTTGTTACAAATACAGCTTCTTACCTATATAGTTAAAAAACACTGTTTTCTTGCAGTGTTTACTCAGATCAACCATGAGGAAATAAATGAGAGCAAGAAAAGAATCTACTTTGGTGTCTTGATATCAAAAACATTATATATTATGGAATATATGAACCTCTTCATTATGTCACTGGTGGCCGTACAGTGATGCAACAGTGACAGCATCGTACCTTCGTGTACTGTTACTCAACTTATCAAGAAAAGACACACCCAGCTTTGGGAAATGATGAAGCTCGCCACTCGCTGAAAAGCGATACTGACTGTTAATGAACATTTAGAAGGAATTACAGCAGCTTGGAAGATGCTCTGAATGAAAGATGACAAACGCTATAAATAAAGGTACTACTACAGCATGTACAGAGTATAGCTCTTGCACTAATGGACTGAAAGTACTCCACTGTGCGGTCCTTTGAGAACACAATGGCATAAATACATTTATGATATAGTGTCATTATGACTTTTATTTACTTTTTATTAAGGCGCAGGAGGTAAAATCTTAACAATCTTAACTCAAAACCTTAAGTATTATCAATTCTGTATATCATGATGTGTGCCATTGTCTTACCAGGCTGTGATAAGTCCACCGTGTTATAATCCTGAGCAGGTGGTGATGGTGGCAAGTGGAGGAACGGCTTGTGGCTCAAATACAGACTCTGCTCTTCAGGAGAAAAAGGCTGTTGCTCCGCAGGAAGGCTGTCCCCAACTTGGGGGTCTCCTGCCGCTGGCAGGGATCCCGAGTCAGCCTCCAGGGCTTGTAGCTTGAGAAAGGGGCTCTGGAAACAGAAGCAGAACATGGCTTCAGGGATGCAGACGGACAGGGAGAGGAGAAGTCAGGGAGATGTGTCGTCTTCAATGTTTCACACACTGCCCTGGAAGCTGGAGAAGTCCTGCAAAATCATTTTATTCTCTCATAGGAAAAGAAATAGTCTGGGTGGTCTCCTTGTCCTCTTGAGAAAGGTTGTAGTCAAAGCAGGGCTCTGCTTTTGGCTGAAGTACTGAGGACAAACTTGTAAAAAATATCTTTCAAAGCTCCCAGTCAGGTACAATCACTGATAGAAATGGTCAAATCCAGAAACAGACTCTCCTCTGCTGCAGCTCTCCTCAGGTCTCCGCCAGTCATCCAACCAGCTAAATGTATCCTGCTGAATTCAGCCAGTGAGTCAGATTCCGAACGTGCATCAGCATCCAGCGTGGGATCCCTAATAAGCGACACGCTTTCCTTTTAACGGTAAAGCTGTGAATCCCATCACCAGGTCGGTGTGTTTGTGGGTGTGTGGGTGTGTGAGCGTAGCTGCCCCCCCCTCAAAGAGAATCCCTACATCCACATGGTTTTTCCTCTGAATGGCATTCCCGGCACCTCAGCTACTAAACTGCCTCCACATGGATTATTCATCATGCTGAGGAGGAAGGGGGTCGGCGGGAATGCCGCTCCTGTCGGTGCGTGCGGTGTGGGCGTTTGCGCGAGGGAGGAGAGGTACTATATGACGAGGCGTTTCCACGGCAACGTTGTCAGACCGAGTCTGTTTGACAGAGCTGCAGGGAGTCACGTAGCCGTTTGCCTCGGTGTGTGAACGTGGATGTATATTTAATGAATTCTGACGATGAAATAAAGATTTCACTAAAAGCATCCTGATCTCAATGAGGAGGTTATAAAGCAGATTGTTTTTTTGTGTGCTCTGACATTCTCAGCATCATCATCATCATCATCACTATCATCATCATCATCATCAGCAGCAGCAGCAGCAGCAGCAGCAGATAAGGGCTTGGTTTCTCCTTTCTCACCCTCCTCGGCTGTTCATTCATAAAAAAAAAAGAAACTGCTTTGTGCGTCACACAGAGGAGGCGGAGGGAGTCAGGCTGCTATTACTGAAGCAAAACACCCACAGGCAGGCGAGCTACACCTACAGACACACATATAGGTGTGCACATAAACACACAGGCACACATCACGCACACAATCACCGGAGGTATCGATGGTCCTGTTGTCATAGATACACTAAACCTAAAGGTTTTAATTTGTGTATCTAAAAAAGACTGTGGGGAAGGAGAACTTACATCATGGCTGTTGTTCCTGCCTCTGCAATCATTGTGACTGTTAGAAGAACCACGACCTCCTCCTCCTCCTCCTCCTCCTCTTCTCCCCTGTAGGAGCAGACAGCCCTCATACTAGTATGTGTCACATCCACATATAGTGACACATAAATAAATTAAATACATTTTTATATATTTTTCACCAGTGAAGAGTTTGAATAGTTTCTTGAACAAAAGTCAACACAATTATATTTTCAAGTTTGACAAATTTAGCCCAGATTGGGAGTCATTGAAATTGTGGGTGTCTTTTGTTACTGCTAAATAAAACCATCAATTACTGTCTGTTCTGGTGTCTTCACTGTCAGCACCTGTTCTATGCTATAATTTTACACATCACTAAATTAGTTTTTTTGAATTCTAGTGAACTGACTGAACTCTCTCTCTCTGTCTCAGTGGTGGGTTTTAAGGTGCATTAGTGAATTGCATTTCACTAGTTTGCAAACCTAAGGCTACAAACTCTTCCCGTAACCTGGCTTTCACAGAACGATCCTCTCCGACCTGACTTTAAACAGTTGCTTTATGAAATGATTTGGAGCTTGCTGTTTGTTTACCTTCCAATCAGGCCCTTTGCTTTTGTCATCTGTCTTTGACTCGATGCAGCACAGCAGACTGAAAAACAAAATGATGTCAACAACATAAATACACAGTCCATATAACTGTGACACACAGTGTGCTTTATCTGTATTTAGTCAGCTGTGTGCTATATGTACCTTGAAGGCCAGACAGTCATCTGGCTCCACCGTTAAGGTTATGGCTTATTTATGTGAGACACTAATGAGGCACAACTGAGATGACCCGTCCTGTGGCTCATTGGAGGCAGCGCAAAAACAAAAACACCAGCACGCCACCATGCTAGGTCGACCCAGGCAAGCTAGCTCGGTCAGCCTGCACCACGTGGAACCCTGTGGCAGTCGGTGTTATTTGGACTGGAATCTTATCAAAACCATGACTGTGAGCAGCACATTGCTCCCATAACCTACTTCCCATTTGACTGCAGGGCTGAGACATGAGCTGATCCCAAACCACCAACATATCCCGTCTCACTAAAGTGCTTCAGTATTTATGCTTGTGTTTGAATCTTGGTAGAAATGTTTTGTTATTTAAATGTTTTACGATAATAACTGAGAACAAATGTTTGTAGAATCAACATTGTGATTGAATTTCGTCTTCATGTGGAAGCTTTCGTCTCACCTCTCTTTGTGCTGACTCTGCATTTGGGTTTTTCTCTGTGATCCATTGGCTATGCAGCAGTCGGAAACAGATGTCCTTCCTGGATTTGTAGAAGCCTGAAAAACAATTGAATCCATGATATATAACTTTTCAGTCATATAATAAAGGACTTTCCTCTTCACACATTATAAATATCATTGTGCAACACTCCACTCCACAGAATGTATTTATCAGCATATGTAGGAGGCGGCAAGTTACTGTACATCGTTTTCACCACACTTTACAGGTCTATAAATAAATGCGAAAGACCATAGAAACTGTTGATACTGAATGATATTAACACTCCGAATCGTGACTACTGGAGAGTTTAAAGGCAAAAGGAAGACTGGGAATAAAAACAAGAAATTAAAAGAGTAATTTAAAACAAAAACCCCAAAACAAGATGCAAAGACTACGAGACCTAATAAAGATAAAAGAAAATGAACACTGCACACCAGTGAACAGTCATCTCTAATGGGAGAGGACGGTGTCCGTCTGTCCTCGTCCTTGTTTCCTTCTGTCCTCTCTTTCTCTTTTGATGACGAGTTGAACGGTGAAAAGGTCCTGTTCAAGAAAAATAACACAATTTCAAGGAGTTCTTTAATGAAAACTGATTGTGCATTACAGTTTTGTGAATAGAGAAAACACATTTCTCAGTTTAGGGGGAAATATATCCTGTGTGTATGGCAAACAGCAAAGACACTCACCCCACTGTGGTACACATCAACTCTGATGAGGTCTCTTGAACCTTTTGAAAATGTCCCCTCTGGTGCAGATGGTGCTCTGGCCCTGGGTCAGCGAGGCGGAAGGGCACACAGCCTGCCCCTGTACTTTTCCCCTTCTCTTCCAGAGCCTGCCGGTCTGAAATCAGCCTCTGAATGTCAGCACTGACGTCAGAGCTGGTTTCACAACTCTGCATCAGAGTGTCAGCACTATGGAGGGACAGAGAGAGACAGAGGGTGAGGACAAGAAAAGATGAGGAGAAGATGAAAATAACAGTCTCTGTTGAGGCATCCTTTTTAAAGTATTAAAACAAGAACTCCTGTTCTGTAGCTATACGTTGATAATATCGTTAATAGGTGTTTTTGAATAATTCATGATATTTTTAAATAAAAGGATAATACATGGATTTTGCTCCAGATTCTCTGTGGCCCTGTTATCCAGAGGTCTTCGATCAAACACTCATTTGTAGAGATATTCCTGAAGAACAATAATGCTTCTTAAAACCAACCAGTGCAATTTCAGTCTACATCATTTCCCCCCCACACTCATATGAGGTCAGCATGATCTTTACTTTTGATCAATTCATCTTTGAGTCCATGTGACCGCTACAACTAAATCAGTAAAATATTAAACAAGTATGTAAAAACTGGCAGTAGCAGACCCATGTCGTGTTGGAGGGAATACACGCATGTAAAATCTATGACTGCAGATTTTAAGTGTATTACAAGGCTAACACGAGTTGTGTCCCACACTTAGTCCCTGAGAAAACTGTTGGCCTCTGCAGCAGGTGGGAAGAAAAAAAATGCATGACTCAGCAGAGCTTGATTTAATGCCACAGAGAGGCTCTAATGAGCTGCTCCCAGCAAAAACAAGCACAACTCATTTGCTGTGACGTGAACCAAAAGCCGCCCATCTGTCACGTATACTTGGGTAAAACGGTGTATGACTCCGGAGCTGTAACCTGCAGCCCGACGGGGTCAGTGCGGCAGCAGCAAGAAACTAATGACTGTTACTGCTACATTAATCAAAGAATGAGCCGAGCAGACGGCCGCTGCATGATAAACATGAATCACTTCTGTGCTTCGAGTCCCCCGTCCTCAAACATCTTTCATCTGAAGAGAGGCAAGGCAAGAGTGGCAGAAACAAACAAACTCGTAGGAAGCAGAAAAACTGCAGACGACCCTCAGCGTCATTAATGTTTATTCTCTCAGAGCAATGTAGACACGACACATTTTATTCTAAGACGCACAAATTAGTCAAAGCACAGATGCATTTGTTGGTGAACAAACCAGAGCAATGAGAATATAATTGTATTGCATTATTGACCCCGGCTGAGGAGCAACCACATTTCTGCTCTGGATCTACGACCACCGTGCACAAGTTCACTCACTTGTGGTGGAATGTAGACTCAACTCTGAGTGTCACTGATGCTGAAGCAGATAAGACCAGAAAACATCCTTTCCTGAAATGCCGAACCACACAGCATGTCTAACTACACGTGACAGTCAACAGCTCGCTGCATTGGAGGGACGCAGAACGCCAAACACGTGATGGTCAAGAGCACAAGTGACACCCGGAGGCAGAGAGCTGGCCATTCCCCTCACACATACACATATAAAATCCTCCTCTGCTCGATATTATTCCCTCTACACTCACAGTTTTTCCGTCTTATCACAAACACAGACCTGTACAGCCCTCGTTAAAGAAAGCTAATATTGACCTGCCAACTCTCTGACCTACTTTGAAAATGTCTTTCTTATCTAAGGTGTTGGAGGTAATTATTGCTTCTCAGGCTGACAGCTCTTACTGTATGAGTAGGTGTCAGAACTCTGCATAGCGCAGAGAGAGCCTTACTTTTAAGTGACAAATGACTTCCTTGCTGCACATTAAAGTGAAAGCTCCATTCTCATTGATAGATGAGTAGTAGATAGGTAGTAGATCCACACTCCATCCTTTTGACAGTATCCTGAAACTTAGTTAAAAGATCTCTATTTATTGTCCGAGCTCATTTCTGTCTAAATTTGTTTCAAGGGTCAACTTTGGATCCATTGTTTTCTTCATGGTCTTCATGGTCTTGCTGCTCTTCCACATCAGATGTTAGCTTACATCTAAAGGTGGTGTATCCAAAAGTGTCGGTGTTTATCAGGGAACTAGTGACTTCATTCATCTTTTTCTACACCTCACCAAAGTGTTGTTTTACAGGTGTGATGGGTGAGAACTCACGAGGCCTCAGCAGGAATGTTTCAGATCAGATGTTTTATGTTTTGTGTTCGGAGTTACCATCCTGTCTCCTACATGGAGATAAGATGAACCTTGAGAGAGTCTCCGCTCTCACCATGATAATGACGATCCTGACAAGAATTGCTGGGACCTTGACTTATCATCTGTCCCCTCCCATATGGTATAATACTGAGGTGCTTCTGTTGTTCTCTTGTGCAGCTGCCTGCATGTGAGACGTACACAGAATCCTCTCTGTCGACAGTTCTGTGAAGCAACAACAACTGAGGCTCTCAAATTTGACTCGTGAATTCACTACAAGATTTTTGATGTAAGACGATGCTACTACAGAGGGACGAACCTGATCCTGCACTGGACGACATGAGGAAACCGTTTAAGTGTCTGATGGACAAAAATAGCGATCTGGCAGGTGGGCAGCTGGTCTGAGTGTCCTGAATCAACATTAGCTGAGGAAATTAATACAGGGCCATGTCTGCTGTGCACAGACTTGGACGTCTACCAACCTTTTCCCATGTCAGCTGGGAAAGACACACACACACACAAACACACACGCTGCACATTTCAAGCCACCTGTTGGACAAGAAAAAACTGGCCCGCATCTACTGATGACTCATTTTCAAACTGACACGTGTGGGTGGTTTAATTACGGTCTGGCTAGTCCGACATCTGGCTGCCATATCATGCTGCAGCCTTGGAATATTTCTGTGACCTTATCTCACTTCACTTTAAGTCCACCACAATATTATCAGTAACCTACTTCATGCGTGTTTTCTGAATTCCACCAAGGACGGATCGTTGTCATTGCCCGTCTGCTTAAAATCACAACAAGAAATTGTTTATATATCTGTTAGCGTCATTAAGCAGATCTCTCATCCACAGAGGAAACACAAATTAAGACAGCAGACACACAAATACTCGCACACATGGCTAACTGCCACAAAATGAATCAGCGTGTAGCGAGCCTCAGAGTGCACATAGCCAACATGTCACATGCTCACTGGCAGCAGACGGAAACAGATAATATATCAATGTAATTTGATTCCTTTATAGCAGGCTCGTGGCAAACCACGCTCACGAGTTACAAATATATAATTGCCCGGTAACTTTGAAGTTCACCACAGGCAGATGACTGTCATTACGTTGATTCTGTCTGGGCGACCAATTTGTCATTATTCTACTTCTCTGCTCCATCCAGCAGGAAAACAGTGATGCCTTTTTCAGACACAAGCAACAGCTCTATTTCCTGTTGACTACTTGGGGGACACAGTTTGTGGAGCCAGATATGTAGCCACCAGTGTATATTACTTCAAAGTTTGTTCATGTCACAAACAGCACTGATGTCCTTTCATAAGATTCAGATTAGTTCCAGCACTATCTATAGCACCGATGAACAGCTCTAGTTTGTTCGAGGAAATGGGACCTGATCTGATTAACGTTAAAACAAAGTAACATCTATCCCCATGACAGTACCTTTTGAGTTGAGCTTGGACCCATACTGTTTGGTTAAGAGCACTCGTCGGTGAGACGGACGTGGCGTCTCGCTCCAATCGGTCCACGCTGCTCTGCTCTGAGTGACAGCTGCTGGGTCGGACCTACGGAGGACAACAGGAGTGAACAAACACAAAGCACTGTAGAGAGGCAATAAAAGCGTATTTGTGCATTATTTTTATTGACCTTTTTAAAAACCTCTTTTCATACTACACAGAACACATTTTGTCTTCACAGTCATACCAGTCAGAGAACGATGGAAAACCAGTAGGGACGGTGAAGCCTATTATAATTTATTACTTGTATGAATATATTGCGATTTAAAAAGCTTTTTTGATTCCCCTGCTGTATATATTATTAATTCCTAGTAACTCTAATATACTCAATCAATTTACAAAACCTGGAACCAGAAAAGTGGAAAGCGGTGGATTAACTAATTAAAACAGAATCTTATTCAGTTCATTTTTCTAAAAACTGTCACTTATCCATTACCATTTGATGAGCTATTTAGCAACTACTACAGGTCTGATGCCACTAATCAAATCATACCAAAAAATAATTGAACAGCCTGCAGCAACAATCCTACATTTAGTTTAAAGGTTTGAAAATCTTACTGTATATGGAAAGCAAGAGAAAAATGTCAAAACCTTTTTAAATGTGATTTCCTGAAGCTTTTTCCTAAATCTTCTAAAATAATTTGTGAGGGAACTGAAAGACTTTATAAATTCTTGGGCTTCTTGTATTACATGAGTTGAGTGACTGGAATAACCATGGCTACTATTTGTCAGTAAGTGCTAAGATTACTTACTGCATAATTCATGTAATTGAGAAGTGTGAAATTTCCACCAGAGGGAATTAAAAAAACTGTTCACCTTAAAGTGTGAGAGAGCGGAGAGAGTAGGAGGAGGTGGTGAGGAGGACGCGATCGAGGAGGAGGCGATCGAGTAGGAGGCGATGGAGGAGGAGGCGATGGAGGAGGAGGTGATGGAGGAGGCCAGAGTGTTCTCGGCTGGGACTGGAAGGAGAACGCTCTGATGCTGGAGAAGATGGAGCAACAGGGCATTACACACACTCTGCTCCTCCAGCATCCTGGGTCCTGCTGGAACACTGCAGGAAGAGGAGATGGGAGAGCAACAATGCAGTGTCACACATACAGCGCCATGTACTGTGTGTTCACAATGGTCCTCTGATAAGTGCTGCATCACAGATAATTGCAAAGGGTTCCATCTAGTGGCAGAACACAGCACAGGCATGAGATAAACTACTCAGACGGCAAATGGTGAAATAAAACCCCAAATACTTTTCTCTTATCAAAATAAAATAACAGTCAATTAAATGGAAAAAAGCAGGCAGGCAGGATAAGCTAATTAAGTTTCCCTTTTACGTGTGAAACTTCTACATGTCAGAGATATGTGGAGATTCTGGTCACAACACGTCTCTAAGCCCCACCTCCAAACAAAATGTCTGAGACTTCAAATGGAAGCAGCTATTTTTTACTGTTGGTACGTGATCGTATATTCTGCTGTTGTCGCTATCATCCATTCTGTTTTTTTATTTAGGTTGTGTCGCATGTATACATAGTAGGCACTGGTTGCCATAGCGAACACCCAGGGGAAGAGAATGTGAAAAATCGGGGTAAAAATAGATATCTGTTTGTTGTGAGGACAGGAGCAGTCACGTGGATTTCCTAACAAACACACTCACAAAGCCACAGGGAGATAGAAAGTGGCTTGGACATATATGCAGGAGTTATTTGGGGGGTACGTTGCCAAAGAACATGTCACGTGAAGAACATGTGCTACAGAGTTTCCCAAATACAGGCTGTGCTCAGGCAGCCTGCTCCACCCAGGTTGATTAAGAACCACTCAGGGAGATTACTTCACTTGAGGTAAATCTGTTGCGTGCAGTAACCAATTATATGTTTCTTTGTGCCCTACTGCTTAGCTAGTATTTACTTTATACAGACTACTACTATCCTCCATATCAGGCCTTTAAGTTTTCACTGTCTCTATTTATATAGCACTTTTGTAGTTTTGATAACCTCTCAAAGCGCTTTACAGTACATTCATACATTCATACATTCATACAGTGCACCTGTGTGCTGCCCTTTCTCTATTATACATCACTCACACAATGCAATGTAATTTGGGGTTCAGTATCTTGCCCAAGGACAGTTCCCCACCTGGGGAACGAGGGAGACTGGGGTCGAACCACCAACCTTCTGGTAAGTGGGTGACCCGCCCTACCACCTGAGCTGCCCCAATCAGAAAACTAACTTGGGCAACACTCTCCCCATCTAAACTGCATGAGTCCTCCAGCATCCTGCATCGACCTCTCACCCACGACCACAACAAATTCTCAACCTGTGTGAACTTTTTGAAATATTAGTAATAGCAAAAAATAGAGCCAATATGTGCCTAGACATACCTATGCCTATTGTTTGGCACAAAATAGCAGCTTTTTTTTAGCTTGATACTTTGGCATATATTTATCTCTTAATCACTCTTCATTCAAATGATTATACCGTTCCTTTCCTGCCCTGTTTGTTATGTGAAACCAACGGCAGAAAGCACACGACATTCCCTGACCCCAAGCCTTTGATACCAACTCAACAGCCAGCAACCAACTCTTCTTCCTCCAGCTATGATCGTCTGACATTTTGCCAACATGTGCCGAACTTCACAGTGTGACTAATTCCACATTGCACTGACATGCCTTTATCTTTCACAGGGAAACAACTCTATAGACATATTGTAGATGAGACTCTTGGGAGAATAAGAGTGAAAGCCTGCTGTTTATATCTCTTTGATATTGTAATGTCTTGACCTACGCTGTAATGAATGTTGCGAAATGCCGCAATATAAATGAAATTGAATTATATTGAATGAATGTAATGAGTCTTTTCCTCAGTGGCAGCGACTTACAAGTCTGATAAGTATGAGTCTTTCCCCGGAGAGATTGTATTTGTTTACAGTGACGTCAACGTTCTATAAACAAGAAACGACTAGAAAGAAAAAACGACTGTGATATGTTTGTCTTTCTGAGTGTCATGCTCTCCGTTATCAAACCATGATCCACAACCATTTCCTTGAAGGGACGAACCCGACTCCACCCCAACTTAGTGGAAAATGGAGCAGACACAAAACCACAGAGGCTGATGAACTGGGCCTGACATGTAAAACGCTGCTCTCTCGTGACAATCAGACAAAGCAGTGTTGCTGTTGATCATACTAAGAATCTCTAGGTGTATCACTCACTACAGCAAAACCGGTGTGAAAACCATCAATTAAAAATGTCTAGACAGGGGAACAGTCTTTTGTAAATTGCACAGTGACAAGTTACCCCTCAGTTTTCAGGTCAGAACGTATCCTGAATATACTGATTTGTTTAGAGCAGCCTTGTGTCCTAACAGTGGTTTGAATAGGATTTGAATGAGACATTACAACAGCAACTTACTGAAATATACAAGGCCCAAAGATGGTTGCCAGGTTTTCCACGGGCATGTGATTTGTTTGGCTGTGAGCAGCCACTCTGGACAGGAAGCGGATGAGGTAAGACAAAATAATGAGGTTGTCGGCAGGGAGGTGGCGAAGTTTCCCCATCAGAGACTGGTTCAATTCTGCCTCTTCTGCATATCCTGAAAATAAGCAAAAACATAAAAACACTATTTATCAACCCACACTTCCATCAATGTCTAAGAATCCTCAGCGTCAATGGATATTCAGCATGTAACCAAATTTATATTGCATTTGTTGGTATTTGAGCCCATATGTCCCCTGAGAATTGCAATTTTGCACATATGAGCATGTGAGAAAAATTTAAAAAAGCTGTTGCTGATGGACCTTGAATAAGTCTTGTTTATTATTTTCTTATTGAACATACAGGGTGTGAACACAGGGTACATTAGCGTAAGAGACATGGCGTTTTTTGGCTTTAAACACATACAGATCATGAAATCTGACCCTGACAACGCCAGCATGATTTCCTCGTACCTGAAAGGCTCAGGAGGAGCTGTTGGCGCTGGGGTTCGGGCACCACGGGGGTGGGCAGCTCCCGGAGGAAGAGTTTGAGTAGCGAGGCCACAGTGGGGACATCAGCCTCTTCCTCCAGGCCCACTCGCTCTCCATGGTCCCACAGCTGCCTCAGCTGCCTGGTCCGCGCCACCGAGCTACACAGACGAAACAAACCCCTGTGATGCAGTCCTGTGATGAGAACACAAGTATCCTCCATCAGTGCACAAGCATGGGATGTGTGAGTATTTATTAGGATTGGAGAAGGCAACAGAGATGTATAGGATGAAAGAAAGGATGTGCCTGTGTTACCATTCCTCTCCAGAAACTCCACCATGTCTCTTAACACCAGGGGCACTCCACAGACCATCTGCCCTTCCTCCCTCAGCGTTTCCAAGGCAACACCAAACACACAGCTGGCGGCCACTTCAGGCTCTAAGTCCAGGGTGGGAGCAGGGAGCTGCGGGTTGACCTTAGCGCTGGGCCTCAGGATCCTCACCGAAGACGGGTCGTTCTGTGAGGAAACAGGACGCGCAGGGGTTAACTCCAATGGAGGAATTAAATTAGTTTATCTTGTTTAGATAATTGGTTGCTCGGTTATTAAATTAGTTCATCCTGGATGTTGGCGATGACCCATTTCACGATGCTTTAGAAAGCAAAAACAGCACAGGACACAATTAATTCCACATTTTTTGGATCGAAATGACATAAAATTCAATGTAAATTCAGCTTTTACACTTAGTGGCATAACACGAACTAACTTATAGCGTCACGTTTCTGCGTAAAACCAGCACTTTTCTTTATTTACGTGGAGCCACTTGCTAATAAAACAGCGACACTAGCAGCTGAACACACATCAGAGTAACGAGATAACAACAGACAAACTCACACACAGCGCCACCGACGCCCTCGCTCCCATGTTTCAGCTCGGACCGTGACATCTCTCCATTTTTCCCCCCCTTGGCAGACGTGTTGTTTCCCTCCTCCGCACGACGATCCCGCCTCTCAAACTATCCCGAAGTCCCGCAACCGGAGAAGGGAATGGCCGCCTCGGTCCCAACACCACCCGACTCCCGCCGCCTCACGGTTCGTCAGAATCCCGTTATCCCGGTAACACAGCGGAGCGTCGCTAGCAAGAAGCTCCCGCAGCGTTAGCTCCCTGACAGTTGTTTACGTTGCTAGTCACGTGACAGGTGCGTAGCCATGGCGACCAGAGGCGGGGTTGCCAGGGGGAAATGAAAGCAGGAAGATGCTAAAACTGAAAGTTCGCGTTTAACGTAATGTGTATGAATACTTCCTGTATTTCACCAGGACACAACCTCAAGGTATGTCTTTAAATCAATGGCCTTTACTTCTTCGTCTTTTTGTTTATTGCTCTATGTTTCCTCGATCATTTTCCATAACTTTTAAATTATGTTGTAATATTTGAATCTGCTGTCCTTGATTTTGAATTGTATCTTTGATTTAAAGGCCATTGTATCCATTTGCTTCTTCTCATTCTTTGATTTTTCTTTTTTAGAAAGGTGCTATATACATTAAGTTATAACAACAACAATAATAAGTGTTTTTCTTATTATTATGATTAATAGATCAATCAAATTGTATTTGTATAGCCCATATTCACAAGTCACACTTTGTCTCACAGGAGTTAATATGATGTGACATCCTCTGTCCTTTAACAAGAGTAAGGAAAAACTACTAAAAAAGAGCTTGTTGCAAACTAAATACTTGCACACCTGTGTGGAGATATACTGTATGTATGTTTTAATTATATTTATGATATATGATATAAGAATATATATTTGATATATTTTCAACAAATGTTGAAAGCTGTTTTTTACCTTTCATTTACAATTTCAAATGTAGACTCCATCATAAATATACCAACATCTCAACTTCTTTAATCCAAATATATTGTATTGGCACTTTATAAACGAAATAATAAATCAGAAATACATACATAAATATTGTAATACTGGCATAAAAAATAAGAGTAGCTAAAAGGTGACAACAAACCATACTGTCACTTTTAGATCAGTACTAATTGTACCTCATCAGCACACTGTGAGTATCCTCTACACAAAGAACACAAAGAAAACACTAAAGTCTGAAACTATCAAAACGACATTTGCAGTTGTGTATTTAACAGCATTTGAGTGATTCTCAAAGTGTGTTGCAACATATTCATTACAATTGTCACACTAATCCTCTTTCAACTTTAAAATAAAAAAAATTACAGCTCTATGGCCAGTTTTGTGCATACAAAAGTCACTAGCATGTGGGACTTCACAAATTAGTGCTAGTACAAAAGTTTATCAAACAATGCACCCTCACGCCTGTGCACGTAGGAGGGTGTGCATGTGCAAACACATACACACACAACACACACATTAACATATACATATATACGTATACACGTACACAACATGATGAAAAGGACCAGCCAGGTCAAAACGAATGCCAGCAGAGATCATGATAAACATGCCACAGAGAATCAACATGCTCATGACGTTGGAAATACAGTACGACCTCTTCAGTGTGTTTACATGTTTTTGAATCAGCATCTTAAAAAGGCTCTGTATGATCCATAAACACGAGGTATGTTGAACTCAAACAATTAAAAAAGGTAAAAATTGAGTCAATGCACTTGAAAACCAAAATTATCTTTAAAGCAAGGCTTTTGTATTGTTCCAACAGGCATTATGTGTTGACAGGCATTGACTATAATTGATGCTTTGGTAAGATACATAGTGGTGTTTTAAAGATATAGTTGTATATATTTAAACCAAAATACAAAACAAAAGGTGTGTTGCTATAATTACGATTATCATAAAAAAAGACTCCCTCCTTCATTCCGATCCCTGTATTGTCTGTTCAAGTCAGATTCCTGGGAGATTTTTGTGCATTTGCAGAGCGATTCTCACTGTGACAAATGAACCGCAGCATTAAGTTAACCGCTGATTTTACAGATGTCTCCCTACCCAGTTTCCCATGAACAAGAACATGTCTTTTTTTAGCTCTGCAGTTAAGTGATAGCCACTGTTTGTATTAACAAAGTGTAGAATTTGGGAGTTGAACAATATTGCTCAGTTTGCCTCGTAAAATGAGGCAACATTAAAAAAAGGATTATCAACACGGACACCAGAGTCAAATCTTTAAAACCAGACACCATCTTGCAATGGGAGCTCACCAGTTCAAACCCATGAGTACTCAGAAGTTATTATTATTATTACATCATTACTTCTCAGTACTCATGGCTCAGACCCATACACAGTATATAAGGAAGGACAACATGACAGATCCTCAAAAGGGAAGCCAAAGTGTCTGGCTGCAGTATAGGTCATAAACCCCAGCTCCTCCGTGTTAGTGGATGGGACATGTACCAAACAAAAAGTCAAAGTGCATGTTAAATACAGTTTCTGTTGTTTTAGGTAGTTCTTATCACACTGATGTTTTCTCAAGAGTTAATCCTCCTTGTAAGTTTGATTTTAATTAGATATTTGATGCTATAAAAACAGGGAGACAGCTAAGACCGTCTCGCAATCGGTTGAACGTGTGTATCGGCGGGACCTCACTACAGCTCCATACCCTGATCACCTCTGTGCAGACTCTGGCCCCAAATGTGCCACATGGCAGAGTTCGAAGGGTTCTAGGACATTTTGGCTTAATTTCTGAATAATGGGACATGCCGTCCATCTTACACACAGTCTACAGTCAGACCACACCTAACTTTGAACTCAGCCTTCATTTTGATCACAACCATAAACCTGTCAATCTTTGTGTCTGTATCTTTCACAGTTGCCAAAGTATGCCAAACTGCCGCTGTGGTACAGTGGGTGCAGTACTCCACCACATTTTGCTATGTTGTCCAACACGAAGACACACAGGGTGAAAATAAAACTAGCCCTGTTGGTTGGTAAAGATCTCCAGTAAAATTGATTGAACCTGAGAAATGCAGGCAAAGTGCAGAAGAAAGGCCTGAATTTCAAAACCTCTGCAACTTAATTTGGTAAATTAGTTTACAAGAGGGGAACCCCTATATACTCAAAGAAAAATTCTGCTACAGGTGGTTTAGGTACAGTGGACAATTGTTTGGCAGTAGGGATAAGATGTGAGTCCTTATGAGAGAAGGTCATATTCAGGCTACAGAGGCAACTTTGTCACAGTTGCTGGTGTAATGGACGTCTGGTCTGTCGTTGTCAGTGTGCTTCCTGTTCCAGCAGGGAAGGGTGAGCAGAGTGAGAATGAATCCTCCCAGCACCACACAGCTCCCACTAAAGTAGAACGCCAAATCATATGACTGTGTCCAGTCAAAGAACCACCCTGGGAGGAGATGAGAAAAACAGACAGGAGCTTGGTCAGCAGAGATTCCTGGCAGATGCAGCAGTCAGCTAAATGACAAACCGCCTGACTGTCTGATTTAACATTAAGATTTTTGAAAAATCTCTAAAAACATGACTAGGTTTATTTCTGCACAAGTAAAAAAAAATACATGCACCTAGAATCACTAGTTTATCAGTATTTAGAAATGTAAATAAAGACAAGATCTTTTACCTACAACCGGGGGTCCAAGCATGATCCCGAGTCCGCCGAAGAACATGAGGATGCCGTGTGCTTGGGTTAGTCTGTCCAAGCCCACAATCTTTGTGGTGATGTAGGAGGTGAGAGACCAGTTTCCAGAGAAGAAACCCAACACAGCAGACAGGATCTGCAGTCCCATGTAAGTCTTAGTGAGAGGTAGAAGGAGCAGCGTCACACCGCCTGCGAACATCGTGAAGGCATACAGATAAATGCTGTTGATCCACCGGATGTCCACCAGCCCACCGAGCACTAGTTTACCCACACACGTGGCGATGGCCCCTATTGATACCAGAGGAATGACGCTAACTTCTTCAATGAGTCCCTCAGTCTGCGCAACATCCTCTATAAAGAGCACAGGAGGGAACGACCCCAGGCTGAACAAGAACACAGCGAAACAGAATGCCACCATGGCTTGGTCCTGTAGGATCTCATACATGGAGTGCATGTACCTGGAGTACGCCTGCTGCTTCTTCTTGATGACTTTCATGATGGCCCACCCAGACAGGAAGCTGCCTGTCTTCTCCGTCTGGATGGCCACATCCTTGCCATCGACGGTGATGAGCATCTCCTTCACTGTCAGACTTTTCTCTGGACTGGTCACGGTGGAGCCTGCGGTGATCTGCAGGTCATTCACCTGGGGCTTCTCGAAGAGCTGCTCCTCCGTGTTGCGCTCCAGGGCGGCTTTCTGTCTGAGGTAGTACCCCGGCATGTAAAGAGGCCTCATGAAGCCGGCGCATGCCATGAGGTTTAGTGCTAAAGCACCGATGATGAGCAGGCAGCCGTCCAGGCCGTACAGTGCAATCAGCTCATTCTGAGCGGTGGCATAGATGAACGCTCCAATACTTGTGCCTGGGTGAGGTAGGGGAAGACAGAAATGTTTTGTTTGTGCAAGAAAGTCAGAGACTAATCAATACTAATCAATTATGTGTAGATTTTTAAATGACTGCAGCACTATTCAAGTTATTCTGATGCCATGAAAAAATAATACAATCCTGGAAAACTTTTTACATCACTGCAGCAAGGCAATTAGTTAAAGCACTGGAGGTCAGCAAGATTTAATGGGAAGTTTATTACACTTAAATATTCAGACAGTGACAAAGCTAAATAGTTCAGGATTTACAATGGACTGAATAAACTTTAGAAATAAACTTAGGTTCCAGAATGTGAATTCAAATTTTACAAATTATAACTATACAAGTTTTGATTCACAGCTCAACAAAACCTGGTAACTGGCCACACTGGGTTTGCTTCTCTACAGATGTTTTCCTTTGCTTCAAAACGCTCCCTATGGCTCATGCACAAACAAAGTACTGGTGTGCACAGCAGTACCTGTGGTGACGATCCCAAGGGCGAGGCCGCGTCTTTTGTCAAAATACTGACAGGTGATTGTCAACGTGGCAGCATAGACCAGACCACAACCCAGGCCTTTGGCAGGAGAGAGGACAAAGACACACAGAAGGAGAATTTCCATTAGGCTGGATGAAAGGGCAAAATACTTTTCGGTTGAATACAAAACCGGGGGGGGGGGGGGCACATATATCTATTCCTGTCACATCACAGCAAGGAGGTTCTGAGTTTGAACTTGAACCTGAACCTGAAATGTTCTTTCTAGGAATTCCGCCTAAGTCATAAGACAGGTTAGGTTAAATTGGTGACTCTAAATAAGTGTCAACATGACTGAGAATGACTGGTGACCTATCCAGGGTTTCACCCTCAGCTCGGACTGACCCTTCAAATGATGAGCAGTAAAACTAGGAGGTAAGTGGATTTAAGGATGTTTCGCTACTAAGATGCAGCAAAACAAGACTGTGCTCGCTGTTGTTCGATGTATGGAGTCAAGGAATCATCACAACCATGAATGTACAATGAGTGTGAACCTCCAAGTTCAGAGGGCGGTGCGCTCAAGGTGTCAACAAGCGGCAGTAAACAAGCGGCACGTGCATGCACGGTCACAGCCATCATCTAAGGGCATCTCTAAAAATAAATGTCTGTCTTCAAATATGCATGGCCTCCCCTCTCTCTCTCTCTCCAGTGCTGCATGTGCCAAAGACCTTCCTGACTGTGAAGGGGTTCAGCAGGATTAAGCATGACTGAGCTTTGGTGTCACTTAATGCAGGAGAACAGGTGGTGCTGGGCCCACGCAGAAAGACTGGTGAAGGTGCAAAGGCAATAAAGGGTCACATTGGGATCGAGTAATCTGTAACAGCGTTAATATCTATGAACATATTACATATGGTCTGGATCTGGATAATGATCCAGATTTTATGAATCAAAATAAGTATGTGTAGGGGGGGGTGACCTTTACTCCGTACAGTAACAATATTCCTCTAAAATACTTCAGAGAATTGATATTTAAGCATTTTACAGAAAACCTATGTGTACGGTGATTATATATCTGATCTCAATAAGGAAAAAAAGGGTGAGGGTTAGGGTTAGGGGTCCAACCCTAACCCTTGGAGCAGATCCATATAAATGGGTGGATACAGGATTTTGTTATTTTCTTTAAGGGTGTGGTGTTTTTTTTGTCGACAACAATAGTCATTAACTTTGTAGTTAGATAATAATTGGACTTGGCATGTCAACGAGCTTGTTTTACATGATTATACAATGTGTTATGAAATTTTCAAATGTTCAAGAGATAAGAGGCTTAGTTAAGTCCCATGACCAAAGCAACTTAGAACACTTTATTAGCGTTAGCTTTGCAGTTCATTTACATTACTGTATAGTATAAATACACACAGGAATCAAATGGTTCCTTACCAACAACAATCCCATAGGAGAAGATGAGGAACTGCACGTTGGGAGCAAAGGCACTGAGCATCAGGCCACCTGCCACCATTACGCCACTGAAGATGGTCACGGGACGAGCCCCGAAGTTGTCCACACATGCACTGCATATGGGACCTGAGGAAGAGTAGAGAGGACAAAACAGAGGGTCAGACAGTAGAAGAGCTAGAAGGAGACGGTGAGGGACAGAGGAGCCAAAAATACTGAGAGAAGAAACAACGTGGTGATAGCTTCTGTCTGGAAAAACAGAGTTTGTGAGGAAATCAAACCCCCGTCTCACCAAGCACTGCTGAGTCTGACCATGACACCGTCACACCACATTAGGTTCAAAGTGGCAGCCTGACAGAGGTGTCGCAGCATCACCGAAGAGGATGAGAGGACCGGTGTTCATCCTCAACTCTTTGTTTACCCGTTAGTCTCCCCTTTGACTCACTTTCAATTTGATAAAACACCAACTTATTCCTTCCTGCCTGTTGGCATCTCGTATATTGCAGCTGCCTGACAGCTAGAACACATGTCCAGGACTTAGCCAGGTCTGAGGCTAAATCTGTCCAGTCATCAGAGACTCGCTGAAGGATGACATGTTCCTACTTGTTTTCAAAGTCCAGCTTTAACAACGCGGCCAAACCTTTAGACTCGTAGATCAGGTTCAAGTAAGTTTCTACACGCTGCCACGCAATCCGTCTTCCTTTTCCTCCCTCTGGGGTTAGATTAAGGGCTAAGTGATCCTCCTACATTCCTAGTGTGGATGACTTGCACTTGCATCACTCTGTTAGAAAATCAATAACAGCAACGCAGCTCAACTGAGTGCCAGTCTTTATGATGGCAGTGGCATTTCTTCTCCTCCATCATGTTGAAACGTTAAAGTAAAAAGGACTCTCTAACACCTGTCGCTATGGTAAATAGATCCCATGACGACAGCTTGATTGCAGTCATGGTTTTTGACTTGGCACATTTATCGTATCTGCTTTGTTATCAATGGCATTATGTATCATCGTGAAGGAAATAGTAGGAGGTGACGTGTAAAGGTGAGTGTTTATTGCTTGGTTCTTTTAGCCATATAAACAGATACAATATCTCTTCCTCAATCCTTCATGTCAGCAGATATATTCCCCATAATGATATATAATGCCAAAATATCGGTACAGATGCATTATTACAGTGTATAATACTCACTGGCTATTAGTCCCACTCCACCCACGAGGGAGCCCACCCAGGCCGTCATGCCCTTGCCCTCCTGGTAGGCGTGCAGCCACTCAGGGTAGAGAACGCCCACTGACTGGGGTGATCCATAGGCCAGGAGCTGGGCCATTAAAGAGGCCACAACGATGGCCCATCCCCAGCCTCCGTCCAGCACTTTAGCGGATGGAGCCATGGTGCTGAATTCACTGCTGCCCTCTGGGATCTGCTGCAGCTCGGACGGAGCAGGGGTTCCTGGGAACGGCACACAAAACACAGAAATAAGGATGAGAGCCAGATAATTGAAAAGATGATACAAACGGTCCATTTCCAGCACACAGCACTTACACAGAGCCTCTGTGTGGTGAAGGCTGCTGCCGAGCATGGCCTGGCCAAACAGGCAGGTCACCTGTGTGAGGTCCTGATCACAACAGTGACTGCAACTAAGATCCAGCCTGCTGCCCCTTTTTGTTCCTTTCTCTAGAACCACACCTTGGAGGAGGAGAAACTAAAGAACCTGCACTGCCTGGTGTGTGTGTCCCCCCCCCCCCCCCTCCCCTCCCACACCGGGCACCCTGAACACACATGGGAAAGGCCTGTCTCCTGTGCCGACCTAAGTTTTTCAGACCTCTTCCATGAATAATTTGTAGACCACAGCAACTTCATACATCACTGCAGCAGCATTTCTTTGAGAATGTGAGAAAAGAAAAGCTGGCGCAGAGCTCTGCACATTTCACGTGTTTGCTTGTAAATCAGGTTTACTTCAATGTTCCAGCGCATTACAAAAACCCAACGATGACAGCTGAGGAAAATCATGGAATGCCCACGGCTGGAAAATAATGTCATCTCTATGTTCACCACCAACACTAACCGTGTTGTCATCATAACACCGCGTTACTTTCATGCAAACACACGCATATTGTGCTCGTTCCGTTAGAAACACAGGATGCACTCACCTCAGCATCTACACAAACAGCAGCAGCAGCAGGCGCCTGCACAGCTGCGCGCTCCACAGGAACTTTCCATGCAGGAGCGTTCACCGAATAAAACCCCTTCTTACAGGATCCCCCGCTAATCACGCAAACGAGAACGCATCGTCCGCGGATGCTGCTCCACCTGAGCCTCCGTGTGAGCCGCGGTGCGTGTGCGAGGAAAGGACCGAATAGCAACAATGCGCATTGTGCATCAGTCCGCTTTGGTAAGATGGCACGAAACCGGTTCAAAGCTGTTCCTGCTGGTCCAGCAGCAGCAGTCGGGAGGAAGAGCGCCGCTTCCTCCTGCTCGTCCGGGAGCGAACAGCTGACTGAGGAGCGGCAAGGCACGGCGCGGCGCGGCACGGCACGGAGCGGAGCGGATGCGCTCAGAGATGCGGCGGCGCAGCTTTCCGGGTCAAACTGTGCAAGGATGTGCGTCTAATAATGTTAAGGGATAAGAAAAACTTAACGAGGAGCGTGCACACACACACACACACACACACACTCACTCACTCACGCACATGCACAAACACACAAAACTGTTTACCTGATAGGTGTCCAAATCAGAAAAAAGCATAAATGTACATGAGAAATTATATCAACTTATTACAAAAATGAACATGATCTGTTTTATTAGCTCGCCTAAAAGATGTGCTGCAAGTTGTGGGTCCATGTGCTGTGTGTGTGTGTGTGTGTGTGTGTGTGGAGCCACATCTCTCCAGGAAACTGTTAATATTGCCACCAGGCCAGTCTGAACCGGTTGATGGATGGGAATAACAACACCACCGTGCACCAGCAGGGCGCAGCTGCCTGGGCTCCTCTCCCCCATGATTAAAGACGTACATGCACAAACCCCCCCCCAGAGTCCAAATCCTTCTCAGCCGTTCACGTGACTCCAACACATCAATGTTGATTAAAACTCGAGGAAGTTCAGAGCAAAACAGGAAGTGGCAGCAACGTTTCGAAAAGAGCCAGGCCGACACAATGAGTTAAAAATAAACCAAAAGGGGGAAATCCTGCAGAGACTGGAGGGAGAAACAGACACTTGGTGTTGAGAGTGTTACACAAATAACTAGAAATGCAGTTGACATGTGTGAGGCTGTAAAGAGTAGGGTTCCACAGTGGGGGGGAATAAATGAAACACAGGTGACTTATAGACCTAGAACTCGTAATTTATTAAGGCCATTTATCCACTTTCTCATTTTCTAAAGGTCTAAATAACTTAGTGGCATTTTATTGGCTCCAACTTCACATGTTTCTACTTGAACACACAGGAATAGACACGTTATATTATTACTTACATTGTAATGTGTTGTTTTTGCATTTATTCACAGATGCGTTTGTTGATTTCATGCATTCACATAGCGAGAGACACACTCCTTCTTCTTCTTAACCACACCGCAGCAGCAGCAGCATCAAAATGACCCCCCCATGTTACCGTGCAGCCTTTCTCGTGACCTGCATGTCAGTCACAATGTGGAGCAGAGTTAATGGAAAGAAGAACCCAAAAGAAAGGTGGAAACAAAAGATGAAAGCACAGGGAGCAGAGCTAGAGAGAGCGGGGGAGGGATGAGGAGAGCAGGACCACATTTCAACCTGGTTTTCGCACTGAATGACCCGAAAACTCTTCAGAAACTTTGATGCCTTTTCCCATAGCTGAGGTCTGCAGCCAGAAAGGGTCTTACAGAAAAGATTTGGCTCCTTAATCCCCCCTCTGCCTGGAAAAACGAGGTGAAAAAAGAACAAGTGAGGCCCAGTTAATTGTACTCTACACTGGCATTACATTGACATGTTGTGCCAGACCAGTTTGAACCAGAAACAGTGCATGTAGGGGACAGTGTGTGTGTGTGTGTGAATCTGAGGGGTGGGGGGGTGGATAGTTACACAGCAGCTATGATTCGCTTGTAACACTATTGACAAGTGCAAGAATCAATGTTGGTGCTGACATAAGTTATTCAATACTAGAATTGAAACATTTCCAGTTTCTTTATAGGGACCTCTTCTTCTACTGGGTTGGATGAGTAGCAGTGAGTGTAGTGATCTGAAGGAGAAAAACTACCTTTGATTTTCTATACCCTCGCTTTGATGCCAGCAGAGTCTGGGATTTCCTGCAATCTCCACATTCCAGCCTGACTATCATAAAGAGGCCGTATACCTGCAGCCCTAAAAAGCCCAACTGTTTATATCATTATATTATCTATCTGATAACAAGTCTATGTACAGTACCAGAGCTGACAGGTCAACAGCTTAGCACAGGGCACATGAGGGCAAATAAAGTCTACTGGCCCACATTCCTATGGAAGCCAGATGCATCTAGTTAAGAAAAACATGTTTGCCCTGTGTTATTGAATAAACAAGTTGATTATGTTAGACTTAGAAGGGTAGTAATGTTAATTCAGAATAACAGGGTAAAACCTGTTCTCTGCAAGTGGTTCCACTGTGTGAAGGTGGATATTCACTGTTGACTTAAATAATACGTCAGTAATGTTCTCTGGCCACAGCGGTGACGATTTTGTCTTCATTGTTGTTGCAACTGCTGTTGTGGGTGACATTGTTTATCTGATGAATAAAGTGTATAGAAACAATTTTATTAGTTTGATTGTTTGAAAGTGACATAGTGTTACACTCTTAAGGGTGTCCCACAAGGATCCATTTTGGGGCCCTTTGTTTTTGCTCAATATTGACACATTCCTTCATTTATTCAGTACTGTTTTCTCAAATTTGATGTTGATCTTTTATTGGTTCTGCTACATATTAATAACATCTAAAACCACATGTATTATCTTAAAAGCCAACGGTCTATTTGGCAGAATATCATTTGCCTTCTGACGTAATATATTAAAATAGCAGTACAATTCACAGCTATTTAATCTTAACCCCTTTTAATCATAATTTTACAATAAGGTGTAATTAATAAAATCAAGCAGGGACTGAGATTTCATGTTCATTGGTGTGCGGTTCAAACCAACACTTATTACTTTGCTGTGCTTAGGATAGTTTATTTAGTCAAACTTTAGTCAAGTTACAAGGTTTTGGTATTTTATGTGTCGTGTGTCACCTCAGAATTTATTGTAAGTATGAAAACTACAAAATGGACTAATATGAAAATTGTATTGTTTCCTTCAGCTGGAGGTGCGGAGTTTACATTACCTAGTAACAGACCATCAGTAAACACACCGGTGTGACTCAAGATAACATTCCATTGACTTACATGAACGTTTAGACTTACTCCAACCTTAAACACCACTACTACCACCTGGCGAACCTTAACTGACCTTAACATGTATTATTCTAACTATAACTTAAATATATTTGCTTCTTCACCTTAAAATGTAATGACTGATGTTATGGGGACTTGCAGTTTGTGCCTTTTATGTGCCAGTGTAATTAAGTCCCCACAACATGATAATACACCGTGGAAAACACACTTCCCAGCAGATTTACATGAGCTGAACTCGTATTTCTTTAGTATATTTTCTTTCTCGCTCTCACTTTTTGTGACACCCGAGATCCAGCCCCCTGCTGACATTTTACACAACAGGCTTGGCAGTTGTAAAAACACAGAGCCACCCTGCCGTCTGGATAAATCACTCCGGGTTCAGGCCACCTAGATCCATAAAGCCGCAGAGGTGAAAGACCAACTTCAATACCCAGCGTGGCGAACCCGAGCCTCCAGTCCAGATTCCTGCTTGGATTAGTTCAGGTTGCCGGCTTCAGCAGCAAGAGAGAAAACTGGAACATAGTAGAAAAACAAAAAGGTATTCACTTCAGTTGTACCAGAACTCAGCAAGTGGATGGACACAAATATATTGATGTCAATCTTATGGTGGGGGTGTAGGCCTATATTTTCATCCTGGGGAGTTTGAACTCATTGTGTCTGTGAACAAGCTACAGTTACCTGGGGAGCCTGTCGTCACTGCCATGCTCCCCTTCAACAGCACGCACATTATAAAGGCTAACATCTTAAATGATCCTGGAGGGATTCATTTATGAACAACACCCCTCAAGTCTTCAGCCAGTTGGAACTGGTTGAGACCACCGGTGTTGGATACAGGCACAAAACCACACGTAAGAGGCTTATCACAAGATGTAGTGGTGTCACAATAGATTGATGTCAGAGCAGAAGTGCTTCCATATTTAAGGTTTAAGTCATGCTACATGCATGGCTGTAAAAGTGTAAAGGCCCATCTGTTGGTTGGTCGGTCCAGTTCCATTGTTTTGATTTGAACATATAACTTTATGAAACCTTAACCATGGGTCAAATGCTGAGGATGCTAGTACTGCATCTCACAGGGTAATGGAGTTATGAGAATGGTTGATATACAGTTAAAACAATTTGAAAACTTGTCTGAAACAATGAAAGTGAAGAATGATAGCAGGTATGTGTACGATGAACATCAAATTTCTTTAATAAAATGTAGCATGCTAACATTCACTAATGAGTAGTAAACAAAAAACAAATCAGCTCTTAGCTTGAAGATGGGGCTATAGATGAAATGTCAGAGGATCATTATAATGACGAATCATTGTCTGGGGACCATGAATGTCCGCATGTATTTTTTCTGCCAAACATGCAGTAGTTGAGATTTTCCCAAAAGCATCAAAAGAACATTCAGGGATCAAAGGCAGTTGGTTTTGACAAACACGGGTACCAAATTTTATGGCAATCCATTATGGTTAAATTTATGATGGTGCTGAGAGTAAAAAAGTCAAAGGAATCACGAAAGTCATTGGATTGCTAGGAAACGTTAAAGATATTCCCAGAAACTTTAACTTCTCGGTGGCAATAGATGAAACGACAGTAAAGATGTTTAAATTTATCCTCAAAGGACCTTAAGAGTCTGTTGCAAATTTTGTGGCAGTCCACCCTGTAATTATTGTTTATTTCAGTAAAGATAACACAAGGACACAAAAGACAAAAATGAAAAATGAAGCCTTACCAGTTTTCAAGCGTAGCCTGAGAGGTCAGTTTAACATGTTTCTCATTAAGCTGGATGGTAAAATCTTTAGATACCTCCGTGCACATGCAACACTAAATGCAACTAAAAGGGGATTGTTCTGTGAGGTCTGATGGTGGAGTTTTATTTAAGGCACAAACACTTTCCATCAACTGCTGTGGGGGTTTAGTGGGACATCATGATTTGAAGGAAACAATCCAGTGAAGCTAAACACACAAAAACATCAAACCCACGTGGAACCATTGCATCGCTTAGGATCCGTTAAATTCTGTGTTTAATGAAACGGACGTCTCCTGAAAAATATGACTGTTCCTACATAGTCTACGAAGCTCGTCAATGCTTAACTCTTGCAGTTTTCACAATACTATCCATAAAATTGACAATTAAAAACAGAAGTTGTCATCTCAAGAGCTTTAATCATACATAGAAATTTAGTTCAACAGTACCATTCATTTAGAATGTTTTTAGCAGTATGTATATTTAGTGTAAAGAGCATTATGTTTTTTTTCCTTTTTCTGATGAGGAATATCCATAAGGATGATAGAAGCTTTCAGAAATACACCAGAGAGAGAAGAGCAGAGAAGAGACCGAGTACATGACTAAGTTGTAACACCTCAGACTACATTTTTAAACACCTCAAAAGGCAACATTTATCTGTGGTTTATGTCCCCGCACCCGTCCTCCATGATGTTTGTTTTTTTTCCTTTTCATTTGAACTGAAAAGCTGCAAAGCCTCAAATGCTTTCAAAAACTAAAATAACTGTGGCACATGCCCTGTTTGATCAATGCCCTATAGTGGAGAAACTCCCAGCAGTCTTCTGTGACACTTCTTGTTGACCTAATCAAAGCTGTTCAAACTTGTGGTGGGGGGGTGGAATGTTGACACTGCTTCGGAGACCTAACGGGGCAGGGGGATGAGCTGGAATGGCGGACATTACTGCGGTTGAGTGTCATATTATAGGCTCGCAAAGAATCAACCACATCCATCTATCAATTCATCAATTTCTCTAGCCATACATCCATCCACTGATCCAAACATCCAACCTATCAGACAACACCACCATGACACATACTGTATGTGCTGTTTGTGCTATCTTAGAAGCGCCACAACAACAATTCCAACCAGCTACAGTCCCAAGCAAAGAAAACAAAAACATAACATGTACAAGACAGAAGGTGGAACAGATAATTGGCCTACAAATCCCAGAAGCGATTATTTTTCTGTCCATCCATTCCTTAAAAGAGTAGTTAAGTAACGCCACGTGTGGATTTGGCAGGCGGCTTGCTTCATTCAGCTGCCGACTTGTTTCTTTCCACCCTAAAACTTGTTGAAGCTGCTTCTTTTGTGGAGTTGGTAGAGATTAAGAAACTTGACTTCCAGAGCTGGTAATGATGGAAGCTGCTGTTGCGGTAGCGTCGTGCCATTCAGTGGGCGCACTCACGCGCAAAGACAGAGACTTGTGTGTGGCGTTAAGGCTGGGAGGGAGGATGATGTGCTGCTGCATGCTGCGACATAGCTGCCGGGGAGGACATGGACTGGACCATGGGCTGCGCTGGTGGGGGTAGCTGAGGCTGAGCCTGCTGGGCCCCTGAGTGCGTGTTGGGGGAGGGTGGGGGCGTTGGTCGCTTGAATTTGTCCGGGCTGGTGCTTCTTCTTGGAGAGGGCCTCTGTTTGAGAAAGAGAGAAAAACGAATTAATGAGCCTGTTCTATGAAACAACTGGATGGCACCATCTATACCTTTGGTGCAGAAATGAGTATTTAAGCGGTTTGTAGAAAATCTGTCAGAGCAACATGTGTAACTATTCTCATTTTGAAATTTACTTGGCAGATAGAGCAACAATGAACCTCAGTGTGTACAGCAGTGTACAAAAGGGAGGCAAATTGAATCAGGGCTTTTTTTGTTAGACAGTTTCCAGTGTTCCAAACCATTGAAGGAAAATAAAATTGTTGGTGAGTCATGTTTTCTCCACAGAGCTATTGCTCACGAGCTGAAATTTGCAATTCCACTTCATCAACCAGTCAAGCTGCAGTGTTACATGTTGTTGTCTTTCAGGTCACAGTGACCTTGGACTCTGAACAACAAAGACGTTCCGTGGAATGTATTCCTGGTATTATTATGTTGTTTTTGTGATACGATCACAAGCGGGCAGCTTGTACAGTACAGATGTGAACGTACTCAGATCGGATAGAGATCACATCCCACCAGACCAAAACCGGAGGTGGTCTGGGCAACGCAAATCTGTCCTGGGCCACATATGAAGGACCTCCTACTCAGCTGATGTCCTCTGAGCCGCTGCAGTTTCACCATGAATCAAACACATTTTCTCTCTTCCCGTTGATTTGTTTGTAACCACCACGACATAATGATAGATACTTTCATCTGTGTTCATGGAAATTCAACAGACAGATGGACAACTAGAATTCATAATGCCACTGGCTGTGGCTTTTGCCAGCAAGGAGGCACAAAAAAGGGGCTTTAGAGAAAAATTAATCCTTCTGAAGTTCTGATCTTCCAGACCAATTGTTACACTCCTGGGTGGGCTGTGGGGTGATGGGAGAGATATGGTCTGCATGCAAGAGAAAATGAACGGCTGCAGAGCAACGGGAGGGAGAAAACCAGAGACACAGGCTACATCGGCACTACTACATTTTTGTTTGAAAACGCATCAACTCCGCTACGTCTTTTCGGTCAAGACGTTGCCTTCGCCGATTGGTCAGGCTCCTATCACATGACCCCCCCCCCCCCCCCGGAAGAAAACAACCGCCATTAGACTTGGCTACCAATGTAGAACACAGCATGGATGATCAATTACGAGCATTGCTGACCCAGTTGTCTTTGTTTACAGTGGTTGTGCAGTTAAAATCTGAATCTTCCAATAATACAACTGCTGACAGTTAGAATTCGAGAAATCTGCAACCCCCAACCCTCAGACCTGCGAGCTGTGCATGTCTTCCTGTTTACATCGATCCACACATGCCCAGTGTACATGATTGGTCATGTGCTGGGCGTCTTCATGCGTGTTAGTATGGACGGGGATTAAAACAAATCCAAAACTCTTGTGTGGACAGAGATCGCTTTACTTTGAAAACACCCTTTCAAACTAGAACGTAGTAGTATGGATGTATCCAAGGATATAAAATAGAGTGGGAGGTAAAGTTTAATTATGGAAGAAATAGTTTAGAGACTAGTTACTATAAAGTCATAAGGAGGAAGGACACACTTAAGTGGTCAGTTAAAACTATTTGAAATACAAGGTTAACGTGTACAGATTGTAAAGTGAATTATAAAAACGTACGATAAAAAAATATTTTCAAGACAAACTTCACATGTCCGTGTTTGTAGGAAAATGCAAAATGTTAGCAAATGGTTCAACAATGAGTCAAAGTTGTCTCACAGTAACAGTCAAGACTCAGTCACAGTGACCTGGTAAGTGCCTAACTGGCAGTGTTCCCACGAGAAGTGAGTGACATGGGCGTAATGAGCTGGTACGGATGAGCAGAGAGAAAAGAGACTTAACTCCGAAAGCAAACCAACAATGACATTTATTCTAATCTTTCTCATCAAGCCCTGTCACGGCCTGAATACGAAACTTTTGGCAGCATTTCTGCTTTTACAAGACTGTCAGAGCATTTAGACTCATCCATTAAGAAAGCTTGTGAAATCTTTATAACATTCTTAGTTGAGATATTTTCATAAAGCTCTCTGTTAATTTCCCCATCGCGGGACTAATAAAGTATTATCTCATCTTATCTGATATCATCAGTTACATATTAGGTAATTTCATGTCAAATCAACAGATGCCGCCCAATTAACCATCATGGATGTGCATTATACTTTATAAAGGTTTTCAGCAAGCTATGATATGTATAAAAACTTACCAAGGGCTAGAAAGCAATGCCAATTCAACTTTTGTTTTGCTCCTATTTCAAACACTAGCCCCAGCTTGTCCCATCTCATACTCCTCTTAAGATAGTGAGTCACACCAGCATCCAGTGTTCTCTTAGTCCAGGGGGGGAGGACGCACTGCTCAGAGAGAGTGATCTGACCTCTTGTTACCTCCAACAAGGATATTATGTTGGTTTGTCAGCAGGATTATGCAACAAATACTCAACTGACTTCCATGGAATTTTGTGCAGCATGATGAAAGAAATAATATTTTTTCTGTAATATTGCCAGATAGGATATTTTTTCAACAATGTTGTTGGGGACTGTTGGGCCTTGGTGGAGTTATGCACTCTATGGAGTGACATTCCAAGCTCCTGACAGGCAACCTGTATCACCACCATCACCGGGAAGAAACCAAGTTCGGCAAACCTCACACTTTACAAGACAACAATTAAACTCGTACATAAATGAAAATGTCCCAATACTGAAACTGTCCAGTACCAGTGAACAAACTGGTGTGATGGCCAGGGCAGCATCTTCAATAAAAAGAAAGGGCTGAGCTTGTGCCTTTTGTCAAAACATAACAGAAACAAAAAGTGGAACATCTCACTCAACAGTGCAAAGATCACATGGGAACTAAGATTTTTATAACTTCTATTAACTTGGAACACATTCGGTTTTACTGCTGGTAGAATAATGGGAGAAAGAAATATATCCATGATTCTTGTTGTTTACCTGTGTTTTCACATTCAAACCAGAGCAACTCAAATTTCAGTTGGATCTGCTCGCTCTTTGCAATAATTATGAGAGCCTTGGGCTGCAAACTCCAGACAACAAAACACAACACCTAACACATCCTGAAACATTGACAAGTCAACAGATGTTTGTTTAAGATGTGTGGATCTACTTACTGCTACGGCGTGAGAGGAGCTTCCGTGAACGTGCAGGGCAGGAGTGTTGTAGTGGGAGATGGCAGCTCTGGACAGTGTAGCTGGAGGGGTGAAGCCAACTGTGTGGCTGCCATATGAGAGACCTGTGACAGGAAGACAACATTGTACACAATGTAAGTACTTTTATTTTTTAAAAACAGGTTATTATATTATGATTGAAAGTGCTGCCATTTTCTTTAGAACCGGTTCTATGATTATTTAGTCCAAGAATGCGTGAACATAAAGTGTATCTTGCTGACTGAACAGAAAAACAGCAGTGCTTTGGCACCGCAGCTCTGTTTTATGATTGAGCAAACATTTGGGCTGTAATCTGATATCATGCTGAATCACAAAAAAGCATGACTCAACGAACTTTGAACCCTGAATGGCCTGATCCCCTCTGCATTGTATTTGCCGTTTTTACAATAGGATTCAAAAGACACCCAGGGCTCAGTTTAGATGATAAAGTGGGAAATTTTGATCTACAAAAAATACCTGTCAACATCACAAGTGTGTACATTTTATGTCCCTAATGTGCTTTTGCCTCAGTACTTTGTTTGTTTTGTTTATCCTACTCTTACACCAGTTCCACACTAATGGTTATGTTAGCTGAGCAAGAGCAGCAACAGTTCTATCAAACTTTCTGTGTGGACAAGATCATATTACTCATTAACTATAGTGACATAAAAACCAGAGGTACAACTGGTCCTTCCTCTTGAATATCTGATAAACCTAAACAATGTCTGTTACCTGGTTTGGAAATAAAAACTTCTGAAGCCGAGATGACTTCATTAGCTATGTGAACTTTTCTCTATCAGACATTTTTGAGTATATTTTGGGGGTTTTAGCCTTTATTTTGATAGAGACAGTAAAGGATGGACAGGAAACGGGGTAAGAGAGATGGAGGAAGACACACAGCCAGTCAGGAGTCAAATGGAGACGTGCTGCTCTTCCTGGGATACACGGCAGTGTGGTCTGCACCCAAACTATTCATCAACCCACCGTCATTCATTTTAATCAGAGGAATGAATTTGATTTCCACAGAAACAGGGGGCTGCAGATACAAAAGGTTTAGAAGGGCACAATAGATAAACTGATTGGCCAGAAAGGGGATAAATAAACATTTTTCACTGAAAATGAATTTGTGGTTTCGCTGACCTTAAAGAAACTTCAACTTGTCAAAGGATGTTTTTCCAGATTTGATTATGGATTTAATGATGAACTTTATAACTAAGATAAAGCTTGTGTTTGTGCCAATGAGTCCTATCAACTGACACCAAAGGCGTTTTTTATTGTCGGCCACCCTCTGATGTAATGTACCTTGTTGACTGCTGTATTCTTTGGACAGTGGCCATGTCAAAACTACCTACCAGGTGATATGGGTCGGCTGGAGCTGGGGGAGGGGGTGTAGGGGATGGGGCTGGACACGGTCCTTGCTCGCAAGCCCTGTGCAGACATCTCATTGAAGTACCTGAGAGGGTGAGAATTTACAGCTGGTAAAAATACATATAAAAACATGCTATAGTTGTATTTAAGATAAACATGAGACCAAGAAGAAGAAGAGATATTTTAGCTGACAGCAACATGTGATCAGAATCTGTGTATGCAGGCATGTCCTTACATAACTTCTTACTCTGATAAGATGCTAATAATAAATTGGCAACCATCATTGACATTAACAGTGCAGGGTAGGAAACATTCAGTTTATCAGGTGCAAAGCGTCACTGTCTGATTTTAGTGGTTGGTCCTATCAGCTGTAACTAATTAACTAGAGAACAGACTCACAAATTAAACTCGTCTGTTGTCTGTACATCAATGTCTGATCGAAGATAGTGACAGATGAACCCCCAGTCTGTCACACAACTGTACAGCCGCGAGGTCTTCTGCTGTTCCAACAAATCCAACAGAGTGAGACATCTTCAAGAGTTTTGTTTCAAGTCACCGTCAAGGATGGCATCGTCTAAAAATGAACTTTGATTTACATCATATCAATAAAATAATTTGACAGACCTGTGACCTCCAGTATTCAGAACAAGAAGCTCATAAAAACAAGGTGTGTGAGATTAACACGTCTACAGCCGCATTGGTTTCACTTTGTGAGATTCACAGGCTGTTCTATGAACATTTGAGTATCGTAAATTCTATATAGGATCGGGCTCAGTTCCTGCAGATACCCAATACTGAACGAAAAACTTGAATGAGGACATGGTTCAGAAATGGACGATCATCCTCGTCCATTGGCCCAAACCTAATGAAATGTTTATAATACCTTGCAAACTAAAGGTGAGCGAAGAGTATTTGAATGTTTTTGCGACTGTACGTGAAGCTTAAGAGCTCACGTTCACTAAGAAACAAAGCAGTCACTGGCTTAAATGATCCTGAGAGCTTGGCTCCTTTTCAGTTATAATGAGATCTGGCAAAATTAAACTCAGCTGCTGTTAATATCCAGTGTTACCACTGGTGTCTTAAGTAATCATGACAGCTATAGTGTGATTCAACACTGAAAGAAAAAACACAGGCAATGTGGAACGACGTGGTTGGTGACAAGTTGCCAACAGGCATGTTTAAACAGGCAGGTTTTGTTAACTTCCTTATCACAAAGAAAGCCTTTAGAGCGCTGAAAAATACCGGCCATTAGGAGAACAACTGCTCTGTGTCCTTCACATCTATACCTCTTTTGTTCCTTCATCTTTTTATTCTAACAGGTTCAGGGCCCCTTCATCCTATCAGCAGTGTCAGCAGTATGAATGGCCAATGGAGCCAAATGACTCTCCGGCCTCTCCCAGCAACATCAGACTCCAGCAGACAGGCCAAGCCATTTACTGAGGTGAATTCTCTTTCATCCATTTACCTTGATTTGCTGACACATATGGTTTTTTCACCCCAGAGTTATTGCAGCGTATTTATTAATCTGTCATATCATGTGTCCCATCCTCTACCTCTCGTCGTCCATCTCCAGACTGGATTCACTCTCTGACAGTTGTCTGCACAGGGCCTCCCTGCGCTCCATCTCTCTCTGAAGCTTTCTCTGCAGCCGGATGTTCTCCTCCCTCATGTGTCGCTCCTCCTCGATGTACTGGGCACGCTTCTCTGTGTCTGGGAGGGGGACAGAAAACAGATGACATCAGCTGAGACTATGAAGTCACTCAATAGAGCACAAACCTCCGCAAAGGCCCAACAGTCCCCTTAAATACATTTAAGTTGCACCATAAGTCACACACTCAAATATCAGTTCCCTAAATAAGCCTCATTTGTGTCCCTGAAGATCGATGAATTAATCTCAGGGAAAATGTCCAATCCGGCAATGTTAAAGAAAGTGAAAAATAAAACCCTGGATCTGCACCAACATGTAATGGGCTCTTCTCTAACCCATATAGAATGCATCCATCAGGTTTTCCTTCAGTTGTTTTTGTGTAATCTTGCTTACAATTAAACAGACAGGGGGGAAAACATAACATCCTTTGTGGAGGATGTTTTGTGGAGACCCCCCCTTCCTTCCTGAAACATCCAAGAACAATCTAGTTCGATTGTACTGGAGTGGGTCAATGCTGACTGCCACTAACACAAAGGATTATCAGTGAGTAAATGCAATGGTGTGATTTTCTCCAGTAGAAGATTCAGTCTAGCTCCTTATCTCAGCTTCTCAGACAATGTGTTATCAGTTGGACTAAGATAAAATGAGATAATCCTTGATTAGTCCCACAATGAGCAGTAGTTACAGCAGCAAGAGTCAAAAAAACATCAGCAAGTAATAAGTAACATGCAATACTTAAGTGTAAGGAATATATATATATATATATATAAATAATATGAATGTAATTAAAATAAGATACAGTGTAAAGACAGGAAAAGTATACACAGTGAATATTGCATAGTTGAGATTTAAAGGGTTTCAGAAGCAGTCCATAATGTGGAGTGGTGCATGAACTTTTTACTAGGAGCAGAGCTGGTTGTACAACTACACTAATAGCTCCCTCTAGTGGTAAAAACAAAACATTGACAATATCATATTTAGTATAATCTGCTTTGATTAAAATATTTTAACACAGTTTAGACTGTTTTGTTAACTCCCTAAAGGTAAAGATAAGGTGGTATCATAGAGTTGGGGGTCTCATCCCCCAAAAAAATTAAACAGCTATATTGTCACTTAGAATAAAATGAGAAAAACTTTATTTGTTAAGTTTGAAACTCATACTGTGAATAGGGTTGTTTTATCCCTATGAAAGAGTTGCTCTTGAAAAGTATCTGGTGCTGTAGTGTTCTTAAAAGGCATCAGCAAGATTACTTTTCCCAACAATCACCTGAGGCATTCTTGAATGCACTAAACACTGGTACTTAAACTGGAACCTGTTTGCTAATGTATTTCCATGCAGTATTGATGTAATATATAGTGCAAAATATAGCTGGGAATTGTGTTTGATATGTTTATTAATATTTTATGGTTGAGTGTGGTATGGTGTAGTGCTTACTGTCATAATTATGGTCTTCTTCATGGTATCTACTTTTTAAGTTACAGGTTTCTACAGCAGGACTGGAGCTGCAGCTTGTATAATAGCAATAATTGTAATAATACTGATCAGCTTTTAACAAAAAAAAAAGAGGAAGCAGAAGAAGTATTTTGCTCCATCTGAGGCTTTGCACAGCGTTGTAGTCAGAACTGTAGATAGTGTAGAATAGTAATAGATAGTAGACAGAACATGTTCATAGGTTTAAGACCTTTAAGAGAATCATTATGATATTAATACAGAGCTCAGCTGTAAAGGGTACCGCTTTCAAAAGGAGTTAAGAGAAAATATTTGTATTTTAAGACCAGAGAATCTTTCCTTAAAGGCTTGTTGCTGACCACTGTGCAGTTCCCCTTCTTTATAAAGGGCCATCTTACACTGTCTCAGGTTTTAATTTGACCAGTAAATGACAAGAAGGTAACAAGGCTGTAAACTATGTCAGCACAAAGCCAGAGAGTTCCCTGTTCTCCATTAGCCAGTACTGGTTTTAGGGGGAATCTGCCCGTCACAGCTTATCTGATTATCACTTTTACCAATCACATCCTTAATTAGCCATTAGGGGAATTTGCCCCCCAGAGAGGCTGCAGCCCCTGCGGATCATATGACAAGTTGAGGCCACTTACGCTGCAGCTCCGTGGTGCGCAGGCTTTTCTTAAGCCTCTCCACCTCATTCTTTAGGAAGCGGATATGCCGCATCATGTTCTCCGGTGAGTCTATCTCCATGGAAACATCTCTTGGGGAGGGAGGAGCTGATACAGGCTGGTCCAACTTCTCCTGAAGGATTCTAGTTTAGAAAAACAAAGATAACACATCAGTGAAATAATTAACTGAAATAAGCCGTTTTTAGACATGACCTGCGGGTAAAATCCGGAGAATTGGCTACGGAGTTTACCCGCAGTCTGCCTTTCACAAATGGACAACACAGCGGGAGGTTCTCTGCACAGACGCGCGTTCACAACAGAAACAGTGGGGGATCCCCTGCTGTGTTCTCACATCGACATCTCTTGGATTTCTACGGACATTGTACTAGGAGGCCAGGCACACAAATACCGCAGAAACTGAGAAGCGTCTCACTCAGACCTTTGCGTTCACACATGCATCACCTCCGGAGAAAATACAGAGGAACTGGGAGTTCCGTGAATGTCTGAAAGCAGCTTTAATGAAAAGGTTTTTAAAATAAAAATCCATATGAGATCCTGTAGCTTTAACATATCTCTGGGCTACAGCCTACTGGCCACATCTGAGACTATTTATTTAACTCTCAAAAATGAAAAAACCTTTTCAATCCGTCTACTGCATCCGTCTGCCATATTGAATATTGATATATAAATCAAGCCTTCAGGATGCAATTATTCACCCTATTGTAAATCACTCCAGTAAAAACATTGACCTTAAAATGTGTCATCTAGATCAGAGAGTTACTGTTATTCTGCATCATAAGTGAAGATGAGTCAACTGTTGAGTGACAGACAGGCATTTTATTTATGCCTGTGAATATGTGTGTGCGTCTGTCAGACACAGAAAACCGACCAGAAATATACTTGCACAAAATAACTATTTTTCTAGTAAGAAAGAAAAAAAAATTGCTGAAATTTAGACATCAAGACATTTTGTCTTCTCTTAGGTAACTCGGAAACCACAGGAGTGCACTTGCAGAATAGCTTTAAGGTAATTCTAGATTAAAATGAAGGTTCTTTTGTAAAAAAAATAAAAATAATCATGTTTAACATAAGTATAAGGTTTTTGAATATTGCTAAATGTGAAGCAAACCCATTAGGCTTCATATTAACTAGTGCAACTACTGGCCAATTTATGGACAATCATCAGATGCTATATGAAAGCCAGAATATGTTTTGCGAAAGACACTACAAATTTTTAATTGGAGTCTCTTTTTTGAGTATGAATATGGCTGTTAAAAGGAGCAGCATCTCTCGACACCTAGACAGTTATCATATATTATCATTCCACACCTTTTCTCAGCCTCCAGTTTGTCCATCCGTTTCCACAGTCTGTTGACCAGGGCTTCTTGTTCCTGCTCTAATGTGTTCTCAAGGTCGATCTTCTCCCGCCTCAACTGGAGAATAAAAGAAAGCGTGTGACTTCCAGAGATAGAGAAAAACATGACTTTGGAAAGCATGCGCTGATTTGCACAGAAAATATGCTGCACTGCAAAACCAAGGTCTCTGTCCAGATAAGCTTCTCTTTCAAAGAACTGCAGTTCTTATGTCTGCTTGTGAGAGAGCCGGAGTGATAGAAAAACAACATTGAAGAAACAAGATGTCTTTATCACCGACTGATACAAAATAACCCCACAACAAAACTAAGCTGCTGATTTGTGTTTTTGTCTTGCACCTCCATCCGGGCAAAATGCACAACAGTATTACATTAGTATCACTCTTACATTGATGAGTGAACAGCAACAATAAATACACACATGCACTCCTACACAAAAATCCTGACTTCAGAGCATGGAAACTTTTTGGTTCTGCACTCACAGGTCTGAATCCAGCCACAGACCAACATGTTCTTTCCAGCTAACATTCAATGGGAAGAATTAAGGGTGGTGAAATGTTGGCAACTCGCTTTACCGCAATAACTGGACACAAGCTCAGAGATGTGTAGTTCCACACTGGATACTTTGCTCCGCCATGTTGTACATACCTGTTCCAGTGTTAGCTGCTTTGAGATGGTTTCGTTCTCCATCTTCTTGATCTTTTTCATGAGCTTGTTAACCTGGAACTCCTGCTCCTGTTCCAGGTGCTGCTCCAACTCCGCCTTCTCATGCTGGAGCTGGGATGGAAAAGGGGAGGATAGGGCAAGGACAGAGGGGAAAAAAGGAGTTGAATGAAACAAAGGAGATGAGAAAGAAGGGAGAGAAGCAAAAGCAAAAAGAGACTTGTGGTGAGTCGTGTAAGAAGTATTTAATGACCACAGTGAACAAATACACTCAGATCATGTTATTTAGCTTACACATAGAGAATAAAGTAAAATATTACAATTCCCAGAGGAATAAACAGAGTAAAATAATGATTTGGCAACCAAAGTAACCACCTCTGGCAGCTCACCAGTACAAAGAATGGGTGCGGCTCAGCGCTGATTTAAAACGGGACGGCTGTGTGATTTATTGCATAAGTGATTACTCATTACAGGAAAAAGGGGGATGCAAATTCATTTATGGGAAAAGACTGGAAAGGGAAAAATAACAATTTCCATTATGCTACCAACAGAAACCACAAGAAAACCTCAGAACAAGGCAGTTCATCTTCACTTATGAGTGCGGTGCATTCATAATGGAGTGCTCTGAAGTATCCTGGCTGAGAGAATGGCCAACAGAGTTTTGACACACCCGGTGCAGCCACCATCTTTTAATTAACGAACTAAGAATTTTAGGAATTGTTTGGACAGGGTTCCTCCCTTAAAGTAAATCAACTACTGGCTACTACCCTTTGTACTGTGTGGTGAGTTGTAGCTATGCCCAGGTCTGAGTGAAAATATGTCTCTGTATTTTCAGCCTATGGACACCTTGAGATATTATATCCCCATTGGATTCTTCTGTCCTTCAAGCAGAGGCCATTTGTTAGCAACACTAGAGCAGTGGCAATGTGTGCATGTGTATACAGACGTGTATGAAGGTATCATGACAGACTCTCCCCCTCTCATTAGTCCATATATTAATAACAATTGATCTGAAATAAATTATCAGCTTTCTCTATAAAATTAAATTAAATCCTATTGGCACTTTAGAATATATCAGAATTAACAGTGTATGGGTCATAAAATCAGGACTGATTCAAATCCTTGCTGAGGCTGATGCATAATTTGGCTACTGAACTTTAGACAACTTCAGCAAAAACTCCCATCGATGGGGGAAATCCAGGTCAGACTAAACAATCGACAAAAGTGCTTCTCTTAAGGAGCATATACACACCCAGTAAAACAAATGACCGCATTTCCTCAATTCATCATCACAAGACTAAAACACATGCCCATGTACACAAGCACGCACACACACAAGCACGCACACACACGCACACACACGCAAGCACACACACGATGGGGCATTTGTCAGCACCAAGTCTACAGGCAGAGGGAGGCACAGGTCTGCTTCATGTTAAGTGAGAAGGTAAGACAACAAAATCCCAAACAAGTCCATCTGACCTTAAGCAGGGTCTGCTGAGGCATTTGCATGTGTCCCTTTCAGACTCCCACGTCATGACACATCAACACACCATTAGTCACCCTTCAGTTAGCCACTGAAAGTGTGCATGCACATGCTGCGTGCTCTGCAGTTGGGAAATAAGATGTGGAAAACAGACACAACCAAATAACCGACAGACGGGAGGAGAGTAATTTGAGAGTCATTTGGAGCAGCTAGCAGCCGCAATGAAGTCATCCTGAGCCTTTCCAGGCTCCAGGCGAGTACCAGGACAGTTGATGATAATGCACTAGCTGCCCTGCACTCAAACATAGGGTGGTGTCCATAGATATACACATACAGCAAGCTTATGCTGAACATGTTTGGCAATGCCGTAGCCACAAACTTTGCATAATGGAGCATAAAGAAAAGCACATCTGTGCCGCACTGATGTTTGATATCAACATGATTAGTTATCAAATAGGGGTTCAAACTATTTTCTCTATTGTGCCCGATATTGACAACTACAATCAACGGTATTGTTCCCACTCACATGCATGAGTTTCCTTGACAGTTCATTGGTGAGAAACTCCTCTTCCTTCTCATAGTTGACCGCCAAGGTCTCTTTCTCCTTCTGGAGGGCCTGGATCTTCTTGAACAGGGTGTTGCTGATAAATTCCTCCTCCTGCTCTGCTCTCGCTTGCTGTGGGGATGGAAAAGAAGAAGAGACAGCGGCACAGGCGAACATCAGTCCGGTAGCATGTGAAAACTGTGATTTTCAAAGTGTATTCAGATTATAATGTGATCAACGATGCACTGAAGTATACTACAAACACACACCACCCAAAAATCTGGTGCAGTGAAATGTGTCAGCCAAAGAGGAAGCGGAATTCCCCCCCCCCAGTGACTCAAGAGCTGCTGCAGTAATGGGTAGACTGACAGTGAGGGAAAGAGTGAAACATGGGAGATGTGTTGAGGCAGCTACAGGCAGCTACATCAGCTAGCATTACAGGGCGATGATACGTCTGTCCTTGTTAGCGCCAGTCTCAAATTCTCCACTGACCTCAGAGCAACAGTCTGTTCTGCGAGCTGGACCTTTTTTTTTTTCTCCTTGTGTCAGTTGTTCATAAACATGGAGAAGGACAATAGAAAGCAAAATGCTGGTTAAGCCTGGCACATTTTAGGAGGGGGTGGGGGGGTGATGCAGGTTGCAGTGTGGCTGACTTGCCAACATACGAGCCTGGCATTTAGCTAGCTCGCTAAGTTTGGCCTACATACTTCCCATCTATCCATCAGATCAGTTACACATTAGTACGAAGCGGAGGCTGATTAACCGAGCATGGAGACGTATGACGCATCGCCCCATACCAGAGCTGCTGCTGGGCTATTTATTTCCCAGTGAAGTCACTTACACCACCTCTGACGGAGGTAAACGTGGTGACAATGGCTAACGCCGAGTAACCAGCTGACCAAACGGCTAACTAGCAGTCCGGTAACTGGCATCGTGAGGCGCACACCTACTTTTTAAACGCCCCTAACCCTGGCGCTAGCCGCTAAGCTATTGTTAGCCAAGCGCAGGCAGGCAAAACAAACTAGTTCGACTGACGATGCCCAGCCACCCCAGCGAGCGTTAGCCCGCTGGCTAAATTAGCAACATATCCAACCAAATGCTAGCTAGCTAATATTAGTAGAGCTAGCGCTAGCAAAACACCAGGAAGATGCGCTCATACACAGGTAACACTGCGAGTTAACTCATCTAACGTGTCGCCGTTGGCCGCTCGGCGCTAACCACGCAGCAGCAGCCGCACCTGGCTGACTGACAAACGCAGTGCAAGTGGCGTGAGGGGGGGGTGGTAGCATGTAGCTAGTTAGCTCGCTCTCCCGTTACTCACGATGGTGACGCTAGCTTTGCGGAGGTCCCGGTTCTCCTCCTGCAGCGCTTTGCACTTGAGTTTGAACGTCTCCAGCTCGATCTTCAGAACTTTGTTCTCCTGCTGCAGCGAGGCCAGGCGGTTCGTCAGCTCCTCCAGACGGAACTGGGAGATCACTATGCTCGGTTTGCCCGAATTCGAGGCGGAGGACGACATCGGCGTGGCCGAGCTGCTGCCCGCCCCGTCGGTGTCGCTCTCGCTTGCGCTGTCCGCCATGGCTGTGACGGTGTGAAGGGGAGAGGACGGCGGCAGTTTGAGGAGCGAACACGGCAAAGCTACGGTTCAACCGTGCGCTGGTACACCGAGTGACCTTGCTCACACATGTCGGCACAGCGCCACCACCCGGACGGCTCCAGTACCGCCCAGTGCACCATTGATAAACGACACGCTCCATCCACGACCTGGTGCTGATGATCTGACACCTGACAGCACGTTCACCTGGAATGATAACTTAACACGACCACTGCACATGGACGCGTTATAAGACCTTTTAATACTATTATACTGCATTAGAAGACATTATAATACAGTTTAATGAAGCCAAAATTGCATAATAAGACATTATAATATATTTTAATACTATTAAACTGCATTATTAGACATTATAAGACATTATAAAACTGATTAATGAAGCTAAAGCTGCATTATAAGACAATATAATCGTTTTTAATGAAGCTAAAGCTGCATTATAAGACATAATACTGTTAAACTGCATTACAGGACATAAAACAAATTAATGAAGCTAAAGCTGCATTATAAGACATTATAATACTGTTAAGCTGCATTATAAGACATTACAATACTGTTTAATGAAGCTAAAACGGCATTATAAGACATTATACTACTGTTTAATGAGGCTAAAGATGCATCATACTAATACTAATACTATTAAACTGCATTACAAGACATTATAATACTGTTAAACTGCATTGTAAGACATAATACCGTTAAACTGCATTGTAAGACATAATACTATTTAATGAAGTACTGTTTAATGTATGAAGTACTGCAGTGGCTACAAATTAGTTTCGTCATCCATTCAAAAGACCGCCCTATGTGTTGTTAATATTAAATCTGGTTGAAGGACAGCGTCTCTCATCACATCACCGCCGCAGCCGTTGCTTTACTTAAATAACAAAACCTTCAAGGACACAAAGACAAGAACAGAAACGAATGTACTGCGAAATCAATGCATTTTTATTTATTTTTTTGTCATTTTTAGTTTGATTTTTTTTTAAAGACGTCTGAAACATTTGTGATGGCATCATTGCTGCTATAGCCTCTAAAAGACCTTGAATAACCAAAGTGCTAGAATAGTTACATTTCAATGGCTTCACGCTGTTAGTAAGAATTGTACATCAAAAAATCTGCTCGTGAAAACACATATCCAACAAAATTGACAAAAATTGATAGTTAGACCATATCAAAGGGTCCCTATACCCCTTGATTGACAGTTTACGGGGATGTGGTACAGCACTCGACCTGATTTCCTTTTAACCCCCCCCCACCCCCCACCAAAAAAAAAGAAGAAAAGTTACATAGTCTTCATGTCCACAGCATAGACATCAGCATACTGAGCCATCGCCCCAGTAGAACACCACACTTTAACTACATGGGTCATCTAATGAAAACCAATACAAAAGAGAAGTCCTATTGTAATGTGAAGTAAAAGTTTTGCCAATGAGCTAGTGAAAACGACTCTATTCGACACTGCATATACAGACTCTCAAGCCTAAAAAGATCACACAGTTTCAGAGTTTAACACAATTCATTTAATGCTTAAATAATTGTTTGTTGACCATCCAGTGTATTTGTAATACAATATGCTATTTAGAGCTACAATCAAATAATGTCTTTATGTGTCCTTAATGTGAGTAGTTTTAAATTAAGGAAATATTTCACCCCAAAAAAAATAAAAAATAAAAAGTCCTAAATAAAATGCCCCCAGTTTTCCTTTAATACCACAGCAGCCGTTAGGAAACCAAATTGACACACTGCTAAAATGATTACAAACAGTCTAACAGTGTACAGAGACTCCTACACCTTATAGCCAATACGCACAATAACAGTTATAATTTTACAGCGAGCCAGCCTTCTAGCATTTACATTCAGATTATATCGTTCTTGTAGCAGAAGCTGCCCTCCTCCGGTTTTACATAGACAAGACATCACACCCTCGAGAAGCCATAGATCCTTTTTTTTCTCTCATCCTCACCCCGACATGATAAATGCTTTTAATGGTTTCCTTTTTCAATTCAAAATATAAAATCGGTGACAAATGTTTGGACTATATGTGTACACAGATAAAGGGTTTTATTTGTTATTTGAATACAGTGTTTGCAAACTTGTAAAAATCGTACTTAAAATAATGTGAACAGCATGCATGAAAATAGGAGTACTCTGAAAGGCTGCTTTTTTGCAGGATTAGATCCACTCCCACTTTGGGAATTACTGAAATTGATTTTCTGGAAATGTCCTCTGTTAAAATCAAACCAGCTCTTTTTTTTTCATGTACAAACATTATACCTGCTCTAATAATTAATTATACAAGATCCTGTGAAGTTACACTCAAATCTTTAAAAGAGGAACTGTTTCCATAAATTTTGAAAGCACTTGAAAAGGTTAGTCTCCTCAGTGCGTTCTCAACCAGAAACATGCCCTTTTTTTTTTTAAAGAATTTTACACATCGCAATTTTATATACAGAAAAAAGCTTTTGTGTTGTTTAAGTTTTTAAAAAGGAAGAAAAAAAATCCCAAGACAATTTACATCCTGACAACAATGGGTTCAAGAAAAAACTATAAGGCGAGTGTTGAAGTTTGAATCAGAAGTGTTCAATTGGATATTTTTTGTGTTATTGTGTCTACTTCATTCTTTCCACCCACCGAGTGGATTGAGCTCTTTGTGCCATCTTTGGTCACAGTTGCGCCTGTGGTTGTCAGTACCGGAGTCTTTCGTTTTTCACGAGAAACGATGCTCCTCCTCACAGGGCTCTCACGTCACCAGTGGACCGATGGCATTTATTATTGTCTCACACAAAACGGGAAGCAGAATCATTGTCCACAGGTCCACCACAGTCGGAGCGTGAGAACCTCCTGGGCCTTTCTGATTGACAGGGAGTGAGTTTTTCATGCTCATGCGTAAGTCAGAGGGGTCGACTCCTCCCACGTGAAGACCGCTTGTTTGAAGAAGACAGCTGCAGACTGGACCCGCGCCTGCAGTCCTCACACCGCAACTCTTCTGCCCTCTGAACACATATTCCCAGGAAACATCTAACCCAGTTCCTGTACACCTGTAAAACACAAGATGTACATCACATAATCAAATACATTTTATGAAACGGCTAACAATTTTAAAGACTGTCTGATATTTTTAGTTGGCTAATTATATAGATTTATGTTTGCTGATACGCAAACCTTTATTTAGTGGCATAAATAATAATGCAGAAAAGATGTACATTATAATATGTTTAGATCTTATATAAAAAGTTTATCTATTTTTTAAATTAAAGTTCTACATAATTGGTTGTATTTATTTTGGATTATTTATAATTTATGAAGTTAGAAATCATCTTAGGAATCAGTTGGGCTCTATTTATCAGTGATTTCTTTTTAACATAATAATCTTAAATGCCAAACATTACCTTATATCTAAAAATGGAAATGAAAATGAATGGAAACATCTTAATTTACAGAATATAAATACAATTTACAGGGTGTAACTTCTCTACAATGTCTGAAAACTCAAAAACACTGTTGCAATCTTTCACTTCTTTGTGTAACAAGATGACAAGTTAACAAGACCCGATGGGGTTGTTATGGTGATACTATAGAAACTCCATGCCAGGCTCACAGCAGTGCCATATTATTTCTGAGTCACTTTTGTACAGATGGAATGATTCACTGCAAACACAACACGAAGGTGAACAGCAGTGGGGATTAACAGTCTGGCCAGTGGGATAACAAAGTCTTTTGGATGCTACAATGCTGTTGTTGAGTTGGGGATTTACTGGACAAAAACAGGCACGGGGGGAATCACTGGGGTAACATAATGCTGAGGTGTGTACCATCCCTCGGCCCTGTTTCCATTGTAACTGCTCCCTATTCACACGTACACACCCAGTGAACCCAGAGGGCAGAAATGTTGCCAGAGGATGACCACGCTCAGGCACCAGTCAGCCCTTTGCAGCCTGTGGGACAGAGCGGCTATCCGGGGAGGGGTAAATTAAAAAAAGTTTGGACATTTTGGAAAACACACTCATTTGCTTTCTTGTCCAGAGTGACTCAAAACCACCATCATGCGAGTATTAAGCGCAGGGATGCAGCCAGGAGGCAACTAGTTAGCTCACAGGCTGGAAACACAGGGAGACAGTTGGTCGAGCTCAGTCAAAAGTAAAAAAATAGAACTACCAGCATCTTTAAAACTCACTAATAAGCACTAAGTGTCTTATGTTTCTAAACATGACAAAAGACAAAGACATGTCTCCCATAAAAGTACAAAATGTACTTGTCATATCACTGAAACAGTGAGTTAAACCTGAGGATTGTGGGTAGTGTAGTAATTACAGGAGCATCCATCTTTTTCACTATCTCGTAGCTTGTGGTTAGTCTACCGTGGATGGTTATAATATTATGGCTGATATTCAAAATCTCTAATCAGATAATGAATGGGATTTTTTACTTCTGGAACCACACTGTTGAGCTCTGTGGTAGAGCTGGAAAGAATGGGGAGAACAATACTGCACGGACACTGCACACTGACACATACACAAACAAAGACAAAACACAGTGTTACAGAGAAACCAACGGTACCTGGTAGAGCACAACCATCCCTATGAGTGGAGCTTCTTATCCCCCGACCTTCTCTCATCCTTCCGCCTGCTATTCCTTGACACGTCTCCCTGCTACAAAACACACACAAGAAGATACAGTTGGGTAGTGGTCTAATTTTCTTCTGATGGGAGGAAAATAAGGAGCAACCCAACACACAAACCTGAAAGTGACACAAAGGAGAAGTTAAACCACACACGTACTGCAGGAGTCTGACACTAGTAAATGGTAGTAGTGTCTTTTTTGTTAGAGAATATAATTAGGACCCAAACCACACAGCAACCAGACACCTGGAGGAGGAGAATGTATGTTATGTACGGAAGGCGTTAGAAACAAAAGAGGCAGAGTGTATTTTCACAGCACTGATTAGTCATACTGTGGAATAATCAGTTAAAAAGACCATTAGAACCACACAGTCAGGGGGAGCAGAGTCAGCGTCCCCATTGTTCTGTAAACACAACAGACACCACACTGTCACAACACAAAACGCAAGGCTGCACTTTAAACGGCGGCATTTAGGGTTTTTTGTGGGGTTTTTTTCCAAGAAGAGAAATTAGGAAAAAATATGCAGAAACAGCTAATGTTAGTCAAAAGTTGACCTACACCAATGAAAAAGAAAACCATCACATCAAACTGATTCCATTTTGACTTGACTGTTTGACTTAAAGCTGCACTCAAAGAGCACTGAGATGTAAGTTAGAGGTTTTCAATATGTAAAAATAACATATGGTATCAGTATTTAATTTTAAACCTATTTAAAACCCAATTTACTTCTTGAAATTCATCCCAAATTTACATTTACAGTTACTGTATGAGTTTATTCATATGAATGACTATGTCATAATCAAGCATCTGTTTTTTCCAACACTTCAGTGGATGAAATATGTGGAATTATATAATACTTATATATATATATATATATATATATATATATATATATATATATACAGCAGCTGGTATGTGTAACAGGATTATAAGCAACACTATGCAATCTTTTTAACCTAAAAATAGAAGCCTGAAAATTTGTTTGATGTTACACTGACTTGGAATAGGAAGAATGATGCTTAATCACTCGGACACAGAGCCCAACAGAATTAATCATGACGTGTGGCTGCAGAGGGAGGGCGCTGTTGCTCGATAAAAGTTACATAGTGTTGCTTTAATTTAATAGGTTACTTCTAAGTAACTGTACATTTCTCCTTTAGATAGGATTTGATTTCCTTTTATGTTGCAGCTTTGTAACTTTCTGATTATGTTGATCAAATAGGTTATTTTTAACCTCAAGTGTTGCCCAGTGCAGCTTTAAGCCTAACTTCTGCATTGGCTGTGAACCTCCCACATGCTGATGTTTTCCGACACGAGGAGAACACAGGTCAGACTTTGAACCCAGGAACACAGACGGGTGTCTTTATGCCAACCTCAGACCCGTCTTCCTGCAGAGTGGGACTGTGCGGAAGGTCCCGGAGCCGCTTGTCACCTCCTTGGTTTTCTGGTGTGGGAGTAGAAACCCTCCGAATAACCTTCCTGATTACCTGCCCGAGGAAGAAGGAGGTAGGAAGAAAAAAATCTCATCCTCTATTGGGAGAGAAAAATGATCTACTCTCCCAGTGGTTGGTTGTATTTCATCTGGATGGGAAATGGAAGTGAAGTTATACATTACTTTTCTACTGATGAGGTTACCATCTCGGTCCATATAGTGTTCCTCGGTCATAGACTCTCCTGGCATATTCTTTGCTTCTTCTCCCTGCAAGTATTTCTGGTTAGCACATGAATACAGGCTCACAGAAGATGCCATCCCATCACCACACCGAAACAACACCTCAGGAGAAAAGAACTGCGATTGACTCAGCAGTGCACGGACACAAATACATCTATGCACACACATATCCACACTGGCATAGAGTGTACAACTATGCGAACACCAAGCACAACTAGTATTATGCACACCAGACTTGCCACGTCAACTACACCAAACCAACCCAACCCCGAGCCGCCGCCCAGCCTCTGCTCCAGGGTACCTTTAAAATGATACGGCGTCTGAAGATTCTGGTGGTTACAGTCTGTTCTTCCTCTGAACCGGAATCTACACTAACCTTCTGCTGGGGAACGCATCATAACATCATTACACAAACACATGGAGGAGTCAGAAGGGGAAAGAAGCACATGTATGGGCATGATAATTGGTTAGTTGGAACATTTTGTACATTTATGAACTTTGTTTGGCTGGGTCACAAAAAAAAGAAACCTGGAATTAAACACTGAAGTTTGTTTCTTTAGCCCAACTTGTAACATAGTTTCTTCTGCAATTGCAGATTAACAATTCATAAAGTGCTTTAGGAGATTCCAGACTGTAATAGCTACAATTTATTCAATTGTATTAATTATTATTAGTAACATTACCTTGACTTTTTTCTCTGAAACCAGCGCCCCCTCTTCCTTTTTGCCATTCGATGACTCAGAGGAGCCGCCCTGAGGTGAGTGCTTTGAGCTGCCGCCGTTGTGCCGGGATCTCCCCGATTCTGCCCTTGACGAGGAAGTGATGGACTCACTGGAGATTTCTTGGCTGTTGGGTAAAAGCAAAGAGTAAGAAAGATTTCTGAGGTAGATGCATGAGGAAAGGAATCACTTTAAAAGTCTGGTTGGCATGAAATTAATGAATTCTTTGAGACTTAACGGTGACTTACCTTTCCCGTCTGTCGAGCAGGTCTGAGCTGACGCTGCGGCCTGGTGTTGGTGGTTCCACGTTGACGCTGGAGGAGTCACTGTGCCAACCTGAAAGTGAACACAAGTCTTTTTCTGCCTGTTCAACTGGATCAGCGATCGCCTGAACCCTGTCCTGCATCATCTCTGCGTCCTCCTCCTTTTCCTCTGAGACCTCTTCATTCTTCACCTCCTCCATCAGAGTTCCCAATGCCTCTTCTGGGGTTTGTTTGTCTCTGTGTCCCTCCTCCTCTTCCTCATTAGATCCAGACCCACTCGACTGAAGTTCTCCAAGTGCCTCAACCCAGGCCTGAGGGGAAAGGCGAACCACAGCCTGGTCCTCGGCCGCCTGGTCCCCTTCGGCTGTCCCGCTAATATCTTTTTCACAGTCACAGGATCCTTCATCTTTAAACTGGACTTGTCCATCTGTGTTATCCACTCTGTTACTCTCATGGACCGAATCATCACCGCCCCCAGCCCCCTCCTGTACCTCTGACTTTTCATCAATATCCTCTTTCACAGTCATTGCTTTTATTGTGGTACAAACCTTTTCCAATCCCTGCTCACTTTCTATCACATGATTCTGTTCTTCTGACAGACTCTGCACATCTATCACCTCTTCCATCCCACAGGCCGTCTCCTTACTCTCATCTGCAACAAGGACGTGCTGCTCTTCCAGTGCAGACTCCTCCCTCTGTTCAACCAAACCTTTACTTTCCTCCGCTAACTTAGACCTATCTTTTGTTATCATCTCACACTTTCTTTCTACATTTTTGATCAAGTCCTGCTCTACCCACTTTAATCCATTTCCCTCTGCTACCTCTGCTGCGACCATCTCCACAACGTTCTTTATCTCTTCTGTCACTTTCTTTTCACTTCCTTTCAAACCTACAACACCCTGTACCCCATTGGGGGAACCCATCTGCAGTCCTGTGTCTCCTATTTGTGCTCTGTCAGGCGTTGAAGGGGTAATAGATGATATTGACGATAGCGAAGGGGATGACGTGAAGTAAAACGTGTCTAACTCGCACATCGCGGGGAAGGACGGTGACTTGGGCCTGTGGCTCAGCTCCATTTCATGACAAGGTCTGTCTTCCTCCTCGCTCAAAAGCAGCTGGTCGTTCAGCGCGATGTGGGGCTTTCTGACCTTGGAAGGGACAGGATCGGGGAGTTCAAAGACTGGGAAGGAAAGGGTGAGCTCACAAGGCCTGGGGGGGCTCCTGGGAGGGCTGCCTGGCTCTCTGCTACCGGGCTCTATCTCGGGGCTCCAGGGCAAGGGCTGACGATGGGAGTGGGCCAGCAAAGGGGTGTCTGGTTCTGGCTGGTGATGAGCAAGGGAAGGGTTAGGGGTGACAGGGAGTTCGGGATCCAGGAAGTGGGGATCAGAGTGCAGTGCGGCGGGAGACTGCAGCTCCGCTAGAATGCTCTGATAATCTGTTGGTGACAGGATGAGAGATGTAGAGACATATCCACATATACGAAGCATGCCACAAAAAAAAAAAAATTAACACGGAAAAACACCATATGACGTGGACAATGGCACAGAGGTTGAAATGTAAAGCATGTTTCCAGGAAACCACCAGCTGAGATGGTGATTTGTCAGTAGCCAATGGCGGTAAAACCAACATAGGCAGTAAAATGGAAGGAATATATAAAATACATATGTCTATGTATGTTTGAAAATATCATATTGAAAAATATAAAGAAATGTAAAGAAGCACATTCATATTGACAGTACTAGTGCCCCAATTTTTTGTGAGTATTCATTCAGTAGCTGCGGTTGCGGTGAGACATTAAAAGTTGGACACGTTAAGGCCATGTTAATCCTGTAGCATGGGATGTAATGAGTGTAAGATACTAATATTTGCCAGGATGTTCTGTTACATGTTCACATGAGATAAGTGACAGATGAGAGATGTGAGAAGGAATAGGGGAAGAGGGGGAGCGACATAAAGGGCTGAACATGCTACATGTACATCTCCGTTGTTAAAGGATCAACAAGAGTTTGAGCGGCAGGTGGAGGGATGGAGGGAGCGCACTGGCAAGCCGGGCAGGGAGACAGGGAGCGGAGGGGAGGGGACAGAGGGCCTGGGCTAGGACAGCGGGACCCAGAGGGAGAGACGGGAGGGAGAGTAGACAAGGAAAGAGAGGAGACAGGGCGGGAGGAGGGATCCAGCTGGGTCACTAAAGAGTCCCTGCTATGAGAGGCTGTTACAGAGGGTGAGACTGTACCTGAGGGTGGGCAGGAAATCGACGAAAAAGGTATGGTGATGTGTTCAGATAGGGTAGGGTCCATAGAGGAGGATTGGGGGGTGAGGTAGGTGGGTGTGCTTACAGGTTTGGAGGGGGAAGTAGCATTAAAGGACAGGTCAGAGGTAAACGTAATTGGTTCTGAGGATTGTGATGGTTTGAGAGTTGCCATAGTGAAGGAAGAGGAGGTTGGGGCAGAGGTGGGAGAGCATCGGACACAGGTAGCTGACGGAGGAGTAGGTGATGGAGAGTTAGCAGCAGATGAGTAAGGTAAAGGTGAAGTAATAAGTGGGATCGGCGAGGAAGGGTTGGGCGAGAAAGGGAAGGCAGGGCATAGACAAGGTTTAGCAGAGGGGCATTGAACGAGGCACGAGGGAGTTTGGGAGAAGTTGAACTTTAGCTGTTTAAATGGCGCTGAAGGTGCCAAGTCTTTGAGCGAAATTGAGGACTCGTAGCTGGGTGAGCGGCGTGGGGGGAAAGGACAGCAGTGAAGTGCTGCAGTAGGTGTGAGGGGAGTTGGTGGAGGTGTTTGGGTTTGAGATGGAAAGTAGGGACCGGGTGTCTGCACAATGAAGGCAGCTTCAGTGCTTCCGGGAGTTAAGGGGATGATAATGCAAACTACGGAAAAGGAATTAGGCAAGAGGTAAACAGAAGAGACAAAAATGAAAAAGTGGAGAAGGAGGAAAAAAGACATCATGAATGATTGTTTGATGTGAAACATGCTTGCACAACAAGACAATGAATGGCATCACATGAGGGAAGTGTGTAGGAGGAGGCACGCAAGGGATGGAGAAGGAGAAGGCACACAGCGCAACACATGACTCTTAACTTGTTAAGAGCGGTTATGTGCTGTTAACAGCAGTGGATGCTGCTGTAGAGGTGATGGGAGGCAGGAGGAACAGGAGGAGGAGGAGGAGGAGGAGGCAGTCTGTTTGCAGAGGAAGAGATTCTCTCATCTATCCAAGGAAGGCTCAGAGGAACTGGAGGAGAACTAGGAGAACTAAGCTAAATCATTACAGGAAAGCAGATTCTACAGGGTTATGTCATTTCTACACAAGTCAGACATGACTGAAAAACATTTAAAGTAGTATATAGTTTGCAGCATGCACCTAATGGATATCGCTCATTTGTGACAACTGGACACACTAGGAGTTTACACCCTGAGCAAGACCTGACTTAAATAAAAAGATTGGTTACTTCAGCTGGAGCCAATTCAAATCAGTGTGTTAAAGTGTTTAAATAGATTTTTGGTTCAAAGTAGAATACTATAATTATTTCATTGGCATCCAAATGATAAAATGTGAAACTCAGGATTGTATTTGGGGAAGAGCAGGAGCCAGTTGTCCTAACTGTAAATGAGTTTCTCCACAGATTTGCACTGGGACTGTTTGTATGCAGACCATGCACTGGAACAACAGAAAGGTAGCAGGGAGAGGTAAGAGGTCAGCTAGACAGAGCTAAACTTTACCATCAGCCTGATCCCGGAAAACAGCGTTATCATCGGCAAAACATCTCGTGCCTGAAATGTTACCATAGTCGAATATTGGGCCCTCCAGTAAAGTCACAATATCCATCCGATTGACTTTGGTCAGCACTGTAGTTAAGGCATCCGCTGTGGAAGAAGAGAATAAAGAAAACGTTTGTTGAGACCTGAAATGATGGAACTTTTAAACAGTCTTTTACTAATGAGAATAAAATACATGAAAGAATATATCGGGAAAGGTTGATAAAATTAGGTATTTTCCTTTAGTTTTTTTTACAGGACACTAATACAATATGTCTGTTGTCCAGAGAGACAGGATATGAATGTTTGAACAGGTAAGAGACAAGACAGACAGAAGAACAGAGAGCAAGACGGACAGGGAAAGTACTAATACAAAGATGGACTACACAGAACCTTTCATTTCCCTATGCTAGCAATTGTAGTTCATGTCTTTCAAAAAGACTGAAGAGACAAAGTGAAAGAAAAACACACAGAGGAGAAATAGTGACAAAAACAACATTTTCAGAAAGCGGAATAATAAAATCATAGTCTTACTTGTGGCGTTTTTCCCTTCCCGACTGACCCATTTCTTGAGCAGCATGAAGCTCTGTGCTGTCAGAGAGTTGGGGTTCTCTAGTCTGATGTGGTTGATCTCATCCACTGTGAAGTTCATCTCCCGGGCCAACTCTGTGATGGGACACAAAAGAATACTCAAGACATAAATACTCAAACTCTAATATGCAGTATTCAAGTGTCTGTCATTTTATTCATAGTGCAAATACTGGATTACATATTAAATATACACATTTCATAATTAAAATCCATTGAAAGGCTTATACTGTCTGTAACAAGGAGATTCATTATTTTAGCTCTTCCTTTCCAGGGCTACAGGTAACATTATAATTCTTTGTGAGATATACTGTTAGCCTGAAGATGGCAGTAAATTACAGGGTTTGAGATTGAGAATGGCATGCAGAATGGGCCTCACCTGTCCAGCTAAGTCCCAGGTGATCTGCAACGATAGCCATGCGCAAGTCTGTCCGCTCACAGGGACTTTGGGGACCTGGGGAGATAAAGGACATGGACCCATCAGTACCATTCACATTCCCATTCCCCTATACAGTAATGTAAGAGAAAAATAAACATATAAACCGTCCTTTTCTGGCCACTTATTCATCAGAATTAACATGATTAATCAAGGTTGTGTTTAAAATATCATAATAGTTATAGCATGTTATTGTTAACATAGCTGTAAGATTGGTTAAATTCTTCTCATGGGATGGCAAGAAAAGGATATATCACACTTGAGACATTATGGGCAACTTAAACACGCTCAGAGAGTAAGTGGGTTTCTGTGATTGTGTTTGTGTATCCTCTAGGCAGGCAGTAACAACAAAACATAACATGACTCTCAATAACAGACTCATCGCTCTACAAATCTAGGGTGGAAAGTTCGATGTTACGAGCTAAAATGTTGACATGCGAAGACGCTTTTGTGTGTCAATTGCTAATACTAGTTAGTATAAATGACAATTGAAAACTGTATGAGAACAAACTACTAGAGTAACTTTGGTAGCCACCCTGCACAGACAGACAGACAGACAGACCAGGGAGTTGTCAAACAGGGGACTGGTTGTGCCAGTGGACCAGTCACTACTACTGGCATGCTCTCTCTACTATATGGGGGTTAAAAGGGGTTGACAGTGGGGAACAGAGGAAAGAGAATCTTGCAACAAGGACAATACAGTACACAGTACATCAATGACAAAAAAATAAATTTAAATGACAGCTAATGTTCTAAAGAGAATATGTAAACACGCCACAGGCATTCCAGTCAAACCATTAAACGATCACAACGATGTCATGCAACTAAAAGTGAAATATATAAATATATAGATGTATTTTAAACATAGTGTGAAAGTTTTACAAACTAGGCTTGATCTCTGCGATGGGAGGCGTTCGAGACCCTTTGAGTCCCTGACTGCCCTCCTTCCCACCAGTCCGCCTACTCCTCCTGCTCCTCTCACTGCCGGAGGCCCTGTCCGTCGTCGCCACCTTTGCCCTTACGGACGCGGCCCCGGCCTCAGCCCTCGAACCTCTACCAGACCTGGATGAGCGGGAGGGCTGGGAGGGCTGGGAGGGCTGGGAAGGCTGGGAGGCGTCCGACAGAGAGGTGCTCCGGGAGGTGCTGTCTTCCTCCGACTGCTCTGTCTGCGTCTTTTTCTCCTCGTCTGACAGGCGGTCCACCAACTTTAGCGTCTCCCCGCTAATGTCTTTAAAGTATTCAATGGTGCGCTTACAAATTTCATCAGGTTTTTCCTGTCTGCCCTGTCTATATCCCTCACTCGTGACATTGCTGACCTGATGCCTGTCCTTCAGTGGTAGCCTTGTGGGCAAACGTATGGCTGCTCTCTCTGAGTCCAATGCCCTCTTGGGCTGTGAGGTAACCCGAACTGAAACCAGTGAGCTAGCTGCAGCAGCAGGGCTGCTCTTTTTAACATCCTTGATTGGTATTCTAGACCTGGGCTCTACTTTGGCTATGGCTGGCTCTCCTCTTTTCCTGACTTCAACTTTCACTGCTCGCTTGGGCTTCTGTTTGCCTATTGCTGTTCCCTGCGTGTGAAATGACCACCCTGATGCTTTAACTGGAAGCCTTGACTTGGGCTGTTTCACTTCACTCTCTTTGACGGTCTCACTTTTCTGGTCCTGCCCTTGATCGATGCTGTGAACATCGACTCTCTCTTCTACATCCCTACAGGACAGTGTTTCTATCCTGCTAGCTTTCTGAAGAGTGGGCTCAGAAGAGGACTGCAAATTGAACACCACACTACCACACTGAATGTAGTTGGCCTGAACACTGGAGGACTCAAGGTTATTGTTGTTGTTGCAGTTTTCTGAAGGGTATTCTCTTCTCTCTGTCTCGGACTCACTCTGTCTGCTAGACTGATTCTCCGTACACTGACCCTCTATACTGATGTATTCTGGCACCATTTGTCCCTCTGACATCTCAGCTTTACACTCTGTGAGATCCCCTGAGTCTTTTTTCACAGTTATAGAGGCAGCTATGCCCATCTTAATAGGAGTGCGTAATTTGGGATCAACCTTAGAGGCTGTAATTGTGCAAGAGGAGGCGGTCTCAGCTATGGCTTCGCAGGTGGGGGCATCAGTACCGGTATGGCCAGTGTCACTGCCAGGCTGTGCAGGGCTGCATTTTGCTGTTGTTGCTGTTGGTGTTGCTGGTGTAGTGCTGCTGTCTGTGGTAGTATCTATAACATTCACCTTTCCATCTACTGTGGCCCTCTCCCCTGTTTTTGACTGAGAGGAAATTACCCCCTGGATCTGGCCCCCTCTCCCCTTTTCCCCTGTTTTAGGGTCAGAGGAATGCTCACCAATCTGGAAAAACTGAAGCCTCTCTTCAACAAAGTCCCGCTTGCTCATGTCAATAGCACCACTGCGGGTCATCTCAAACATCTTTCCTTCGTGGAAAGGGAAGGGGTTAGGCTCACTAGTTGGTGTGCTCTCATCAGTCGGTGTTCGAGCAGGGGTTGTGTCAGGTGTTGTAGCCTGTGATTTGTCGTCCACCGATAAACCAAAGGGCTTAGGATCCTCGTCTTTTGTTTTGGAATCAAAAACTCCATCATTATCGCCCCCCTTGGTGGACCAGGGGTCAAAGTCCAGGCCTTTGGTGGCAACAGTCTTAAACGTTGAATTCAACTCCTCTTCAAGTTGGTAGGCAAAGCAATTTTCTCCATAGATCTGCCTTTCTGGATGTCTTCCTTCAAGGGTGTAATCTTTTTCTTCTTCTCCACAATTTACTGACGATGTACTGGTTTTAGCCTTTCCATTGTCCCCTCCTTCCTCAAATTTCTCTTCCTCAATGACTTCAAGCTTGGACTGACTAAATGAGCGGTCGGTTGTTTTTCCATCAATGGACAGACATGATGTTTTAGGGTCTTCAGTCAGTCCATCATCCTCATCCTGAAGGTCATACCCATCTAAAGAGTCTATTTCAGTTGCATCCGTATCATGAGAGAACTCAGCAGTGGATGCTATAGAGCAGTCTGTGATTGACTGGTCATTGCCGTTTTGTTCATAGTCAGCATCTTCTACCTTTACTTCACCATTGATCTCAGACTCAATGTTTTCGTTTTCCTCAGATGGTTTGTTTATTAAGCGTTTGTCTCCCTCCTCTTTCATTTTGAAGGTGTACTTTTTGACAGGGATGGGATGGAACACAGATTCATCATCACTAGAGTCACTGTTATCAGCTCCAGGGGGAATAGGGGATGGAGGCTGCACCCTGATGATTGGCTCAGCTAATAGGTGCCTATCATGCTCCTCTTGTAGATTCACCTCTATCATCTCTGTCTCTGCCTCAGAAGAAGCACACGATCCCCTTTTCTCAGGGTCAGACTGCTCTGTCTCTAAAGGAGGAGGAGGTGGGAACTCTATATAAGCCACTCTTTTCTCTTTTGATTTCTGTCTCTCTGTATCATGTTGTTTTTTACTGCGAGTTTCTGGGTGAGCTGGCTTAGATTTTTCCTTCGAGGGCTCCTTGTAGATGAAGGTCTTTCCTTCATCCTCCTCGGACTCCTCTGCGATAGTGCTTGGCATCCCGGGTATAAGGCCTATCACAGAGTCTGGTGCTCTTGAGGTCAGGCTGACTTCCTCAGAGCTGGGGGTCTCAGGGGTAACAGGACTTTTCCCAGAGGTATCCATGAAAGTCACTTGTTCGAGAGTGTCATCTTCTGGGCTTCCTTGAAGAGATGGAGACTGCTTTTGCTTGACAGTGTAAAATGCACCCCTTGTCTCATGCACTGTCCTACTCTCATGGCTTACTATCTGTTTGTATGTTCCCAACTGCCCCGAGGCTGTTTCTTTCTCGTACTGCTTTCCTACTTGGATGCTAACATACACAGGCAAGGGTTTAATATCTTTGAAACCCTCTGTAACAACTACAGGAGTTACTTGATCCAAATACTCTATTTGGTTGTCGTCAACACCGTTGCACACTATGGTTGACTGGCTACCATCTGATGAGTCTGTGGATTTTCCTAGTGATGATCCACGAGTGGACTTGTTGGATTCAGAGCTACTGTGTAACCGATTTCTAGTTAAAGTCGGTATATGAGACCCCGCCCTCTCACATGGTTCAACAGAGGCATCTAATTTTAAAGGGGTGGATTTCAGATTTTCTGAGAAATTAGAAAGCTTTCTAATAGGAATTTGTGATTCCGAGTTTTTTTTTAGACTATCATTGGTATTTGGACTTTCATGAACAACAAATTCTGTGTAGATTATTTTCTTGGTCGTTTCCTGTCTTTGGGAATCACTGTTATTGTCATCATTCATGGAATCATGGATTAATGAATGAGATAGCTTGGGAGATTGGGGTTTGTAGCTTCCATAACCTTGGCTCTCCCAAGTTTTGAATAGCTTTTTCTCCTCCTGAGCATTTTCACTGGTTTCGTGCTTGGGGGAGAACTTATTTGATTCACTACCCAAACCTCTCCTCTGATTTCCTGGACTGTCTGGAGTTTTGGGAATATTTGTTGAACCAGCAAACACTTGATACACAGGTAGCTTACTTTCCTGTAGTTTCCTAATAGGAGCATTGGAATTTTGGACACCTTGAGGAGTCCTATCCTGCCTTTGAGCCTCTTGCTCAAACTTAAGCCTCACTGCGCTCACTTTTGAGGAAGGTATTTGAAAAGGTTTAGACATTTCCTGGGATTTACCATCTCCTTGTTTACTTGGGTCTGAATCACTATACTGCAACAGTACTCTCCTCTCTGGACTGCTGGGTAAGCTGGCACATTTCCTATCACTGGAGCTGAACCTGTCTCTAAGCCTTTCTCTGCTCCACTCTTCCCCACTTGCCCCATTCTTGTACGCTGACCTCTCTGGACTGCTGTGTGTAGAGCTCGGCCCTGATCGCGATTCTCTGAAGTCGGCTCTACGAGATTTTTTCTCTGGAGATGAGAGCTCATCATCGAGCTGTTCTGTTCTATCTCGAAAAAACTGAGATACTTGACTGAGTTTTTCCTGTGCCTCTTTCACAGTTCTGTCCACTCTGTCCTCATACATGAGCTCTTCTCTCTCCTTAATCTGTGTGTCATCTGACACCCGCATCCAAACAGATTGCTTTGGGCTTCCAGGTTCAGACGAATACTGCAAAAGTGTCAGTTTGTCAAAGTTATCATCAACACTGGCCATTCTTCCTGATTTGTCAAACACATTTCTCGGCGACCTGAAGACATACTCTGTCCTTGGCCCAACAGATCTACCCTCACTGTTACTGCTTCTCTCTGGTGAGTGGAAGTGAGTCCTGTCTCTCAGATATTCCTCTGTGTCAGAATGAGACTGGTCAAATTTCTCAGAGAGAAGCATTTTCTCTGCAAAATTATAAGATTCTCCCCTAAGCTCAGATGACTCATCCTCATTGTACTCTACAGACTGCTGACTAAGTAGCTTTAGGGTTTTGTAAGAGTCATCTGCCATGAGCTGGGCTGAACTAGGGCGACTGTCTTCCTCCTGAGACATGGGTGCGTTTACTCTGGGGCAGTCAAGGTACACTGGAAGTGATTCCTCAGGCTCATCCGCTTCCTGTCTGTTCCCTGGGTAGTAATACATCTCCTTCTCTTTTGTCTCTCTGATGATGACCTCTGTTGGTTCTGATTTATTGCCTTTTTCAATGTGAACCTCGATTATTCTTTCAACTTTAGGTTTGGAGTTGAGGTCCTCAAGGACTCTTTGTGATGTCTCTTCACTGCCAGACTTGTGTTCAAAGAGTCCAGCCAGTTCTCTAGAAGGGTCCTTGCCTGACTGAAAAGCCTTCATTATGTCATGCACAGACATGGTTTCTTCACACCTCTCAGATTGTGCTTCTTTGCCAGGTTTGTGGTAAACCATCCTGGTGGTGGTAGTGATGTGAGTCTCCTCCTTTACCCTCATCCCCTTTCCCATTGGATCTTCATCAGGACTGACTTTTATTGAGTAGCACTTATTCTGTTCTGAAGTTGGAGTAGCTTGATTTAGATACCCTTTAGAATCTGAATCAATATATCTGACAGCAAGTGTATCCTCCATTGGAGGTTGTTTGCTATCTTCCGGAGACTCATAGCTCCTGATGACATGGACAACCTCAGTCCTAGTCTCAGTGATCACTGGTGGAACTGGGATATCCTGAAAAAGGGCCTTGGGGCCCATTCCTTCAGCACTTTGAGGGGCAGAGGGTGTCCTTTCACTCCTGGTCTCAAAACCACTGTCTGAGAGGGGGCTTTTATCCTGTTCATGAGATATATCATCAGGGGATTCTAGCACAGTGTCAGCTCCAAAAAGTGCACCTGCCACTTTACTGATCTCTCTGTCTGAAGCTGAAGATCGCATGTTTGTTGGAGGCATTTTGAGTTTGTGCTCCTGAACGGCTATGGTGGGTTTCAGGACACGTTTCTGCTTCTCCTTGCCCTCTCCTTCTCTCTTGCTTTCATCGGCTTTATGCTTTGTGTCATGCATTTTGGAGAAAGAGCTGCTACCAACATCATTGGTCAGGTAGTCAACCACTTTGGAGAGATTGAAATCTCTATCTGGTATTGTTTTTGATTTGGCTTGAGGAACCACAGTCTCGTATCTTGGCGGATAGCTCCAGTTGCTTGGTGGTTGTTCAACTTGCACTTTCGAAAAGTGTATGTCATCCAAAGCACCCCTTGCCAGAGAAACCCTACCATCCTTCACAGCATCTTTAGTAAGGATTTCGCTCACTTTAACCAAATCTTGTTTTACTTTCTCCACAATCCTGTACGGCTCCTCGTCCTCTATTTTGACCTCCTTGGGAGAATCAGACTGAAATCCTTTATTGGCTGTGGAATTCGGATCTGTCTGTAAAATGGCTGACATTCGTATCAAATCTTCTTTCATTTCAGCTACATCCTTCAGAATCTCTTGGCTGGATGACAATGGTGATATGGTGTTTGATTTTAGGCCAGCAGAAAAAAGAGAGGCTTTGATGGGAGAAAGAGTTCTGGAAAAGGAAGACTGCAACTGAGAATTAACCTCAGTGGGCACAGTCTTCCGTGGGGACAGGAGGGCAGCAGCTGATTTGGACACCTCAGGTAACTTTTTAAACTGGGGCTCTGGCAGCAGATTAATAACAGAGTACACTGGGACAGTCATTGTACTGGATGTAACAGCAGTGGTGGCATTTGGAGAGGGCCTTAGAGAGGTGTAAAGGGAATTAGAGGCAGATGATCTCATGGACTGATAGGAGGAGGATCCGGAGGAGGACAAGGACTTCAAGGTGCCATAGCCTGCAGAACAAGAATTCAATGTTTTTTCAACCTCATCAAATGCTGCATTGACATTTGTAGTCGCAGCATTGGTGGTTGCTTGTATTCTCTCTTGCAGGCTGTTGGAGAGAAGAGATGTTGGGGATGAAGAGCGATACTGTGAAGGAGATGCCGTTCCATTGATCAGAGATGCAGCACTTGGAGGGGTGTTGGATTTAAGTGGTGATGTAAGAGATGAGAACAGGTTTCTTACAGGGCCAGTGACTTCTGAAGCAAAGGAACGCACAGACGAGAGACCAGGGACTGTTTTGATTGGTGAGGAGGAAGGTGTGGAGCCACACGAGCCCCCCAAAACAGTCTTGTATGGTAAAGGTGAACTGAACATATTCAGAGATGATTTGGGAGAAGTTGGTGGCGTCATGCCTATGGATGTTCTCTCAAGAAGAGTGCTTCCTCCTCCAGAGACAGTTAGAGGGGAGGTCCTAGCAGATAATGCCGCCAGTCCTTTCATAGACATAGGATCTGGGGCACTTTTCCCTGGTGAGGCCAGGGGACTAGACAAGACCTGGCTCGGGTACTGGACTTGTTGGACTACAGTTTTTATAGGAGAGGAGATGGTTCTGTAAGATCGGATGGGAGAGGCCATGTCACTAGCTGACTTAACAGAAGAGGCAGGTGATCCAGGGATGTTGGTCTTGATGGGGGAGGCAGAGTTGATGGACCAGACAGACTTTAGTGGAGAGGCAGAAGGCGTGTTGGATGACGAACTGGAGTGGGAGCCAAACCCAGATTTGGCTTGGCCAGGGACGGCGACAGGAACAGGCGACCACGCCTGATAAGATCTCGTTGAAAAGACAGGTTTGTGAGGGTAGCTAGTAGGCTGTGTTCTCGGCGAGCTTCGATCAGTTGTTTCTTCGACCATAATTTAAACGAAAAGCAATAAGGAGGCAAACATAAAATGTAACGTAAAATAATAAGAAATAAAAGATATAAAACAAGAAAGAGAAATTTGAGTCAGTCAGAAACAGCATTATTGATGTTGGCAAGACAAAGGTTCAAAACAACATAACAGTTCAAACTGAGAAAGTCTGTCAAATGTAGTAAAGGCCCTTATTCAAATATCCAGGATGAAATGGCGGTGACTAATGACAAAATACACCTGATAAACAACGTATAGGAACAAAAATGATTGACGTGATAAAGGTGAAAAAAAAATGACATAACCAACAAAAAATGTCATTGACTTTTGATGTGCTTAATCTATTTGCCTTCTCGCAGCAGTGCCTTGTACAGTTTTCACTGACTTGTGATCATGATTTCATTTGGTCCATTTCCAATGCCAGAGACGACCCCACAAGTGTATAGAATAAAATAAATATCACTTTACTTGTCTGGTCACGGCTTAAAAATAAAATACGAGGTTGCACTTTACAAAAAAGTAAGGAATCAGTCATCGTTGTTTACAACACATTTGTTTTAACAAATGACACAAGTGGATCTGGAAAAATAAAACAAAACACAGACATCTAAGAATGTGTAACACTTGTGTGTCCTTAGAAAGTGCAGCAAGGACACTGCATTTATTAATAAGGATTCCATTGAAACGTATGCCGACACTTTGTAAATGGCAAAATGTTCTAACATAGTCTCGCTGTAGAGAAATCACATTATATAAAGTGCAACCCGTTACCACATTGATATACACAGCAGCACACAATCATAAAGCCAATAAGAGTGAAATGGCCACTAAAAGAATGCGAAGAATTCAAAAAATATTTTTATTCAACACGAATTGAAACATTTTTGTCCAAATGATAAATGAACAGACAGACAATGATTCCCAGTGTTTTCACAAATGTAAAATAACAGTTGAACCAGGGAGACTTTTTTTTTTGTCAACATGGGGAATGTGAGCGAAGCGTAACACACAGTAAACCATGCAAATGTTTGATGAATGACAAATGACCAAAGAGTATGTGTCACATGAAGAGGGCATCTGATTCAAATTACAAAAATATCTAAAACCAATTGAGAATTTTCACGAAAGTAAAAATGGGAAACTCACTCGCTGCTGGGTCGGTCAAATAGCTGTAGCGCTTACGCAAAGCTAAGGAGGCAAAGGTATGACGTCGTTCGGGCTTTTCAGTCTGAAACAAACAAATAAAAACAAAAGATGCTTTAACATAAAAAAGTGGAAGGTGAAATGTGGTTATTATCTTTCAGAGTTAGGTCTAAAAGTTAATGTTAGTCGATGTTTTTTGTTAATTGGACGCTGTGGTGCGCAGACACTGTCCTGGTTTTAGTGAATCGGTACATGCTGTTAGAACTGGCACAAGGAGGCACTGCAGGAGAACTGTAATGTCTCATCTGAAGAGTACTGGACTGTTTCTCTACATCGCTTCTCTCACTGCATTTCTCAACGTCATTGCACTGAAATAATTACAGACAATGTAAGCTTTGTCCGTATGGCCTATTCCAGCAAGTGACTAAATTCAACCTCCATCACATGGAAGTGACATGTGACAGGTGACATGGGACACCTTAATAAAATTACGATAGCGATAGGATAGTTGTGTTAATTTCAATTCAAGGCCTGTGATACACTTTCAGCCCAGTCTAGTTTATAATGGACAGTTCTGCATTTCATGATCTATAGAACCAGGCAGTTCAGATAATAGTTTGCACTTTAAAACAAGGTGGAAAAAATAATGCTGCCAAACAAATGTGGTTCTAGAGTCTATGTATTTAGTTTTGTGTCACTCTAAGACAATCAGTGCTGGTTTTTGAAAGTACGACTAGTCTTTTGCAACTGTGTGGTAGTAGATGGAATCATTTTTGTATGTTGGCATTGAACACAATCTGGATTTAATAATCTGGTGGTTGTCCAACATAAATATTCTGTCTAGTGAGAGGGTTGATATATTTGTGTTGAAAGAGCAAAACAAACTCGAACGCCACCTACGTAAACACTCAAACATTAAAACAGCCTAATTTCCCTTTGATTAAACTTGTAAACGTGTTGACATGCAGCTCAGAGTGTTAGCGTTCAATATAACATAAAGGCAGAGGACGAGGGTGAAGAAAGGATAATCCAAATAGAACGCAACAGTGGGACAAATAATAAGAGTTTCATCTTTCGCCCACAAGAGATACCAGAGTCCAGTGTGAACCGTTGGACGGGTTAATAGTAAGGATGGAGATTTGGTGATTTCTTGTTGAACACGTATGTGAAGGGAGATAGAGATGAAAAACAAGCCGAGGTGTGGCACAGTAACTGTTCTGTACTGGACTTGGGATGAAGACAACAATAAATAAATCCTCGCTGATTAAAACAATTGCCACTTCCACTCATGCACTACATGGGGGTCACTTCAGCAATGACGTAGCTGCGTTTAAAAAAAACAAAAAACGTGCGGTCAGAAGCATCTTTCACACGCAGGTGCTGCACAGAGACAAAATATTGGCCACGCGCATATTTACCACAGCATCTGCAGTAAAGCAAACAGAAAGGACAACAAAGAAGAAGCGGCTCCATGTGATGATGAAGAATCTGTTTACCTCATCATCAGGATCAGACTCCATATCCTGTGGTAATCCAAGATGCATTGCAGGAGAGGAGAGAGATGACACAATGGAGAGCAGGGAAGTTATCGGGAGCGGGGGGGGGGGGAGGGGGAGGAGGTAGAAATTAAAATTCAGGGGATGAAAATGGAGCAGCAAAAACAACAAAAGGCATCAGAAAGAACCTGAGATTAATCAAATAAACAGCAAAATAACAAAAGCAAAAGCAAAATGATTAAAGTTTCCTGTGATCAATCAACACCACAAACACATGGAGTGTTTTTTTTGTTGTGCAAAATTCGTATGCACCCACAGTGAGCCAGGCAATACAGCAAAGCATGATGTGCATGTGCGGCCGTGTGTGTACGTTGTGGGGTCTTATGACTGGCACAGGCTTTAACACCAATAGACACAAGCAGCAGGCAGTCGTTTCTAGACCAAATGAATGTCAGTGGCTCCTCTTGACGTCAGGACAACACTGCTTTCTGTCTCTCAAGGTCATTTACATGTGGATGATATGATGTGGCCCTTTGTGGATTAACTATTCAAACACTGGATCCTACCTTCTTGTGGGTTGGCAGTGTGATATTCAAATTACAGATGGCAGTCTGTGGAAGGCCTTTGGCGTTCTTTGGCTCTCTCAGGAAGGAGAGGCGGCCACATGGCTCCTGGCCCATATCTCTGATCTGTAGGAGATAGCCAAAAGATTGCATCACAACTTGGCCGTGGCAAAATTTGAAGAGCGACGCCGCGAAGTGGAAAAAGGTGAAAAGGTGGTTTCCTTTCTGAATCCAGGAATACAAATTTCTCAATATTTTTTCCTACCTATTCCCATTTTGTAATAATTGTAAAGCTTAGTGTAATTCGGTTGTTTTCCTGGAAAAAATGCATTAATCATGGCAAAAGAAAACTGTTATTTCTATATTAACGAGCAAGGCACATTTACAAATTAAATGAGAGTGAACAATATGCAGAGTAAATGCTTGTGGAAAGAGGGGGATGGTGATATAAGGGATAAGTGTTTTACCTTCACATTGAAAGGAAGCCTGTTTTCCTTGAAGGAGTAGAAGTTAAAAACCAACTGCTGGCCACTTTTAGTGAGAGGGGACAGGTTGCCATAGCAATCCACATGGATAGGCTTGCCCTCAAGAACCTACACAAGAAAACATGTCATTTGAACAACATGCAACAGATATATTCGTTTGTTAGTGTTTGCAATTTGACACAAACACACAACCCCACCTCGATATCCTTGCTCCGGGCCACTTCCTCAAAGTTCTCCTGCTGCTCCAGCGTCTTGTCCACCTTATCGTCCGTCATGCAGAAGCAGCGCAGCCGAGCCTCAACTATGTCGTTCATCTTGGCGAACACCACAAACTTGGCCAGGTACGGCACGCAGATCAGCTCCCGGTATAACTGAGACGCTAGACTCACCGTCTCAGGAATCTGGTGACAGTCTGCGAGCCAGAACCTGAGGAGAGGAGGAGAAACACAAAAAAGGAAATGACAAGTCTGAAAGTCAGCCAAGTGAACAATTTGCCTGATACTAGGATGATTTAAAAATAGTCTGGAATGGAGACTATTTTTGTATCAAACCTTTTTTTGGGCCTGAAAAACTATAGGATAATTGAAATGATATTAATTTAAATAGTAAATAAAAACGACTGAGGTCATTTCCCTGAAGGTTGAACACGGACACATGTCAGCTGTATAGTAATTAGCAAGGAGTGCTCCTTTAATAACAGGCCACACACTCGCCACATGATCCAAATCTAGTTAAGATAAGAGTTCATGACTTTGTGTCATGTAACCGAGAGGTTCGCTGAGGTCGAGGCCTGACTTATCAATATACTGCTTGTGTGACACTGTGTCCCCTCAGGTAAATGTGTGTGAAGGTGAAATTGTTCCAGGGACACAGAGAGAAAAGTTGACACGAGCATCAGGAGGAGAAAAACAATATCAATATCACCTTGACAAACAGATTCAACTTTCTAACTGTGTTCGAAAGTGCATTGTGCATTTGCATTCACGGAATCTTCTTTTTCCACTTTTGCTAGTTTATCGGAAGTGAAAAGGTAGATGCACCATTTTGCAGCATTGATTTCAAATTATGTTTTTAATGGACAAAATCAATTTCCGCTGCCTCAAGAGAGCAATGTGTCAACAATGCTCCTAAACAAAATGCAGATGTTTGTCTGCAGAACACGAGGAGGGGAACACGCTCTCTTTGTGCGTGCACTGAAATAAGCAGATTTGGGGGGAAACAGGAGTCAGGAGAATAAACTGCTGTTCTGTGGATCCGAGTGCCAGCTGACAGTAATTTGAGATTTTCTCTTGTGATAGATCTTTCAACTCACTGCCAACTCCTCTCTGCGTCATAGTGCTGCACTGTCTCTTCTCTGAGGGCCTCCGAAGAGGTCTACTGTCTACTGGCTGTGACAGGGAGTAGGACAGGGCTTTTAAATAATAAATAAATCTGTCAATTATATTCTCCGCTATTTCTTTGGTCCATAAAACACAATCTGTCTTGGTTTGTCCGAATAAAAGTCCAAATTTTTACATTTAACAATCTGGATCAAATGCTTTACTTAATTCATTGTCAAATTAAATGAATTTTATTTTCTAGCAACGGGGAAGAAAAACAGGACATGCTCTCATTTGGGCAAAATGTGAATTATTATTAGATTTTTGTGTCAGCACGACTATACTGTGTCTCATTAGTTTCCTATTTAGCGTCAGCAGTCAAACTTTGGTATTTCAACAAAATATAATAAGCTCTACATTAGCTGAGTGTTAATTCCCTATATCACATTCAGAACTCTCTTCTTTGTGGTGCTACATGTATAATCTTTTGTTGTGCACTGTGTGTATACGCATGTGTGTGTGTGTGTGTCTCACCTGGCCGACACATTTGTGGTGAAGGAGACACAGTCAGTTACAAAGGACAGCGGTGTGGTCCCTGTGATGTCCTCCCACTGGGCAGGGGACGTCCCTCCTGTATGAAGCAAAGGACAAAGCATGACCTCACTGAACTTTCAGTCGAACCTGTGTTTCAGCTTTTATACTCAACATATATTTTCCAGACTCTATCGTTGTCTGCAGGTTCACTTGCCTGTGATGCTGCACAGCAGACGTAGGCACGGGGCAGCGTCCCCCCTGTGTCCGCTGGGATGTCCCTCTGCCGATCTAGGTGGGACAGGGATCGTCATTGTGATCGGCTTGTGGAACTTCCTCCTCCTGGGCTCCACGGTGACGATGGGGCTGAAGGTGGCTCTGTTGCCGAGGACTGCCCTCACCATGTCATCGGGTACAGGCTGGGCCTAAACACAGGATGATGCAAAGTCAATGTTTGTTCATTTAACTGTGAGAACTTAAATCACTTCCTAAATGTTCTGTTTAAATGACTGGGCAGCAAATCACTTGCTGTACCTGCAGGCCAACACGGATCTTCTTGGTGAGCGCCCCCTGTGGGAATGACGCCTGCACCATGGGCACGGTGCTGCTGGACAGCATGCCTCCGTCCGGACCCATGTGGTTCGACTCCTGCTTTATCCGCGACACCACCGCGAAATACTGAGGGAAATCTCTGGTGACAATGCGGCAAATGCGTTTCTTCTCCAGCTCAACAGGGCTGTCCAGCTCTGCGAGAGAAAATAGTTCCATATAGCTGTGGTTTTAAGCAACATTTAATGGATGTTATCTTTTTCCGAAGCAGTTTGACCATTGGGCTCATTTGAAGTATGGCATTTTGGTCAGTATCATGACAAAAAAAGACAGTAAATAGGCCAAACTGCTTAAATTAAAAAGAAAAAAAAGCTGTTGGGGTGGAAATCTGATTTTCTAGGTCACCAGCTGACATAGCCCTGGGTTATGTAGTATAGGTTTTTCCTGAGTGGTACAGTTCACCTTCACTAACTCAGAAAAACTGTGGAGAAAATTAATAACTTTTCCCGTACCTTCATCCATCCCAGAGAGCAGTTCATAAAGGTCTTCTGGTCTGGCGTCAGACTGGTGCTCCTTCCACGCGTCACCATTGTCGCTCCTCAACACAATCAGCTCCCTCTCCTTCCCCCGCATGGAACCAAAATGAGGGATCTCCACAATCACAGGGCTGAAAGAAAAGAGAAGTTTCTTGTTAATATGTTGCAGTACATTATTTGAAATGATTTGTCAGGGGCAGGAAAACAACAACTCATGAAGTCCTGCGCTTCGTACCCGAGGAACTGAGCCCCGGCTGGTCCAACCTCCACCAGCCGGCTGACCAGCCCCTCTCCCTCCACCATGGGAGGGGGGTAGGCCAGCTTGTGCCTCTTGGCCAGACGACATGTGATGCGTGTGGGCGCGGTGCACTTCCTGGGAGGGATGATGATGCGCATGCCATTGTGGCGGCTGCCTCTCATGGAGCCACCGCGGGCATCCACCATGAAGCTGACCAAAAACCTGCGGGATCAAAAAGAGCAATGTTAGAGGAGGGGGGGGGAGAAAAGACAGACAGGGAGAAGGATGGACAGAAGTCAAACCATGGACACAAGTGAGGAGGAGGTTTCCCATGCTGTGATCACCGTACACCCAAATAAAGAAAGGAAGAGAGAAAATAACAAAGAGAGAGAGAGAGAGAGAGAGAGCAAGATATAGAATGAGAGAAAGAAGAAAAAAAAGGTTGCTTTGAGTTCTGAAAGTTTGACGTTCTCAACTTCATCGGCCTCAGTTTAGAACATTAAACACCATCTGAAACTAAACTGGGTGCTAATGAAGGCACAGAGAGTTTAGTTTCCAGTTCTGAGGCTGAAAGTGAGATTGTTGCCAAAGTTTCAGTTTCTCTAAAGCGGCATTCAGTGATCCAATATTAAACACCTGCACAGATGTTTTCACCAGGAGAGGGTTAATGGGATATTTGTAATGTGTCCCATTCTTCTTCCCATTAATACAATCATAGACACGACTTAAGTGTGATGATGGGGTGGAGTAGAGGCGTAAAAACTCTTCATTGTATTTTTATTTTTTCCTCAAATACTGTATGTTGCGAACACGAGAATCCCTGTGATGTTTTGTGGAAGATGTATTCTTTATGTGCACTGAGAGAGAGAGAGACTGTGTGAGAGAGAGACAGCACATCAAAACTCCCAAACATGTTGTACCACACACTTCTAAAGTCTACGCAGTGCAAAATGTAACACAAGACCACACAGATGAGACGAGCACAGACTGGAGGAGTAGAGGAGGCTAAGAAGAGAAGAGAGAGAGAGAGAGAGTGTGAGACGAGATGAGGGGGAGACAGAGGTGGAGGAGTGAGAGACATCACTGCGGCATCATGGGTGTAAGCAGCGAACTCAGTCATCACCTGGAGTCATACTGAGGGAGCGGGGAGGAGAGGCTGCAAAATAAACACATGGAGACAATGCAGGAGGCAAATCCCCAGAACTCAGTTTTAGTATCAGAGTTTCACAACCACTGGTGGGATCTGTTATAACTACAGCGGATGAAATGGGAGATTTAAAATCAAAGGAAACATTAAGAGACACAAAGGACTTAATGGCAATGAACAAAATAATATAGACGGACAAACATAGACAGCGTCGGAGATACGTGACATGACAGATCCCTCATATCTGAGTATAAAAACGAGGATATGAAAAGCCAGCAGCCTTTATAAAGAGCGAAATTTACATATCATAACGTCATATATTCAAAGTGCATGAAGGACATGAGAGCAAAATCTTATCAGTTTATACAAAATGAAACAAATGAGCCCCTGAGCTCACACAGAGGCTGTTCTTTGTAACTGCGACGACAGGACCGGAGCATATCAGCGAACACGGCGAGAGCTTTAGAGGATGAACTGTGGATTTATGCTGTAATGTAATGTGCACAGTAGCAGCACTGCAGAAATCCCACAGCCCTGCACCTTGTCTGCATCAGTGCTGCAGGGTTTGCTGAATATTGACTCTTGGTGGGAGGGGGGTGCGGAGCAGAATACAATACATATTTGCGCAATAAGTATATATAATATGTGATTTCAGCATAAATTGCATGGATGCACATGCAGAATATGAGTCTATGTAATATACTGTATGCGTGTGCATGCTGGTAAACACGCTTTGACAGATCACATGAGAAAGTACAGCTGCTCTTACCCAGAGTGAATGGGGCTGGACACGGTGTTGTGGCTGTGGCTGTGGTCCACGGTGTCTGGAGTCCAGCTGTAGCGCCGCATACACTCCGAGCTGTAGTCCCTCGTCACGGCCAGATGCTGGGAGACGTCGGAGGAGAAGAGAGGAGGGGAGAAAGATTTAGGAGTGGAGGGGGGGGAGATAGGCAGATAGAGATTGAGGTGAAAAAGGAGGGTGTGAGAAGAACAAGGAGGATAAAAAGAAAAGGAGTTGAGATAAATCATTGAGATAAAACAGAATAAAAGACAAAAAACAGATGATAGAGGATGGAAGTAAAAGAGCTAATTACTGATCACTGCATGAACATAACAGGTAACTTCCCCCCTCCCTTCTTTTTTCTCAATGGTCCCTGAGTCATGCAGGATATGGAACAATGAGCTGATGACATTCACAGCTTCTTGACTCATTTTCTAACCTTTGTCTCTCCATCATCAGGACAAAAAGACACAAAAAATACCAGTAAATGTGCAACTCTAATGATGGTTGAAGAACTGGAAACTGAGAATCAGCTTTAATAAATCGAGGGCTGTAGTCTCCCATTCGATTGGTCGACCAGTTCAATATGCTCTCGTCCGACTAAATTATAATTGGTGTTACATCAATAACCTTCCAAGATGAACACATTATCTTCAAGGGGTACAACTTTATATTCATCGGCTCCAATCTAGTTGACATGATGTGAAAAAAGTCATCAGTGTGGTAGCATTAAGTTTAAGCCTTGCAAACTTTGCAAAAAGCAGTTCATCTAAAAACTGTTTCCTGTGTTAGAACAATTTGTGTTTAACGCTTGAGGCTTTCACTGCAAACTGGATTGGCATATTTTAATATGTAGTTTTTAGTTTTAATCTGTAGTAACACTAGTTTTTTTTTACTGTGGCCAATTAAATTAATGTGCAGATTATTTTTCCCCAAAGAAAGCAGGTATGATTTCAGGCAGTCGACCAAGTTTGTCTCAGTTTGACCACAGCCCTCAGTGAAACATTATCCATGTGAACACTGACACATGGGAACTTATATACAGCCAAAGTACCATGGGAACAAACCATCCACTAAAAGCAGACCGGCACTAATGAATGAGATGAGAATGGCAAAGACCCAAAATAAACACATATACAAAGACCAAAACTCAAGAGCTGAACCACTGCGGCCGAAAAAATAAGAAAAACTGACGAGTGAGTCAGACATCGACCAAACGCTTTATACTTTATACCTTATTCAGTGGGTCAACCAAGTAGGAAATGTCTTTACAGACACTCTGAAGCTTGGGGGAGAAGAGAGACGGTTCAGAAGTCACACTTTGTTTCACTAGAGGGTTCAGTTGCTGCCAAAGATCTGATCTCAATGAGGACGAGCCTTTAAATCTAAAGAATCCTACTACGCTTTAGGTTGTAGCAGATTATACAAAAGCACTGAAACATATCCATGTATAGTTTTTAGCAGATATAAAACCAATCTATATAAACCTTTTTGACAAAGTAAGTCTGTCCAAAACATGTTCTTATTCTGTCGAAGGACAATGAGCTTATTTTGGCCATGTATAGTTTGAGATCCTGGGTGACGATGTCCTTGAAGTTGTAGGTTATATTACTAACACTGTTTATAAAGTAAGAGGTTACGGTTTCTGTTTTTGCTCCTGGCCACCAAAACAAGTACTGGACAGGCAGCTTGAGTTTTCCATGAGAAAGCAAAGAGGGGCCTCCCGAAGCCCTTAGGTGGTGGAGGTGCTATACACTCCCCCTCAGCACTTTGGCAAAAGTAAGCATGGCATCAACACTGCCTCTATTATGAAGGATTATATTCACCCAGCTAGTGTTTTATAAACAGCTAATTGACAGAGGGACGGAGCACAAAAGTGCAAAATTATGGTGAACGATAAACATTAAAGCTTGAAAAACAGACAGTTGAGGAAAGAGAGGACAGGGTGAACTGAAACTGAGATTTTTAAAAAGAAGAAGAAGAAGAAGAAGAAGACATGGGTCTTACCGTGTCCTTGGTGGGGGCCAGAATCTCCTCGATCATCATGCTGTCTCGTGCATACGAGCTCCGGTTGAGTGTGTTGGACCTATCCGAACTGAAGGAGCGGAGGCTACATGTTACCACGCAACCCAACGCCGCGGGCAACGACAAACGAAGGGCAGGGGAACACGAAATAAAACAAAAAGGAATTCCATTATTACATGCAACCTCCAGGGAATCAGTTTTGTACTTGGACAGAGAGAGTCCAAGAGAAATATGTGGGAGAATAGAGGGAAACGATAGAGCCCGCAGTTAGAGAAAGATAAGATACTGCAGCAGGTTATTCAGAGATGGAAATGAGAGCAAGGTTCGGTTGGTTTGCATTAAGAGAGAGACTGAAAAGAGGACAACTGTTTCTAGATGAAGGTGTGGGTAGGGGTTCGAACACCGATGTGAGTGTATCTAAAGGATGACATATGACAGATTAGAGGACTGGACATTTATATATAAGGCCGGAAGGTGAGAGTTTAGGAATCGCAAGACGTCTCTGTGCAAATCTTGTGATAATGACGGTGAAAAGAAATACGATTTCAAACTCGAGCCTCAAGTCTGACATCGCTTTATTCTAAGATTAGCAGCTGACCTCGACCTGTTTCAGAGCAGCCCAACATGAAAAGGAAGCTGTTCTCCTCCGTGCGTCCTGCTGCAGTCTGCTTTATGCCTGCGTGCGGTGACGTGTGTCTATTTTTGCAGCCTCTCTGGCTCAATGCGGTGCTTTGGACTCCTTTCAAGGTTTCTGTCTTGTGCTCATTTCGCTGCGAGGAATTGATCAGCGCACAGGAGCCGAACCGTCTGCAGTCGCTCGCAACATGTGCGCTCGCTCGTATGTGCGTGGAAATAACACATGTGATGAGGAGTATGTTTTTGTGCGCTGTGGGGGGGGGGGGGGGGCTCGGAAAAGGGGTACCATCAAAGCTGATAGCTCTGGCTCTCTCTTATTTTGTCAGAGGGTGTGTGTACTGTAGATGTGTATTTATGTGTCGTGTGTGTGTGTGTGTCTGTGTGTGTGTGTGTGCAGGAGGGGAGCGAGGGGGAGAAAATGCAGAGCTCAGCGTGTTTGAGTGGGCACACTATTCAGCACAGAGAGAAGCCCTTTATTCAGCACAGCGCTGCCTGCCCCGCCATCCAAGTTACCAAGCAACTCTGTGCGGCCTGAATGGACTCGCTGGCATGGCAGACGAACCCCACCCCCACCCCCACCTCGCCGCTCTGCTTTCACCAGGACTGTTTGTTCTTCACAGCTTCTTCCTCTTTCTCATTCTGTCCATCCTCCTCTCCCTCCATAAACATCCGTGCTTTTTCCGTTTCCTTCCTTCTTTGCTCTTTCTCTTCGCTGTCTGTCGTCTCTTTCTCCCTTTCGCCCACCACCGCTCATCTTTACGACGCTGTCCCATCATCTCGTCCCCATTTCAGAGTCAATTTTCTCGATTACGCTGCAATTAACTCCATGGAAGACCTCCCCCCCCCCATGCTTTGTCACCACCACCTCTTTCCGCTCATCCAATCTTTGCTTGTCACCTTCCCTCCCCTTTCCACACCTCTCCAACATGACTTGCTGTTCCAATTTTCTAAACCACTTGTTTTCGTCTTTCTCATCTCGACTATATTTTTCTAGGGGGGGGCGGGGTACCTGTGTCTGTCTGAGTCATTGTGCATCCATGAGACTGTGTGTGTGTGTGTGTGTGTGTGTGTGTGTGTGGCCGAGTCTTTCTTCGATGCATGGGGGCGATTTATATTATTTTCCATCTCTGCAAACCGTTTAAATCCAGAATAACTGGGACATCTCCAATTACTGGCATGTAAACATTACATTACATGTCATTTGGCGGACGCTTTTATCCAAAGCGACTTACAATTAGTTTATCCATCCATTAGTAAACATGGTGGATAAAAAAGATGGATTATGAATAAACTGATTTTTTTAATCCCTGGAAGTTACACTGGGCGACACAATAAAAAAAACTAAAATGAAGTGCCACCTTAAGAACAAGCCACGTTAACAAGTGAAGCGATTAGTCCGCACAACTCAAACTGAAGAAAACGTGTGCACAACACACAAGTGCTTCCAACAACATTGTCTCTTTTCCACACTTGCAGCAGAAAACACATTTTTTATGATGCGATGACTTAAAGGTGTTGGGTGATGAGCTAACATGGAATGATGATTTCAGAATAAAACACACGAGACAGCAACAGAGTGATGAATCTGCTACCACACACACACACACACACACACACACACACAGAGAGGAACAGCGAAAGTGGATGACGCCAATGTAGGATGGATGACTGGTGGTTTGGATTAGAGGTTTTTTTATGGATGTAGGGAGTTAAACAGTAGATCAGGGGGTCACAAGGGAGGGACACCATTCACAGGTAATGTTGCCTACAACTACTACGACCACTACTCTTTTCTTACCTGATTCTAGGGCTAGAATGAGGTACGGGGCGCAGGGGGGGTAAAAAACAAGGAAAAGAATAAAATAGAAGAGTGAAAAGCAAAGCATTTTGCAGACATTCAAGCATGATGTGGCTTTCTTCTTTCCCCCATATGACATTGATGCTGTGCCTTTGCATGGTCGCCAGCTACGACTATAGGCTGCATGTGTTCCTGAGGTTTACATGAGTGTGTTTGTGTGTTTGCAGCCCAGGGAAAAATCAAACCATGCAATGTCGATGTCATAAACAGAAAGCTAAGGAAAGTAAAATAAGTCGCTCAGCATCAGGCATTCATCGGTCAATCAACGATTTCATATTTTTTCACAGCATTACATTCACACCCCTGCAAAGACACCTGTCGAGAATTTCAAAATCTATTTCTGCTTAATCTGAAACAGTAAAAATAATAATAGAAACAATTTTCATATCTGTAATAGCGGATTCGAGTAAGTACCACAAGAGTAATCGTTACAAAACCCAATGTACTTTCTCACCATTCAAACTAATGAACTTTCCACGTAATTACGTTCGCGAATTCTATCATAACTCTTTCCGATATTTATCCAAGAGCCTCATCAACCAGGCTTGTTTACATGGAATCTCTGGGTTTAATTCAGCGTTTCCCTTGTTTGCTGTGGCCCTGCTGACGACGGCAGCTTCCTCTCACAGTTGGCCTGGTTGTTTTTATCAATCCGACCATCACAGAGCATCTGCCATCTGTCAGTGTGGCTACAGCAACACTGTGGGGCCGCACGCCACCGCGTCGCTGATGTGTTTTCACCGGCGCCTGCCAGCTTTCCACTGTTGAAACTGTACTTAGGCCCGAGCTGGGCTGGATCTCAGAGTTCAGAGTTATCAAAGTTCAAAGTTACACCTTCACTATCAAAGTTCAAAGTTACACCTTCCATGGAACGTTTGTAATCTTTGCACGGGGTTTGAATGAGGACACACAAAACGCTGAATCATTTTGTCAGGTTGAATCATTCGATGGCAACTTTCCAGCTGCTTTCTGCAGCGAATTCCATTATTGTGTGTTTGTGTGTGCACTTGTGTGAATGCTGAAGGGACTGGCCAGTATCGTATCATCTGGACCAGTCCAACATATACAGTCAAATCTGGCAAATGGCCCACCATATCAGGTATGGTATTATAAATCTACGGGTAAACAGCCACAGCATCAATTGCCAACGTGATGCTTCAGTTGAACATAATGTGGTTGACAGCACCTGAGTACATCAGTGTTTATATGTCTGTAATAGAAAGGGCAGGTGCCTACCTGGCGGAGCGGGCTCCTATGCTGAAACCCATGTACCCCTCCTGGGGGAGGGAGTCGTCCCCCAGCTCTTTGAGGTCCTGAGGCCGCAGGTATTTGTCCGTGTCCCCGGTCATCGCATCCTCACCTGGTGGAGGCATAAAATCATGAGATCCTCCGGTTGACCACAAAAATAGGAACAACAAACCGGAGCAGAGAGGCGATGCTGCACCACAGCAGAGAAACACCAGCCCTCATCTCATCACTTAGAGGAGGCCCTGGGATAACTGATCAGCAGCAGTGTGACGCTGAGCCAAACACAGGCTGCCTCACTGCAGAGCCCACTGCAACTTTTCATCTGGTCTCTTTGTCAGCGACACAACAACAACAACAACAACAACAACACACAGCAACAACAACAACAACACACAACAACAACAACCACCACCACCACACACAGCAGCACCTGTGCACGACTGTGTCACGAGGTGAGACAGCAGTGGTTCAGGAGCGAGGTGCCACCGGAGGCTGCAGCAGCAGAGCCGGTGCTCTGCAGATGTGCATCGCTCCTGTAAAACACAACGCAGCTGCAGTCACATCACCCTCGGACACAGCCGGAGGTCCCACAGCCACCGGAGCCCCAGCACAACACCCGGAGAATCTACACACAGAGCCCGGCCGCACCGCACCTCGATCGGCGGACCGGTGGACGATGACACGCCGGTCTATGAAGCCGGCGGAGCGGCCACAGCGCTTCTCCTTCTCCCTCATGTCCGGATCCGTCCTGCAACAGTCCGCTCCTTCACCGCAGCCCCTCCCCCCCACCTCCAACTCTGCCGCACTACCAACACACCGTCACACTGCGGGAGGGCTTCCGGTGACACCTTTCAAAATAAAACCAGCAGGCTTCTGCTCGTTCAAGCTCAGCCACCAACCAATAAAACAGCCAACAGCTACTATTCAGACTAAAGTCATCAAATCAACTCTCAGCGGTTTACAGCAGGGCAACTGGACACTGATGATGAAAATAAATGAAGTGGAAGGAAGGAAATACTAGTTGGTTTCCCATTTTATCTAAAGGGTTTTCTACTTATTTAGACAATCACTCATTCATCTGTCTCACTGCAGCAATCTTTGAATCTTGAATAAATGCATCTTGATTAAACATACATTTCTCTTGGGATCAATGAAGTAATATCTATCTATCAATCTATCTATCTATCTATCTATCTATCTATCTATATAATTGAAAGAGTGATGACGATTGCGGTCACAAAGAAGAAATGTCTATGTTTTTAGATGTGCAAATAAAGTGACAATTTCTTTAGAAACTGTTACATCTGCACAGTTGTTGTATTGTTTCCTAAGTTTGTTGACCTCTGTGAACTCTTTTCCCAACACTGACACCGAACAACACACTGTGTCACCATGGTCTCATATGGAGACTCACCATCCATGTATCAACTCCAGAAGAAGGAAACCGTCATGATGACATTTTGCGGATTTCTAAGATACGCTCTGCTTTTATTGTTGTGTTAAAAATCGATCGATTAACTTCCCGTCTCTCTAGTGGTTTCTGTCTGACTTGACAAAACTGGAAAACATTTAGCTCCCTGCTGCCCTCATACACCACACACGCACGCAAACGCACGTACACGCACGCAAACGTAGACACACAACCCACGCACACACATGAACACAATTACACGCGCACACCCATTGTACAATTTGTTAAAAATGTTAAAAGTCACTGTATTGACGCACACTATGATTTTTCCTCGAGAAACAATAAACAACTAAATAACACGAGAAATATAAAGTGTGTGTTAACTTCGATCCATCTTTATCCACATAGAGAAGTAACAACTATAAAAGTGAAACATTTTGGGAGATCAAATTTCTCCTCCCACCAGTTCACCTGAATAATAAATCAGCCTCTCAAAAAGACCAAACTCCTCTTGGCCAAAAAACTTACCTTTGTCCAGTTCTGCCATTTTCACTGGTCACTATTCTTCTTTATATCCCTGAGTTTATTTCTCGTGTAAAACCTCCACACAGAGAGAATCCAGTCTGTTTCTATAGTCCCTCCAGTGTCTGTGCTGCTGATGGAAAAAAAGTTGCCCTCCTTTCACCCCACGCACTTCGCTCCACTCACACCAAGTTGCGCCTTTGTTGCTGGTGCGCACATCTCTGCCGCCTCCTCTGCGCAAAACACACACAACTCAACTTCCACTCAAGTTTTCTCTGCAGCAAAAAATGAGGCAACGCATCGGAGTTGAGCAGCAACAGAAACCATCTGACATCGCTATCGGTTAATTCTCCTGCAGGCGGGGTCACGACAAAAAAAAAAAAAAAAAGCCCGTCTTATTGGATTTACTGGGAGGAAGCGTCGGTGCGTCCCTGCAGCTCAACAAGCAGCAGCGACAACACACTGCGGGCTGAGCGGCGTCACCAGAGGCTGAGCACAGTCAGCTGACACAGGGTTGGAGCAAATGCACGGGAAGCCTCGGTGGAGGAGACAGTGACGGAGAAAAATATCAAATAAGTTACTTGAGGGAGTTTGGCTTCATGTCAAACTGGGAGTGAAGCTTCAAATATTCACTTCATTCATCACTTTGTCAACTTAAAAAAAAAAAAGGATTGAGCAACATCTCCCTGCTCAGCTCTTCCTTCCACACGTTGCACAAACAAGGAGTAAAAGTTGCACAAGTCTGACATTAAGAACAATTATGCAAGAGGTGTTCGACAGTTACAGAACCTGCAGTATACAGAACACTATATATATATATATATATATATATATATACAGTATATAAAACACTATAGAGAACATAGCACCAGTGAGTCCAGTGCTACAGGGATTATGGAGATATACTCTACAGTGGGATGACGGTTTAGAGGACAACCAGGAGTTGAGGTGTTACTTAAGGTGGTGTATAGTAGTCTATAGAAAGCAAGGGGTGAGCGTGTGATGGCGCGCGCACACACACACACACACACACACACACACACACACACACACACACACACACACACACACACACACACACACACACACACACACACACTCAGATTGAGTCACTTCAATTTGCAGCCTAATAGGATTGACCTCCACCATATAGGATTAAACGGAGATGTGGAAACTATTTACTGCCACTTTCTCTCTCTCTCTCTCACACACACACACACACTCACACACACAGCGATGATGAAGAAGTGCAGGCGTGAATGCAGCAGCAAACAGAAGTCAGTCTGGTTCTGGCCACACATCACAAATACAGTACTCATGAATTATTTTTAAAGGAATTCTTGTTGAGAAACAATGATACACTGAATCATCCATAAAGCATTGAGGATCTTTATCACGTAGCTGGGGCACACACTTGATATGTGTGTGTGTGTGTGTGTAACTTGTTGAGTCTGGCTGTATCGCCTGACATAGAAACTCCACACCCCCCCCTCCCGTGCGTCCCCTAAGCGACAGTCTATGAACAAGCTCATCAATTTTGCAGACCCATCGGCTCTGTGTGGTTCCAAAACAAAGGACAGCAGCCTGAAACTGTGACGCTTGCACCACAAGCTCCACAGTGCTGTTTGGCTCTGTAGTTCTACAGCAGATATTCTACATACACTGATATAAATAATGCTATTAATGCTAGTTTACATACAATAGGACATGATCATTTGTTGATTATATGCAGGTCTCCTTATAGTCTATTACGTGAATTATGAAGGGAGTCACGTCGGCCTAATTTTGATTTTCTTGCAGGAACTCCTTCATTGCAGGGTTGGAGTCAGGACGAGACTGAACAAAGTTTCTTTGATAAAGAGCAGAATGAGACTTCTGATGTGCATGTGGTTAAAAATAACAAATCTGTTTTTCTTAAGTAGCAGTGAAAATAACATCAGCAGTGTCAGTTAATGATCGGAAACAGACACTCAAAGCTGCCAGGAAAAAAACCAAGACCAGATTCAAGGATAAAACAGCTTGAAAAAATAACTGCTCAAAGTTTGCTGATGGATTTCTTGGACAAAATGGAAGTAGCTGAGACTTGGGAGGAGGCTGGAATTACAGCAAATAAAACAAAAACAAACAAAACACAAATAGAATATCTCCAGCTCTTTCCAACCCCAAAATAACAGCAAAATAACAAAACCGACAAACCAACGTTGGGTGAGTGAGCTCTGATTAGGCTGCAGAGTCTATGAGAAGCAAAGCTCGATGTTAGCTCTTCAACAAAGGCAGGTTGTTAGTTCTGCTGAAGCGTCTCACGTTAGAGGAAAACAAACTAACTACAGAGCGCTGGAGTCAGACTGTCGACAAATACCTTCGTCAACATCAGAGTAAGATTCCTCTTTGAGAATCTCTGGCACATTGGCCCGAACTGTGACGCACATACAGTGAAACATGCACACGTTAACGAAAATGGCAAAACCAGTAAAAATTAATGAAATCTTAGCAGCTAATTGTTGAAGATGAGCAAGATAAAGAGAAGTTTTAGCGTTTCTCTACGTACCTTCATCGTCTGACATGTCGAGGAACTCGTTCATGGTCTCTGGAACATTGATCTTGTGTTTTTCTGATGCACTCTGTAAATATGATGACAGAGAGATGGACATTTCAGTTTTTTTTAATAAAATAAATGTATATATTCCAAACTAATCCCTAACAGTCTGAGCCAGTTCAAATAGAAACCCCAAAGTTACAAAGCTGTAATATGTTTTTCAAATAATATTATTTATTATAATATAAAATTATCATTTCAGATTGTCACATGATGCAGTGTTTTGCCTGTTTCCTGTATATTTACTCGTTGACATTTTCAACCTGAACCTTGAAATTAGAGCCAGAACAATATGGATTTTTGGGGGCTGATGCCAATGCAAATATTAGGGAATAAAATACATTTGTTACGTAAAATGTAATAATATAATAAAAGTTTTCATATCGGCAAACATAAACATTGATACCTATATATATATATAAAGGCTCATGTCCACTGATTTTATCTACCAATCAATAAACAAGTTGCGCTCCACTTGAAATTATTCTTGCTGTATTGTTAAAGTGGCCAAACATCCTCAAACGTCCTACCAGTACACCTTTGATGTTTTAAATCACTATACAGTTATTCATTTCGCTTTCATCCAAACCAAAATCAGGGATCACATCTAGAAGGTCTGACAATATCACATCCCCTGAAAACGAGTCAATGTTTCAGAGACAACTGCGTCAATTGAGGACAACGTCAGCAGTTACATTCCATCTTGTGTGAAGTGTGACCTTCACGTGTGTTTCCTGAACATTTAGCTGAATCCTAGTTGTGGCTCCTGTCCCATTAAAAAGTAATAATAGGTGTTTGAAGGCCACATGACCCCACACAGCTGAGCAGGAACAGGTCCAACAGAGGAATGAAACAACGAGGCCTCTGCACAGTGAATAATACATCACTCACACACACGGGCACGGAAACGACCTTGATCTTTTACTTTCATCCCTATCGATAGAGACAGTTATGACTAATACACTTTGCTGCTGATTGTGCAGTATCCTCAGTGACCTCCCATCTCCTCACCCACTGTCCCCCCCTCACACGCCTGTCACCACTTCATCATACTACTGCCACGCTTTCTTTACCACTCCCCCCCCCCTTCCTCACAGACACGTGTGTTGATCCGATCGCTGTTAGTGACCTGAGCTATTAGAGGAGAAACCTTAAGCTCCAATCTAAGCCCTCTCTCTCTCTCTCTCTCTCTCTCTCTCTCTCTCTCTCTCTCTCTCTCTCTCTCTTCATCAGGACTTCACACACGTGACACATGGTGGCTGACTGATTGACTTGCTGGCTGATTTCGCAGGATTCACACACTGACTCAACCTCCAGTTTGCTGCTGCCTGACTGGCCAAGTTTTGGGCAAAGAGTCGCTCACACAATTCAGCTCAAACCAGCCACTGAACACTGGAGCATTTACTGGTTTCAGTCCAGTAGTGACAAAAACTTCACATTTCCACATAAGCTGCATTTTGAAGCACATCATCCATAGTAGCTATTTTTTCTTGTTTCTTGCTTCTGATTGCAAATTAACAACCGGTGCTGGTAAAATGCCAAAACATTTTAAAGTGACAAATCATTAACAGTGATGAAATTAACGAAGATTCCATGATTCTTATACAGTTAAAGTGTCTTTAAAAATCTATAACTGCCTGGAAGGTGAGAAATCATATGGAAAAAAAATAAAATGTTTACATACTGAAAATGAATAAATGATGCAAAAATATAACATATGTAAATATATGTATGTAGTAAAACAGGCAAAATGTATAGAATGTATAAAATAATACCTAAACTGATGATGCTGGATTATTACTTCTTAAAACATTTAATACTTTTCAATGATAAACGTTTAATTAATTCAGTGTCACATGTATTGTATTGACCTGGCTCTCGTTCTCAGTCTAAGTCCATGTTAAATAAAACATCCACAAGAATGGAGTTAGTGTGGAATGTATTGGTGACACCTTCAACCATCGACAGGAAAGCGGTGTCTCACCATGGTGGTCAGGTTTTCGTCCGTCATGGGCCTCAGAGTGTCCACCACAGAGATGTACCCGAGTCGATGGGCGACCGAGAGGGCAGTGTTCCCATTCTGAGCAGCGACACACCGAAAGAGAGTTATTCAGAGGAGGCGCACGGAAAACAAAAAGAGCATTCAGTGATTCGTCAAGCTCCGGCTCTGTTGGAGGGTGTGTGTGTGTGTGTGTGTGTGTGTGTGTGTGTGCCAGTGTGTTTGTGCACTGACCACGGTGAGCTCGTTGGCCGAGGCCCCGTGCTGAAGCAGCAGGTTGATGATGTGGGTGTGGCCCTGCTGAGCTGCCTGGTGTAGAGGCGAGTATCCGTTCTGCACAGAGACACATGAACACAGTCGGCTTTAGAGAGGAACAAAGATCTAGACAAAAACAGTTACACAAGAGGGTGCGTTTGACAGGTCGGTGAATGAGCATGTGTTTGTCTACCTTGGTTTTGCCATTGATTCTGGCTTGGTTCTGCAGCAGGAAGTTTGCCATCTTTGCGTTGCCATAGTGACAAGCCACGTGCAGCGGAGTGTAACCCATCTGCATGGAGGAGAGGAGAGGAGGAGCAGACACAGACGTGAGAGGTCGACTCGATGAAAAGACGGTTACGTATGCGAGCTGACATCTTTTTACGTCACAGATAAGATTTATTATTATGAGAAAAAACAGTTTATACATGAAAAATAATTAATCTTATATTTCCCAGCATGCTATCTGATTCTAAATATAACTTTATAACGTCCAAACTACATCACATGTCATGTCCCTGTTGAATAATGTGTGTGGTGCATAATGATAATGGAGATCAGCGAGTGAATAACCTGTTTGCTGTAAACAACTGTCCTGTCAGCACAAACACAAACACACACACACACATACACGCACACACACATAGAGAATATAACCTTGTGTGAGCCCAACCTTCAGCGAGTACGTGTTTGAACGTGAGCAGCGTGTTATGAGGCCTGTGAGTGTTTGTGTATCAGTGAATGAAACTGAATATTAGATCGTGTATGAGCTCATGTGCACGTGTGTGTGTGTTTGCTGCAGTGTGTGCTGCATCCGTAAAGACACAAACACCAGGCATCAATTTTTTATTTAAACGATAGCAGATGAATGTGTGCAAGTACATTTTTTCCATTTGCTATTAATACATTGAAAAGAAAGTTCCAGTTAAAATAAAGAGCAAAACAGGTCATGCCTCAAACCTCAACCACAAAAAGAAAATTAAAGACGATTATCTTGTGTGTGTGTGTGTGTGTGTGTGTGTGTGTGTGTGTGTGTGTGTGTGTGTGTGTGTGTGTGTGTGTGTGTGTGTGTGTGTGTGTGTGTGTTTGTGTGCCTGTGTGTGAAGCATTACCTTTGTTTGTGGGTTGACATCAGCCCCGTGGTTGAGAAGGACTTCTGCAACATTGACCTTGTCCTCCTGAGCTGCTAAGTGAAGTGGTGTAAGTCCGCTCTGTACATGAAGGAAGGACACACAAAAACACGTGAGAACACGTAAATACATTTGTTACAGTGGGAACATATAACAGCACTGACACATGTTATCCTTCAGGAAAAATGATGCTGAAAAATGTTATTAAAACTCCCAAGACACTTGTTTTTCTACTAATTTGATTGTAACCAGGTACAATTCAGGATCCTTATGATGAAACTAAAGATTTATTTACTTCCAGAAATAGGTCATTAGAGAAATACTAGCACAGAATACAGGTTAGGTGCATGCACTGCTTGCTTATTTTAGCATTTTGGCCGATTTCACCTTATTGCACATGTTGACGTTGGCGTTCTTGGTCAGCAGCAGGGACACCAGGTCCACGCTGCCCTCCTGCGCTGCCAGGTGAATGGGACTGATGCCTTGCCGCGTCATGGCGTTGGTGTCGGCGCCGTACTCCAGCAGTGTGGTCCCGATGTCCATTTGGTTCTTTTTGGCAGCGATGTGCAGTGGAGTGTAGCCGTTCTGAGGGAGGTGAAAGATACGCAGGAGGTTGGATTGAGCTTGGGGGTGTTGTTTCATTCTACTGAGAAACAGTGGTTATGCTCAGTGCTGCACAAAATAGGTGTTTTCTTCTCTATAATGTAGTTGATTCCATTCTGAAACTAAATGGAATTCACATCGTACGTTATAGTCTAAAGTGTGGACAAAGCTACAGGATGGACACAATGATCAGGAGAGATTGTTGTTTTTATAACATCTAAATATATTTAAAAAATAAAGAGACAGAAAATGAAAAGAAACTATTGAGAGTGTGAGCTGTAGCTGGGCTTTATTCAACCCTCTGGGCAGCTCTGAGGTTCACAGAGAGGTGGGTTCAGCTTCAATGAAAGTCAATGATTAGTACGAAAAAGAAGAGAGTCATATATTGTGAGTCTCAGTGTCACTACTGTCACTTTGCATTGAGCACTAAAAAACACACAGCTATTACTTTCAAACCATCCATCTATGAAACGTAATTGTCTCTCTTGGATTGTTAGGATCAATGAGACAAATTTCATGAGTCATAATATCCTCAGTATCCTCTTGGCTCAGATATACGAGTAGATATGTTTTGTGCAACTTGATTATTATTCACTGCTACGTCTGTGCGTGCAAATGCTCGTGATCATCTCCTCTACTCCACACGGATGGATCCTGATTTTCAAAATGCACTTAAATTACACCCAGCAGACCAATTTATAGAGGAGGAAACTGAGAGAAAGGGTGGCAGGGAGGAATGAGTAAGAGTGTAGGAGGGAAGGAGGCAAAGAAAAGTAATAAATAGAAACAGATGAAGATGAAGGGAGAGAGAGAGAGAGAGAGAGAGAGAGAGAGAGAACATGCAGGAAACAGAGGCAGTGACGAAAGGGGAAGATCGAGCACAAAGACAAATTACTGCTGCAATCTTTGGTCTCCTCTTTCCAGATGTCTGTCTTGAAAAAAGGGGCATTTCCTACCATGTTTTGTCTCTACTCCTGTCATCCTGCTCGTACTTATTCTGTGACTTCTAAAGCTGAACAGGGGATGAACCACAACGACGTGTGATTGTGTGCGTCAGACATTATGAAAGCAGTATTACTATATTAGTATTTTCTTTTTGGGAACGCACAAAATGTATGGCTTTGGAAGAGAGTTCACAAAATTGGGCGAGTGAGTAATTTATGACACGTAGAAAACATCATCCGTCCGTCCGCTTTGTGAGAATACTCGTGAAATGTAGCTGAATGTAAAGGAGATAATATTTCAAAAAGTTTGCTGAGCTCAGAGAAAAAGCCACACACACACTCACTGTGTTATAAACAACAAAGGGTGGAATGAGAGAAGGGGAAGGAATGAGATCTCCACACACATCACAGGAAAAACACTGTTAATGGTTAATGGAGGAGGCACTGGGTTGGTTTTAGTGTGAGTGTTTATGTGTGTTTTTGCGGATACCTTGGCGGCAGCGTGCGGGGAAGCTCCCTGATCCAACAGCAGCAGCGCCACTCTCTGATTATCGTAGTGAGCAGCTACATGCAGTGGAGTTAGCCCACTCTAAAACACCAACACACCCACACACACACACACACACACACACACACACACACACACACACACACACACACACACACACACACACACACACACACACACACACACACACAGATGCAGAGACACATCCACACGCAGGAAAGCAACACAAAACGGAGTTAGAAGATTGCCAGACTCATACAAGCAAAAACACGAGTAAGAAGCAAACAAACGCATGAGGAGAGATGGACATCAAACTGATGGAAGTTATTTGGTAAAGGAGACCGTTAAGAGCAAAGACTTAATGCTGGAATTCAGAAAAAGAAGCAAAGGGAGAGATGAGCGTGTCCTTGATGTGCATCTCCAAAATGTCAAGTATTTTTAAAGCTTTTATTCAGTTCAACAAGTAATAAGTGGGATTTTCTCAGCCCTAAAATGAACATCTAAAATAACACTTTTTTAATATTTTCTTCTTCTTTGTCAAAAGTCTAGAGCCTAAATAACCCAAAGGCAACTCTTGACCCACATAAGACATTTTACAGCTTTTTCCCACATACACACTTGTAATGTTCAAGCCTTGTAAACAGACTCTGCTGTGGGACATTTGTTGAGTTTCCCCTTGTTTTATATAAAAAAAAATCAAAAGCACCAAAATGGGAGATTCAGGGTTTTCATTAAAAAGTGATGAGGAGACACTCAATGCATATTTTTAGCAGCAGCAGCAGCAGGAGTAGCAGTGTACAGGTCCTCTGCAGACACGTTTTCAGACATATAATAAAAACATGTCTGATAGGCTTTTAGACAAAAAATATCAATTGCCTTGATTGAAAAATCTTAAATTACATCTACTCCTTTCCCCCTACAAGAAAATCTACAATATGCAAGTACTTTTCAACTTCCTTTTTTCACAACACGGGTGGACATAGGGCTGAGAGTTAGATGATGGAGCCTCACGCCTCTGAGCTACATCCAAAGTATTTCATGCACACAATACACAACTTATATCCCACTCAGAAACCAGCACTGAGTCAGCAGGATGCTCACTGAGCCACTGGAATGTCCCACTTACTGAAATGACTCAGAAAACATGTGTCCCAGAACACGTCCTGATAATCTTCTGACCTCTTACAATTACAACTCTCGTGCTTTTGGTCAAAACGTTTTTTCATTTCTTTGTCTCTTGTCTTTCTTCTCATTTCAAAAGAGTTAAACTGCAGTAGGAGCCCTGGTTTTGCTCTAAGTTTAGACTCAGGATTACAATGGGACCGATTTGAGCGTGACACCAGCGAGCAGAGTGGAAGCGTCATTATCATACCTGACCGCCATTATGTTAAATGCTCTCAGATGGTGGCACAGACACACACACAACCAGCGAACATTGTAGTCAGTGCCAGTAGGTCTGTGCTTGGTAAATGTGTCAATATGTGTGTGGATATAAACGCATTTGTACAAGGGTGCACACGGAGTGTGTGTCATCTTGGCGATAAAAAAGCAAATCTGCCCAGGAGGTTTTTTAAGAAAAAAGAACGAGCATCTGTTTGCGGTGTCGTCCCGAGATCAGTCCCCAACCTGCCACCCCATCCTCACAACCGCCACCAGCCCCCGTGTCCAGCTGCAGCTCGGAGAATTCCTCTCAGAGAGGGTCCTGTTTACTCTCTCAGAGACAGGGTGGATAAGAGCGGGCGACCGAGAGACTTGCAGGATGATAAATGGACACATTATCTGAATGACTTCCTGATTTGGGCCATTTGTTAACTCTCCAGAAATGTTTACAGTCTGCAGCTCAATGACAGATCTTTACAAAGCTTCAGGAGAGGTCAACACTGCAGATGTATAAATTCTTTGTTCATGCTCTATGCTTTGTTGTACATTACTAGTTTAGTGCACGTTCTAAACCATGGGCTGTTTGGCCTGGGATATTTGCTGGTTGCAACTTTCTTTCCGAAATTGTAAAAGGTGACCTGCAGCATTTGAGCCGTGGCAAATAAAGACCTGCTGCTGGACTCAGTCCACATTACCCTGAGGCTGCAGCTGCACAAAGCTGTTCACCTGTTTAATTAAAGTTCAGTGAAGCTCACTCAGTACACAGAACCCAGAGGTGGAGAATCAGTGGCTGATGTGATCTACAATATCTCTTTTGTTGATGAGTAGCAGCCGCTGTTTTATTAAAGGTTTATCAATACCGAATGTATCATGTGTCCAAATTGCACCAAATTCAAAATTACACTTCTTTGGGCCCTAACAACACACATGTCAAGTGTGAAGCCGACAACATGAACGGTTCTCACGATATGCAAGCCACAGACAGTTTGAATTATTAGATTAGATTATTTTCTATATACAATTGCCAATAATCAATAATAAGACCCCTTGCTGCTTGTTACTTTTCAAGACCCCCCCCCCCCTCCAGCAGCAGCACATCTGAAAACATCCTTATATGTTGGTCAGGATTTATTCCCTGACACTAACATGTGTTGTGAGCTCTCCACATCTCACCTTTCCAGCAGCATCAGGCGCAGCTCTCTTCTGCAGGAGGAGACTGGCCACCTCCATCTTGCCGTACTTTGCTGCCACGTGCAGTGGACTGAACCCTTTCTGTTGGACACAAATTAATATCCATCACTAAAATGAACGACAGCAGAAAGATGAATGAATAGAGAGGAGGATTAGAGACGGGTGGTAGAACAGGAAGTGAATATTTGTGATGGTCTGTATCAGCTTTCGTTGGATCTGCTTCATAAGGAAATCGTTTTTCACTTAGTTGTAATGAACTTTGAAATTTAACTGCAATGACAAATAATGTGTTTTCACAAAACCTGTTTCATCCATTTTCTTTAACTACAATGTTTGAATAACCTTTGACATGACACATGTTCATTTTATCAACAGACACAAGCTAAAGTATTTGTTGTAGAAGAAGTTAAACTTTGTGTAAAAAGGTTTGGGTTTGTTTAAATCCAGTTACATTTGATTTTTAGAATGAATTCATTTCATCGACAGCAATGAAATTCGTGATGACTGGTTATTGGTCAAAGCTTTGCAATACCCTGAGAAACTCTTCAAATCTATAAATGGCTGTTGTACAATGTGATCGTGTTAATCTTGGCTTCCATCTTGTGTGTACGTGAAGATATTTAAAGACATTAGGTCAGATTGTCCACAGGAATGTGAGACTCCCACAGATTCTCATTCCACGCTCTGAAACACTTGGCCTCATTTTCGCCACTGTTCACATTCCCTTCTCTTACAGTTTACACAGTGAATGATGGACAGACGACAGATTGCTGGATAGAAAGACGGGTTTTTAAATGTTTTAAAATTAGCCTACTTCTTTGATGTATTTTTTTTTACATAAACATAAAAAAATGGGTCAAATTCTAGTTCTCATCCCCCATTTCCCTTCTTCCCAGGTTGGTATGACATCATTTCCCTTGGCAGGTGACTCAGGTGGCGTCCCAAAAGATGGCAGCATAGGGTTTAACCTTCATTCATCTGTTCCACTGACAGAGGTCACCTTGAGAGACAGCCCCCAGCAACAAATCACACGTGCACAAACCGAGCACATGAAGTCGACTCTACAAGTCCCTGTGACCTTAATCTGCGCAATTAGACAGAAATAAATGACAATATGTTTCCATGGTTGACTGCACGCATGAGAAAACCCTCCTGGGGTGAAAGTCACTGGTTTAAATGACTTTAATATTACCTCTGACCTGAATGTGAACGCTGTAAAAATGATGTTAATCCACAACGTGACAGAAATTCACAATAGTTTGAACAGTGTCAGGTATTTGTAGGAAGGTTATGGGTCTATAACAGGAGACTATGAATGATTTTATTAAGAGGAGAGAAATTATCAGGAGCAACAGACTCCAGCTAATAAACACAAGACAAGCTCCAAGGAGTCTGCTGGAAACAGAATAGCGCCCACTAGTGGAAATATAAGGCACTGGAAATCATTATAAAGAGAAAATATTCATCTCAGTTATCTTCTGCACTCATCTAAGGACCCTCCTCCAGTCTTACCTTAGTTGCTGAGGAGAGTGAGGCTCCATTATCCAGCAGCATGGCAGCAACGTCTTGGTGTCCTTCACGGGCAGCCAGGTGAAGGGGGGTGTAGCCTGAGGTGGTGGCGGCGTTGGCAGAGGCGCCGCACTGCAGCAGCTGTTGGACGATGTCGACTTTCCCCAGTCGACTGGAGATGTGCAACGCTGTCTGGTCGTCCTGCAGAGAAGGAAAAAAAGTCAATTTTGCCCCAGAATTTGATCTTCGTTTGTTTTTGTATTTCTTCACCTGACACAGTGATGGATAACGGGGCTCAGTGCTCTGACCTTGGACTTGGTCTCCACCTTGGCGCCGTTCTTGAGCAGGTACTGGACGACGTCTGCCTGCCCCGCCCTGGCTGCCATGTGGAGAGCGGTCTCACCCCGCTGGAAAAAACACACAGTGACTGAATGTCAGTGGGAGCTTTTTATGTGCAGCGATGCAAGTTGGAAAAAAAATACTTAAAATGTAAAAACCACTGTATGAATGATCCACTCACTACGTTGGTGGTGTTGGGTGATGCTCCGTGATGCGTCAGTGAATGGACAATGTTCTCATGACCCATAAAGGCTGCCACGTGGATGGGGGTCAGGCCAGACTATAGGGAAAACACATAACAGATCCACATAAAAGTACTGTGAAGATTAAACAGTAGAAGAAAAGCTGTGAATTCTGACATTGACAAGAAAGCACTTCTGGTGTCCTGAGGAGGTCGTGAAGCAGAGTGAACGAGTGTCAGTGTGGTACAGTACCTCAGTGACGGCCTGGATAGACGCTCCGTGTTTAAGTAACAGTTCCATCACTTTCACTCTGTTCTTCTTGCAGGCGATGTGAAGTGGAGTGAAACCGTTCTGCACACACACAGAAAGAGGACATTGGTGTAAAGCCAAAGTGTAAGGGATGATTTTAATAGGCTGATACGTAAATTATCTGAAAATGTACACAGTGCAATGGTAAAATTGTATTTGTATATCTTTGCATGTTATTACCTCTGCCTTTTTGTTTATAAGCAAGATTAGGCAAAAACTACTCAATAGTTTACGACAGACTTTGGTGAAGAGAGGCCTCAGGGGTGGATCTGGATCAGGAATGTTTTTATGACTTTCTTTAATATTGTGAGACAAGGTGTTTGACATTATCACAGACTTCCTAGATAATAATTAATGGATCTTGAAACAAAAATAAGGTATGTTATCATTGATATCCATGACTGTGCAGCTTGATTACATTTAAGGGGACTATTGGACCTTGGTCAAGATATGCGCTCTACTGAGTACCTCTCTAGTTATGTATTGATTTAATACATTATTGTATTATTCTTTAAAGAAAGGATCCAGCTTTTTTGCCAAGAATTTTGCGGGAGAAACTTAAAGCTTAGTTTTTAATCTAGAAAATGATCAAACATAAAAATATTCAACATCAACATGAAACTATCCACGAGTTACTAATGATATGACCTTTGCCTTCAAACACCATTATCTTCTGAATGCTTTTGTGCAATTTGACCGTATCACTTTTCATTTTCAGCCCCGGTATCAACCCCTGTATCCCTACCAGCGCCTTGGCGTTGGGGTTGGCCTTCTTGTCCACGATGAGCTTTGCCACCTTGTAGTGACCACAGTGGGCGGCGACGTGCAGCGCCGTCAGGTAGTCGTTGGTGACGTCGTCCACCGGCACGTCGTGCTGGAGCAGGAGCTGGACACAGTTCAGGTGGTCCCCCTGAGTGGCCATGTGGAGCGGTGACAGACCGTTCTATAGGTGGAGGAGAGAGGGAAAGAAAGAGAGAGAGAGAAGAGAGAGAAGAAAGAGACAAACACACGCAGACGGACACATAGACAGATGGACAGACACAGGAAGTTAGGGCGTGGCCATGCCCTGCACAGAAAGACTGTGAAGGAAGTTACAGAAGCATTGTTATAACGAGGCCATTACAACAATGTCTATTTTGTTACACTGGTCGTCCTGCGTGGCCAAACTGTGGAGCTACGCAGCGGAGACAGGCTGTTCTGGAGAGGTCGCACAGACGTTATGGAGACAATGCGACAACACTACAGCAACAACAACAGACCTGCTATCTGACTGGTTAACAGATGTCAAATAGCTGTGTGTTATAAATCAAGTGTGGCCCTGTTTGAGTGAAATGTGATGGATTCTATTCTATTTGACAAAAGTGGGAATAAAACATGAGTTTGTGACCTTTCCTTCCCTAATCTCATTAAAGCAGTGAATCCTGAATTGATCGTCCCAGTAGCTACCTTGGTCTTAGATAGGAAAGGTGCTCCTCGGTCGAGTAGAATTTCTACCACCTGCTCGTGTCCGCTCCTCGCCCCACAGTGGAGAGGTGTCAGGCCGTCCTGGAAGAGAAGAGGGAGGGCGAAGGTGTAGATAACTCATGGGAAATATAAAATCCCACACGGTTTCCACAGATTCTTGAATATCAAATTCAAAGCCTTTTCAAAGACCAAACATGGCTTAAAAGATGGAACATGGTTTATTAGTGTTACAACAATTAGAATCTTTATATATGTATGAATCGCTCTCTATTGTGTTTAAATCTCTACGTTTGCAAAATATATACTGTAAAATCAAGCACTTTCAAAGACCCATGTCTATTTATGTGTATTTTTAACTCTTTTTCTCTCAAATTCACAAACTAATTAGTACTTCAATGACCTGTGGGCTCCCTGAACTGTGGTTTGCAGTATTGCTGCAAATGGTTTGGTAATTTAAGCAAAATGTTTTCATTTGATGTGGTTTGTGGACTCTTTAGTCAATAAGGGTAAATATTTGACTCCACACGTAGTAAAATTATTCCAATTCTAACTCTTACAAAATTGGAATACTGACGGATAATCCTCACACATATTATCCTTACAAATCTTGAAAAGAGACATCAGACAAGAACGATTTGAAGACTTTTTCTCGCAACAAATGTTTAAATTTAGCTCATCATCCAGCCTATGTATTTTGGGCAATAGGTACCATTTTCAGAGATGTGCAGAATACAGAAACATCTGTCTGATAAACTTCAGCAAAACTGCATCACTCAGCCTCATTTTCTTTATTTCTGAACACAAGAAAATGGGTCCACGCTCTCACCTTGGTCTTTGCATCAATTTTGGATCCTCTGTCGAGCAGCAGCTTGACCATGTTGCTGTTGCCCCTTTTCGATGCCACGTGAAGTGGTGTGATGTCGTTCTGAGCAAAGAGGAAGAAATAGCTGTCAAATCACATGTGACGTTCAGGAATTACACAAAAACTAACATCTTAAAAGTGAATCCTTGTATTAGACCACATGTAGTTGAGGACTGAAAATAATTACAGTGGTTTTATTTCTACTTGGTCGGCTCTGATATAAACTCTACACTGTCCTGATTAAAGGTACATAGTCATTTATTATCAATCAGAGACAATATTAATGTTATTACTACTTTGAAAAGTAAAAATGTCCTGAAAGAAGATAAGGTTCTTACACTTTTGGTGACAACAATAAGTCATAGAAATCCCGGCCTCAGCATTTAGCATTTTACTATTTACTCCTTTACTCTTGTTTACCTTTACTCATGGTAATACACCTCCCAGACAGCAGAGGGTAGACTAAACTCACCCGAGCCATGAAGTCCACAGCAGCTCCCCGGTTCAGCAGGAGCGTGGCCACGTTTATGTTGCCATAGTGAGCGGCGATGTGGAGGGGGGTGAAACCACTCTGAGGGTTGAGGAAAACCGTACAACACGCACATGCAAACAGACAAACACACACATTACGTTACAACCGATGAAACTCAACACTCGTGTGCCAGGTGAGGCCTTACAGGAGTCTACAAAGGCCTGTGGTTGGTGTTCACTCACACTCCAACAGACACATTTTACTACACACTGTTACACTAACACCTGACTTTTCTCTCACAGCAGCAGAAAAAGTATTTTATTGACGCATCAAACATGGGGCCGGTGGTCTGCTGACAACTGGAGGGGTTTAAGTTCAGTATACCATGTGTGCTTCTATGTGCTTTCATGATACTGTGATATAAGTACACGCTGATCTATATGTAATATACAATTCAATATGCAAACTGTATATACAATTCTGTTATCTATAGGCATCCTGATAGGTTTAGTGTTCTGCAGATGAACCTAAAGTCCATTTGCTGACTTTATAGGGTGATTCCCCGACAGAACCCCTGGCTTAGTACGCAACAGCTGTCAAAGCAACAAAAGGACAGCGGAAAGAATCTCGTCCAATGAGCGCGGGAATCTCACATTAAGCTACTTAATCGCTGGAAACCCTATTTGATAAAGTCAATAATCTAGTAGGAAGCAGGTGTCTCGGAGTTGAGACATCTGGTGTCCGAAACTAAAGCAAAACAACTACAAACATCTAATATTTAAACTTCACATTCATTGTCATCCAAAATGAAACACAAAAATCTTAATTATCTCATGTTCCTCTATAAAATCTGAAATCATTTTCCATCAGCATATGATGCAAATTAGTTTACCAACCATGCACGAGCCTCATATCAACAAAGCCGGTTTTTTTTTAGTCATACCAGATAAATGGCCCGAAACCATGCCAGCCAAAATACAGGCTCGCCCAGAAGGATGGTCACCTGGCTTTGGTGTGACAAAGCGCTCCTGGTTGCCATAGAAGCAGTGTCGAGAGAGCGTCTCGCTTTGGTCCCATGCAAAATGCTTGAGGTGCAAGGGTTGAGGGGTTGAGTACTAAAATCACTACGGGGTTGCAATCTAGTAAATTAATTAAACTGTCTGTTGCTGGAAGGCTGGGTTCCTTAACAGCTCAATGGGGATTTGGTTGCCATGCAGGTTACAGACAAACCGCTGCTATTCAATGAATGATAACCACATCTCATGCTTACACTGGTTATCATGTTAATCAGTTTCATGGACGGACTGTGTCGGGACACATCAGGACAACATGTCGTCCACAGTCACGAGGAATTTGGCAGAAAGAACAGCCGTAGCTTAAGCTTTGGACACCATGAAACCATTAGAATCAAGGAAAACCTTGAAAGCCAAGCCTCCAGCCTCAGGATGAACTACATCAGTATTAGTGGAACATGCGCTACTCTGACTTTCTCTACGAGCGGAGATATTATTCACTACATGAATGAAGCGATGAGGAGCAAGAAGACGATAGTTGAGTTAAAATGGAAAAGGAGAAGTGAAAGGGGGGGGGTGGGGGGCTGCAGATACACTACTGCATTAGGTCAGGGGCACTGAAGTGTATTTTTTTTTCCCAGAGTTTTTAATGAGCTGCGATGGAGACTACAAAATGTACTGAGTAGAGGTGTACCTCTGTTGTTCTATTCACCATCATCTACAAAGTCAGCCAAGAGAGGAGAGAATGAGCGGTTAGTGAGCAAAAAACTGAGAAAGGCCTCCACTGACAAGAAGTGGAGCAGCAGAGACAGCGGAGGAGGAGCTCCGTACAAAAAATACACACAGAAAGTCACTGTTATTAAAGATTAAGGATGATAAGATTTGAGTTTGAGAAAGTTATCCTCAAACTCAAATCTTATCATCTTCCTTACAAAGTGTTGCTCCTTCCCCCTTTCTGCCAAAACAAGCATCAAAAAACAATTTCAACCGAGAAAGAAGGAAAAGCAAAAGGCAGCAAGAAAAAAACTAAACCGACAAAGAAAAACGCATCAACAATCAAAGAAACAATCAAAGAAACAATCAAAGAGATAAACCAACTGAGCGTCCTCCCGCAGAGACAGACATCAGGCGTCGTCGCTCACCTTAGACTCAACGTCCGCGTTGTGGTCGTTCTGCAGGAGCAGGGCCGCGGCCTTGGTGTCATCCTTGCGGGCAGCGATGTGCAGGGCAGGCAGGCGCACCTTGCCCTTTGTATCGTTCTCCAGCAGCAGGGAGACCACCTGGTCATGGCCCTGCTGTAGGGCCACCGCCAGAGGGGTGAAGCCATCCTGCACGTGAGGGGAGAGACAGAGAGGAGTCACCGAATAATAAAGGTGTTAAACAATGATCCAACAACTTCACGTTTTTCTTTTTCTCTTTTGATGCTTTATCAAATCTTTTATTTGGGATTTTTTGGGGAATAGATCCATAATACTTTTGAGTTCAAGAACCACATTTCAAACAGATGCAGATTTTCAAGCCTCTCCTCCATATAGGACACTAATGTATGTTACATAATGAGAGGATGTGGTGGAAAAAGGTTTCTCCCACACACTCGCACACATTACCCTCATGATGCATAATTTAGCTGAAAGCTCCCTGTTCTGGATACTGTATATCTGTGTATATCTGTGTATATATTGGTCACTTGCATGTGCTGGCATTCATATGTGATGTTCACGCGAGTACTGGATCTGTGTGTAGTTCTGTGTGTGTTCTATTTGTGTATACATGTCTTAAAGGGCATCCCCCTGTTCTACCATGTAACCCATAGATGTAAACCAGCGGACTGCAGACTGGCCTGGGTATTCCATTAGCTCCATCAGCGGTTTGTCTTCATATGTGCACATCATGTGTGTGTGTGTGTGTGTGTGTGTATACATGTGCTGACAGGTAATTATGTGTATGTATGGGTTCCACAAGGCTGAGCATCGTAAATCAGAGCAGTAACGTCAGCAGCAGCAGCAGCCGTGGAGGAGAGGCAGCGAGCAGAGTGGACCTCGTGTGTGACCCGCTCAAGGTCACTCTGCCTCCACCACCACCACCATACACTACCAATCAATGAAGCTCTGCCCAGTCGCTCATGAAAGAGATGGGGAGAGGAGGGAGGAGGGGAGGCGGAGGAGAGACAAGCAGGAGGAGGAGGGAGAGAAGACGGAGACAACGAGAATGTGAGACAGAGTGGATGAGGGAAAAGCAGGGGAGTAAAGACAGATGAAGAAGGAGAAGGAGAAACAGGCAGATGCAGAGTGAGCAGAGTCGGGATGACAAAGGGAAGACGGGAAGGAAGGAGGAAATGCAGGTGGTTAGTACAACACGTGTAAAGACCATACATGACTTAGGCAGAGAAAATGCACAACGGTACAACAATAAAGAGGTGAACACAGGACTGACACACATATGATCACACACCTGATAAAACACAACACAGACACACACATGTACAGTACCTCAGTGGCCATACTCTGGCTGGCGCTGTGCTCCAGAAGGAACCGAACCACCTCCAGGTGATTCTCCTGGGCGGCCATGTACAGAGGAGTGAAGCCATTCTGTGCACGACACGGAACGGAACACAAACACGCACGTTCAACAACATGGTAAAGCACCTTAACCTTGAAAATACAAATTGATAGATAAATCTGTGTCGTCAGTTCTTTTAGATTGGATTTGAGAGGTTTTCTATTATCAGAACATTACAGACTTTTCTCTCCATTTTACATTTACATCATAAAACATTATTATATTATAGAAAATAAGAATCTTGAGAGTAATATGATGATACGTAATGATGTGAAATGTTCAGGTAGGACTTTTGCGATGGTCTTACACACTATCTGCTTCAGGGTTTGATGAAACCAGACAGAAAGACGGGGTTTGAAATCTGTCTCCTCTCCTTGATCTGTCAGAGTTAAATGCAACGTGCCGGAGCAGCAGTTTTCTTGAGAGGCCCAGTTGGAGCGATGCCAGATTCTGCCGATGAGGATCTTTGCAGCAAGTGATTCCCTCAATATAATTGACTTCATGACACAGTATCATGGAAACAAATGTGTGAATCACAGCGGGGGCAAATTCCCCCAGTAGCCCAACATGACCTTACTGTCACTGTGACATTGTGCACGTGTACGTGTGCGTGTGCACGTTGAGTATAACCTACCTGAGACTGTGAGTTGACATTGGCTCCGTTCGTGACCAGCTCTTTGACGACTTCCGTTTGGCCGGCCAGCGACGCTATGTGCAGAGCAGTGTTTCCTTTCTGGATTAAATAGAACAACCACAGGGACGCGTGTTAAGCTCTGTCCCACCTGTCCCGCCACATTGCTTCAGTGTGACAGTCACTATCCTCTGTATATATCCATGACAATCCCCTCATGCCCCGACCATACTTTTCTTTTTCTTTTTTTTAACAGCCTGCGTTCCAGCTCTGGCATCCCCCTGCTCGCACCGCCAACAATGTGTCACTTCCGATACCCCTGGTCCTAAACAAGATGAGCCCCCACTGAACCTCTGCTATAAATGAAGACAGGACAACAGGAGGCTTCCCACAGGACATGCACAGGTCCTTGGGACGGCAGAGTTAACCCCTGACCTGTGTCCTGGACGAGTGATACTGAGCCACGTTATTATAACTGCTGTTACACAATCGTGATCATGTGTCACATGTATCATACACTACAGAGAGACATCTGCTGAGGCCAAGGCAGAGTAATATAGAGACAGACAGGACTGGTTGGTTTATTATGCAGCTGAGGACAAGAGTTTGATAACTCGTTTCAATTTCTTTTTCTACGGAAAGTTGATTGTTAAAGTGAAGTTGCTGGAGATATGGTCTCAATCGTCCCTTCTGGTCTGAGTTATGATGTTAAACAATGTCCAGAAATGTTTTTTGAAGATAGACATTTCATCTTTGAGTCCAATTTTACATCATTAACCAAATGTTAGTGAATTCCTTCAAGGCACTGCAGAGATATTGCCTTCACGAGAACGGCACAGATGGAAATACAGACAAAGTGAAAACATAAACATTAAAATCTGGCATTTTGAAGCACCAGACCCAACGTAATTAATTAACATTTATTCAAAACCACCATCTGCGCTTGGTGCGTCCGCCACCAACACTAACAACCTCCCTGTGACTTGTTGGTGGAACAAAGCTGCAGCTACTACTTCACTGGAAAAACATCTCCTGCCCTAAAACTAGGATCGTAAAGGGATTGCTGTGAGATAGATGCACCATGAACGGTTCAGTCCAGAACAACAACAACACCACAGACTAAATATTTCAGTTCACTTTCTTTGACTGTTTCAAACCGAACAGTGAAGCCTTGAGTTAATCCAACAGTCTGAACACTGAGGAAATGACAAACCCTCTTGTTTAAATCTTCCAAAACAAGAACATTACAGGGCCTGATACAAAATTACCTCGATCATTAAAAAAGCCACAAATTTAAATGAAACACTCTGCATAACTAAGTCTAGATATCAACAGCACTGCCTCCCTGAATGCATAATATAACTTGTAGGCATTCAGGGTGCAGCCAGTGGATTCCCAAAATCTCAAACTAATCCCTCAGCCTCCTCAGGGTCACAACAGAGAGGTTTTTAATTGGGGAAGGTTTTCTCCTTGATCTTGAATATTTCATCGTGTCCTGTGTTTATGTCAGCACCAGGCATATGGCCCGTGGCAGAGGAGCTGAACCAGACGACTAACTTGGAGTGAAACCCCCCTGGAAACAGATCTGGGTTATGTTTTCAATGGCTCTCCATCTCATCTCCTTTCAGCTTCACAGCAAAGATGCTTTCAAGGAGGAGCTCCTCCCTGGATGTATTATATGATATGAGATCATATTGTACAGTAGATAAAATATAACAATAGTGCTACAACTGTTGCTGCTTTTAATCACGTACATTTAATATACTCTGCTGTTGAAATCATACATAAACGTTCCTTTTGCTTCATTTTGGCATCTTTTTCACTTCCTTCATTCTCTCACTGTTTCCAGTTGTGATCCCCACAGGGGTCATTAAATATTGATCCGATATTGAACACTAATGAAGGCTTCACACTCGCAGCAGCCAAACTGTAACTACACTGCAGCAATACGTTTCATGCAGGGATCCAAATATAGTCGACCACAACATCAGGTGAGCTGCAAGAGGTGACAGGGTCTCCTTTACCTTTGTGGCTGCATCCACCGCGGCTCCGAGCTTCAGCAGCTCAGCAACAACCTCCACATGCCCCTCCTTGGAGGCTAGATGAAGAGCGTTCAGACCATTCTGAGAAAGACACACATTCAGCTGAGTAAGCGCAGCTCATGCACGAAAATGACGCTGTGACATAATGTGTAATTGTGCTTAATGGATGGATTAAAATCATAAAAATGTTCTGAAATAATCCTGCTTGTTCAGTTCGAGCCCTCGAGCTCATCATTTGAAATTTAGCTGACGCAGCAGTATGTGATTGAAAAGCATGTTTACGTGTGTGGAGGAGAGACCCTGAGGAGGACAAAGATTCAAATGAACATTTTCCACTTTCTTAATTAGAGTGTAAGAAAACTTGCCTGATTGCAAATGTTTATTTCAACCCCCGACTTGAGGTAGTCAAGGACCTTTTCAAGGTTTCCAGCCCGGGCTGCTCGCAGGTAACTGGCATTACTGTCAGACTGCGAGAGAAAAACGAGACAAGAGAGAAAGAGAAAGAAAAGAGAAGAAGACAATGTCAGGTCAGACACTTCACATGTTTATCTGCGTTCAATTTCCAACTGCATCAGCATTTCAGTTGTGCACAGAGGAGAACAAAAGCACATACAAATGCCAAAATGTTACTGTACCAGGTAGAACTCTGTCATAATTTCTCACACATCCAAAGAACATCTCAACAAAGGGAAAAACAAAGCCAATGTCCACACACAGAGGAGGTCCATCGTCCCTTTTAAGTTGGAAGTCTGCTAAAACGCAAACAGTGCAAAAAGTAAATCCATGAGAACGCAGCCGCAGCACATCATCCCAACATGTCACATCACCCTCGGTCGCCCATCACAGCCGCTGGACTGTTGTTTCAGCTTTCTTTAATCCAAACGTCTCTGAATCCCAAAGGTGGGAAGTATGGTGGCTGGGTGGTCCTCACAGCTGCCACAGAGACCTCCTCTCTTCCCTCTTCCACAGAAAATCTCTTCTGAATCCAGCAGGAGAGCAGTTGCGACTCAGTGTCGCGTTGCTACGAGAAGCAGAGCATCTTCTATTCTGCTTGGCTGTCCCTTTATTTCACTACAGAAATAGGGCTTTGCACACCAAAATAAATTGATGAGGCAAGCATATTTTGTCCCTATGACAAATGTGGTGTGCATGTGTGTGTGAGAGGAAGAGAGAGGGAGGGGGGGTGGATGGAAAGAGGGATGAGAGTACACAAAGAAAGAGAGAGGGAGAGAGCTAAAGAGACAGAAGAAGAGACGAAGGTTCATGTTTGCTCCTAAGACGTCTGTTTTGACATAAAATGACACACAGCCAACTCTGCACATTTTGACTTCCGTCCTCGCAGCAGCCTTGTTAAGAGCTTTTTGTAAAACTCAGCACTGGAGCCGCTGAGAGCAGGAGGGCGAGAGGCTGTGAAAATGCTGCTTTATAATCGAGGCTCAAAAAATACAAATTCCCCTGAATTATCAAAAGCAAAGACGTGCTAAATTTAGTCTTTGCGTCCGGAGACACTAAGGATAAACCCAGCGCGGCCAAACAGTACGAGCGGTTATCCAACATTGTGCTCTCCGCCTCCCCCTCGGTCACGCTTTTCCAGAAATAACTCTGACGAACAGAGAGGGATGTGACCCAAAGCCAAAATGTGAGAGACCAAGACATGCAGCATCAGATTGTTCCACGGATAAATAAAACAGTAAGAGGAAAAGATGTGTCACTTAAGCATTAGGGTAAACAAAACACTGGCAGATGAAACAAGGTTAACTTGAAACTAAGTCATTCCCCGATTACAAGGGACCATTAAGTTAAATCTCTGCAGCTAATCAGCCCGCATCTAGAAATGTCTTCTTCCTTTTTCCATAACCCCCCCCCCCCCCCCAGCTCCCAGAGGACTGCTCCATCGCACCGGACAACTAATGACCTCTCTGTTCTTGTGGCCTTGAGAAAAGTCATGATGAAATACAAAAATATTGAGCGACAAATGTGAGGCATAGGTCAACAACAATCTCAGATAAACCACTAGCATTACAAGGTTAGTGTGTGGAAGTAACATTGTAAAACATGTAAAAGGTTTAAAGACACTTAAAAATGATTTCATAATACTGCTGGAGGTAATGAAGTGAGGGTCCCTGGTAGTGCTGCATTACAACCACTGCTGCCCTGTGCTGTGAAATAGGCAATTGACTGTGAAAACTCATAAACATCAAGTACGCTGGTCTAAATCTCCTGTTGCCGCATGACAAAAAGTTTGTGTGGATGTGCAAATGGACACTTCACTTGGCTTGTGAACTCAGTTGTGTTGTGTTTCTATGATTCTAGATGTCCGTGATGAAGAGCAAACTCATGAGACTCATAGATTCTATATCTTCTGGATGATAGAATTAGTAGAGACCTGTTTATTCCCAGAACTCAGTATCCTCCACCAGCTCTCTGTCAAACTCCTGCTGGGACTTTTCCTCGGATACTTTCCTTTACTGCTGCGTTAAGTGTACAAGTCGTATGTAGTATCAGCGTAATTCACAGTGACTGTTGTTTACATGTGGTGTCCTGCAGGAATGAAAACACTGTTTGACTGATGAGAGAACATATATATACGAACAGGAAGGGAATCTAAACTGAGCCAGATCATGAGAACATTTATACAATTTTATACATTAACTTACAACTTATATTGAGTCAACACATAAATGCCCAACGCAGTTCCATGTTTTTAAATAAAGATGTATAACTGTTATATTTAAAGGCAATGTATTATGCTTTCTCAGTTTTTTTTTTCCTCTAGTCATAGTTATAGATTTCTTTTGTGTATAAAAAGTCTTCAAATTTAAAACATCCACTGCAAAATCCCACAAATGTTTCCAGGGGACCCAAAAAAGTGGCTGTAGTTCAATGCTTTGTGAAGTTATAGAAGTCTGCTACTTGCCAGTGGTGGTGAATTTCTTTCTGGTTATGTGCACTTAGAATTTTTCCATTTATCTATTTGTTTTTAGTTTTTTTTATCTTATTGTATTTTACTTCCCTGGTAGATCAACAACATTTAAAAAAAAGTTAGCTAATGCCCAAAATCCAACTAACTTCATCAGCAATTATTCAATTCATAATATCAACATAATATAATTTCTGTGCAGCGTGTGTGTGTGTGTGTGGGTGTGTGTGTGTGTGTGTGTGTGTGTGTGTGTGTGTGTGTGTGTGTGTGTGTGTGTGTGTGTGTGCGTGTGTGTGTGTGTGTGAGCCTCCATCCCAACAGTTGTCCCATCTCTTACGTAATATGTGTCCTCAGTGAGAGCCATGCATTGTACAGCAGTGTGACCCACGACTCTCAGGCTTTGTTCAAGTGTCACCAAATGCTTGACGGCTCTAAAACCTCTGACATTAGAATACACAGGGCTGCACTGCTGAGGACGGGCAGCGTGCATCACAACTACTCAGTGATTCACAGCTTTAAATATTATATAAGTCACGATATCTAATACTGTAATCTTGTTGCTTTGTCCTGGCAGATGTGGTTTTATAACACAACAAGAAGATATTGACACACTTACAGAAATCACATAATTTAGGGAACAATTTTGAATATAACGTTAAAGTGTACATGATTTTTTGAAGGGTTCAATTTTGCATTTAAATATCACTCAGTGTTCTTTGCTTCTCCTTCAGCATCTGCTTAAGCTTAAGTGCCAACAGATTAAGTAGTCTTCATCCATAAGTCACCATTCATTGCTCTCGTCACTTTATCCTTTAATGCCTGCAGTGGAAACCAGTGACCAACATGTCCGACCCGCCGCGCGTATCCGATCTACGTCCAGCACGACGGATCTTCAAGTCTTTGTGAACGAAGCATTACCGAGGATGAGGAAAGAGATTAGCAAGAGAAATATCATTAAGCCGCCGCAGATCAGAGGTTCAGAGAAAATGGGGCCATTACAGACTAGGTAAGCCTGAAGGAAAGCATTAATCTAATGGTGGATAGAAGGGAGAGGGTGAAAGAGAAAGAGGGAGAGAAATCCGACGCACGGGTAATAACTGGTAAAGCGGTGAGTTTAACCATCATTCCCAATTACAGTCTTACAAAGTCAGAAATGGCGTTAATTTTGAGGGCAAGTTGCTGTAAAAATGACAATTAACCGTCTCATATCTAATTAAAAATGCCCTTTGGTTAATGACTGCTGTTTTCAGACGCTCTTTAAAGTATAGGGAGAGAAAAACGTTAAAGTTTAACGGCTGAAGTATGTAGGTTTGATAAAATCTCTTCAGCTCTTTTCAGACATGAACTCTTGACTTTCACATATGAAGAAAACAGCAGGAGATTGTCCGGGTCAGATGTGTTCACAACACCAGGAGATGATCCTTCAGGTGAGGGCTGACGCTGTGGAGCTGAACATGATGGATACATTCTGCTGTGGGAATCAGAGGTTTTTGTTTACAGCACATAAACACCAGTGTTATTTTCAAAAGCTCTTGAATCTCCTTGTCTTTTCCTCCAGGCCAGTTTGTATGGCTCCTCCTTTTCATCCTGATATATTTGTATTGCAGGATTTGTCAGTCTATTTCCCTGCTCTGTTCTCACATGGACTCACATGGACGTTTTCCAGACGTTTCACTAGGGGGCAGGTGGGAAAAAGTTCTGTGAGCAACTAACATTTGTATTCTCACATACAGCCCCTCTGGAAAAGATCAGGAACATGTCTGGACTTCAGTGCTTGTCTGAAAGCAGCTTTACTGTCAAAGTCGTTGAAGATGAGCAACATTAAAGCTCAGTGGTGTTTAAATAGCTCCTGGAAATGTATTTGTGATGAAATATATGAATAGAAATATAAATGAATTTGCTCTCTGTTTCTGGAGTTTAATTACACATTCAAACAGCCACCTGGCGGCTGAGGTGAAAACAAGTAGCACTGAAATGGGACGGAGTGTCTCTCATGATCTCAAACAGTTCACCTCTTTCCCTCCACTCTGGGTTTAGAGACATTTTGGAGCAGCAGAGCACGTGTTGTTCATTCTGCTGAATCTGTACTTGGCACTTCTCCTCATGACATCAACGCAGTGATAATCTACACGGATAGAGGATATTTAGCTGAATAAAGACTGATACGATGCCAGACTCCGATATGTCAGTCTGGCACTCTGCACCGAGCATGTGGCAAAACAAGGACTCATTTAGCTCTAAAGACAAGTACAGGAGGGACAACACCTACATGTCTGCAAACACTTTTTGCAGTGTTCACATGAGAGGATGAGGTGAGAGGATGTAAACACAAACACAGAGACACAGGGCGTGTTGATGTTATCGGCTCTGGGTGAACTGAGCGAGCTTAGGGGAGGAGAGCCGGACCAGCAGCGGCTGCATTGTTTCACTTTATCCCCTGCTCTCCTGACAGCACAAAACACTCCGTGCTCCCCAGCTCTATGAGCACAAAGACAGGGGCTTCCAGTGGTCGGCCACAACACCCAGCGGTGCCAGAGGACCTCAGCCCACCCACCACCACTTCCATTACTCCCATCTTTAAACCGCCGCACTCCCCCAATCCCCCCGACTGCCCTAAATAGTCCTTCATAGTATCCTGATTCCTCTGGTTCTTTCAAGGCTAAATATAGCAAAGCCATTGATGAATTAATGCTCCCATTTCCCTGTCAACATGCTCATGCCAGAAAATCATTATCAAGGCTGATAGAGGTAAGGATGGAAAGCATGATATTGATAACACAATGAATAATAATCTATAACCAGAGAGTTCAGATTTTCTTGTGTGCATGCATCGTGTTATCTCAAGCATCAACATGGCTCCAAAACAAACACAGCTCTAGGAAAAGCATCGTGGAAAGCACCACATCTTTCTTGTAGTATGACAAAGGAGTGAAGTGGTTTGATGCTGTTATAGCAGCGTCCTGCCTCCTGATGGCCACTAGCAGGAATGACATTCAATTAATAAGTAAGTAAATAAAAGAATGAATGAATGAGTAAATACTATAGACCCATTTCACATCTAAAAAGGCAACAATGAACCTTTCTCCAATGAAAGAGATTTTAACTGAGAAAGAAACAAAATGCTTTGTCAAATTCTACAAACGCTCTGTTTCAAGTGTGATTCAGTTCCTCTCTTTCACTTCCTCTAATAGAACCAACATTATATGTAGATCCTACTACTTAAGATACAACTTTATTAATCCCATAAAAACAAGATACAGACATGTGCTGACAAGCATTCACTTCAACAATAACACAACAAATCAAGCTGTTCAGCTGCATTGAGCTAGAAGAACAACTGCTTTGAAAATGCTACATTTCTTTAAAAATGCAACAAAAAGTTTTGTTTATGCGTTTACTCTCAAGTCAGTATGGAAATCAAAAAATTACAGAAGATGGTTAGCTTTGCATCAGGACTGGAAGATGGCAGCCTACCTCTAAAGCTCAGTGATCAACATGCATGTTATATCTTGTTTGTTTTATCAGTGTCTGGAGAAGCAAATAAGCTAATTTCCTTAAATGTCGAAAGCATATAAACAACATGAATGAAGTCAGTGGGCATTTGAGAATAATACTTAAATGTGCACTGGAACAACATCCTGTGTGTTGTTGCCATGCAGTTTCAAACATGTCCCCCTTTCAGGCACCATTCTGATTCTGAGTTCGTACAGAGCCAAACCCCAGTTCAGTCATAATTCATGATACACAGGACTGTAGTTGTTGCATCACTGAATCCACAACATCAACCTCAGACATCAGCACACAGCACAAATCTCAGTCTTCAGAATAAAGCAAATGAGAATAAATCCAAGTCTTAGCACTACTCACTTGTGTCAGGAAGACAGCACCGTCCTCCACAGCCATGTCCACCTCTCTCTCTCTGTCTTTCCCTCCTCTGTGTGAAGAGGAGTGAAACCCGAGCTCAGACGGTTAACCCCTCATCTGTTCTGTCAGCTCCGTCTTTATCTTAACCTCTTGGGCACCAAGCCCACTCTGAGGGACCAGCAAGGTGCCGTCAGCTCAGGTAACAAGAGTAGAAAAAAAAAAGGGAAACGAGATGCTACAGCACTGGAGGATACAACAGCTCCTTCCTCTGTCTGGTTAATGTCGTGCACCGGAAAGAAAGAGGGATGGAGGAGTGGGGAGGAAAGAGGAGAGCGGGTCTATCCAACTCTGCAGCGGCGAGTAAACAAAGCATCTTTTAGGGACACACTGCAAATCCCTTCTGCTGCTTCTCTCTCATCCCCCCATCTCCCTCTCTTTTTTTTTTAATGTGTCAACATGGGTAAATCCCCGCCGCCTCACAGGAGCTGGCCCCTGCCCCAGAAAGCATCTTCGAAACGGATGGGAGGGGGGGGGGGGGGATGCAGGAGGAGCACTTGACTTACCATAATAGCCGAGGCGTCTCCCTCCTCCCTCTCTGCCTCCTTCCTTTTCTTCCTCACCTTCATTTACTCTGAGGGGTGGTGGTGGTGGTGGGGGGGCGCTGACACTGAGATCTTGATACCCAAGGTTGGGGAGGCAAGAGGGGCCGAGCTGAAAATAGCAGCTGAAACAAATACTTTAACTGAGGTGACTCGAGTGGGATATGTCAACCCCCCCCCCCCCCCCCCCCCCCCCCCCCCCCCCCTCCCCTCTCGTGTTATCCCACCCACTCTCCCTCTTTCCCTCCTCCCACTCACTGGTTCACTCCCCCTGCCATCCTCTGCCAACACATGGCTCTGTATTATCATCCTGCTGATCAGCTTTTTCTCCTCCACACCGACAAAGACCAGCGTGAATGTGTGTTTCCAGGCTTATTGCTCTAACAGTGCTGATTCTACGTGTGTCTGCTCAGGGAAGTTTTCAAGTCCAAATAACAGCAGAGAGCAACAACAATAACACCAGACGCTATTTATGGGGAAAGTGGACCAGTGGGGGGGCCGCCCCACAATCAATGGGGACACTGTGACAGCGGATTAGGGGGCTTTTCCCTTGGTATTAGGGACACCCTCTGTACTCCCACCTCTCACCCCTCAGCAGTCAGCTGAGCAGGAACTGGGGATGAGAAGCTCACCCCCACTGATATCCCCCCCCCCCCCCCCTCACAAATCCTGCTCACAGTGCAGGAGACCAGCAGCGAGTTAAACTCCCTGCTCCCCTGGAAAATGTGCACAAAGAGCCTGGATCTGATGCAGCAGAAGAAACGGAAACGTCCCCATCAAGTGTAGCATGCAGCATTAACCAGTGTGTCCATGTAACATGGCCGTTTCCACAGCCCACACTTTAACGTGCCACAGGCCTAAATGTTGGATCTTGGGTAATTACACCTGTGAAGCATGTGATGTGATTATCTTATCTCGGAGGACCACTCACAACTGTAAAGATCTCCCACGGCTTTTATGTTCATGTTTAAGAGGCCATATGATTTCATACAAACACAATTTTGAAAAAACTACTCGTTAACCATCACATTTATGAATGCTAGAAATTTATATTTTTACTCTATAGCTTCATGTACTTTTTTCATATATTTGTTCGTACTGCCAACAAACTCAAACCAAAAGGTGTTCCAAGATTCTCTCACATCCTTATCATGTCTGTGGCCCTCTGCCCCAAGTCCACATGCAAATAAAAAATACATTTGAATTTATTGAATTGATACATTTCCCAAAACAACTGGGAAATAGCAAATACTCAAACTGAAGTAAATAATGCATTTGATGGGATCACTTTTAGCCATGGATTTTTAATGAGGCTCACTGATGTGTTTTTAATCATTTTGGACAACAGTGAATCTATCACACTGCTGGCACACCGATTTGGGGTGTCTTGCCAAAGAAAACTTCCATTCACACTTGAATGAATGAATGAATGGGGGAGGCTGAGATTGAGCAGACAACTGTCTGGTTAGTGAACATCCCGCTCTACCTCCGCTCTACCTCCCCTTTGCCACAGCTGCCCCTTCACGTCCCAACTTCATGTTCCATTCCTCATCACCAGTGTCTGGTCTTCAGGGGAAGTCAACTTCTATCCAAAGCTCCTAATTCATACGACTGTTTCCAAGGCGTAACTTCAGCCAAAGTCTGTTCCTCTTGTTCACAATTGATGACATTTCATTGTCAGTCTCATTTGTTTCTCTTTAAGTCTCGCCTGATAGAACTACTGATTACCAATCATTCAGCAAATAAACCAAACATCATGTCCGCCTCAGCCGCTACTAGCAGTGCAGCATCGTTGAGCAGAAGCATTATTCCTGCAGGGAAACTTGGCTAAAAACACATTTTTGTTGTTGATGGAAAAGTCGCTCTCCACAGCTGAGTAAACAAATGCTGTGGCCGTTAACTTCTACAGCATCTGGAAAATCCCCTGGACACACTTTCCATCTGCCAGCAGCATTTTGATTATGAATGATAAGCACAGTTCATCAGTGTCACACCCGAGCATGTTATTTATAGCAGGAATAATGCTGTCCTGGCAGCACTGCCTGTAATATCATGCAGCTCGTCCATCCCTCAGCCGCCGCTTTCACATTCTGTCACTATTCCAGAGGAATGGCACCACTTGCATCATGGGTATTTTCCAGCGCTATCAGCTTTCGGACGAGAGACAAAGAGAACTGGAGAGCGAGTCAGAGAAATTCGAAAGGAGGCCGCGACAGAGAACGTGAGAGCTGACAGAGGGAGTGACAGATGCTCTGGACCAGAAGAGGTGACTTGAACATGTGATCGGTGGATCACAGGCTCCTTCACGCTAACGCTGCAGCGAGCAGCTTGGATTCTGCCGGGTTGCCATGGCTACGGGGGGGAAGTCACAACAGAGGAGGATGGGAGTCAAGCGTACTTATGAAAAATGATCTCTATTGTCAACAATCAAATTATATTACATCTGAGAAACATTTTCTATTTTATTTACAATTAATATAATTTATATCTTTCTTATATTGTCATTTAACATTATATTTTCTCTTTATTGATTTGTACAATTAAGATCTTAAGCTTCAAATGTTACTATAGGTAGATTATAATACTTTATTTATTTGAAAAATATACTACTTATTGTTTCTCACTGGTCTTTTGAGAAACCATTTATAGATAAAATCACCAGATGTGATATTGAGTGTGACTGTAATCTGTGCTTCAGGAAACATTGTGACCAAATAAATTATTTACTGTTCACTTTATTCAGGTTAAACACTCAAATAAAATCTGTAACTCGTTTTTATTATTTCTCAGTAATGTGCCTTTGTATGATTGATGTACTGTAGAATGTAATGTCAAATTATAGCTTGGATTATTAAGCAAAAGAAATATATAATTTCTTGGAAGTACTACTTTGAATCAGAACTGTGTTATGCATGTTAAATTCAAGCCTGAAAACACATATATGCTTATGTATTCAAATGGGAAAGAAAGGGCTGTGGGGCAAAAGCAATAATTGTGACTGGTTTTCACAACCATAATGTGTGAGCTCAGCCATCTGAGGGAAGCTGTAAAACATCCCACCATTCTCATTCTGGAGAGTATCCTCTGTATTTGCGGAGAAGATACAGCACATAACACACACCAGACGGAAATTTACTGCCCCCGCTGCACAGAGCCCGCTCAAGGGCACAGCTCCTCTCTGTCACCTGGGACATGAAACCGTCAGGGAGGGAGGGGATAAGGAGAGGAAGCGAAGGAGGCAGGGAGAGGAAGGGTAGAAAGCACAGAAAGAGGAGGAGAGGAGAGGAGAGGAGGGAGGGAACTTGGAAAAGGAAAATAGGTGAACCACTCAACTGGAGCAGTGAGTGGATATGTAAACCTCAGACGTCATCATGCACCACCACAATATCAGATTCATTACTGAGCTATTACTTTATCAGAAAAATCTTACTATGTAAATAAATTAAATATCTATTAAATCCACATCATTTTAAATACTACATTCCTGTTTTTTCTGGTACTAAAAAAACATTAATTACTTCCAAACTTATTATCATATGTAGTTCTACTACACATGAAGCCTCCTACTGTCTCTCCTGTGTCTGGGACCAGGGGAAATAATGCTGACCCTGACTTGGGGAGAACCTGAATGTCGCATTGGATTTCATCCAACTGACTTGTCAGCTGTTCGGGTGAAACCTACACACTAGTGCACGATGCTGGATCAATAGCTGTCCCGCCAAAAAGTCACCATAAAGACTCCAGAAGAGCAAAGAAGAGGACAAAGAAATACAGACTGGGGAAAAGAAGTGGGGGGGAGTAGGTTTGAGAAGAGAAAAGGTCAGAAGGACTGGAGAGACTAATGAGAGATAGAGGAGAGTGAGAGAAGACCTGACATGATTAGTAGATTAGTCGACTAACAAAAAATTATCCAGTTTAATATTTAGTGAATCATCATTTTCAAGGATCTTTAAAAATGTGCTCTTGTTCTGAAAAGGCCGACTTTGCTGCCTTACTTAGATAGTAACTGGAAATCTTTGGGCTGTTGTTTTAACATAAGAAGACGTCACCTTAAAGGCTTTATTCACTATATGGTCACTTTGGCTGTATGCTAGTTTATTGACCAAACAATTACAAGGTTAATCAACAAAATAATCAACAAAATAACCAATAATAAGAGAGAGAAAAGAGAATGTAAGATAGAAACAGAACAGAAAAAGAGGAGGACACAAAGTTATAGAGCAGAAGAACAGAGCTCTCAGCCAAACAGCGACAAGAGAACAAAACTACACAACATGTCAAAGTTCAGTTAAATCGAGCACAAAGTCAGAGACAAGTCAAACATCTCCTCTTCCTCCTCCTCTTCTGCTTTTCTCCTCTATAGCCTCAGTCGGACCTGCAGCAGATTCTGTTCAGCAGTCAAACACTGGACTCTGGTGGACAGTCTCCTGCATGACAAGTACTATCATCATCATGAAAACATCACAGGTCTCACATGTGTCCACATCTGGAGTATTTACTTAAGTGGAAATGCCGCTTTAGTCATGAGATCAAAACACACCCAGAAAAACTGCTGCTCCTGTTCAGATGACAATTGTCTCCACTGAAATATGGGCTGTATTCATGCTGTTAGATGTGCATCACACTGTAGAACAGAAGTGACGCCATCTCAGGTTAATGACTAAAGAGACTTAAGTCCATAAACCATCTTCAAACACCTTGTGGGTCAAAACGCCAGTTCTCCACTGATACATGATTTCTTATGAGTGAGTTTTTGATACATCACTGGAACATAAAAATGCAAATGACGAACCATGTGGATGCACTGAAATGACTTCTACCAATAATAAGAGGCAATCTTGTGTGAACAGCAGGTCACATGCATGAGCTGCAGGAGGTGGAATTAGATGTAGAGGAGAGAGGGGTACATGTGATACACACATTTTCAAATTTCAGTGAGGGCAACACGTGACAAAGAAAGAGGTCAATATGTTGAAAGGACTTTAGAGAAAAGATTAAAGCTTACTAGAATAATAAGACTAAATCTCCTAATCACAAATCTCAGCCACTTTACTTCATCGTCTTCCCATTAAACACAAAAAACTCAAACATCTAGTGAATATGTGTTAAATTGCCACTAGGGAAGATACTCTCTTTCTTTTTCAAAACATATAAACCATTTTATCAACTGCAGACGCCCATTACTACAGTGTCCCTCTATTCATGGTGGAAAAGAACTGGAGGGACTTATGTGAAAAAGCAAGAATCCACTTCTTTCACAACTTCTCTGTCTCTATCTCCCTCCTCCATCTTTCCACCATCCACCATGTTCCCCAATCATAGCCTTTTCTGCGTCTTCATGTCAGACCCCCAACCCTAACCCTCCTCGTGTGGGTCTGCACATGTGTCACAGACAGGTACAGTCTATGATGTGCCATGTACGTTTCTAAACTGCCCTAGTGTCCTTGAAAGCAACAGAGATCAACAAGTTTACCGCCTTCTACACATCCTATCTGTTGCACTGGTTTAGTGCCACAGCTGCACTACAGTAAGGGAGAGTAAACCTTGTAATAAATGTGCATCTGGCTCCACAGGGCATAGTTAAAGTCAAGTTAAAGTCAATTCTAAGTGAACTCAATTCCTCTTTTTTATCTTCTGCTATAAGTTTATTTTTCCATTCATCCTTTATTTAACCAGGAAGGTCACATTGAGATACAGTATCTCCTCTGCCAGGGAGTCCTGGTCAAGGTGGGCAGCAATGAAATAAAAAGCTTTAAATATAAATACATGCAGGGGAAGATAACACACACACACACACAAACACAAAAACGTTCAAACATACAGGTTAAAAACACAGAAAAGACATGCAGGAGTAAAAGAAGCATCAATATATCTGGGAATGCCAGCTAGGCTAGATAATTGGAGTCACTTATTAAGTCAGTTAATTTAAGATATTGTGTGTTTTTTGTGTATGGATCTGCCACAGACACACTGTACTGTATATACAGTGTGTGTGGGGGTGTGGGTGTGTCTGGCAGTGATAAATATCTCTCTGCTGAGACCCCTGCAGCAGACGGCGAGGCTCCTCTCCAGACTTTGTGGAGAAGGAAGAGGCCAAGTCTGAAAGCTTTTTGTCCACATTATCACTTCTCACTAAACCACCACAGCAGAGAGTCCCATACATTTAGGTTGATGCTCTCACATCCTGCAAACACACAGACTGTATCTAGGTTGTGACCTGGCATTCATTTGTATGGGAAGACTTGAGTGGAACAACATGAAATATCTGTATAATTGTTGTGTGTATTTTACTTCTCTGGATTTCAAACTCTAGATATACTATGTTCTGTAGTATACTGTCTCGCAAAAGAGCCAAAGAATAAAACCTGGTATTTATTGTAAAATACAGTCCGTCAGTGAGCCCAAACTAAATCTGCTGTAGATGTAATTTCTGTAGCTTCGACTCCAACATTATAATCGCTCATAAAGTTCTCTATAAAACAGAAAGAGGGCTGTTGTGTTGGCCTGTCGTCGAGCAGGCCTGAACGGAGTAGTGCTGAGTGGTGTAATGGTTTGAGCCTGATCTTTGGCAGGCGGAGAGCACCAGACGAGAGCAGGCCACGAACCATCTGTCCCCCCTGAACCCCACCCCCCCTCAGTATCCACATGGCACACACACACACACACACACACACACACACACACACACACACACACACACACACACACGCAGACAGTCACGATCATGCACATGTAAAAACCTAAACTGAACACACACAGACGTCTCAGTAAACGTGTTAAAATTGAGGGACGATATTCTAATCTTCTACCTTTGACATGAGGCCAAGTGGATCAAAGGCTCCATCCAGACAGAATAGGATGAAGAGGAAAGAGGAGGAAGGAGTGAAGCATTGTGAGGAAGCGTGAGAGTGAAAAGGTGCTTGAATTTATCCAATGTCCAACATCCTGACCGATAAAACCGCTGATCTTTCATGTATACTTCTTAAATCTCTGCTCCTCCACAAACACAGGGGTTATTACACGTTGCAGCCTCCTATACGCCGGAGTAATGGTCTCTCAGATCCTGGCGTTCCTGCTTGGCCAACAGAAGGCTATTAGGTGCTGAAGCAGCCAGCTGCCCCTCAGGCAACACAAAGTAATAGGCTGTTGAATGGGGAGGCCCAAATCCATAATAGCAGCAGCGTGGCAACAAGACAGACAGCGGCAGTGTTGAGAGTAAAGAAATTCACCCGTGTTTTGTTGCTATGAAATGGTCGTTATCCCAAAAGACAAAGCACTATACTACAACTGCAACACAGCAACACGCATTCTGAAATGTATATATTTCTTTCCAGCTGGAGGCATGACAGCAAATACTCTGCCACGTTAGTCCCTTAACAGCAATTATGATGCCCTGACCAAAGCACAACCTCAGACCCGGAGGTCATGGGAGTTTAAGGGGTCAAGCGTGGCCTGAAGGAGGATTTCATTATTTTTAAGGGGGCGGCAGGGGAATGATCATTCATTCCGTCTGTAGACAGACTGTTTTGAATAAAAACACCAGCAGATGTCAGTGCAACAATCCTCGTCACTGCACGTCAGGTGGACCCTGGGAGTCGCATCATGTGACTTTCTAAAAGGGAGACAAGAGAATTAAAAAAAGCTTTCTCTGATGTCATCTCTCCTTGTGTCGCTGGCCGGGCTTATGAGCAGCGTCTCTCTGTCAAATGTGCTGTGTTGAGACATGGGACACGGAAATCGATAGAGGGAGGGGTACAGGATGATCCAGAATGTCTCTCTCCTCCTTCTCCTCCTCCTCTCTGGGCTGATTTTCTTTCAGCGGGACACTGCAACATGAATCTGCTCCACTGGTGTTCAGTAATACAGTAACCCAGGATTTAGACCGATCCTCAGGAGGCACACAGGCTCAGGTAGATCCTTCATGAGGGATATTCGGCAAAACACTTTACAATACAACTGTAACAAGTCTCAGGTGTGGACTCTTACTTATTGTAACTTTATTTCAGACATGCAATACGAGGTTGAAAGGGAAAAGTAACCAGAACAGCAAGAAAAATCCAGCTGCCATCATTTGTAACTGTCACCCAGCAACACATCCACTCTTGTTTGTTCAAAATGTGCAAAAACTAGAGAATAAAAAGGAATAAAAAGCAGCGAGTCAGTGTTTAACCACTTTTCTGATGCATCACATTCTCAATAAGTCAAATATTTGGGTGAGAACTTGATGTGGTCTGCACATCACAGTGTAACTGTCACAGCAGGTAAAAGGCAACAAGCAGCAAATGACTGCTGGCAGTGAGGACTCAGCCTCTTGTCCCGAACGGCAGACATATATTTATTTTTATTGTGGGTGGCAGCACTTTTACTTTAGACCAGTGTTAGTGACATCCTCACGAGCCATCCCCACCCCCTCTGCATGAGGGCATGTTGGCTGACCCTCTGTGACCCCCCCGTCCATCCATCCATCACACACAGCTGACCGCTCATCTACGGTGCAGCCGTGTACGCCCTCACAACACGTTTACATACAGTAGGCAGTCTTCAACACGTATTTTGTGCAGAGCAATACACAGAGCAGGATGGGTGCACGCACGCACGCACGCACGCACGCACACACACACACACACACACACACACACACACACACACACACACACACACACACACACACACACACACACACACACTCATTTTGCCTGATATGGTGCATGTGCATGCAGCGCGCTTCAAGGTCGCAGCTGAGCAGAGAAACTAATGACCTATAATAAGACACAACCTTGACTGATGATGGGTACAGTCGGTTAGCTTGGCTAGCGCACACACACACACACACACACACACACACACACACACACACACACACACACACACACACACACACACACACACACACACACACACACACACACACACACACACACACACACACAGAACAATGATGCTGAGCTGCTTTCTTCACTGAGGTGGTTTCTCATCTGCCACACTTATAATTTGACCTAATATTTTTCAGCCGTTGTCTCATCTCTCCCTTTGTACAGAGTGTTTCTGTTTTGTTCTCCTTTGTACTCACCCCTGACCATCAGAGATTTCCGAAAAACGTGGATGGTTTTCTGTTTATTTCAGGGGACATATCTGCGACATATATCCTCCATGTTGGTTTAACCTTGTGGTAAAATTGCGTTGACATGTGTGGCTATGTTGCCACAGCAAGGGGGACACAAACATGTTATATCAGGGACAGAACCTAAAGGGTTCTCTTCACCTGATTAAGTGATATGTGTTTCCATGAGGACACTTTGAGGCCATGACGGTGTCAGCAACAACTCAAATGATCAAGTCACGTCTAAGAGCCTCCACCCCCACACTCCGCTCACCTTGAAGTGCCTCTTACATACAACATTAACATGTGGTGGGTGTAATCTACACTCACACAAACACACATGGAGAAAGGCACAGGTTCAAAGACTCAAACACACACACACACACTGCATATACACAAAGAATGTGTATAATGTTGACACTGTATTAATCTGTCCAATTGCAATCCTGCCAACACATCACAATGTGGTACGAGAGACATTTTATTCAATTCACTCTCTTTCATTTTATTTGGAAGGGGAGGGTGAGGTGAGGGGTATTCACCTGTAACATGCAACTTCACCACTAGGTGTCACTAACTTCTACACACTGAACCTTTAAAGACCTTAAAAATCAATTTGAAGTCAATACGCTCCATCTAATTTAAAAGGTCAAAAGTACAAAAGTCACGCTGACCCTGTGAAACGATGAACAAGCACTGCAGCTTTTTTTTTCTGTTGCTGTCTCCTCTGTGTCATTTCTGCTTAGTTCCAACACTTCTTCTAATTGGACGCTTCAGCAACTTGCATGTATGTAACGGCCCGACTGGCCATTTGGCTGTCAGGGTAGGAAAGGTCCCGGAAAAGTTAAAAGCGCAATGTGGGTGTCAAGATGGCTGACACACAGCTGACAGCATCCCCATTCAGCAACACACACACACACACACACACACACACACACATACACACATACACACACACACACACACACACACACACACACACACACACACACACACACACACACACACACACACACACACACTCACACACACGGTGACAGCAACCTAGTCAGCAGCAACACTAGCAACAATCTGACTCATGTTGCTGCGTCTCGTTGCATCAGATCAAACCTTCAAGCTGACAGATTGCAAAGTGTGCAATTAGACAGTAAGGACAATGTGGTGTCTACTTTTTTAAACTGTAGTGTATAACTACTTACTGTAGCATATAGTTCGGATCCATGCCAAAAGTTAAAGTTTTTTCTTTCTTGACCCATGTCAGCCATAGCTGTGAGAAAAAAACTGCAGTAACTAAAATATATGAAACCAAATCTCGATTTTCAACATTTTAAAATAGAGGAGAGAAGTTTTTGTCGCTCATTGGTAAATCTTATGCAAAAATTTCAGCAAACACCTGCTTCAACACAACTGCAATACCAACATGACACTTCACAGGAGGTGTCAATAAAGTTGTGGTAAACCTCAAAACTTGAATTCACTAACAGGAGGATTTTAGACGAACACAGAAAGGAGTCCAATCCTTGTTTGTTCTAAAATCGAGACAAAACGACAGCACACAGACGATCTGCTGTCTGTACTATTACTCACTTCCCTCCAGGTAGGAAATGGCTGGGTGGGAACATACTAGTACTATAGATATACGACGACATCTCTGAGTCGAGCTGCTTTCAAAACAACAACCAGAGAGCAAAACCGAAAATATCCAGTGTGAGATTGTCAACACAGGAACACACATCGTCATCAAGGGAGCTGGCTGAAAGATGCTGCAGGGCTGTTCTATTTCCAACGTGACGGGTGTTTGTTAAAGAGGCTGAAACCAAACAGGGTGAGAAGCACCAGAGGAGGAAGAAGAACCAGATGATGCCCAAGATCATTTACAACCTATTGGTTCAGTGATGGTGGAGAAGAATTAACAACCACATTGGGAAACAAGAGATTTCACCGTGACTCAGTTATGTCTGGGAGAGCGGGCTCATGTGTTGGTATTGACTGAGTGAGCTGAGAGATGATGAAGCAAAGATCAGGTTTTACCCTCATCATCAGTATTAACGGTCTTCATTCCTGTGTGATGTTAAACAACAGCATTTCACTGGTGACAGATCTTCCCCGATATAAATAACGTTGAATTCAGAACAGAAGAAATTCCCCTTTGCAACTTTCATGAACAACGGATTATTTTTTGGGATAAAATCAACCAATTATTTGGGTTTAGAAATTGTCAGAAAATAGAAAAGTATGTCTGTTACAATTGTGACGCTTGAACCAATGAATACTTTGCTTAACATTGAACGATTATCACAATTGTCCATCCTTCTATTCATTCATTATCCAAAGTGCCAATCTGCATATATTTGGACAAAGCTGCACCCAAAGACAGTTTCAACCTAGATCCAGTCTGTGAGGCTGATACATTTTCTGTCAATCAACAAATCGATTAACTGACTAATCATTTCAGCCGTGATAATAGGTTTTATCCATCCATCTGTTCAAAATCCCCAAAATCAGTTTATACGATTAATCATTTCCCGTGTCGACTCATTTAGTTTCGGCTTCATTGAGCATTCTTAGTCCTGCTTTACTCTTTTCACTCTTCACACCACCTCTCCTCCTCCTCCTGTGTTTGTGCCCTTGCTGTACAGTATTAGTGATGGATTTCTGGCAGGAACAGTGGGCTTGAAGGGCACCTAGAGCCAGAGCACAGCATCAATCCTGAATTACTGTTCTGCCCTATGGGGGTAAACTCATATCACAACATGTACAGATAGTTCCCCTCGTGGCACCAACCCTTTTTCTGGATATAAAGTCTGATTCAAGTCGGCATAAAATAAACATCTAGGATCTGTGAGACCAGATAAATGTCACATTCAATATAAAGATACAACAGAAAACGATCTCTTTGATAATTCTCAGACACCAATGGTCATGTAGGCGTATTCAAGCCAACCATAAATGTAATCTCACATTTTCCTGATTATACATGAACAGAGTGGAACCAGTAAGAACCAGTAAGAAGAAGTAAGGAAAATCAAAAAGAAACATGGGAAAATCCTCAGAAATGAAGCAGAAGCACAAACACAGACGTGATCTCCTGCAGCGCCTCATCCTGGGTTTTCACACATGGTACAACTTGATACTGTAATTCAGGAATCCTCTCTGATAGTAGATAGTAAACCAGGTTGTGATGTTACGTCACGATATTAATTCTCCGCTGCCTCAGTCACGTTCTGGTGACGAGAGTCTTCACGTGGATGATAAAACACACTTGCGTCCCCACAATATGCTGTGAGCGGTCACTGATAACAGAGTGCAAACATGTTGGGCAAAGCTGCTCGTGAATAATTCAGTATCAAACATTAGGCAGACAGAACGCTTTGCTACTGTTCTGGCTGTGCACACAACTGTTAGAAAAACACACGAGAACTGCAGCCAAAGACCTCACTGTGCATGTGTGTGTGTGTGTGTGCGTGTGCGTGTGTGCGTGTGCGTGTGTGCGAGGCTCTACTGTCTAAAGGTCTATTTATCCAGTGATCTGACACATAACCAGCTGAGTAGAAGAATACCAATCCCAGCTCGGAGCTACAATCAACCTTTCCCCATCAGCCGACATTATGCTGAATTACAGCGTTCTGCACAGGACCGCTTTAAACTTGTATCTCACAAGCCAGCAGATGACAAAACACATCATTTCACCTCGTGTTTTTACCGCTGACTGTACCGCGCGGTACACACAAGGCCACGCACACGCTGAAAATACAGAGTTTCCATGCTAAGATCACACTGCTACACAGACCGCAACCTTTTCACACTAAATTACCTCCTTTAAGGTGCGATGGAGTCGCTCCCCCAGGGCCCCAAGCAAAAGTACATTTGTGACAAACCGGGTTTAAGAGCCACTGTTGTCGCTGAGTCTATTAGCCGGACATTGCACGAGGTTTATTGTGCTTCAGAGTAAACATTTCAGAAGAAAATAAAAGAGAATGAACCATAACAGATTAATCCTTCACAGGGAGAAAAAGAGCAAGCGAGTTGTATTTGGAGAATGGGGGACGGCTGGACATGCAGAAGACAAAATTATTTCCCAGCACAATCAGCATGTGCAGAGAGAAAAGGTGCATCTATGTTTGGGAGTTGGGGTTTGGTAGATAGGACAGAGGGGGTGGGGTGCACATGTTCTCTAATCATGAATCCAGGCTTTTTTCTGCTCCCAAAGGGACCCTGAATATCAACCCCTCCGACCCCCCCCCCCCCCCCCCCCCCGTGCTGCTGCCACCTCCTCCTGCTGCTTCCCCCCTGTTTTACTCTCCCTCTCTCCGGCCCTTTTCTCTCCCTCCCCCCATGAGAAAGAGCTAACTATGAAGAGGTGTGATTACCATCGATCTGTCCTAACAGAGCCCATTTCCTCAGCCTCTGAGCTCCAGCCTGCATGGCGGGGGGGGGGTGCCACGGGACCAGGACCACACCGTCCCGCCCTTGCCCAGCGAAAATGTGAGAACACGAGGGTGACGTGACCTTTCACAGATATCGTGAATTTAAAGTCTGAGACATGTTTGAAATATATTTGCATTGCCGTTGTCTCCGTTGCTTTCAGAGCTGAGCTGGGACCTCGAAGCTCGTAAACGGAGCCAGACGACAAAAGTGATGATCTCTTGATTTCAGTTATCGCTGCACATGATGGTGGCGTGGCAGGTGGTTAAGTGGAGGACAGGGAACCGGCGTGGTGGTTGAGGCGAGCAAAAAGAAAGTAATTATCAAGCCATACAAGCATCAGTCCCATGGGTCAACAGAGTGGTGTGTGTGTGTGTGTGTGTGCGTGCGTGCGTGCATGTATGTGTGAGGGAAGGGGGGGGGGGGGGGGGTAGCATCATTTCAATAGGATAAGCTTTATCTGTGAGTGGATGACTAGCACCTGCCACATTTGCATTAATGCACACACACACACACACACACACACACACACACACACACACACACACACACACACACACACACACACACACACACACACACACACACACACACACACACACGCACACACATGGCTGCTTCAGTCAACACGTCCTTTTCCTTGGCCACCATGAAAGGTGCTCTATGAATCAAGGTTATTATTACTAACATTATTATTATTATTATTACTGATCGTTCACCGGCCAACTCTGTGAACGTGTTTGAATGGAGCGCCGACATCTTCCTCTGCCGTCTTTCATACACCAGCTGCGCCTCTCGTCCACTTCTCTATTCTTATCTCTCTTTTCTCTTATTCCCTTTTTCCACTCCAACAGATCCTCTTCTCTTCTTCTCTCTGGAACTCCTCCACACCTGCCCACTGCCTCTTGACCTTTCTTTTCTCTCCCTCTCCGTCCATGCCTCATCAAGTCCGCCGCTTCGTCTCCTGCTCTTTCTTTCCCACTATTCCGTCTCTGTGCCCCCCCCCCCCACCCCTTACATACCATTCAGCCCTGTAATCACATCATTAAGCAGCATTACTGTATCTGTAACTACGCGCGAATAATCTCACGGTGAACTGCGCTCGCTCCTTTTTCGGTCTCACCCTTGAACATCAGAGGTGAGGTTGTCCCGTTTAAATGAGATGAATGGATGACTGATGGAGAGGTGAGAGGTAACTCTGTGGCAGACTTGTTCCGAGGGGGAGGTCCCTGCACTCCGGTTTAACCTGGTGTTTTTAGAGATGTCCCTGCTCCAGTGAATCTTACTATCTGCTCTTGTGGTTGATTTATGTGTTTGCATCCAACTTCAGGTATAATGCTGCATCTTCCTTCTTCTTCTCAGATAATATGGCCAACTGCAGAAAAGCCATATCCTGCCCGGGAGGACTTTTAAACCTCCGTTACTGAGCAGGATTGTAGATTCATTCATCCGATGCAAACAAAATTAATGAAACACTTTATCGCATTAATGTACCGTTCATTTGTAAAGCAGAACAAATACACCACAAGCCCAGGTTGTATATATTAACACGCTTATTATATTCTCTGAGCCCATGGCCACAGGCTGCATTACATTGTTTCTGTGCGTTTGTTGCAGCTAATAATTATTTCCATAACTGATGAATCTGCTTATCGCTTCCATGATAAATCAACGGGTCCATAAAATGTCAAATAACAGTAAATCCTAATCCCAAAACGATGCCAGTTCACTGTTTGTTTTGTCCAAGGAAACATAAAACAAGACACGTAAAAATATTCAGACTGGTGTCACATAAAACAAGGAAAAGCAGGAAAGGCAAAAAAAACTGCCATACCGCAAGTTTTATAGTTAATCTGTCAAATAATTTCGGCTCTTGATCCACTGACGGTGTCACTAAACCCCCAATAATTCTCTACAGGTGCAAGTTTAGCCGACCAAATAACAAATGTGAATTTAACACAGGTAAAACTCCACATTCTTACATGTTTTGTGTGGGAATATGTGATTTTCACACAGAAACTGATAGATATCACACGCAAAGACAAAAATTTGAAAGGATTTTTTCATCAATCTCCATATTTTACGATTTTCTGTCCGACTGAAGGACTTAACGCTCCTTAACCTTATGGATTCATATAAATCTCCCATGTCTTCTTATACATGCTAACAACCCTCTGAGTTGTAAGGAAGTGAGAACCTCCGTTTGTGTGTCATTCTTACTCATTTAAATGGATCCAGCAATGAGCCCTGAGATTATGTAGAACTTTAATCTTTATATATGTGTCATGTGGAATAACATAAGTAGTCCAACATACAGTAGGGCACTACTTCAGAGAGAGCGAGCGGGAGGAGGAGGAGGAGGGAGGGTGCACATGGATTGGAGGAACGGCGAGAAAGACGCCACTCACCTTCAAATGACCTTTAGGCTTACGATCATGCTCTCTCTCTCTCTCTCGCTCTCTCTCTCTCTCTCTGACTGACTCTCTAATTCTCTACATTTCTTCTTATCTCTCACTTGCTCCTCTCTGTCACACACATGCTCTCTCTCTCTCTCTCTCCATCTATTAGTCCTCATCCTTTCCTCTCTCGTTCTCTGCCCCTCCCTCTCGCTGCTTTTCTCTCTCCGACTCTTCGGTGCAAACACACACTTCATCAAGCGCCCGTATAAAAAGACAGACAACGTTATAATATAGTCTTGAACACAACTTAAATAACCTGATTGCAGATGTCAGATCTTCTCAACCGGGAACCACGACTAGACAACATGGATTTTTCTCCCCAGTGGTAGGACAAACAAATCCCCTCTTGCACTGGTTTCCAGTTACGAAGGCTCCATAAGAAATACCATCACCACAAACACACACACACACACACACACACACACACACACACACACACACACACACACACACACACGAGCACACGCCATCCCCCAGCAGTACTCTCAGTAAGGACCCTCAAAGTGGTGGATCAATAATTAGAACAATCCTTATTACACGCTCTCATTTCCCCTTAGAGACTGAAGCTAATCTAGAACAATAGCAGCATACAGTAGAGCATGTCGCCCATTGGAGCATCCTGCACGTTTGCGGCCATGTGAAATACAAGTGTGCGGATTAAAGACTGACTGATTAACTTGTAGTGTGTTTAAGTGGATAGAACGATTGGATTGACATTCAACGAAATCTAATTTGATCTGTAGATCTCTGACCTGATTTCACTTAGTGCAGCGGATCTGAGTTTGTCTTAGACTATAACATGGCAACAATATTAAATAATAATATTAGAAAGACAATCACAGATCAGAAAAGCTTTTTAAATGGGAGAGTGATGCATTATGGGATATTTGTAACCTTTAAGTTGTAATACTTTAGATTTCACTCCTGGTTAAACTCCAATCGGTGATATCTTAAGCTTTTATTGTGAAACAAGTAGGAAATATTTAATTTGCTTTAGCAGGAATTAAGTGATTAACAATTTAGCACCACTAAAGATTAGACATGAGACAAAAATAAATAACAGAGATATAGTGGTGTAATATAATTCTGATATGGTGTAAAGAGAGTGAACATTTAACTGTGAGATCAATGAGATTAAATTGTGGTGGATTAAACTCCACATTGTTTTCTCGTGAATCCCTTTTGCTTAGGTAAGCAATCCAGCGTGTGAGAGATGGACTCCAGCTAAAACTATATGGAGCGGTAATTACTGAATGTTAATACTTTGAATGACCAGTGCGGTAGCAATGCAGACCATAATAGTCCGGTGACCATGTGAGCACAGCAGTGCACAGTTTTGCTCGCTCTAATCATTCCTCCTGTTCATACTATTAACTGATCCATTCCTACGATGACAGTGATGAAGGACAAAATCCTCAACCCTCAGTTTGCTCTACATCTGATTCTGGAGCTATAGTGTATGTGCTGCTGTATGTGTGTGTGTGTGTGTGTGTATATGTGCTCATACACATGCAAAGTTTTACTATGACTGCAACAACTGCTTTTTAGTTCAATTTACACACATCACACTCCCCATGTTCATAAAAAATACAATATACTCGACATCAATTGTCATTTCAATAAACAGACGCTTGGCAGGCTCCGCAAACTCACTCCTGCCAGCCGTCCTGGCGGTGGCCATCTTGATGGTGAAAACATTTTGTAATAATGGGAGGGGTTCCCAATGCCAATGCAATTAACTGAAGCATGCATGAGCGCTGAATTCATTAACCTCCATCATTTATGGGCTGGTGGGGAGGGGAGGAGGTGAAGGAAGGAGTAGATGGGGGGGGGGGGGGGGGAGAAGGAGAAGGGAAGCGACACACGTGCCGGCTTTGTTTCAGCCAGGCCAGAAAGTGGAGTGGAGAGAGATAGTGAGCGAGTAAAATGAGACAGAGAGCAAAAGAAATAAAGAAAAATGAGAGATAAAGCTATTACATTATGCAGTGATATTATGTATCGTCCCTTCATGCTTCCCTAAAGCCTGATGAGTCTTTTCCCCCACGGTTTATTTTTCCTCTCAGGGCCAGGCAGACTCTTGCCTTGCCACTGTTGCCATGGGCTTGCTCTGAAGGCAGCCAGGCTGACATCCAAATTCAACACTCCCCATCGCCTTCCAGCAGTCTGCTCAGATTCACCACTGAGATCCGGTTTCAGACTAACTCCCCAACAATGGTGACGAATGATGACGACATTCACTTCTGATGATCGGAACATGCCAGTGATCTTTGGAATTTTGCAATTTTGTAAATTTCTCTTTTCATTAGGCTTCCAGTAAATAAAGTTGGACGATGCATCTCCACTTTTATTAGAAATTAAGTCATAATATCATTGAGTCTGTGCAGTAGCAGCAGGGAGTGGAGCCCCTGTGCCTCCGATGTCAATATTTTTTTTAAGAACATACACTGGTGTAATAAGAACTATCTAGAATAAAAGACACCATCTTTGAGAAAACATTTTGGACGTGTACTTCGAATGAGGAGGCAGAGTTTATGTCCTATATTGCATCGAGCTTCCAGGGCCGACTGAGCCGCTTTAGCTTCATGTTTGAGAAGCTGACATTTCATACATCCTCATATACAGTCTATGGTTTAGATAATGACACAATAATTGGACGTAGTTTAGAAACACCGGCAAACAGGCGCAGACATTCCTTAGAAGATAAAAACACGATCAGATTATAGCGTAGAGAGAATCCAGCTCATGGCCCATATAAGCCCTGTGAGAGACACAATAGGTACAGTACCAAGCGTATTCTGTGTACCGGAACAGTGCGTAAAATTGGGACACAGCAGAAGGAAACCTATGCTTTGCTTAGCTTTCCCTCTCCCTCAGGGAATCCATTGGGGGCTCCTGGCTCTAGATAAAGTCATTAGAAGTAAAGCAGCTTGGAGAATTTATGTAACAGTATAACAGGGGTTTCCCGTTCAGATGCCCACTGTTGCTACTGAGTTTACACTTGTCACAGACTTTTTTATTCATCACAAGCTCTCAGGAAAATGATTCCACGCAAAAACATTTTAAAGAAAAACAAAGATGCACAGAGACGTGGTTTCTTCTCTCTACCTCGTCCTCAGAGCCTCAGGTGGACATCCTGGGATTCCCAAGGTACTAAAGTTAGGAACTTTATTTTATTCAGTGCTGCTTTCCTCACACACACACACACACACACACACACACACACACACACACACACACACACACACACACACACACACACACACACACACACACACACACACACACACACACACACACACACACACACACACAGTAAGCCAAGTTGTTTGGCATCTGGCAGGGATCCCTCCCCAGACACCCTGGACTCCATTAGACCAACACTGAAGTGAGTGGCGTCTGATAAAAGCAGCATCTACACCCTCACATGCGCTTTTTTGTTCTCATTCTGCATTTTGATAGTCAGTTACTCAGGCTGTGTTCAATACAGTGTATTATATCTACTCTCTAGTATTTTACTGGAGTCCATGTAGAGATTCCCACAGTGGAACATACCAAGAAATGTCCCTGGTTTGTCCACCTAACTTTCTATGCGACTATACAGGTCTGTGATGGATGACAAGACCAGAAATCCCCATGTTTATTAACACTAAACTATACAGAAGTTAGAGAGAATTGAATGTGAGAATGAGGGAGTGATTCTGGACACAGCCTGTGTTTCGTGGAACTGCACATTTCATATAACAAGATGGGAAATTGCAATTTAAATAAAACACGAGACTGGAATATGCAGACTGACACATCCTTCAATAAATTAACTTCTACTACTACTACACTACCTTAAACTAAATATGGGTTTGCTGCATTTCGACCTGCTTGGTGACTAATACAAATGAATACACCAATGGGAAGGCAGCACTCTGCCTTTACAAGTGTTCTCTACATAGTTATACACTCGCTTTACCTAAATATAGCGTGTAGCTCTCTGACAGGAGTGACTCAAAGCAGTTTGATGCACAGTTTGCAACAAGACGAACAAATGGGTTTACAACAGGAGCAACAAAGCTTAAGAGTTTGAGGTAGAAAGAAAACACTAATGACAAACTGGTGATACAACTTTAACATTATTTGGGCTCCAAAGGATTTTCACACATGGAGACACGTTGAATGTCAAACGTTCACATTTCTGTTTTCCTATTCTGCAAATCTTTCATAGAGTCTCTGTCATTCTCTGTTGCCGCCTGTGACTGAAATATTCGACTTATCTCTCTCTTGTGTGTGTGTTTTATTCACACGTGTCTGTGTGTTTCCATGTGTTGTTGGACACTGTGAAAGTTGGAAGGCCACCAGCAGGGGTAAGCATTGCGTGATCAAGGTCGGCCAAAGAATAAAACCACAGGAGTGAACACAGGAGAGAACCTGGTGTGTTGAGAAACACATTTGTGGCTCATCTGTGAGGGTGTGTGAGTGAGAATGACCCACAGCGACGGTCTACGGTTCAAATCTCTCAAGTAAATATGACAAAGACCCAGAAAAAAAAGGGGACAGAAATAGTGAGCAAGACAGAGGAGGGAGAGAATGGTAGATTGGTGTGAGGACAGAGGGAAGGACGGAGAAGAGAAAGCTTATTATTCTTTGGATGGCACTGTGCACAATCCAGTCAATACAGCAGCTCTCCTGTCTTCTCCTCTCCTCTCATCATCCCCTGTTCTCGTCTATGAAACACGAGCCATCATGAGGACTATAAAACCTCCTATACTGATCAATATCTCAGACACATCATTCTCATACACAGAAGCACAGGAAAGATAAAGGTAATGCGCACCCACAGGCATGTTCACAGACTTTAAACTATCCTCTTTGCGTTATTTATTTTTTGGTTTACAAAGGATTAGGCCATGAGAGCTTTATTTATGTTTAGGCTAAGGTCAAATAACATTGCCAGCAGCATAATTCAAAACCCGGCACCCATGGGCGCAAAGTACAGTAAATGTCACTGTTATTGACTCACGGTCAGAACACACCACATTCAATGTGTAGATTGCCGACAGTTCAGACTGTTGATGTAGATGACAAGTTAACCTTTCTCAAAATTCCTGTTTCTATCAGAGGTAGCTGATCGTTTTTATACCTTGTGGCTCCTTTTCACTATTTTGCCTGAGTTTCTCCCTCTGGTTTGTCCAAAGTAAAGAGCTGACATGTAAGAGAGGAAGAGGAGCAGGGAGGGAGACCCACGTGCACTTCAGTTCCTCCTCCATCATATGAAAAGCTCTGTCATCAATAAATCAGTCGTGTATGCATTATACATGGCTGTCTGTGCATCCAAGCACACGCACACACACAGATATAAACCCACTGAACTACACACACACACATTTCCCCCCCAAAAAGTAAAAGGAGTGTGAGATGAGTTTTGGGGGTTTTGTGCATTTTAAACTGTGTATAAACAAATATGACCTCACAGTTTACACAACTCCCAGCCCGCGTCTAATTTGAAAGGAAGCCCACAACACGGTTGCACAGATCGTACTCCTTGCAGAACAACTGACCAACTCTTTGCTCACTGACACAGGGAACGATACGCAGATGTTTAAGGAAGCCCTGAGTGACGTAGTTTTGCTCAAGAATCGAGAAACGTTCAAAGAGTCACAGGCAGGAAAACAAAACGCTCCATGTGTCCTTCTGTACAGCGTTCACGTCTAGAGGCAGCTCGCTGGGATCATCAGGCACAAACAGGTGAAGTTATGTTACACTCTCAGCTATCGTGTAAAAAAAAAAGACACACACAAGCATATGCACACACTTCACATGCACAATAAACACACCAGCGCAACATCATCACACACGCACACATTTAGTCCACAAGGTTAAAGATGCTGCATGTCTTGAGTCTCCACGTGCACATGAATATGAGCATGTACATGATGTGAGGAGGAAATCTCCAGACCAAGTTGATGTTGCTGGTCAAGAGGAGATGTAGAGACCCACACACACACAAACTCACACACTCACACACACACGCACACTCAGTCATGCTCGATTGATGCTAGCGGAGCAGATGAAGCCACCAGCCAAGCCAGCCAGTCCTCGTTACCTTCCTCTTTTGTTCCCGGGACGCTGCTCTCCTGCTCTTCCTCCGCTTCTCCTTCTCGTCCTCTAATGCATTCACATCCACTTCCCCCCGATTCTTCTTCAATTGGGAGGCCGCGTGAGCCATGATAGGTAAAAAAATTGAAGAGGCACCACACACCACACACGCGTGCCTCACCTGAAATCCTAGAGAAGTTCAGAGGCTATTGACAAAACCAGGATCTCAGAGGAAAAAATGGGGTAGAAAAGGAAAGGGGGGGAAAGGGAAGAAAAATGCCCTCCTTGAAAAGGAGAATGGAGAAGAGTAGGGTTTCTCTTTTGATGTATATCCTGTGTGTCCTTTCTTTTGGTTGTTCCTTTGGTCTGATATGCCCTTTCTCTTTCTCGTTCTCTCTTTTTCTTCTTCTTCTTCTTCTTCTTCTAAAGTGATGAAAATATGGGAGAGAGGAGGAAGCAGCTTCTCCTCATCTCCTCGTCGTCCTCATCCTCCTCCTCGTGTGTCATCCGCTGGCAGTGTGAGAGGAGCGCGTCCAGGAGAGGTGAGGACAAACCGGATGGAGAGAGGAAAGAGACACGAGCATCACCAGTACAGAGGTGGAGGGAGGAGAGAGAGAGAGAGAGAGGAGGGAGAGAGAATGGAGATGGAGGGAGGGAGGGCGGGTGCGAGAGGAACGGTTACCATGGCAACCACGCTCTGTTTCTGGTCTGTCCTCTTAAATGTTTCTCTTTCCCCCTCCTCCTCCTCCTCCTCTCGGGTCCTCACCTGGTGCTCCACCGTGCAGTTGTGTGTGTGTGTGTGTTTGCTCGTGCACGTGTGTGAGATACGGTGTAAAAAAGATTAATTGTGTGTTAGAGCGTGCGAGTGCATGAATGAATGAAGCAAAGGCACCGGGGGTAAGAATAGGAAAGGAAATGGTGAGTGGAAGAAACAGCAGTGTGTGTGTGTGTGTGTGTGTGTGTGTGTGTGTGTGTGTGTGTGTGTGTGTGTGTGTGTGTGTGTGTGTGTGTGTGTGCTTGCGTGCGTGCGTGCGTGTGAGTGTGTGTCTGGGAGAGAGATTGTATACCCCCCACCTGGCTATCACACACACACACATTACCAGATGGAGGTGGCCAAGTGTGGGGATGGAAATGGTGATGAAGAGAACATGTAAAGGACACGGGTGAAGGGAAAGAGGGAGGGAGCATAGTGCACTAACTTTACAAACACACACACACACACACACACACACACACACACACACACACACACACACACACACACACACCAGCATAATTGACTAATGCCATTTAATTGCTTAATTGTAACTGCGACAATGTACTTGACTTTTTCATGTAATGCTCATACCAGAGAATGAATGAATGAATGAATGAATGAATGGCAAACTACCCCCCCCCCCAAAAAAAATATAGAGTGAATTAAATATATAAAAACGTATTAATGATTCATCAAACGACTGCACAAATAAAAGAATCTCAGTTCAGAAATGTCCGAGTTCCTGGTCGTGTGCCTCTCTAACCTCAGTGTGCTCCTCCCACCATCTGGGTTCACTGACACCATGATGGGGAGGTCAAACAGGACCAGGGGAGCTTTTGTTTCTCCAAATCACTCAGGTCTTTGTTGAAAACAGAGGAACAGAGGAGGAGGAGGAGAAAGAGGAGGGAGAGACATGAATAAAGAAAGATTTACACAGAATGGGCGAGAGAGAGAGAGGGACACAACAAAAGATCCTGTTTGATTTTCTGTGGCTGAGGAGCGGAGGAAAGCGATGAAGAGGAGGAGGTGAAAAAACACCAGACGTCTTATTTTGGGACGTCCTTCACATCGACCACGTCTGACATGGCAGCGGGAGACAGACGTGAGCACGCAGCGGCCATCTTTGTGTGTCTTTGCCTGCCTGCTTGTCAGAGGCACCTATGAGCCCCGGCCGGGTCCTGTTGATACCGAGAGGCTGCCTCGCCACATGCCTGTCGGCTTTCGACAGGATCTACTGTATCTGTGGTCACGCCTTAAACTGTACACACAACCAAATGGAAACCATATGGTGAAAAGCCGAGAACAAGCGAGTGGATGATCGAGCACTGCTGCTGGAGAGAGAGGAGAACAACCCTCCAGGGAGAGATGACAGGTTTAGCCAGTGGACACCAGCCATGTAACAATACGAGCGTGAAATTCTCTTTTATCCACCTCAAATATATTCATCCCCTCCGCTTCATCTTTCTTTCTTTTCAACCACAAACCCCAACACGAGGGGGGGGATGATGCTGACTTATAGCCCCCATCATGCATCAGGGGGTGTCACATTATGCCAAATTATCGTGCGGTTGCTAGGCGAGGGCCAATGGGGTGGCTTTGGGGAGGACAGGATGGATGGATAAGGAGCGTGGAGGTAAGAGGGATTGGGAAGGGAGGGAGCAGGGGGGGGGTGGGTGCATGTGCATGTGGAAGCATGGCGAGGACGGGGGATATGTGCACATGATAAACAAACCGCTATCATCAGAAAAAAAAAAAGAATAAACCCTTTGTCCGAGGAGAGATGCGAAGAGGAATCACGATGAATGAAGAGGAGCAGAATGTTTTAAGAGGGATACAAATACTGCAAAGCAAATATATATAAACCTACTACAATAATGAACAAGCGTTTAGTCGCTGCCAGTTCTAATGCCTTTTTAACAATTCATTAAGTGACTGAAAATAATCCATTCACACGTTGATAGCCAAGAGACCCCCCCCCCCCCCCATAGCCGTAGTAAGAGCCACTGCCAAGGTGGCCTATATTTCAAACAGCGTTTTACAAGCAAGGAAAAATAAAGACGACTACAACAGAGCAGAGTTGGCCGGTGGCCGCTGAACTCTATAGAAGTGGATGAATATTGGACGTTTTCCACTGTTTTTCAGGCACTTTGCCACAAGTTACAATAAACACACACCCTGGGACGATAAACCACACACACACACAATGAAGAATGTGTACTATACTACTATTAATGTACCTACCACTACTAAACATGAGTGGTATTATTAGAGCTGAATAGAGAGTTAATTTACAACTATATTGACAATCAATTAATTGGTTTTATTTCATTTAAAGCAAATAATGAGTATATTTGGGTTTTGATGAATTTGTTTCTGAAACCAATCAATTTATAGAGAATTTAATCGATAAAGCATTTCAAATCCATAAAGAAAATAGTTAAAATAAATAGAAGAAATCATGTTACAGTGAATCTATCTTTGGTCTTTTAGGAATATACATATTAAAGTTAAGCATTGAAAGTACAAGGTCAGAAGGGAAACTTTCTCAATCCTCATATGTCTTTTAAAAGCCCCCGAGACGATGTTACTGGGCTCAGTTTCTTCACTGTTATGAGCTGCGTTGTCCTGACTCTGTGTGACCCGCTGCTGCAACTCCCGTGGGTGCAACACGACCAATCGCGGCATCAGTGTCATTGGCCCTTTTGACCTCTGTGGCCACAACAGTTTGTCCCTGTACACCAACAAAAACAAAAAGGGCCAAGCTAAGACAGCATCTGGAGGATGTGAGCTGGACAGGTCACTGTGAGGTTACAGAAGATTACCAGCACAGCCGAGCTCTGAATTGAACTGCCCTGTTACTGTCCTGTCCACGTTATTCATCATCACCTGAATACTGCTTCCTTTTTGCAGCCTTGTATAGATTATTAACTCACATGCACGAGCACAGTCCCCGTGCTGCAGGAATTGTCACAAACTGTAAATCGTGTGTCGTCATGTCTAACATCTGATCTCAGGTTCAGAATAAAGGAAGGAAAAGAAAAGCAGCTTGTCAGTCCAGCGTAACTGAATCATTCTCTGTACTCTGCTACCCTCCAGTGGTCCACAGCATCAACTGTCCCATATGTCCTGGGAGCACAGCAGGATATCATGTAAATATAGGTCTTGGATAATACAATTAAATCAGTGTTTGTAATTAGAAACATAAGCAAAGCAACGCGTATTTGTCAATTTATGCCAAATTGTCATTGAATAACATCAAAGCCAGGTTTGAATTCAGGCAACATGACCTCAAAAGCGAACATGTTGATCTGGTATGAGTAATACATGAATGGATTTCACATGCTTTTATGAATTTCACCTCTTTTAAAGGTTCCCAATTTCAAATATTTAACATTTTTCCTCTCTTTCTAAAACGTTCACATTCTAAACACCAGATCTCGAACCAAAGTTAGATCCAATATATAGAAAATAAAAAACTTAGCTACAAGGCCAGGGTCTACCTGTCAGTGATATATATTCTTTATACAACATAAATCTCTCTGCTAATCCCAGAGTGTGAAGAAATCTTCGTCTGCTCTGACTGGTCTGGAAACGCCTCGAGGAAGAACGAAGAGGAATATGAAAGGTGCAGGGTCAAATGGCAAAGTGGAGCGACTGACAGGAAATGATCCACCCACACAGAAACCCCTCCTACGCCACCTACACTTAGCCCGAGGCCTAACGCATCAATATGGGGGGGGATGTGGTGAGAAGAGGAGGTGATGGGGGTTGAAATATGGATTTGAGATTTGCAATATATCAGAGATCCAATGAAATATCTGGAAAATTGGTTGTGGACATTTTTCAGTTTGTCTTTCACTTATCAACAATGCAGCAGGAGATGCTCTGAGTCAGATGTGTTCAGAACAACAAGAACCTTTTCAGGATATTCAGGTGATTGTTTGGAGGAGGCAGGAGACAGGACTTGATAAATGACGCTGCAGGAATCATGTGCTTTTGTTTACAGCACGTCGACACCAGCGTCGTCCCTTATCGCCAAAAGCTCTCGAATCCCTTTGTCGTTCCGCGTTGACAAGTGCATGCCACCTCTTTTTCATCCTGAGGTATTTGGATTCTTTCAAATTTCTTTCATTTTTCATCTGTCATGTGTTAGAATAATCAACACACACCCTTTTCTAAATGTGAATTTATGGGATTTTGCTGCCTTTTTTCTCACATGGGCGCTCACTCTGCCATTTTCCAGAGAATGTGCGGATCCACTGATACGAACATTGGCGTCCTCACATTTGGCCCCTTTGGGAAATTTCAGGCTAGTGTCCACACTTCAGAGCACGTCTGAACACCGCTTTAGACATTGTTTGGTGTTCGAAGATGTTTGCAGACTGGTTATTAAGGCCGAAGCTTCAATATCATGGTGGTTGTTTCTTTTCAGTGTTTCTCGTGTCCACTCCGGCTCAACCAGTCATGAAACAGTGTCTCACTCTCACACAGATCTCTCTCCCACACCCTGTATTCTACCTATCCCCCTTTTTCCTTTACTCCATCCTCATAATGATTTGAATGACTCCCTTCCAGACAAAGCATAATGTACCCTGAGACATGCGCTTTGGCTTTAACCCACTTAGCCACCAGTAACCTACCTAAATGTGTGTCACGACCGAGCACTCCCTTTCAAACCAGAACAAAATGTCCTTCCATGGTTTCCCCACTGAGGGGCAGACAGGACATTCACAGTGGAGAGGAGAAGCACACTGACACACATACACACAGACGGAGGCAGGCGTGTGCACCATGAGGGGGGGTCCTCGGCAATTGACTGACAGTTGAGGGAGGTACGTTCTTTTCAGTTTGATGAGCATGAATTGCTTTTTATTTTTTTCATGATGCAGTCGTAGGCAGAAAGATTCACTGTTTATGCTCACAGATACAGATTATATGGGTCACATCAAAGCAAGGAAATGAATTAATCAACCGAAAAATTACTGAAGTTACTGAAAATGTGGTCACGATGCAGAGGGAATAAATGAGATTTGAAAACAAGCCCTGATTTCACTCACAGAGAAACCAGCGAGCATTTCTATCGCCTCCATCATCAAAGCATGATTATTTCAATTGTGCATGCATGTACTGCGACATGTTCCCTACATGCTCCACCACCTCCTCCTCTTCCTCACTAGAATCAGAAGAATGAGAGGAGCTGATGAAGAGCAGCAGGTTAGCGCAGGATCAACCACTAGGGGAGGAGTGATTTACACTAGAAACAAAAAGGGTTTGGATTTATGTACCTATAACACCAGGGGAAGAGTGTGAAAAGTCAACGGCCATATTTTCAAGCATTTAATTACCACAGTCTGGTTTGATGGAAGCAAAGCAGTCGTGTTTATGACTCAGAAGCCATTTACAAGCAAAGATACTTTGAAAAATAATAAAAATACTAGGAAAAACTGTTCAGATCTGTGATGCAATCAAGTGTTGTTGACTAATCTAAGTCCATACGAGGACAAGAAGAAATATAATCAGTGTTTTAATTAGGCTGAAGCTTTTTTTCCTAGACAATAACTCCAGGGAGTAGCAATGACTTCAGTGGGATATCCAAGTAACAAGGAGAGCGAGGAACTGTTGCCGGTTGATTACGAATTTCCGGTGAGCAACGGGGAGTTAATTTTCTTGGCTGAAACAAGTGGCGGTGTGACAGGCTCGGCTGTGCAGTGAGGGAAGTTATCCCTTTTCTGTTTTACACAGGAACGGCAGCAGAAGAATAAACAATTTCACGCTCGGTTGGGAACAGTAATACATGGCGTCGCACAATCACGCCCGGTGTCTTCCTCACACTGCATAGGGTTCTGCAATAACTCAGGGCTTTAAATAGTCGGTCAAATCCTGTACAAAACAGCGAGAAAACAATTTGGTCATCCGGGCAGTGTCTAAACTTCCCGGAGAAATGATTTAGAAGTGGTGCATTTTGATGAATGGCTCTCCTGTGCACTTGTCTATTAAATGTCTCGCTCTTAATTCCCACTACTTCCCTGCTGGTTTACAGTAAGTCCAGTTATGTTATGTAATCTGTTGTGGACAGAATAATTATATCTGTGGCTGAGGAGGAAGTTCAATTTGGTCATTAATAAAACACCATTTCCTGATGGAAGCCTTTACGATGCAGCTTGAGTGGTTTTTAATTGAAAACAGACAGGGAAAAATGCTGAAATTCTGAATGTAATGGAAGGGCAATGGAACTGATGGTGAGAAGCAATAAAGCGAAATAGTGAATCTGTTGATGGTTGGATTCGTGGCCTCAGAGGTCATGACCCTGTCACTCAGCCAATCAGAAGCCACGTTCAACAGATCAATCTTTGAGATATGACTCAACACCATAGCAACTGCCTCCATATATGACAATACAGTCCCTGGACAGTTACTCTCTGGTGGGCAAGGTGGTGGGATGTTCCAGGAACTTCCCATGCAGGATAAATATAGAAAACAAAAGTTGCCATGGAAACTGTGGGTTGATTTTGCTGACGAGGGAATTAAGAGGATGTTAAAAGACTGAAAACACTAACACGATTAATGTCTACATGATAATATGGTTCAGGAAGAGTGTCAGTGGTTTTAGAGTTATAGGTGAACCATCTATTGTAAAAGACAGGTGTTTGTGATGTTGTGGTGCAGTGATGAAAGAAGAAATTAGAGCTTTTTATTAAGTAAATGCAAATAAAAATGTTAAAAAGTCCTGATGGCAAGTCTGACTGCTTATTAATACAACCGATTGTTTTTGTCTACCTTCATCATATCAAACTGAGATTTGAATGGTTGTTTCTTGCTTTGGACACTAGCCAGGCTACTTGCGGTAGCCACGGTTCTGTGACAGCAGCGGGGGGGACTTTAGATTCAAAATAAAAACAATCAACATGTTTGTGTGTGTGTGTGTAAATTCTTAAAACACACAAATTGCAAGTTTGCTCACAAGTGTATAGTAGCCAGTGGACTACCTTTTCCGTAAGTCAACTGTAATTTTTTATAAAAAAAAGAAATTATGTAGTAAAGATACACATACTGTTAAAAACTGCAGTATTTAGTCGTTTAAAAAAAAATAAAACCCAGGACTGCAAAATCACAAAAACTGGGGAGGAGGCCTGTAAGAGCCTTTGTATTTGATTTGTTTTTTTTAATAATGAGACAAAATAATACAACCCAAACAGTTAGTGATTTTTAGGCAGCACTTTATGTGCTGTGCTCTGTGATTTGGAGGCTGATCAAAGGCAACCACAGAGCCTTCCTCCCATGCGAAGCAACAGAAGCCACCAGCACCATATGTGTGGGCCCATCAGTGGGTCCACATGCCATATGCCTGAATGTGCTGGTGTAATGCTTTCTCTGTGCCAATCATCTCAGCAATGGGGGTGTTCATTAGTACAGTCTTGGGGGGGTGTACTTATGCATGCATATATATATATATAAATACACACATTATATTACATATACACATATATACAGGTGTTCAGAGGTGTATTAATGTAGTTTGGCACACTTAAGCAAAACTATGCACTGTACATGTGGTCCTATGTTAGGGTTGCACAGTGCACAGTGTGTGAAGCCCTGGGTGTTTGTGCAGCCATAACCTCAGCAGACCCTGTTACTAGAATTGCAGGAGCTGCGTGTTTGTGCAGCCTTGTTACCCTCCCTTAGCTGCTGGCCAGTGGAATATCCTCCCCAGTGTCGAGTTTCCCCGTCATGATGGGATCATAGAGATGTGCCAAGAAACACTGTGTCTGGGGAGCCTCACTCGCTGTTGCACAGTACGCAGGCCCCATATCAAAGTATCATCACACACACGAACAGACACAAACACACAAAGCAACCACCTGGAAAGTGCTGCTGCACCCTGAAAACCCCCAGTCCTGTGTTACAGGGAAGTGCACACACATTCAAGCACAGACTGACTCATGCTATTGCTTTTCTTCACTGAAGAAAGGTCAACTGCCACCTGAGCATTTTCACTCCGTGCTTATTGAGCCTGGAGATATTTACCATACTCGTAAAAGTCATTTAAACTCCCATCACTCAAATGTATTTGGTAATAGATCCACGTCTTTCTATGCCCCTGGATGAAGTGCCAACACACCTCAGGCTGATTGGCCAATGTACAGTACAAGCAAGTTAATAACATAATAATCATGTAAAACAGTCATTGAGTTGCAATGAATATCACGTTTTGAAATAAGATGCATGCACGTCACAGCAATTCTCACCAAAATTAAGCCAAGTAACCAACTGTAAGATCAATGCACCTCCCTCTATTTCGAGCAGTATCCTCAAAGCAAGGTGACATATAAATACACTACTATCAGTTTCTCAGTGCCATCAATTATGATGTTAGCATGCCGGGCAGACAGTCGTCCGGCAGACAGTTTGGGAGTGCTTCACAGAAACTTGTGCATTCAGCCAAAGTTGTGTTTTCAAGCATTTTACCTTCCGCGGCTCTCTGAGACCACAGATACCAGACGTGTCCCCTGTCAAAATATAAACGTGTAGCAGCGCAGAGGGGAATGAAACCTACCAACTGGAATTAAGCCCAGATTTTACAGTAGTACCCTCTGGCCTAATGACAGTAACAGCTCCGACGCTTGATCACATGCAGGCCTCATGTTCAATCAGTGGAAAGAAGAAGCCGAGTGTCGGCCGGAGGTCCGAGCCATCCAGACAGCTGCCGCGTACAGCCAACTCTTGATAATGGAAATGTAGCACTACTACGCTTAGCTCATTCCATTTCTCGTATAGGTGCTGCCAAAAGGTCGAAATGCCGTCTGATATGGCATCTGGAAACGAGAGAGCAGGGAAAGGTTAAAGATTGAGTTTACTGAAGTTCTAATTGGATGCAAATCAGCTAATTGTGTTTGCACAGTGGGAGAGCGGAGCAGCAAAGTCCGTGAACTAAAAGTCTGGGTCACAGGCATCCAATCACCTCATGTTTCTCACACCTTAGCAATGGTCGCCATGCACAAACACACTCACTGGGATGGTGGAGGTGGTGTAAATGTCAAGTCTTCTCACTCACCCACACATACTCTATTGCAAAGTAGATGAATATTATGACACGTTTTCATTCTATATAGTCAATTCTACGCAATTACACCGACAATGCATGAGTCAAACATATATAAGGCAAAGTAAAAACTACACAAGTGTTCAAAATAACAAAAACTAACCCAAATAAAACATTTGAGGAAGTGTCTATGGAGATCCTGGTATAATCACTTAGAGCCCTCAAAGTAACACTCTCTTCTGGCCAGAAACCCATTTGTATTCAACGCACTGATGCGGTTTCATTAATGTGGGGCTGAGAAACATCATTTATCTCATCTTTGGTAGCTTCGGAAAACAAAACCAATGTCATTCATTCGATGCTGCCAACATCACAGAAGCTTCCATTCGCTCCATCACTGAAAGCAATAACGCACGGAGACAGAGGAAGAAAGGAAGGGAGAGAGCTTATCATTGTTTTTACCCCATAAACCATGAAGTTGTGAGATCTTGCCAAGTCTGATAAGCGACATCCAACGCGCCTCTCTAATGCTCTCTCTCTCCCCTACTCGTTTCACCCCACCCCACCGCGACCCCTCCCTCCCTCTGCATCCCGACAGCTGGGGCCCCAGTCCCACATCAGTGGAAATTTCCTGAAATGTCACTCCAGTAGATGGTCTGAGCGATTGGATCGCGTGGGGAGTATTGCTGCAAAGGCCATACGCAGACACACACACACACACACACACAACTCTCCCTCAGCCCATTGTCCCCAGTCCCCACACGATGGCTGTCACCCAAACTTCAGCACTTCGAGGCAAAATTTGTTCGGCCATGCGTGTATTATTCTGTCTCAAAACCCTGCTGTGGCTCGCCTCCCCTGAACCCCTTCACATCGCGTCCTCGCCTCCTCTTCTCGTAGAGTTCAACCTGTCACCGTGGCTCAGCCGGGGGGCCGGGATGAAAAGGTGAGGGGGTCAAACGGGACACAGGAAGTCTCTTGGGCCATGAATCTACACTTTAAAGGTTAACGTAAAATTGGAATCGATCTACACAGACTCTAGGTTGCTTCAAGACAAAAACAAAAAAAAGTCTGTGATGCTAGCAGCTCTGTGTGTTTTAAGCTTAAGCAGCAGCAAGCTAACACTTTTACAATAACAAAACAAACATGCTGATCATTCAGCAGGTGTAATGTTGACCATGTTCACCGCCTTTACTTTAGAGAGCTGTAGCTTGAAAACACTCTTCAGTGAAACGAACAATACGTAACTTCATTGGTCAGGGGTCTCTCAATCAAAACAATAACAAAAGACCTAGTTTGATGACTGAATAAGCGTGGGATCATGGGAGTTGTTGTCCACACCACGAGAGCTGTTGAATATCTACCTGAAGATACTCAGCCCCACAATCCTTCACAATATGGTTAGCGGATTTGACCACAATTAAACATACTACTTCCATCCATAAGGCAAAGAGGACTTAAAACGATAGCAAAACAAATAAGAGAATGACAAAGCACATTTATTAGATTGAGATCTATTATTGTTTCATCCATTAGCTACTTACTGGCAAAGGAAACCGCCCTACATGACTTCCCCTTTACTTAGATTCACACCGACGTATCCAACTAGCAGATATAGGTTACCAAAGTATTCTTGGTGTTATCCTCGTGTTAGCCACACTGCGGGAACACCCGTGCAGAAGATAAATGATATGTAAACAAAAACATACAGCTCCATGTGACTGTGCTTTCATACTCACGCTTTCCGCTCTTCGCATCTTCAGTTAATCCCGACTGTCTCTGACATGGTCCGCAGGTGCACCGGGTGCAAAGAGGGAAAGTGTTTCCGAGGCCATGAGCCGACTGCAGCCGGTGGAGGGAGAGTGTGCACAAAGCTCTGCCCAACCCACTTCAGCCGCAAGTGGCAGCGGGGGTTACAGGCAGGCAGTTAATCAGACAAGTGCTAATCTGGTTAGGAGATCAACCAACAAATGAGCCTCTCAGTGCTGAAAAGGAGGACACAACCCCCGCAGACAATGGAGCGGGTCAATGCCATTGTGTAAGAGAACAACAGGAAGGAGAGAAAGGGAGAATCACATCATAATGTCATAATTCAGATCGAAATTAGTGTCGAGTGAAGAGCAGGAGCATTAAGCTGCGCCTGCTAGTGGGAATTTCTACTGGAATAATCTTTATTGGACTAATTGTTGCGTGGACTTCATTTCTGAAAGCATAAAGCATAATATGATATTTTAGAAGTATTGAAAACAAAAGTAATGGCTGTGAGTGTGGTATATAACTAGAACAACCACCTGTTCATTCTAATTGGCAATGTCAAGAAATTGTGCCTTTGCACAGTGCCTGGTCCTGAAGGTCTGTTAAGGGTAAGTGGTGGCGGCTGGCAGCACACATGACAAAGCCAGTGACCACAAAAGGGGCTTCAGGATCTCCACACCTCTTTTGGTCTCCATGGAAACAACGGCGGGGATTTTCGGGTGCACAGGAGCCGCGAATACACCGTCACAAGGGGAGAGAGAGAGAGAAAAAAATGAGTCCTGCTACTGACATTTCACACAATCCAGACGTTTTCTCACCTCCTGGAATCAAAGTGTTGTTTATGATCTACAAAATTCAGAGTGGGTCATGTCACTGCACACCTGATGTTGTACACTGTGTGTGTGTGTGTGTGTGTGTGTGTGTGTGTGTGTGTGTGTGTGTGTGTGTGTGCTGTGCTTTAAAATCAAAATAGGTCAGACAGGATAGTCTGGCATATTTAACTACTTTAGGGCTAAAGTGACAGTCGTTTTAATCCATATCTAAGCCATAACAAAATTCCTCTTAAAGGATGGTTCAGATCATTTACAGTTAAAGCAAACTTTGGCCTGAGTTGGAAAAATACATTATTTTTATCTCCCCCCCCCCCTCCCCAGTTCCAAATCATGATGTGGACATAGTCTGGTGATGACTGATGCTTTTAACAGTTAACGTTCCCATAAAGAAACTGTTATGCTTCGACGAAGAGCATCTATAAACTGTTATAAACACACTAAGACAGTGTTTATTAAACTTTGCAGGAACAAAAGTGGCAAATTGCTTTTGCTGTCAAGCACATCCAAACAGTGGCTGCTCAGCAATGACCAAGGGAAGAGCCCCCCGCCTGACTCACATGCATTAGATTGAACTTTGCAGTTTAAAAAAAACAGATGGTCATTTTACATGGGAGGTTATAGAAGAGCCCATTAACTTTTGGAAATAGATGGAGATCTTCAGACATTTAGGCGACTGATATCTATAAGTTTGTGCAATTTGGTGCAGATCTCAATAAAAATCCAGATGTAGCTGATTAAAATGTGGGGGACTGTTGGGCCTTGGTGGAGGTATCTGCTCTACTGGGCCATTCTGTTGATAATGTGGTCTCATACGATCATTGTTAGTTCAAACATCTTTGATAAATTATTCTATTTTAGGCTTTGTTCCGAGCAGCCATTTGCTTTACGTACATTTTGGACGGGAGCAGATGATCAGTATCAGGGACTGACCCAGACAGAGGAGGTGAGCGACTGAGACAGGGACACAGACAGAGACAGAGAGAGAGGGAGCTCTTTCCTCGTCAACATTAACAAACACTGTCCTCTCCGTCTGACCTGTATCTTAGCTAATGATGATACCAACATACGCCAATGCAATTTACAGCCAAGGTGAACAGACATTTCCTCCATCTACACCCACGGTGACAAGCACGCCACACACACACACACACACACACACACACACACACACACACACACACACACACACACACACACACACACACACACACACACACACACACACACACACACACACACACACACACACACACACACACACACACACACACACACACACACACACACACACACACACACACACTGGGGGCCTTGTTAGTGCGCTTGCAGGCAGGTTCCCGTTGCCACATGCTGTCTGAGTGGCAGAGCCAAAAGAAGAACAAGACTCGGAGTAAACACAAACATTTACAGCTACAGCTTTGTCGAGCACAGACAGAGAGGTACAGTGCAAGTCTGTTTCACATTATATCTCCTACCCCGCCCTACCTCACCTCATCTTCTGCCTCTCTCTCTATCCTGGGCTGCCCAGTGATCTGGCTTGTCAGCAGAGAAGGACCGGAGCTTTGATGTTTGAGACTGTGACTGTGTGTGTGTTCGTGTGTGTGTGTTAGTTGGTTTCTCAAGTCAGAAAATTGTGCCCTCCTTCAGGTTTTCACAGTTACTTCCCATCTCTCTGAGGCAGCAGTGAGAAAACGAGCAGGTTGACACTGAAGGGGGGGAACTGAAGAAAGAAACCAAAGAAGACAGTGAGAAAAAGAGAGAGGGAAAGAGGGAGAGGTGCAGCAGTGACTCTGAGGAGAAAAAGGAGGCCAGACAGTGGATAATGTTTTATTGCACTGGGCCAGAGAGTGAATGCCTGAAGCTGTAAGGGAAGGGAGGAAGAAAGGAAGGGAGGACAGAAGGGAAGGAGGGAAAGAGAGGAAAGAAAGAAAGAAAGAAAGAAAGGAAATGGATGGATGGATGCTGGTACAGTATCATGAAGTAACATGTGACTTCAGGATCATTTTAAGACTCTTCTATTTTGAAACATCAACTTATATTTTCTGTTGTTTGGTCCTTGGAGTCACATGCTGTCATCACAGAACTTTTCCCTTTTCCTCCACAGCAAAAAACTGAAGGCTTCAAAAGTGTTCAAACACAAAAACTCTGAGCAGAACTCTTGAATTGCCAATCAATTTCATTACATTCTCTGTCAGACAAGCCGCTGCTGGGTTTGGCCTTTTCACTCACTGGCTGCATGATGTTCCTTCATTATTTCTTCCTCTCACACACACACACACACACACACACACACACACACACACACACACACACACACACACACACACACACACACACACACACACACACACACACACACACACACACACACACACACACACACACACTCTCTCTCTCTAATCATCGCTCTTAGAAACGCAGAGGGTTTTGCAGCGCCTGGTTGAATGGCACATTCTAGTACAGATTATCAGCAGCTCCAATTAGCTGGTATTACAGATGGAATAAAAAGGTAAATCTCCCGCTGTGACACGTAGAGCGTTTGTCCTCTCCAATCTCATCCCCTCGTGACACCGGAGAAAATCCCTGCACATGAAACCGTCTTCAATAAGAAGATAATCTGACTACAAAGTGATGTGAAGTTTCATCCGACAAAAAGAGTGACCTCGTGCCTTGGCCTCAAATGCCTCTGCTTGTCTTTTTTATTTCTTGTTTGCTGTAAATGTTCAGACCCAAACATCAAAATTGCTCTTGAGCATAAACCCCAGTTAGCTGATTTCAAAAGAGGAGCAGAAGTCACGTTAACTTAATTTGCCTGTGTCTGCCGCTCTGTCAGCCACATCATCCTCAGCTCTCCGCACATTACCCAGTCACAGGCTCATGTAGGGTCAATACTAATGTTGTCTTTATCCATTTCTAACTGTGACACTGCTGCTAAAGCAGATAATAAGATGCCAGTTTCAGTAAGGAAATGATATTTCCTCTGAAACGTTATTGGATGTTTTAGCTCAGACAAGACAGCTTGGCGCAGAGCTTTTATTACAATCGTGCTAATCAGACAACTATCTGATTTTATTAAATTAAATACAAGCTTCCAGCTACGCAGCCTTTTATGAGACAGAAATATTGAGGACAACACTCCTCAGAGCTCACTTTGATAGACGACATGTGGATAATTAAAACATGCAGCCTTTAAATGTCTTCCTGGCCATGTCTCTTTGGGTAAGTAATACATTTTTAACAATATTTGCCATCTGCATGAAAGAAGTAGGGCACAAGGGGAACCCTGGAGACGATTCGGGAGCCAGTTGCTCGAGAGGATGCTTAAAACTTCATGTCTTAGATACAGGGACATAGTCAAATATAGTAGGTCAAGTTGAAGACAAGTTCATGAACTAGTACAGTAGATGATAAAAGTCCTACTGCATGTCACACTGCGGGAGATGGTCTGATTAAGTATTCACACAATCTGTGTCAGACTGTGTGATTCAAGTTCTGGGATGGTGCAATACGTGCCTTGTAAATCATCACAATGTTTACATATAGTGAAAAACACAAATGCAAGCAGAGACATGCCGTCAACTCACATCATGTACTTACTGTACTGTTTGGAAAATGTTGCCAAATATTTAATCATAATAAACGAGAAGAGCGCATACCTCCGAGGCTAATGCCCAAACTCAGCATGTTAACAAGAAAGTGGAAAAACCGCCCCTTTATCTGATCCAAAATTTAAGGGCTTCTTTCTTGGGTCATGACCCTCTCCTCCACAGAATTTCTGAGGAATCGTTTCAGACATGCAAAAAAACGGAAATAAAAAACATAACCTTCTTGGTTGGTCACAGCACCGACACTTCTATGCAACCACAAGCTGATAAGAGGAGGATGTGGAAAGTGGGATCAAGGAGAAGCGGGAAACGTGGGATTCCAATTCTACGAAATGCGTCATTTCATGTTGTCGTCTGATGGGATAGTTTGCAAAAGTGGGTCACGGCAACAGTCAAATTATGGGATTTTGGTTTAGTAATTTCAGGCACAAGCTGCTTTTACTCACTAAAGCAGAGAAAAGGTTGATTTCAACATCAGGCAGAAACAATTTGATCAAGTTCAATTCTTTATTGTAATTTTTTATTGCGAATAAAAGGGGATCTTCCTCCAAACAGGTGATATTGACGCAAACTTCACAGTAAACGCTGCATCTCATAGGGTCCCCAGCAACAAACCCTTCTAAGTTTGAAGTCAGTCGTCAGATGGTTGGGGAGAAAAACGGACAGGGGATGAAGATTTGTGGATTTATTTTTCCCCGTTTAAAAATATGTCTGATGGTAAATGCACACAAAAAACTGCCTGATAGGAGAAATGTGTTGTGTTAAAAAAACTCACGAAGCAACATTCTGTGACCATGCTTTTCTCTGCAGGGAAAGAACTGATAATTTTAACTTTGAAAGTCAATTATACCTCCAACTATTGCACTTTCTGACTCCTTCTTTGTCTCCACGTCTTTTACATGCCTCTGTAATGAAGAAACACACAAGCACTGACGAATAACACGATCAATCACAGCCCCAGTGAAACACTCAATCCGTCTCTGTCTCGGTCAGCGAGGAGGACGTCTCCATTGTTTAATGACGCTGAGGGAGGAAATGGTTTCTCTTTGTTCTCTTACAAAAACCATTACTTCCTGCGTGGCTGTCCAGTACAGTACCGAGTTGACAAGACTACATCACTTAGTAATTTTGCCTAAACGTTTTTTTCTTTCTCTTTTATTTTAGGCACCTATCTTCTCTTCCCACTCGCTTTTATATAACACCCTCCTCTGCGACTGTATTAAAGAGGGCAGTGATTTTTTAGATAGATTCGTGTACTGTTATACAGTCACAAAAACCTGCACATATACGGTGGTTATTGAGTTTCATCTATAACCTTCAAAATAAGTTGTTGATATCTGATCATTTATTGTAGTGTTTATTAAAAGTATAATTTTGATACTAGACCTTTCTCATCATTCATCTTTCACATATTTTTTGCAGACTGGAGATGTTTTTACAGATATTATCACAGTTGCTTCCGTGTTCCTCTTCACATGGTTTTTCTGTTGTTCACGCAGGTATTATTAAATACAGGGGGTGTCCACGTTGTTAAATTGGTTTTCCCCGATTCACTTGTGCTGGGTAGTTGATGACAGATGAAGCAATCGTCAAGCGTCCCCAGCTGGCAAAACACGACTTGGCTTATTCTCTGAGGGTAAACCAGGACATCTGGGATGAGCTATAACTATGAAGGCCCCCTGGTCCACGGCGGGCGAGACAGCGAGGAGATCTCAGCTGTGATTTATTCATGACACAAGTGGGTGAAGACTCTGCCTTTTCTCTTTCCTCCCCTTCTCCCTCAGCTCCCTCTTTCCCCTGCTGCCTCCTGGATACCTTCATCATCATCATCCCCACATCCTCTCTGCTGTATCCCAGCACATTAACCCCCCCCCCCCCCCCTCTCTCTCTCCATCCCTTCATTTTCTACCTACTGATATTAATCACATTAAATCACTGGGCAGCAGGGGCCATTCATTTTCACTCCCTCGGCATGTACTGGATGTGTGTGTGGAGACTATTTTAACTTCATAATCATAAACAATTGATGGATTTAAAATGCATTTACAGTGGTCTGAGACTGTGGTCTGAGACTTTTGGGACCCCCCCCCCCCATGTTCAAATCATAGCCTGGAAATAAAAATGCGTCAACACTCCCTCCCACTATCCACAAATGAAGCCAAAATATCCCCAGATGTGAAGGCGGCCATCTTGTGCATCTGGAGCCAGTCTCACCTGTTAATCAAGATATTTTCACAAATGTTAACAGATAAGTAATTCAAATTTAATTTACTGGAAAAAATGTAAACTTCAACATAGAACAGTGTAATAAGAACAACTTCTTTGAGAGAGAAAAATGTATTCAACATGAACATTTTAGTTGGGTCTAGACCCCGTCCACCAACATGGAGGAGGCAGGATTTAAAACCTAAACTGATAACTATATATAAAGATGGCTGTTATATTATTATGTTTAAGGCAATAGTGTTGAAGTAAACGTTAAACTATTTCTCCACATTACATTTAATAGATATTAAATGTACATTTCACTGTACTTATCTAGTTTGCTTTGTTATTCCATTAAGACAATTTGCTGCTCTACTGTGATGTGTTGTGAACAGCTGATGACAGAGTGATCTCTGTATAACCTTGTGTAAGATGTTTTCACGTAATTCCATTAACAAACAGAGGCACATATACAAACACACACTGGTCCTGAGGGTATCTCATTTGCGGACTCACACCCTCCCAGCTGGGTTGTCACATAGTGTGTGCTGTCAATGACCATAGGGCAGAAGAAACCAACCCACACACCAACCTTCTGCGGAACCACTGGGCAATTCAACAAACACACAAACATAGACCCTTTCTTCGCCATGCGATCCATGTACGACTCCCACATGCCTCATTTGAGCCTCAGGCAACGCTACTCTCACACCTCAGCTTATTGCAAGGCCAGTAAACACAGTTCAGTGTGTGTACACAACAATTTGCAACTGTGGCTAGAAGGCACGCTGCACTGGGGCCGCAATCCATGATCATTTTCAAAATCCATAATCTTCTGTTTTTCCCATTTCAGGTAACCATCCATCCTAAACCGGTGCTTTCCAAAGCAGAAATACTCTCTACAGTTTTATGGCTGAAAATCCCATCATTGTGTAGTGTCAAGAGAGAGACAGGTTTGTTTTAAATGCTGATGTGATCGTGAACTTTCACAGACGTAGCTGAGCTCCCTGTGATGTGGAGCCAACTCTCTGTCAAGGTTCTCAATAAAGCTGCTCAGAATTTACTGCTGGTCAACAGGAAGCATTTATCACCTTTTCGTCCAATCACCATCTAAATCTAATGTTTACATCCGACAACTACAACAACAAAATGCTCGTACGTTTTTTTCTGTGTTCATCCTTACACCAATGAAGTGATGGCACCGGAAAAGATAGCTTCTACAGCAAACTATCCTCGGCCCATGTCATCCATATTTTTCATTGAATGGGCCATTACACCACGGCTATTTGTTCAGTAGACACCATAAATGGAGGTCCTCAGTAAAACAGCAATAACATCTTGAGATGTGTGTTGCTGAGTGAAGCGGGTGTTTTGGAAAATGAGCACATATTACCATATTACCTCATTAAAGTCAATGATGTGGGGAATAGAGGAGAGGATGTAATAAGACCAATATTGAAAGTTTTCAACATCCTAATAAAGACTGAGATGACCTGATCGTTAAAGGTTAAAGTTCGCTTGAAGCCAGCACACAGGCACATTTTACACTATCTCTGAGGAACAGGGAGTATCGTCGAATCAAAGCCACAGTGGTCCGTCTGCAACACAAATTGAGTTATTAATATCGATATGAAAAGATTCCCATCTGTCTGGCTCCTCAGCTGTGAGTGGAGAGAGGAAGGCAGAGTGTGACAGGACAGAGGAGGGGAACAGTTTTGTTCTTACACTGAAACCAGGACAATTCCACGAGTTATGTAATAGTACGAGAGAGAAAACTGTAGCATCACTGTCACAGAAGCACCTGGGAAAGTGGATCTCATGTATGCCTGCAGGGGTTGATTCTAGGCGCACATGTGAGCCGTCACTTACATACATTCATGTAGTCATCGACTTCTCCTACAGCTCCTCTCCTCCCACTCTTTTCTCTACTTAACATCGCCCGATCCCGTGTGGTTTCACCTGTCATGATTTCCTGCACTCTGCTCACTTCTAAAGATGTTTCCCACTCCTCCGCTGTCTCTCATCCATCATCATCCTCCGCTCTGCCTCTCTGTACCTACTCCTTCCATCCCAAATGCCATGATGCCATTCGGCTCAGGTGATGTAGCTTCAGGGCTCACATTATGCCGCTGTCAAATCCCTGAGCTGAAGTCCAAAGAAGGGAAAATGTTGAACGCGATCGTCGGCTGTCACATGTGCTGTTTCGAGAACACCGCTGATAGAGTTGCCCCTGTAGAAAGCCAACAGACAGCCTTGGAAAACCCATGAATAAGTAAAGCGTAACAATGTGGAACCCCTGCTGAAGGCTGATGAAAATCCCACGGTTCATGCCAATTTGAATATGTAAAAGCAATTCCTCCTTGGACAGATCACTGATATTGGTTTCATACTGAGCCTGCCTCTCACCCAAAGTCTATAGGATTGGCTCCAGCCCCCCTGGAACCTTTAAAAAGGTACAATGGAGTCAATCTATTCAACTCCGTGAAGCAGTAGACTGGTACATTTTGCTGTAAGTTGGGTTAGCAGCATGGGGGGGGGAGCTAAAAACAAAGAATTGGCAATTTGGAGGTAATTCACCTTTGCTACACAAACAAGATCTATGTCTTGGAGCAATCCCAGTCGCAGGCGTATACAGTTTATTAGTAAGTTGTGGTATCAGACCAGTACTTGGTATCGGTGGATAAAACCTAGAAACCCTGTAAATCCTGTAATGTTGACCAATATTTCAGTGATCCACAAAGGGAAATTATCTTTTTACAGCTGTGCAGGTGTTTTACAACAGGCTCAGAACAAGGTCTCAATATTTGGGGGAGAGGGGAACCTTTCTTATCTCATCCAGTTCATTTATTTGGTAGAGTGGTGAAACTTTGTTATGGTTGTGTTGTAATTGTATTAGGTTTGAAAAATACCTTATAGTCTTGGTTTGATATTGAAAAAGTCAACCATGACTTCAAGATTGAGACACAGATTTACCTAAAAAACATTTACTTGAAACCATGATCTTTCCATAAACTTAACCAAAGTGCTTTTCTTGCCTAAATCTAATCACACACAAGACTCAGGATCCTCTTCTGAGTGAAATTATCAACTTTCTATAGCGACCATCCATCCCAACCACCTTTCCTCGACTTCCATGCAATATAATGTACGACACCTAGCTCCCACAAAACATAACACGCGCAACAATTATGTCCCCATCAAAACGCATTAATGTCTCCAGGATGTCGCCCTCACCCAATTTTCCTGCTAGTTTAGCATAAATGGTGATAAATTGGCGATCTGCTCTATATTTAAAAACACAACCAAAGTTCTGTTGCTTTCTGGCAGACATTTTGAATTTCGGAGGAAGCCAGTTCCTGCGGTTAAGTGCATTTTCAAGCTGAGCGCCAGCACAAGGGTCTTGACACACTGTCTGTTTGAGAGACACTGCAGCTATCTCCTCTGCCTGGGATTACATGCTTCATCTTTCATTTCATTCACCTATTTTAGTCTCTCGCTAAAGCTTCCATTCTTCATCCCATGGAGGAAGCAGGGGTGAGCCATCTGGTTTGGCTCCGCTGTGGATGTATTCCTGATACATCATCTGACTCAAATAAACAACACCTGAGAACCAAAGGGACAGCGAGCGTTGCAGACAGCCTTTCCTCCTCGTTTAGTTAATTAAAACTGTGTTAAGTGAATTCTTTCAATTACAAACAGCTTTGGATTTTGCGTCGCTGGCACCATTCAGATCCTGGTGGAGTCGCTGCTCGGAAATCTGAAGACGGTTTTCACCCACCACAGTCTGCATTTGTTGTGAATAAACACAATAAGTCCGCACATCAAACACGATGAAGAGGAATTTAAAACATGCGGCTGGAGGTATTTTCCCTGCAGCTCTACTGTGGGAATTAGTGTGGGAATAGTGTGATCTCTGTCAATTCTCACACAATAGATGAGATGTTATATTCCCTGCATCGTGACCTCGGCCTAAATAACTCATACATCCATTTTCTGTGGTGATAATTGTTTGTGAAGGACAATTAACAGCCAGTGCATCTGTGACTTCATGTGGGTATTATGGTCATAAACGAACTGGTGACTTTAATCTGTCAGATTTCATACATTTATACAAACATTCAGTAAAACCACTGATATCAATTATAAAACAAGATTATTGGAATTGCAGACACACCAAAGTCGAGAGACATCACAGTGAGTTTAAACTTTTTGTCTTTTTGGAACACGACAAAACCTTTTGTTATCCTGCTCTGTTGCATTTTACAGTTGCTATGGTGACGCTGAGCCAGGAGAGGCTAAAGCAGGATCCCAAAATTCGATAAAAGGGGGTTTCTTAAATGTGACAGCTAGTGGAAGTTTTTATTTGACTCTGTCCTTTTCTCTTTTGTTTTCCATCACTGACTCGCACTGTGCTGACTCTTGAAGTGGGGACAAGAGGGAGAAGAGGAATGGAAAGAGCATAACGGAGCGAGATGTGAAGAGCCTTCCGGATGAAGCTGTGAAACGGAAGGAGGCGGCTGGTTCCAGGCAGCTGCGCCTGCCAGCAGAGGAAAACACCAGTAGAGTGGATATGAAGGAACACATTATTACAATGTAGACGTCCCTAGGCAACTCGTCTGGGCCTTAAATGAATGAACAGTTTGATTTATATGAAATAGATAATCACCTCAACCAAGGAGGCCATGTTGTCCCCATGTCAATTTGTTTCTTGGATGGATTTCCACAATACTTGGATGGATGGGACACGGGCCAAGAAAGAACTCATTTCATTTTAGCGTTAAACAAGAAAAAAGGGGCAGATCAAGGCATTTGTTGGTATTTTCACCAGAAATACACATATAGACCGATATGTATGAGTATGTGCTGTTTGGCGCGGATTCAAATGAAAATCTCGATCTAATGGATTTAAATGTGTTCATATGGAAGGGTAGGCTTTTTCAGCCACTGTACAGTACTAAACTGTCAAACTGCGGGCCAGCCTTCTTTGAGTCTACAGAAGAGTTTCACAAGTGTTTAATGGACAGAATCGTTCTGATACCAGCAGCCCGACACATGTGAGAGAGAAACTCACTTCAAATTGAGCCGAGCTCTCACGGGAACAGATTCATTCTCACCAACAGCACATAAAAACCTCGCTGAGGCATTTCTTCAAATTGCTTGCCTCTGTTGATGTAGGGGGGGGGCTAAGGAGAGAGGTTCGTGTACAGACGTGAGAGAATAGTGGCGAGCCCTTGTTAGGCTTTTTTGTTGATTGGGTCTTGTTCAACAACCTTGTTAGTTGGCCATGGCCACTCTATTTCTGTCAGTAGTGTGTGTGTGTGTGTGTCTGTGTGTGTGTGTGTGTGTGTGTGTGTGTGTGTGTGTGTGTGTGTGTGTGTTTGTGTACTGTGCACTTGTATTCAGACTGAAGCGTGCTCGAGTGGATGAATGCATGAGTCTTTGTCATACAGCAGCTGCCTCAGGTTTACTGTATCTCCAGAGAGTCGTGTTGTGATTTATAAAGGGAAGCCATAAGAAAATCAGTCAAATAACTAGACCTTCAAACTGTCAGAGAGAGAACCAGTCCACCAGTCAACCAGTGAACCATAAGAAAAATGCCAGGACCACGTTATGTCTGGAAAGTCGATGCATCAGTAGATTTTGGTGGATCGGTATATTTATAGCTGTTTCAAAAGGCCACATGCTTTGTGCATCAGTCATCTAAACATCACCTTAAAGACATTCATGATGTGGCACTTTCTGTGTTACGAATGAAAAACAAAAGCTTGAAGGATCAATTCATTTCCAAACATCTCACCCCCCTGCCCAGTCACTTTGTGAAGTGAACTTCAGATTGTCGGTTTTAGCAAGTTAAAGTTCAAGTTAAATCCAACCACATACTAATATAAGTTCTAAGACCAAAACAATCTCATTCTAGCACCAGTAATAATCTAAAATAGTGTGGATGTAATCAAAGAAACTGTTGTACAGAGCTCCCTTTATTGTGACTTTGGAGACATGTGTCGATAAGAGGTTCTGCGGCTCTTTGACCGTCCGACAGGCTCTTCAGATGAATCATCCTGGCCCCTTAAACCTCCACTACAAGCTGAAAGTTAGAGATCAACAGAGAGTCACAGAGAAAAATAAAACACTTCTCCTTCACACGTTCCTCTCCCCCCTCTTTTCCCGTCTACTCCTCCGTCACTCCCCAGCTCACACCTCACTCGCACTTCTCTCTCTTCTGTCGGTCTCCTCATCCCTCTCTATTTCACCTCCTTTTCTCCCATCCACATCCCCCTCTTCCGCGGCTTCCTCGTCTTCCTTTTTCACCTCATCCCTTTCTCCGACCGAGGCAGTTCATCTGAAGTAATGGAGCTCTGACAGGCTGATCCCTCTGCCCTCTCCCCGGGGTGTGCAGCTGTGCCCGGGCTCTGCGACGCCTACCTCCCCAAACACACATCCACGCAGAGTGCCAGAATACACCCACCTACACACATGCATGCATACATTTATAGAGCTGGAGGGAGCACACATGTTCAGGCACTCACCCCTCCACGCGTAGAGCATGTGCGTATAGAGCTTTACATAAGACATCACATTTCCATGCTGCACAAAGGATAATCGGCAGAAACAAGTAATGTCACGGAGGTGATGGGAAATCACAAGTAAAAAAATGTCTGCCTCATACCAATATCAAGTTGTTTTTATACTGTACGTTAAGGGAGAAGCATGACTTCGCAACTAAAAGAAGATAAATGTGATTCTTGATTGAATCTTAAGATGTGACATTTGAAATGTTTTTGAAAAGTGTCAGTCCTTTGACATTCTTCTGTGTTTCATACTGACAATATCCGAACAGACTTCAGTGCACTGTGGCCAGTATGAACAGACATGAAGGTTCTTGATTCAGCAGTGGGGTTGAAACTGATGATTATTTTCCATCATCAATTAATCCATAAATAATTTTTCAAAGATTTATTATCATAACACTTTCCTGTAGATTCCAGGGCCCACATCTTCAGAGTTACTTTCTTGCTTAGTCCACAACCCAAACATTTCTTCCTTAGAAATAAAAAGCAGAGAAACACAGCAAACTGGATAAATATTGATATTTCTGCTTGAAGATGACTTCAACAATGAATAAATGATCAAATAATCTTTCGAATGAGCCACTAATCGATTAATTGCTTCAGCTCTATAGGACAATTTACTGTATTTACCGTATTTTCCCCAGAGAGCGCACGCACATTTTCTCCCAAACAGCCCATCAAGCATAACCTCTTAAGGGTTTGATCTGTGCCAAGTCCATTAGCCTAATCTGAGACACTAAAGCAGCACTTTGTTTGCTCTCTCTCTCTCCAAACACACACACAGACACACTTCACATCTTCCATCAGCACTTTCACCAGTGCCCTGCTGATATCTGGGGGATGTGATGTGCCATTTTTTCTTTGAAGGCACTGTCACAGAACGGCTTATTTCACCAGTCCTCCAGACGTGGGGCTATCTGTCTCTGGCAGGGTTTTTCCATCCGAGACAAAGAGCAGAGCTGCCTGAGCCTCGCTGCCTTACTGCCTTGGCTGTCTCATTTGGAACAAGACAACACAAAAGAGACATATACACAGTCTGGTGAAAAGTGGAAAATGAGCTCAAGTCGATGTCCTACTTTTTTTTGTGCTGTATATTTATCTACGGTACAATAAGAGTTCAGTTGGTGAACAGCTGTTTTTTTGCACGCTCGAATGTCACATGGATTCTACGTGTTGCTTGTGGTCATGTTGTGAGTGTGAAATATACTGTGAGGAGCGAGCAGCCGATCATTCTGACGGCGCAGACGCACGACGAGCTGCAGTGACTTGTTTTTTTGTGACAGAATTTCGGTTTAACCACATTTCTCAAACGTCTCCATTCATCAACGCGTTTGACAAAAACAGCAAAAACAGCTCTGCTCGGGCTTGTCGGACGGGGCCAGAGAATCGCTCCCTACACAAACCTTACACAATCATCATATGTGTAAACACGTGGCTCGTCTTGCAGTTGAGGGCAGATTATTTTTGGGAGATATAAATCTGGTGAAACTGACCTGCACTGGTGGGTGAGCGTGGTTTTATATAACAATGTGTTTACTTTGCCGAGGAGACTCATTGGAAAAGCCGCGGATGTGGACAAACTGTTATTGTTGGCACTACATCATCTCAGCTTCAATTTCATTCCTGGGCTCACATGCTTTTATCGTCTGAAACCTCCAACATCTATTGTATATGAATATAGTCCAGTATATATATATAGGAATATAGGGAACATTAAGTCTTTAGATCTGGGTTAATAAAACATTTACTGTTCTGATAACATAAGCCCTTTCTTCCTCTCTGTAGTGAAGCAGCTAAATGTTGTTGAGCTCAGTTATAGTTATTAGTATTCTAGAAAGGAGATACTTCCATGTAGGTCCTCTGGGGTCTCTTTATCTCGCAGGCACATTTCTGTCTTTTGTGCGAGGAAACGGTTCCATGAGCAATTTAGGAGACTAAACTACACTGAAAAGACAAGTGTGCTCTTCAGACATACGTGCACACACACAAACCCACACACAAATATTCGGGTTTCACTTGACCCGTCAGCAGCTTCTGTGTGTGTTTGTGCGTTTGTGTGTGTGTTTCTGTGTGTGTGTGTGTGTGTGTGTGTTATGTAAAGCTCATTATCTCTATCACGACACCAAACTCTTATCATTAAGCCTCTGTGAGACCATAGAGCATTTGGAGAAACATCAAAGTGCAACACAAACTGACTGTAACTCACAAATGCACGCGCACATCCAACACGGAAGCCCTTAATACATGAACACACACACACACACACACACACACACACACACACACACACACACACACACACACACACACACACACACACACTCACTCACTCACTCACTCACTCACTCACTCACTCACTCACTCACTCACACAAACACAGATGTGCACAAATAACCACAAGAAAGCAAACACAACGTCATGTTTGGCGTAGATTTACGACCCCCGTCATAATCAAGATAAGTCTGGGACCTTGAGTCAAAAGATGTTTGATTGTATCCTTGAGCTCCCCCCCCCCCCCTCCTTCACAGCAGCTGCCTCATGAAAAATGTATTTCTGTTCAGGCCACAAAGTTCACCAGTCCACCCCCTCCTCACTCTCTCGCTCTCCTGTGTCTGCTCTCACCCCTCGACATCTTTCGATCAGAACAGAAACTAGTTGCCATGGCTACAATCATTAACACATCTGGCATAGTGATGTGGCACGCACATGCGCACACGAGGAAACGGATATGAGCATGGACACGCATTTGTACACACACACACACACACACACACACACACACACACACACACACACACACACACACACCACAACAAACAAGCGACATGCATATGAAAAAAAGCATCAATATGCATTATTTGGCGGCGCTATTTTCAGTCTCAGGGCCGCGGCCTGGTGCTCGTGTGAGGGAGATAACGGGCTGAGGCTTGTTGGGGAAAACACATCGGCACAGAACTTCAGCAATAATCCTATTGGTGAATTTAACCCCACCTCCTTTATCTTAATCGGTCGGGGAATGCAGTCGGCGATGGAGAATTGAGTCTTTATAATAACTGGGATTTTCCAAACCTGATATTTAATGTTAAAAAACTAAATTGACACAAAATGACACTGACACAAATCTCGATCAAGAGTTTGAATGTATTAAATTATCTCCTGTTTTTCTTTTTACATAAATAGGCTACAAAAATTTAAATGAGGATCCTTTGACTGTGACCTATATACATATAAACAGAAAGGGACAATTTAAAGTTGAAAAATCACCATGTCAGTGCTCTCTGGTGAAAACTATGTAGTATTATTTATTAAAATTTCTGCACTTCATTTGTGTCACTTATCAGCTGATATCAATGCCTCTTTAATCACATCCCCCAGCAACATTGTGGTTTGGGCCTGACCTTTATATATTTTGGTTCCATATTAAAGAGACTTTAATTTGATTTCCCTTGATGAAATATTTAATTTTTCATTTGATAAAGATTTCTGAACAATTTATTGAGGTAATATATGAAGTTTCATTTAGTTTGCTGACCCTCCAGTGTGTCAATATTTTATTGCTGAAATCAATAGTTTGAACATCTCGTCTCTTGCTGTTGTCGAGGAACCAGACTGACTTTTCCACTGAGAGTTGTACACATCACACCTGCTTTAAACTCTTTATTGGGAGACACAGAATAGATTTCTGTCCAAATAACAGACCCGCTCAGCCTTGTAAAACAGACAGTGTGTATCTACTGTAGCTGTGCTTTGCTTTGGTCTTTCATCCAACCTACAAATCCCTGATCTCAGGGGCCAACTCCAACGTCGCTCCAGCCCCAACTCAGCTCAAATGGACTAGAAAATACTGCTCTGTGTCTGAACCTGTCAGTGACACTGTTAGTGTATGATCAGTGGCCTTCGTCCTCACAAAGCATCCATCATAGGTTTGACACCACGGCATGGGAGGGACGGGAGCGAGCCAGAGGCGTGCTTTCGTAATGCCACAAACAAACATCAGCTCAAGGTGTTAAAGGGATAGTTCACCGAAAAATGAAAATCCACTCATTATCTACTTACGACTAAGCCGATGGAGGGGTGGGGTGAAGGGCTTGAGTCAACAAAACACTTCTGGAGTCTCAGGGATAAACAGCGTTGCAGCCAAATCCGATACAATTGAAGGGAATTGTGACCGATTCTTCAAACAGTAAAAAACAACAGAAAAAAAACATTAAATGCCGCCATACTGCTCGTGTGGCGTCATCCGAGTGTCTGTATACCCAGACATTCAAATTCGGCTCAAGCAGCGGACATTTAAAACGTGGTCGAAATGATGCTGTTTCAAGTCGAATATGAATGTCGACACGAGCAGTAGAGCCACATTCAATGTTTTTTTTCTGTTGTGATTTTACATTTGAAGAAGTTGTCGCCACTTACTTCAATTGTATTTGGATTTGGCTTTTTACCCCTGAAACTCCAAAAGAGTTTTGTTGGACTCAAACACTTCACCCCGCCCCTCCATCAGCAAAGTGGTGAGAAGATAGAGCTGATTCTCTCTTTGGGGTGAACTATCCCTTTAAAGTGTGAACCACAACCTGAAAAATGCACCTAAAGGTGTACACGTGTGAGCACAAGCAGCCGAACCCACAAACACACAGCATGAGTCAAAACACGTTCCTGTGGTTCCAAACACCTTCAATTAAAAATCCTTGATAACAAACTCTGAGGAAAACAACAGGACAGAGGTGGGTTTAAAACATCCAGTGCATGTGTCTAGACACACGTACAGGGAGATACACATGCACGCACACACACACACACACACACACAGCTGTGGAGGAGTGTAGCCTCCAACGGATTCCTATAAGGTGCGTGCGTCCTGCTGCCCCCACCCTAACCCCTGAGGACATCCCCTCGCCTCCCATTATACATACTCTCTCAGTCACTTTACATACCGCCGCTCCCCCAGCCAATCACCCAGAGCTAAACAACCAGACCGACCAGTCATGACGCCAGGATTATTCTCACCGGTGAGTGACAGACTCGCATCTGAGTGCGGGCTCTGGTGACATTCCAGGTGAGACTCAAACAAACATTTCTCTCTCTCCTGTCAGAGCCACACGTGAGCTTCACACCTGAGAGTGGAATCCACCAAAGAAAACAACAAAGTGAACAGTTTGTACTGGTAATAAATTGGCTTCCATGTAGTAAAGCAAAACCAACCTCTTACTTCCCAATACAAGCACATGAATAAACCCTTTGCTGAGCAACAACTGAGCCAAAGGAAGCGCACACCAGGACAAAGAAAAAGCTTTTCTCTCTCCCTTACCTTTTTGCCCTTCTTCTTGCGATGGACTGCTTTCCCACCGCCTGCTTTCTCCTTAGCTTCCTCACTCATGTTCAGAGATCTCCCCCTGTTCCACTCCTCTCCTCACTTCTCTTATAAATCCAGCATGGAGGAGCCTGTGGAGCGGGGCGACAGCGGCTGAAGCGGTGCCACAGAAATGTCCATTTAGGAGCAGCGGAGGGAGGGTCGGTCCATTCGGAGTGGGAGCGCGCGTAAAGAGAGGAGAGACGAGGAGGACTGAGCTGGATGCGCTCTCCTTCTTCTCCTTCTTCTTCTTCTTCTTCTTCTTCCACCTCCTCCTCCTCTTTACATTCACAAACACACGCACACACTTGCAGGCGCGCTCAGCTGAGGTCCACTCCCACTTGCCGCCTTTGCCGCGCGCAATTGGCGACTCTCTCCGGTGCGCTCAGAGTCAGGGTGTGGAGGCAGGAGGAGAGTGGAGAGAGAGAGAGGCGGAGGAGCACGACGAGGAAGAGGAAGAGGAGGAGGAGGAGGATGTTGGTGTGTGGATGATGAAGGAGGAAATAAAAGACAGAGAGAGAGAGACAGACAGACAGACTGAGGGAGATGATTCCCGGCTGGATCCTCACCTGGAAAAGAAAAAGAGATGGAGACGCACAAAAAAATAGGAGGAAGAGACAGTTAGAAAAAGAAAGAAAAAAATGGGTGGATTGGAGAGAAAGAAGAGAAAATGAAGGAAAAGGGTGAAATGGTGTTTCTGGTGTTAATGAAAGAAGCAATGAGACAAAAAAGGGTGTGTGATCCACACAGTCTCTCTACTCTGCTGGATTATTTCTGCTGTGGCTCCCTGCACAGACGCTGTGATATGAAATGAGACTCTCCACTCAGAGAGGGAAAGGAGAGAGGGTGAGTGAGAGAGAGAGAGAGAGAGAGAGAGAGAGAGAGAGAGAGAGAGAGAGAGAGAGAGAGAGAGGATCATTAACACGATGCATCAGGTCCTTCCAGAAAAGGAAATCTCCCCACTAGCCTCTGCCAGCAGGATCAGTTTACTGGAAACTGGAACAGAACAGAACTCCACCCAGCACTGACTGACTGGCTCACTGACTGACAGCCTGGCTGGGTTGATCGAGGTGTGTGTGAGAGAGAGAGAGAGAGAGAGAGAGAGAGAGAGAGAGAGAGAGAGAGAGAGAGAGACGGGCAAAGGTTGGAGGGGTGAAGCAGAAGAGGAGACACACACACACTCACACAAATTTGCTAATATCCAAACATAATCCAACCAATAACCATCTGAAGGCCTGTGTGACGACTCCACAACCACAGAGAGACTTGGACACGTGATCACACCTTCCGAGCCTCAACAAGCAACAGCTCTCCACCAATGAAACATCCAGCTAATGAGGCAGGAGGACAGCCAGTGAATCAGGGGAGAGAAAGCGAGGGGGGGGGGGATAAAATGGGAACAAAAAGCCCTGGGTGACACAGAGGGAGAGATCAGATGGAGGGGTGAGGTTATTGGGATGGGTGAGAAATCAGAGCGAGGGAAGAAAATGACAGTGGGAGAAGGGGAGGGGTGCAACGACTACAATGTGACATCAGTGGAACAGACGAACCCAGAAGACATGGAGAGGATGAAAGAACAAATGAAAAGAGAAATGAGGAGCAGGCCGAGGCTCGGACAGGCCGGGTTTGTTGTGATTCCCCATGAAACAACAGGTTCTTTATTCTGGGGGTGATATTGCCGTTAACCCTCCGTCCGTCCTGCTCCTGTCGAGCTGTACACCATCACCACCGTGCTGTTTAATGTCAATTACATCCTGGCCCCCGACAGAGAAACTCAGATCGGCATCTACAGAATTTCCGAGAAATATGTTGTTGCAATGAACGCAACAGAAACAAAAGTGCATCTGTTTGACTTGAAAATGTTTTAAAATAAAGCAGGAAATAATTTTTCTGGTGAACACTGAGCTGCCTGCATCAAACGTGTTCACATGTGTGTTGTTAGGGCATCTTGACAATCGCACACACACACACATTCACACACATTCACACACACAAAGTGGCAAAGACATGTTACACTTTCAGCCTAAGCACACATTGCACTGACCTATTTCGACAATGACAACTAGAATGGCACTCAGTGGAGACTACAACTCTGCTTAAGCAGCACCAAATTTCACATATTCATAAGCATCACTCCTCTAAACATGCCTGATTTTTTCATCAAGATTTATGAATTATTCTTTGAGAAATCAACAAATGCTCTATCTCCCAATGAAAAAGAAAGTGGAGTATTTTTTTTGATCTGCCCTCGGATCCAGGGGTGAAAACATAACCTCCTTGGTAAAGTGACATATCACAGTGTAGCCTGAAAACGACTGTGCATGATGTCCACCTCACTTTTATTAGAAGCTTATATAACTTCGTGGATGTGCATTTCCTTTTTCTCTTGGAGGAATCACAAAAATGTTTCTACTTTCCATCTCTCCTTATGAGCATCCATCTGGTTGAGATCTGTTTTGAATACATTATTCAGAATAAAAAAAAACCTGCTTGGCAGACGTAACCAGGGGACACTAGATATTTTATTTCTCAAATGTGAAATGTCCATTTAATGACAAAATGTAGGTGATTCTCACCAAAATAGTTGCTTGCATAATGTGGAAAAAGGACAAAAACTATATTGGTATTAGATTTACCCCCCCCCCCCCCTACAAGAGGCCAAAGGTACATGCAGATGTTATAACGTGTAATATTAGCGGATATAACTCACAAAGCAACTGAACATGCAGTTCACCAATAATCTCAGTCATGTCCATCCGAGTGAAACCAGTTTCACTTTAAATTACATCAACTGGTCCCTTTACCAACACAAGAATACATTGTCTATCAAATCCCTGGCACAGCATTTTCTAAATCCAATCAAATTACAGACATGCTGTAGTAAAGATGGCAGAACGTTACACCCACTTTGTAAAGCCACTGAATGGGAGGTTTAATAGTGGAGAGCATTATCCACTAAGCTCTCACTAAAACAAGTTAAATCCACTGACGTTCGTTTCTTTTCCAAAGAACAACTGTGTTCATGTGACTTTTTCCATGTGATAACTGTTTAAATGATCGTAAGTTGGTTTGGTGGCAAACAGTAAATCTTATTAGTGAAGGAAAATAGAGCTGTGACGGCTGCTGCACCTTAAAGGGGATGTTTTCAGTTTTTTATTTAGAATTAAAACCCCAGACAGTCACTTTGCTTTAGCCCACTTTATTTTTTTCTAAATTGAGTGAGTGAATTGGTTAAATTCAATGAGGTAAGAATCGCTCGCTTAATTACTTTCCTGTCAGTGTCTTGTCGTCCACCATCCTCCAGGCAACCTGGCTTTGCTGCTGTTTCCGTACAGAGACATTGTTCTGCACCAGTTGCCCTTCAGCATTTCTGGCAGATACATGAGTTCAAACCCCTGAATGAATTCAGAATGTGGGTTCAATGACAGTAAGGCTGTTTTCAGACGTGACTTTGCCTTTCACGTATGAAGAGTGCAGTGGGTCAGACGGGTTCACAACAACAGGTAAATGTCCAGAACATCCAGGTGAAGGGTGGTGTCTGGGTATCAGGACATGACGTCTAAATACAGCTGCAGAAATCACTTGTTTTTGTTTCTTTTGTGTTTCAAAAATTACATCTTCGTGTTCAGCACTTAATTTTCATGAAGTGCCAACATGCTCACCGTCTATTTTCCTGCTGAATTCTCACATGGGCTCACTCCGGCATTTTCTTGACATTACAGTATTATTTATTTTATTGGCGCTGGCAGGAGAAGTCCTAGAAAATGTCCCCAGCATCTGACTCGAACATTTGCGTTCTCATATAAAGAGGCCAGAGGAGGGAGAGGGAAAAGTAAAAATACATTTTGATAAAGGTATAAGAACTCCTTTACATGTAGAATATGCACAAATTAAATCATCATATTGTAACAAAGTCATTAAAACCATCAACTCGGTGAAGGTTTCCTAACCCCTCATGCTCTAGCCCAGTCAAAGCTGACAGATTAACCAGCTTCAGCTCCAATGACATATGTCCTGCAGTCAGCACCATCATCTTCCTCCTCTCTGTCATCCTCTCTTCACTCCACCTTTCCTCATCTACGACACCAAGTCTTCAGACTGAGAGCGGAGGAGGATTACACTCTGCTTCACACATTAATCTGCAGCTAGATATGTCCTCCTCACTCTCGTTTCGTATGACGGAGAGCGTGAGAGAACTTAAGCACACGTGTGCACATGTTTTGCGGATGCTTTAAGCGGATGTACAGCATGTACCCGTGTGTATGTGTGTGAGTGTGTGTGTGTGTGAGTGTGTGTGTGTGTTTCAGGGTGTGGTCCCGCCGACTATTATTGATTGTGCCTGAAGGCAGCTCCATCAGCCAGTCATGTTTTACACTGGGAAACAGCAGAGTCATAGAGAATTTAAAATCATTTACATCTGTGTATGGCAACAAAATAAAATTACCAACATTTTCATTATAATAAAAAAAAAACACTTTGAGGATAATTTCCTGTCACAACAAAGAGATGTTACTCAGAAGTAAAGTCAGTTTATTATGTACACCAAGCAGAAAGTAATGCAGTCTAATTCACGTATTGGATGATGCAGTTTAGGTTGTTGTTCAGTTACATTTCATTACACAGAGGTGTTTCTGTAGTGTAGTCTCCCCTCACTGTGCCATGACTAAATGAGCCACCGTATCGTCGTCAAATCTCCAGCTACGTTCCTGATAACACAGCATCAATAAAGAGAGGGCGAGAGAAAGACACAGATAGTAATCTGACCGACTGAAAGATAAACAGACAGAAAGAGACAGATGCACAGTCAAACGTGGCATCATTCTTTCTGCTCGGTTCCTCTCTGCTCTTGATTAGATTACATGCAACACTCTACGAAGCCATATTTTATATTTAGCCTTAAAAACTCCCCTCTAGTCCGTCTGTTACCTTTAGAAACACAAGACCCCATATTCTGACAAACTATATATGACATTCAGCTACTGAGCAGCTGCACAGTGTTCTCTTATACCTGCAGGCGAAGGTGGGGGGGCATAGGTCATCACAGTAAGGAGCCACTAAGCTATCTCCAGTACAGTAGGTTATCTGTGAGGCCATCACTCACTATGGGGATCCTTGATTACCAATCCATATTAAGAGGGTTACAGTTACATGTCCTCTTTAATTACCTAGAAAAGCTCTAATGAGCTGCTTGTAATTAAAACCTTGGTAAAACTGCTTAAAAACACTTCTGTATATATTTACACTACTACAAGGTGTACTGATAACAATGCTATGAATCTAAAAGAGTGAGGGATACCTCAATGCTGAGTAGAATATTAATTTGATATAAAATATAATACAAAAAAAAGGGTTAGGGTTGGGTAAGGGTTACTCTAAGGCTAACCCTAGGGTTAGGGTTAGGGTTAGGCTAACCCTAAAAAAAAAATTCTAAGCTATAAGATGTATGCATTTAATGATCATGCCTCTAGCTTTTCTTTACTGGAGGTAACAGAGACAAACATTAAGAACGTGTACAGTTTCCATGATCTGTTATGATTTGAGTCCTGTCCTTGTGGCAAGGACCAGACAAAGTCATGGGATCAGGCGGGGATCTTAGCTGGACATTTGCCATTAGTGTGAATTAGATAATCCAAACACAGACATGAAGGGATGCACAGAAAACTAACTGTGCTCCTACTGCTTGCATGGTCAGCCTAGAACTACGGGGGATTTTCCTTCTTGTAATGTCGAAAGATTTGACGAAGAGTAGAAAGAGTGAAAATGTAAATAACCAGGTGTACAGATATTAAATATAAGAAAATCTCATCCTTGGAAATCCGGGCTGGGTTCACCCTGGACAGGTGGAAAACCGTTCATCTCCTCCGCTTCACTCTAAGCATGTGTGTTGTCACGGGCTCAAGGAAGTGCCTGGTCTGCTTTGTTGGGGTTTGAACACATGATATGTTCAATATTATACAATTTTCATGCACTGGCGCTCTGTGGCAGCGGCTACAAGGACTCATCAACATAAGTGACTACATCTCATTGTGTTTGTGCATGTTTGATTGAACTGACTTAAATTTTTCTGTGAACTATCCCTTTAATTACTGCAGGTCACTTTCACAGTTTCAGAAAAAAAGCTGCGACCAGCATTACCACAGGCCAAACAAACAACCATTTACACCTACCAGCAATTTGGAGGCTCCAAGTAACTTAAGCTGCATGAACTGTGGGAGGAAGCGGGGGTCGTCCAAGAGTCATGTTTATCTGAACCTGATTTTATTCCAATCCTTTCAAAGGATCACAAAAATATTCCAAAGAGCATTGATTGTGCTGAATGGACATTTCCTATCAGGGATTCATCGGAGATTTGATCTTTCCATATTAATTCTACGAACAAAAGTAATAGAAAACATCAGCTCAGACTTTTTCTATGTTCATGGATGTCTGATGAGGAATCTCCATCACAGCTGTAACCCAGACATGTCAGCTACCCAGACTGAAGCCACCCTGCAAGCCTCTGCACTGAGGTGTCTTCTCACATCCATCATGCTTGGGATCGAACGTCTGTGATCGATATCCTGTATGCAGAGGCCAGGTAGGGCCTGACAGACAGCTCTACAGGGGGTTCCCATCCCAGGCTCACAAAGGGAGATGCTCCGTACAAATCAAGCAACCTCTTCACATGAAATAAATCATCGCATAAGATGAATGCTGCTCCCTCCATGAAAACAACCCTCCAGTGAATCAAATGGAGGCAACTTCTTCCTCACTGGAATTGGAACATCAGAATCCAGCGGTGTGTTTATCAGCAATCAATAAATTGCAAGTGAGGTTATCATTACCCCAGTTTGCCAACGACAGCAGCTCTTGTTTTACTGCAGTAATCTATAGATAATATGCCAATCAAATGAAAATGGAAAATTCAAGACCTTACAGAGAAAAGACTGCATTTAGATTTCAAGATCAATATATTTGGTGAAATGAGTGTCCTGACACGCTGCTTTGTTTTGTTCTTTGCAGCTTCTGCATTTGATGAAATGAAAACTTTGGCATCTTCTGTGCCAATGAGGTAAAAGTGGATCATCACTCCAAAAATTAATCCAACTCAGATCAGTCAATGTGATTAAACATATCATGACTATTTTAGTTATTGTTCAAACTGTCTCATTAGCTCAGATAAAGTTGGAAAAGTTAAACCTAGAAGTGAATCGACAGTTTGCAGCGGCCTAGCTTTTTACATTAGCTTTGGTATAATCAGATATTATACAAAATTAAAGTTAAAATCTTCTGAATGCAGTCGCCGTCATCTTTTCCTTTGGACGTCATTGGGCCCATGAAAGTCTGTGAAATACTGATACTGGTGTAGAACCGAACACGACAGAGAAACCCATCCGCTACATATTCAAGCATCGGTTGAGAGATTATTCAAAATACTACTACATGTGCATATATTTAGTATTTCTATCATTTCTACCACCTGCGGTCCTGCCCTTAGCCAGAAACAACTCTGTGAGGACCTGAAAGAAAATTGCTGATCAATTTGCAAAGCTGTCCAAACGCTGTATCTCTAAAAGACAGACGTGGAGGAGCACACAGCGTTTCCTTTTAACTGTACCCAGCCTGTACAGATAAGAGTGAGGGGCTTGTTTTCAGCTGTGTCCTTTCAGGTCCACTGACAACAATGAGGGTTGAATTCAGACCTACTTTCCTCGGTAATCAGGTCAGGTCCGGACAGGTGCTCCCTGACTGATAAAAGAGCTGTGGGATGGAGGGCTCCGTTTCACCAACCATCTCACTCCAATGTCTCCGCAGACATTTGTGTCACTAGGGAAACGTTAAACACACAATGAAGATTGACAACCAACCTGATTCTCTTCAGCAGGACGACAACACACTGAAAGTAGCTCTGATCAATTAGGATTTATATATATTTTAGGAGAGGAGAGGAGAGGAGAGGAGAGGAGAGGAGAGGGAGAAGAGGAATCTACTCTATTTTTCCAAATTTAGTCAAGCACCAGTTTCATTATCGTCCTTACGATTTGGATCCCTACAAATTAGATAATCTAATCTATCTGTTTTAGGAGACGAGACCAAACCAACAAGTAAAAGCCTTTTAGTCTACTTTCCAGGGTAAATACTTAATACAGCAAAATGATGCTCATAAGGTTTGTTGAAATATTCACAGTACAAAAACGACTCGTAAGGTTCAAGGAAACATCGTGGTTTGGTTTAAAATTACTTGCAGGTCAAGATAAGGGGATGTTCATCGTCATAAAGCTATGGTCAGGGAACGATCGGGTTCATGGTTAAAGCAGTGTGCTGGAAAACCCTGTCTGCCGGAAACGGGAACCAAACAGATGGACATGAATCCTGACTCCTACAGCTGTTGGAGGGATGGAGGTGTCACCTGAACGTGAACAGCTACGACTGACACTGGCATTCCTCTGAGGATCGACAGTTCAATCAAACATGCAGAAACACAATGAGATGTAGGGAGAAATGCATCTTCAATTTCGACTCCTTTTCTGCTATTTTTCCTCATCTGTGGAACTGCGACATCAGACGACAGCTCACTTCCTCACTGTCACTTAATCCACTCCGCAAATAGTGGAAAGCTCCTGGAAACACATCATCCAAGAGCAAATAAACATGACACGTTTTAATTGGTGGAGACACATTCGGCTTTGAAGCAAGCACTGCTCTTAAAAATCTGTCCTGTTGCATTGTATTATTCAGTATATTGTTCCTGGTGCCAAGCACTCCCTTCAGAGCTGTGTTGCTTATTGTGAAAATTAATGCTGCATGCAAAGCAAACATGACAAAGGGACGAATATTGATTTTTGCATTTTGATTTCTCCCTTAAGGCGACATCTTGCAGTTTTATGGTCAGGATGCTGTCGCAGAGGCTTTTCTCACATGTCTCTACAGAAAGTGTCCACATGTGTAATATCTGTATTCATCTTTGTCTCCATTTGACAGAGGGAATTTGTGTTGTAAGATAGAGATGTGCAATGGTCCCACTATTGGCCTGTATCTAGTGCGAGTGGTAAATGTAGTAAGGAGTCTTGCTCTCGCCTCACTTCTGCTGACACTGCAATGTCCACAGGCCGCCTGATCGCTCCAGTCAATCCAGCTGCCAGGGGAAGCAGAGGAAGGGAGTTACTTAAAGTTCAAGAGGAGGCAGACAGAACACTTCCACGCCCACGATGGTGCATCCAACACTGCCTTATTTAATAAGTGTAATCTTATCAAATTACTTTTACAGGAACTGTGTCTAGTCCCAGAGCAAAGCAACAACAGGAAAGTGATGAAAGGAAAAAACATATTTATCCTGAGTGTAGAAAGTGTAGAAAGTGTAGAAAGTGTAAGGTAAAGTGCTTTCAGATCAAAATTTGAATCAAGCCTTTTCCTGTAACATGTGGTGAGAATTGTCTGTAAAACAATAGATACTGAAACTACCAATAAAGTATTTTAACATTAACTAATTATTTGAATTCAGACAGATAATAAAACCTGGTTCTGGCTTCATTTAAACATTTGTGTTTCCACAGAGCTCTAACACCAGGGTTTGGGTTAGAGTTTATCAAGTTATATATATATAATGTTGATGACAAGTGGTGTTTTGTGGATTGTTTGCTCTGTGACTGTTGAGTCACGGAATGATTGAATGATAACTTATCCCTGTGACTCAGCACACAGCACCATTAGCCACCATTACAGCTCGAGATAACTTTGTTTGAAACGGCACAAAATTACATTTAACTGCCTAAATGGGCGATTAATGTCAGGACGGCGTTCCCAGAAGATGGAGAACTGATGTGTGTGTGTGTGTGAGAGAGAGAGACAGAGAGAGAGAGAGAGAGAGAGAGAGAGAGAGAGAGAGAGAGAGAGAGAGAGAGAGAGAGAGAGAGAGAGAGTGCTCCTCTTTCTGAGCCGGACAGAGAGAGTGGAAACAAATGCAGCGTTCATCTGTGAGGGGGTGAAAGGAAAAACATGAAAAACCACACAAACTAATTTAAATCACAGTCTCAAATAAAGATTCAACATGTGGCATTTAAGAAGCGGAGGAGTAACACATTGTTTTTTACTCAAATACCACCAATATTCCTTTGAATGTCTCCTGTTAAGATACTGAAATGTGCCTTATTATAGTGAAATATAATTTGTTTTCCCCTGAGGCCCTTCTACTGCATCGCTATGTCTTCATATTGAAGAGATGTGTTTGAGAAATGTGATTGTGCTGGATGTCTGTTGCCCCTCCAGCTCTGTACACGTCAGTCATTGTCTCTGTAAATATCATCCCCATCTATTATGTCAGACGTTCAGCAGAGGAGTTCCTGCTGAGTAAAACCCTATAAACATGCTCAGTGTGGAGATGAACACACAACAGAATCAAAGTCATCATTGTTTTTTAGAAGAGAAAAATCATTACAGATGTCTGCTGGACGTCTTTAAAGAAAACATCTGCATAATTACAGGTTCTTAGCGTCACACTAATGCCAATAGAGCCTCCAGTGTATTGTTTTTTCCATCAATCCATGTAAGTAAGGATTGATGATCAATGCATGGTGGATTGATGATCTCTGAATGGCAGGAGGGGGACATTTTGTTTTCCCTGTGGACAACCAACGGACAAAAGGGACAAACTGAACATTTGTTCTTCATGATATGAGACAATTTCATCTGTAAATATCGAGTTATTTTAACTGCTTTGATGGTTTGTAAATATTAAAGCATTTTCCCACAGACACGACAAAAGAGCAAACATGTCCTGTCCTTCACACTCTGACAGGTGTTTCCAGTTCTTCTGGTGGATAAGTGCTGTGCTCGTGTTCAAATTGGACAAACAAGAGAATTACAAGGTGAAACACTGCCTTATCTGAGAGGAGGTCTAATCAGGCAAAACAACACCAGTGGGAGTGAAACAGGCCTACGGGGACTATTCAGGGAAAAGAGTCTCAGGTGGTATGTCCCATCCTCCATCTATATATAGTGTGTACCATGCACTTATTTTCCGTACCAATCAGCATTCTTTGCTAATTTTTACAAACAAGAAAATGATTTGACATTTAAACACACTGGCATCAATCAAATTCAAACATTTTTAATTTCACAAAGCATATATTTCAATCTATATTATTATTTTTCACCCTGGATCATGACGGAGTTAACTGTCACCACCGTGTCTCAATGCCTCTTATTTCTTTGTGTTCTGCTGTTTTATGAATACACATCTTTCACATCAGACACATTAACATGTTGAAACATGAACGGTGCAGGTACACATGGGGTTTCCCTGCTTTGACGAGTCTCCGGTGAAAAATGTCTATTTGACTAAAACAGCACACGCAGCTTTTTTTATATCTACACTAACTTCACGAAGGAGACTTTATTTAGTCACTTTTGTAGTGTGATAATGAACAGTTTTCCTCCGATGCTCACATCTGTCTGTTGAGAGGCCTTGGGCAAGTTTTGCCTAGCAGCAACAAGCCAGCAGAGAACAGCTCTGCACCTGAGCTCCCTACACTTCCTATTTTAGGTCTGGACAACACTACCAGAAACACATTTTAATTTAAATGTGCTACTTACAGACAGAAACCTCCCTAAGCAGCCACCACACAGCTGCAGGCTGCTAATGCACCACCGCCTTCAGGTGACACCGTGCAGTCACGTGTCCTCGGAAGGTCCGACTTCCAGAGTCGTGAAGTCGTTGATTCGAAGTTGACGTGTTACTTGAATAAAGATGGACGCTATAAACAAAATGCGTTGAATTTTCAATGTTTTGCATGATGATGAAGAGCAAATAAAAAGGATCAGATGTGACAAGCATGGAAATAATAAAAAATGTATGCGAGTTGATCATAAAAACGTCTAAACTGGCTATAAAGTATAATGTTATGAGCTTATAAGAGTTGGGCAAACAGTTTGCAGGTCATAAAATTAAAATTGACTATTTAAAGCTTATTCCTCACTTTCCCAGTTGTTGTTCTGGTGCGTTTGCCTGGATTTTCTCTGTTGGGAACAAATTTTTCTGATTATTCTGACACCACATGAACACACAATCACCCGTGGTAGCTAATTGCTATCTTGCATAAATGATCCACTAGGTGACATGTCTGAAAGTAACTTAGCTTCTTACTCTCTTCTGTATGTCTTAAATGAACTAATATACAACCTCAACTTTATATGTTTGCCAAGTTAACATAAGAGGTGTCACCACTTACCACCATATTTATAAATCTATAAAACATCTTTAAAATATAGAAAATTTTAAATATATATAGGCTATGTATGATTTATGGGTGTGCAGCTTTCCCCTCCTGCAGCTCTTCACAATAACAGTGGTGCGATTTAATATCTTCTGATAAAATCTGAAAAAGTGCTGGAAAAAAACTGATCAAATTGATCAAAGCAGTAAAATTTCCGCTCTTCTCTGTTATCGCAACTATAATAAAGTTTTAATCTGTGTTTTTCAATTTGTTAATCTGCTCCACATTTGATAATACGGTGCAGTGATGTTTTTTCAACGCTGACCTGGTATAATGTTGTCTGGATGATGAAAATGCAGTGAAATCCCACTTTTTGCCATTTTAAAAATAGAATAAAGTCTTCACAGCTAATTTTAAACCAGCATAACACTTTTAACTGTAAAGTCTATTCCCCTTTTACAACCACAGATCATGGGCTATGCTAAATATCATCATTTATAGTTTAATTCTCCCCTTAGCCTTAGAATTGCTGTAAAACATAAACCACTTTCTTCCTGTTGGAGTCAAATGTCCAACTAGTCGATTATTTCTCTGCAAAAGAAAACCTAATTGTGCAAGATGCTTCATCTCAGTATACGCAGAAAAATAACAAAGATTGAGTGATCTGGTGAGTGCAGCTTAACCCATCGATCAACCAGTCCCTCCATCGTCATCTCCAGCAGAGCACCATTCACTCATGACGCATGAACACGCACCCTTCATGCTAAACAATGACTAACGGGTCCTGCCCTCCATTTCCACCTCAGAAAATTGGCCATTAGCACCTCTTCATCACCATGGCATTCACAGCTCCGAGCTTCATTTAAAAGGGGGGGGGGGGGGGTTCACAGCTGGTCAACAAAACAAAGATGGTTTTAGTGGCAAATACAAAAGCCTGTCCCTCTTACGATTGCATCATCATCACTGTCGTCTCTATTGTATCTGCGACTGCAACCTCAAGGCATTTTGCTATTTGCAATAATCTGGAATTCTTTTGATACCAATGCAAATTCTATAGTCAATCAGATATAAGGCCACGTGAAGAGTTTATTTTCTCTGTGAAGAATCGTTAATCATCTCCACGGACATCAGCCGAAGAAAATGAGAGATGGAGCAGAGCTGTCATGTTGTCGCTGCAGCTCGAGAGCTAGTTGTTAAATCTGAATATGTGAGAATGAGTGTCACAAGAAATTGCTTGCACTCTCTTGCTTGTCACAACCTGTGCCATCAATCAATGGCGAGCACGGCGTCGCTTATCGATACCGGCTGTTTGCTCTCCTCCTCTGCGTTGACAGGTTTTCTTCTGAGTGGGGAAAAAAAGAAGCTACCTCGTAAACCAAATCACCCATCTTTACAGACGGAAAATATAATCTCTCTCTCTGTCTCTTTCTCTGTGTCTGTCGTGTACCCACACAAACACACACACTGAAACACATGGTTGAATCGGGACCGCTGTTCTGCCAGCAACATCATCACTCTCCTTCCCACCCTTGTCTCCATGGAGACAGGCTTCCAGAGCTGGCTGGTTGCAGACGGTTGTGAATCAGCACAGACTAAAAAGGGAAGAGGAGGAAGAGGAGGAGGAGGGGGGGGTCTCTTTGTGTTTAAAAACATGACTAAAAGAACACTGAGAGCTCCACGTTATCTCCCTCCCAACGCTAAGGTGATCAAAGTATCCGAGCGTTCGTGCATGCAGACGTGAAGAGACGAGCAGGAATATTTTAATAGAGGCGTCCATATTTCAGATTTTTGCATCGTCTCCAGTGCAGACAACAATATTCACAGCATCTTTGTGTTGAGTATTGTTCAGCTACTACACCATTCATCCAGTCCTTTCAAAACCCCTGCCTGCTTTCAGGCGCGTTAAATGTATTTCCCCCCCCCCCCCCGTTATCTCATCGACTGAAACAGAATTGACATCATCAAATCTGAGTCTTTCATCGCCAGCCAATCCCTGCTGAGCTCAGTGTGTGAGAGGAGTGAAGAGGCCAGAAGCCATTTGCCATCAATACACTTAATTCAAATAATAATTACCTCCACCAATGTTCCATGTTTCCAGCCCTGTTCATTTGGTTGTGGGTTGTTTTGTGTGTTTGTTTGAACAATGACAGAGAAGAGACCCTTTTCTCACTTTCTTTCACATCCTGGTTTTAGGTTGTTTTTACACATTTTCACTGTTTTTGAAAAGGTGTCGTTATTTGGCAATGTAGACTTTGGTGCAGCTTGATTGAATTTCAGGAGACTGTTGGGCCTTAGCACAGATACACACTCATAGTTTATCCCATGTACATATTAAGCTGACTGAAATGAGTTTGACTTTTGTCTTTCACATGCAACATTTGTCTGTCTTATACTTTTACTCCCCATAATGTAATACACACACAAAAAAAAGCAGTATTTCTAAAAATAGACATTGTGAATTATTTGTAAGATCCATTCAAGGGCACTTGGACAGAGCATCCCTCTGCCAAGGCTGATTGGCCACTTGAATACTACATTGGAAAAGGATGTATTGAGATCAAATTAATATTATGTAGACAGGAATTTTCTGCAAATTGCTTTCAATCTCACATGTTCATAGATATTCGCTCTCCACATATGCCAGATTTTTTTCATCTTGCATTATTTGTTGAGAAATTCCCCAAAATGTTAACTCAACATTAAAGAAGTTCTTCCTCGGCCCACACCCCACCCTTCCACCAAGTTTCAAGAAGATCGGTTCAGTGGTTTTTGGGGTATTCCAGACAAACAGACAATAGTACAATGTGTAGATCTGCTGACTTCTGCATCAGGGGCTGTGACTGGAAGAGGATGGTGGATTTTAGACACTATTAGCTCTACTTAAGAAAATCATGACGGAGCACAAACACAGGCAGAGTACGATGAGTGGGCTGAGAGCAAACAGAGCGTAGAGAGAAGATGGGTCTGCTGAAAAGGCCTCTCTCCTGGTTGTTGAGTCAAGCAAGCGTCTTCCTGCTGGGTTTCAGAGAGACGACCACAGTCAGCCCTGAGCCTCCATGATAAATGCACCAACAGCTGGACTCTTCCACCATCAGGACAATGTCGGAAGTATTTAGCGAAGTTGGTTTATGACCGGATGTAATGAATCTGCTGGAACGTGTTTAAAGTTCACTTTGAAGAGCATTGGAAGAGAAACCCTTCATCAGCTTAACACCTTCACCTCATCCCCGAGTCTGAATGTGTGCGCTGCGCTCGTCGCATTTATAGCACTGCACACGCGGACGCCTTAAAAATAAACGCACCGGCACACGAAGCATGGCGTTCATGCCATACCGTGTGTGTGTACAATTACAGAGGAAGTGCACCTTATTAAAGGTCAGAGAACACAGGGACATTCCTGGCAGTGTAGTCGGCGCTGCACGGGGGCAAGAAAAGAGCAAGGTACGGTTTATGGAGGAGGGAGGGGACGGCTGTTTCCACTCCTGTCAACGTTCTGCACGTTTAAGATTTACCGTGGGCGTCTGTGGTGCATCAGGGTTTGAAGAGGACGAAGAACGGACAGTGAGAGAGCGTAACGGGCTAATGGTGGCAAAAAGTCACCCAGAATGAATCTCCTCCTTGTCGGCTCAACACAAACGGAGGTGGTGATCATGTCTGTGTCAGAACATCTAAATGCTGTTTATGGCAGAAGGAGAGCTAGACCCAAAGCTTGCAGAATTTGTAGACTGAAGGTCAGGTGCGAGTTTGGGGTCAGTCACAGTTGACGGTCAGGAGCGAGGGCTGCTCACCTCGTGCTAATGCTGATTACAGAGCCGGAGTGCTTTACTTGTTGTCGTGCTTGTAAATGACTGTTTTCCAAATGAGCACGTTGTGGGATTGTTTCTTGTATAAATGGGTTGAGGCACGTTTAGACACCGATGTTGGGAGATCAAAGGAAACAAACAAAAGAAAAAGGGGCGCGAAAAAGAAACAAGTCTTCCATCCACAAGCTGTAATTACCGCTGCAAGATGGAAAAACAGGTCCAACAAAACCCGCAAATCCTACAAGTGCGTCTGACAAAGCCCCTAATGATTAAAAGAGGATTGCTCTCCTTTTGACGTCACCTGTACAAGCACAGACTAAACAGATCGCAAGTGGCATCCAGGAGCCGGAGAAATGCCAAACCCCTGAAGGGCCTGGAGGCAGGTACATAGTTTTGCCCCGTTAACTATGGAGTTCCTCGTCAAAGGGATTCGGGGGAAAGCATCTGTGGCCTCCACCGCTCGCGTTCTGCCCCGAGAATGGGATGCAAACATTCCCACATGTGGTGCACAGGGCAGTCACACACATGCAGCACACGTACAAACGCACAATACCCTTCAAGTGTGAGAGACCCGGACAGACTGTGATTGTTAGAAGGACTCGAGCAACAAATGATGTCATTATCTCAAAGCACACTAGCTTGGATATTATTACCATATCAGTGGGAGGCGTTGGGCATTCTTGCCGTCCATAGCCAGGGACTTCATAGTGAGAAACCAGAAAGAGACGGCATTGTTCTGAATTTTTTCTCATACATCTGACATTTTCTCTGTCAAACATGCAAAGTCAGGGTGAGAAAGTCAAGCAGCTGCTCTGGTATTTTCTCCATCCTCTGAATTCTCGTCAGGAATACCTGAGCGTGTTTCCACAGAAGATCCCACAGGGCATTCCTCTGAGCCGCTAATGTTATTTTTTCCTTTTTTAGAATTAGCGTACGCGAGGCATACAAATGATCATGCAGAAACATGATGAGAGCAGGAGGACGGCTGTAATACCGGGTCCCCATGGCAACCACACAAAACAGCATGCACTCACCATGGCAACAGAGCTGGCGAGGGAATATAGCGGGAGACAGCGTTGGAGCTGGTGCCGGCCTCTGGCTGTTTGATTTGATACGTGCATGCCAGCAGCTCAGCATCAGCAAGTACTTTACTCAGACTGAGACACAAACACCAATATATTACACTTGTGAACACTGGCATGACAGGTACTTTACATTTTACTCAACTTAAAGCTCTGATGTGTCATGCTAAAGATGTCCCCCACAGAGACGGACAATAGATTGTATGTGAGGATGCACGGTGCGGCTCCAATTCCTCTCACTGTACAAATATCCTGGAAACCACCACCGCCATCTTGTGCTTATGACGTCATTTGGAGCCTCCGTATGCAGAGTAGTGATGATGGTGTGGAATCTCAGTGTCGAGGTCCCGTCGATAAACAAGCCCCACCAGCCGTGAGTCAGACTCAGCTGTCAATCATGATGATTCAGCGCATATTTATAGCATCAAATTACTAAACATGAAAACATGCATCTCTATCAAGAACTATCTGAAATGACAGAAACTATCTTTAAATTAATTTAACGAATATTTTTAATTTTTAGTTTAGCTCATGTCCACCAACACAGAGAAGGCAGCTTGTTTATGACCAATACTGCAGCCAGCCACCAGGGGGTGATCTAAATGAATTGGCTTCACTTCCCATCTTTATGAGACATCATTGTCGTTCTGTTATTTTTTCTGCTGCCCTCGCTCCTCTCATCTCCGCTGGGAGCGCAATGCATGATGGTACATATTGGTTCGTGACCAGAGGTTGTGCTCTACTTTTCACGATGCATTATGGGAAGCAATGAGTGCACTATATAGGGTAATAAAAAAAATACACTAAACATTCAGACACCACAACAAAATGGCGAACTCACTATATGGTTATTAGTGAATGATTTCGGCCTATTTCTTGGCCGGGTGCAGTTTCCAGGCAACCAGCAGAGACTTCAGGCGATACTGCTCGCAGCTAAAAAACCCATAAAATATCGCAAATCGCATCTTTTACCATTATTGTTTATACAGATTAAACAAACAAGTTTTAACATTTGAGATATGAGTGAGTGAGCTTAGAGAAGCTAATTAGCCCTGAGTAGAATAAAAATCCCAAACTCAGACTTTTCTTAAAATAATAGAAACGCAAGAGGAGAAACACACTCAGATGCTGGTGTAGCCACAGCAGCAGTGTGTCATGATATTCAGCTCAGTAGGCCTTGGTCAATACAGAGCCAGACAGATGATAAATAGCCCAACACGTCTGCTGATGCTCCAAGGCCACAGTCTCCTGTACTGTAAACAACAATGGTTTCCCTGCCAGACAAGGAGAAATCCCCAGATCCTACATCATCATTCTTCTTCATGTAGCGAAATTTTTTACACATCGTTTTTTAACATAAAGATATGCTACCTCGCACATAAAGTCAAAATGGTTTTCCCCATCCATCGATGTGTATATATACGCTGCATGCTTGTATTTTGAAGTACATAGTACTTGTACCCCTTCAAAGCTCACAACATCAAAATCATTGCCCCCAAATGAGGCGTGATTAACTCTGCACATTAAGCAGGCACTTCACAAAAGAGTCTCCCAAATGAGGTCGGTTGTCAGCGAGTTTTTTTTCCCCCTTTCTTTAATTCATTGTCTTTAATTAAACACTGAAACACAAAGACACACACAGATATTAATCACTACGGTTTAAGCTGCTTTTCCATTCAGACGCCATTAAAAGTTGCATCGCTTGACTGGATTCGATGTCGGCTGCAGACTGAAAGGAATCGTTTCACCGCGTTCTCCGTAGACCTTTTAGTGAAGAGAGAATATTTCTTCAGTGTTTGTGGGAGTTCAGATGAGATGTCAAGTGCCACATATCGAGTGCGAGATGAAAGATAGAATGAGGCTCATGGTATCATTTCTTCCTTTTGTGTTTCCGGGAACAGTTTGCAAATCGCATGGTTGTGAAATCCTTTGACTTGAGGATGTGCATAATTTCTCTACATTGATATTCAGCCTCCCTGGAGCAAGAGGATGCTGGAGCTGTCTGCTCCCTGGAATAATCAGAGCAGGGTGGGTGTGGCAGAGGCAAAGGGCTTCACTGGCAATAACAACACAACGGACCTGAGTCAATGTCTCCATCTAGTGTCGAAAGGAAACTTGACATCATCGTGCAAATATTGTTCAGGTTGTTCATGGTCATGTTGTTTTGAAAAATATAAATACAAAAACTCAAATTCATTTCAGAAAGTGGTTGCTCTTTTTTAAAAATCAGTTTTTTCCTAATTTCAGTTGAATGATGTTGTAAACAATTACTCAAATCTTTATATACCCAGAAAGATTTTGGTTTAATATTTTTTTATTATTATTTTAATAATGTGTTTTCCTGAAACAAACACAGTATTATGAAAAGTAGAAAAACCTCCACCAACCAAGCTGCACCAAATTTCACACACATGAATATCAATCCACTAAATAAGATTTATAAAATGATTCATTGAGAAATCAACAAATGCTCTATCTCGCAATAATAAAGAAATTGGACCATATTCTTGGATCTGGCCCCGGCTCCAGAGGTGAAAACATAACCTCCTTGGTAGAGTGACATATCACAGTGTAGACTGAAAATGATTGTGCATGATTTTCCACCTCACTTGTATTGGAAGCTTGTTTAACTTTATGGATGTACATTTACTTTTTCTCTCTGAGGAATCACAAAATTACTTCTATTATCCATTGTGAGAATCCATCTGGCTGAGATCTGTTTTGATTACATAATGTTTTCCTAATCACAACATGGACCAAAAGAGACACAAACAGGTCCACATGCAGGTGTTCTTTTTCAATGGGCCTCTCTTGTTCTAGATTAATCTCGGACACGTCCCTGGGACAGACAGTGAGAAAACACAGACTACAGACACAAGAATTGTCCTTTTTTTAGAGACAGCAGTCACTGCCAGAAAAACCTAACTGATCTCAGGTGAGTGATAACAGAACACTCAGAAGGAAATCCCATAATAACCCCTTCAAACAAAGGCAGCTGCTTTGGAGTTTAGAGCTAAATGCTGGAAGAAGAACAGGAGATGATATAGCATTACATTAAAGCTATTAGAATATGTTACTTTGAGTAATAGATTTTGGGGATGTGGGTGATACATTAGGCAAACTCAATATACTGTGTGCACAAATAGTTAATAATTAATTTAACTGTAGTTTCCCTCCTTAAGCCTTTTTTATAACTATTAAAATGAACTACATGAAAGCATATTCTGTATAATATATTCTGGAGCTCCCGTTGCCTACCACAAGACTATTAGTGTTTATATTAAGCAGCCAACTAATCATCACCTGGGAATATTTCCTATGGTTCCCCAGCACAAAGTAAAAATAAGGTGAGATATAGAGACAAGAGGTAAAAATCTGTCTGTGTATAAAAACTCTGAATCATCCAGTTCATATAATAAATAAAATATAATCTACAAATTACAGAAAGTAACCTCGCACTACCTACTGTTATCAAGGTAATCACCCACCTGCTCCTCTGCGACAGGCGTGTTGTCCAACTGTGGCTGCTGGGTTGACGGCTGTGTCTGGGCCTGAGGCTGGGGCTGCATTGGGGGTCTGTTCTGTCCTCTGTGTCTCAAGGAGGGAAACAACCTGGTCCACTGCAACAACCCACCCTGCACACACACGGACACACAAACATCTAGAGATTGTGCAGATGACACGACTGCAAATCCTGTAAAACTTCCTGATGCTTGAGGTTATTAAAGTAATGACATGGAGGTCAGGCAGTGCAAAACAAGCAGTAACAAGTTGGTGTGTGCTGACGTACCTGTGGCTGCTGTGTGACGCAGCATAATAAATATAATATAATATATTCTGGAGCTCCCGTTGCCTACCACAAGACTATTAGTGTTTATATTCAGGAAAATCCAGCCATCATCTATATCGTTTATCCTTTTGAGGGTCGCAGGGGAAGCTGGAGAAAATCCCATCTGACATTGGGGGGGAGGCGGGGTACAGCCTGGACAGATCACCAGCTTGTCACACAAGATGATGCTAATAATTAAAACGAATATAAAACTTTAAATTCCACACATCAACTCAAATCAACCAAAGGGTAAAGAAAAAATTAAATTCTTGAGTTAACTCGAGGCTTTTTGTAATAAATAAGTCCTTTGCAAAGTAAATAATTAGTCATCAAGTTGATTTATTACACAGACCAAATATAATTCATTACATTTCATCAGAAAGTTGTCCATGCAACAACTCCCTCACCACATCCATAAACTATTATTTCACTCTCAAAAATACCGACACACAGATGACAGCATTATCTCAGTGGTCATATATTATCAATATTATTATGCACAAAATATAAAACTAGCATCTGTTTTTTTGACATCAACACATAGTGGCTGCATTACTTCTCTCGCACAAAATGTTTCCACATGTATACACACAGTCTCCATATACGTCTCTTATCATGATATTGTATAATAAATATCATCAGACATTTAAGACCAAGTTTCAGGTCTTCTTCTTCTGCGCAGGCAGAGAAAAGACTCGGCTAAGACAGAATAAATAAAACCTTGAGCAGTGTGTGAGTTTGTGTGTATGCATGAAAGAGGAAAGAGAGCATGAATTGATAAAAACAAAAAGTCCAGGGTGTGAAACATGACCTGCTCCTGAACGCCTGCACCCATGTGTGTAAATGTGAATGTGGTTAACAGGGGAGGTCACCTGGGAGACCCTGAGATAGCCCATCTAACCCGTATCCTGCCAAACAGCCCCGTCTGTCAGCCACAGTGTACTTGAAGAATAAAAGGTCAAAAGGGCCAAACCGGTGAGCTCTGGAAAAAACCTGGCTGCTGCAGTCGCTGTCAGTCAAACTCACTTGCTTTGTTAATGCGTCCAAAAGCAGGAAAGGGTTGAGACCTGCTGCTGCTATGAAACGCTGCCAAAGTAAAGAAACAACAACTGAATGATAAACCCATGGTCAACTGTGTTGCTGTGGATTCTTTAATCCTAAATCATCAACTTGTAACCATGACCTCAGCACCTCCTAATGGGATGGAATATAATGTTCTAGCAGGGGTCTGTTTTCACTCCTGTCGTCTCAGTGAAAGATGAAAATTCTTCAAAACATGATGAGGAAGATGTATCAGATCATTGACTCAAACACCCTGTGAATCTATGATCTTCTGTCATATGTTTCCTCTCTGACCAGTTATCGGCGTCTCAGATGCTGGTTACACAGTAGCCATTTTGGAAGTATAACGGCGGTACATGACAGTGGGTTATACAAAACTATTTCACATCGCCATAAGTTTGTATCCGTGTGGACAGTGTGTGGAACTCCAGTTTAGCCTCAGCATCCGTTCTCCCACTTCTATATCCTCCACTGGACTGAGGACGGATGCTCCCCCCTCGGAGCCAGAGGTCTAACTTCTCTGCCTTGAGAAATGATGCCTGTTTCACACAATGATGACCATCGGAAAAGCTATGACACAAATGTCTCCTACTTTGTGCTTCACACTTCTTCATTAATCGGCCTGCTGTCAGGCTCAGTTCAGGTCGGGTCAGCCAAACACTGCCTGAGGGAGGCAGTGACACAGCAGATGATCTGTACAAATATATTTTGTCATCTCTCCTTTTCTTCTTTGTTCACTCTCTTTCATTCTGTCCGACATTTTCTCTCTGCTCTGTTTTGTCCTCCTCTGCGTTGGTTGATTCTCTTCCTGCTTTCTCAGTCTGTCCTCCTTCACCTCTGTTTTTCTCATTGAGCTGGTTCTCACTCTCAGTGCTGCAAGAGGAAGTTGGTTGCCATGTTGATGTCGTTGTTTGAAGCTCTGAGGGCCTCCAGGGCATCAGTCCTGGAAAAGCCCATTTCCACTAAGAGTGCAACCTACGAGACAAAATAAAACATAGACTAAGAGACGGAAGCAGCCAACTAATCATCACCTGGGAATATTTCCTATGGTTCCCCAGCACAAAGTAAAAATAAGGTGAGATATAGAGACAAGAGGTAAAAATCTGTCTGTGTATAAAAACTCTGAATCATCCAGTTCATATAATAAATAAAATATAATGTACAAATTACAGAAAGTAACCTCGCACTACCTACTGTTATCAAGGTAATCACCCACCTGCTCCTCTGCGACAGGCAAGTTGTCCAACTGTGGCTGCTGGGTTGACGGCTGTGTCTGGGCCTGAGGCTGGGGCTGCATTGGGGGTCTGTTCTGTCCTCTGTGTCTCAAGGAGGGAAACAACCTGGTCCACTGCAACAACCCACCCTGCACACACACAGACACACAAACATGTAGAGATTGTGCAGATGACACGACTGCAAATCCTGTAAAAATTCCTGATGCTTGAGGTTATTAAAGTAATGACATGGGGGTCAGGCAGTGCATAACAAGCAGTAACAAGTTGGTGTGTGCTGACGTACCTGAGGCTGCTGTGTGACGCTCCTCCTGGCCTCATTGTACTGGGCCAGCAGCAGCTGCTGGTCGAGCATGTCCATCCTCTGCTGCCTCTGGATGTCCAGAGTGGCCCCCATCCCAGGAGGCGTCTCGCTGATTGGCTGGGAGGCTTAAGGACAAAGGTAATAACGTTAATAACATATTAATAGAGCGGCAGACAAAAAAACGTGTAAATGAAGAGAAAAGTGTGTGTTTAAAAAGGATTCCTGCAGAGCTGGTGCCAGGATTCAAGATCTGTTGCTTGTGACAATACATTTCATATCTAAAATAGAAACATAGCAAATATCAAACTAGCTTACTCTTTAAACTGGCTCAAATTCTCAGCACAGACTAATCACAGGAAATCACACACTCTCTCACACCTGAAAGACTTTCAATGACCGTGCAGGACATTAGAAATTGGATGGGAGGAGTAAGTTAATGTTTTACTTTGAGAGAATAAAGTAATGGGTGCATTCAAATGAAAAACCACATCCCCAGTCAGTCAAAAACTACTTTCACTAACGAATACTGGTTGACTTTATACAACTATTAAATTAAGACATTGCTGACCCATAAAGTTCCTCCGAACAATGAACACAACTGTGAAAACGTGATTTGTTTTTAGAAGTAATTTCCTTTTTGTTAATAAGTGACGTCTAGAACATTGGGAGTATGAGCTGCTCTAGCTCATTAGCCTCAGTAAGTATAACAAATGTCCACAAAACTTTCACAAGACAGAGTGGAAAACAGGCTAAAACAGATCATTTCAACATTAGTTTTACTTGAAAAAGTAGAAAGAGAATTTAAACTGATTAAGCAAAGCAGTGTTCAAAGTGGATTATTATGTTATTATTCCTCAGATAGACTACAACAGTGCATCAAGCCCGGCAACATTGGTTTGCACAGGATTTGTGAATGTGACAACTTTAGGTGGGACTCACTTGAGAAGACTGGCTCCAAAATATACCGTCCAATACGGGACATCCAAGCAGGCACGAAGAGGATATTTTGTAACTGGAGAATATTGGAGTAGTACAGCCCGCCTGAGATCTGGAAGGTACATTTGCAAAAAAAACGTGCATTTAGTATGGAAATGGACGAACTGCATGAAATTTGCTGCAGTTTAAATATTGGGGGTATTCCTAGATACCTGGTAAACCACAAGAGGAACTTGGCTACTCACCAGTCCGCTGAGAGCAAGAAGCCACATGAATGGGCTGGATGTCAACAGCTGGAAGAGAGAGTACAAGAAAGAAACCATGAAGATCACACTATTTGGAGAAAGAACAGTAGAAGACAAAGCAATACAGCAATACAGCAATACACTGGCTATCAGCAGTAGAACATGGGCTTACCTGCAAGCCCACTATGTAGATCAGAGTCTTGTTGGTGATGCTAATGTGGCCCAGGACCTGAGTGACGGGCATCTTTGGGATCGACAGGTAGAAAGGCACAAACAGAGAGAAGACTGGAGCAAGCCTGTGGGGGGAGAAGGGGAAGAGGATGGAGATGGCACAGGAACACAGAGAAGAACAAAAGAACGAGCATTTCAAACTCGTCACTGTAATTATCAGGGTTGCCCAAGGCTTACATGCTCACATGTCGAGGTGAAATAGGATTTTCTCCATAAATGACACATAGTGTGTATATGTCCTTGGTACAATATAAACCTAACTGAATACAAGGCAGTATATCCTTGTAATCGAAGGATCCTCAGTGGCCATAAGAACAACAAAAAGTTATTTCCTTCACAGAGATCCGGCACATTCATACTGGTATGTAAAACTGTGTTTTAAAAAAATATATATCTCCGTCCAGACGAGTGTTTTAACACTGCTTCAGAAATAATCTAAATCCATACTGGAACACATGAAAACGCACATCACATGACCAATTAGTATGCTGGACCTGTTTGCCAGTGTAAACAGGAAATAGACAGTCAACTTAGTAGTTAGTTGCATACTAGCAGAAAATTGTAATAATGAGGAATTTTGAAAAGTAAGATCCTTCTTTGCTTGGACCAATGACAGGGTTTAACCTTACTGAAAGTTTGGTTTAGCAAGATTTTGGTGACTGATAATGAAGAAGCGTGTGTAAGTGTCAGTGTTTCTGTTCCTGCCCGTCCACACCAAAATCCAACGTCAACGTTTTCAAACTACAATGGGGCCAGCAGCGTTTCCAAAAGTCTCTGGAGTCTTCAAAACTCTGGACCAGTGTGGATATCAGACAAAACAGTAAACACATTAGTGGGGATGTAGTCTGTGGCTACTTGAGCGACCGAGCTACTTACAGTCCTGTGGACAGTTCTTCGACTTCATAGTCAAATAGAAACTGGAAAGCCTGCACCAACAAGAAGTCTGTCAGCGCAGACAAACACCACGTGCCAAACAGGAAGGACTGAAATAAAGAGATGCAACACATATGATGGTTAGAAAACTACATACATGTTTTCAAACAATTCATTTCACAAACACAAAATCATTGTAAAATTTTGGTCATGAAGCAACTACTTTGTGCCAGATGAGGAAGTTAAGTATAGTCTTCTTGAAAAAAGGAAGTTGCCAAACAGGTGAAACGTGTCTGTGACTGAGGGTTATGTATTTAATCCTGTAACAAGTGTATTGCTTTTGTTCATGCAGGTAACTGAATAAGAAGTAATTCAACATATTAAACCCATCCAGTCTAGATTTTGAGGGAATTGCAGTGAGTCAAATCTGTTTTCTGTGTATCCATGTATGTTCACATCCATCAATTAGTGGATTTGGATACTCACAGCAAACTTCCTGGTGCCAAACCTCCTCTCAAAGATTCTGAAGTTGTAAATGAGCAGGCTGCTACAAAAGGAGTCCTTCAGGTCGACACAGACGAGCCGGCCACACAGCAACCTCCACACCTGCAGCACAAAGGATTTATTCACACACGTTACAGATGCACAACATTATGACCATTTGAGATTTGTTTTTAAAGTCAAAGTCCACTAAAAAGCTTTTTCAGAACTTTCAAACGCATTGCATGGTCTTCATCAGCATGGATGTAACTCAGGTGGCATTCTGTGGCCTGCTTGTGACTATTGGTGTGTAAAACAGGACAGATGCTGAAGACGTACCTGGTGCTGCTGCACGACAGCCTGTATGTTGTATGCAAACAGTTCCTGGTAGTGAGGCAGCAGGGTGAGCATCACAGTCAGCCCATTGAGAACCAGCAGGAGGCCTTTAGACAGCGGAGCCATATCTATACACAACAAGAGGGGTTAAAGGTTATTTAGTTTACTCAAGTACTGCATTTAAATAGTTATACACACTTCACTTGTTTCTTTTCATTCTATGCGCAAAAGAACAGTCTGTCCAAGTCACACTGAGTGGTATTTCAAGATACTAATGGCAGAGCATGAATGAATGAATAAATAAATCAACTGAGGGAAATTTCTTACTAGTTTACCAAAACAAGAAGGGCTGCAAATAACTCTAACTTTCATGATCTATGTATCTGCTGATTATGTTCTTGAGAGATCAATGAGTTATTGGATCTATTGGCAACTTCTCTGAGTCCAAAGTGAAGTGTTAAAGTGAGTTGTTTTGTCCAAAACCCAAAGAAATGTAGTTTATTATTATCATGACTTTCAAAAAGCCAAAACCACATAATATTTTCCTTTATTGATAAAAAAACAAGTATATATGAATTGTCTGTTGTTAGACTCAACTATCAACTCAATGCAGCTGTAAAACAACATATTATTACAACTGATTAAGCCACAACGAAAACAATCAAGTGCTGTTTAAAGGTTGATTCATTAGTAATAATGATGTAATGCTGCTGATTCCCTGTTTGTATGTATTGATCTACATTACAAGGCTCTGAAGTGCAGTGGTATTTGTACTCAGTCAGGGATGTGAATACTTCCTCCACAGCTAGAGAAAGAAGTGACACTTCTACTTTATTATACCGGTGATATAATAAATATAAGTGAGGAGTTGATGGTGGATGATTTGTACTCAGAGGGGGCGCTGGCTCGGAGATTAGCTAACATTCAGTCGATAGCATTTCCATATGAAGCCTTTAGCTCATTTACAACATGAAAACCTCCACTGGGTGAAGCGGCTGATGTGGAAAACAACTGCCGGGTTATTAACCAGCTGACGGGATCTGGAACAGACAGACGCAGCCTGGAGGAAATGAATGACGGCGCGATGCTAACAGCAGCTAGCCGCGCTAGCCGGCTGGAAGTGACAGGAGCCGCGGGCAGAGGGCAGCGACAGCCCCGGCTCGGGCTTAACTCTACAGCGGGGATATACTCACACAGGCCCCGGGAGCCGGTGGTGGTGAACATGGCGTCTGGAGGAGCCACGGGACCCAGACGGACACCGCGAACCACCCGGGACTGAGCGACGCTAACAGCGGGACAGCGGAGAGAAGTTGGGGTGAGGGTCCATGTTGCGAGGGGAGGGAGGGAGGGAGGCCGGGGGGAGGAGGAGGAGGAGGAGGAGGAGGTGTCCTACGGGAGCCCGACAAGACCAAAACAGGCTGATTCGCAATCCGCTAAAATAACACGGGAGTTGACCTGAGGAGGGCGCTGTTGCTCTGCATTGTAGATGTAAAACATATTTTTGTTGAACTTCCATGAAAAACATATTCACATCCATGCACATGGTCACTGACAATGAAGGAACAACAATTCATGTAGAATATCAATAATTTATTAATTTGTATTAAATTGCTAAAGATGTGCAACTAGATTATAACCCCCCTCCCCTCTCTATTAAGCATTTACTGATCATAAGATAAGATGAGATAAGATAATCCTTTATTAGTCCCACAAAGGGGAAATTAGCAATATTACAGCAGCGAGAGTCAAACATAGGCATCAGTGAGTAATAATAAGTAACATGCAATATTCAAGTGTAATGAATATAAAAAAAATATAGAAAAATATAAATGGGATAAAGATCATGTATACAGTACAGTGTAAAAACGTTTAGTTCTACTGGGAGCAGAGCTGGTTGTCCAGTCTTCCCACTGCAGCAAGGAATGACCTGCGACACCTCTCCTTCAGACAGACAAAAGATAATGATCAAAATAAAATTAAAAAAGATAAAGAAAATATAATCTATATAGTGCATGCCCCTTAGATTTAGTCAAGCTGCATCAAATTACCCACACTCATATCAGTTCCCTAAATATGACTGGTTTATGTCATTATGATTAAAAGTGGATGTCACATATTTTAAGAAAGTGAGAAAAAAACCATCCTGACATTAAGTTTTGTGGGAATCTGTTATCAGTTTTGTGTATAATCTTGCAACAAACAGATGGAGGTGAAAACAATCATCTGCATTGTACAGCTACTAATCAGTCATGGGAAAAGGCCTCAGGTCCTTTATTAGGCCCAAGTTTAAGTGGCAACACCAAGTGTAGAAATGCAAAAGTAAAAGCCATGCATTAAAAATTTTACTTAAGTTTTAGCAAAAGACTTTTTAGCACCAAAGTATACTTAAAACTGCCAGAAGTAAAAAGCTGTAATTTTGCAGACAGTATTTTATATTATGAGATTATAATAAGAGATGAATTAGTGTGTACATCACTTTAATGTTGCAGCTTGCAAAGGTTGGGCTAATTTCAATCACTTTACATACTGCTGAGCACATAAAGAGACGCGCAGGGGGAGAGGGAGCGTCCAGAATCACCTGAATCGGGGGGGAGCTGGTCTCACTGGATGCATTTAAAGTAGCCTCATTTTAAACGACTTGGAGACAGGCACATCTGGCTGTAGGTGTTTTGACTAATTCATTTTGTCCCCGTTTGATCCCTGATGTTGAAGACTCGCGAGGAATATCTGATGGATATTTTAAAATAAATTATGATTCTGTAATTCGCTCTTTATTTTGAAACTGTATGAATGTGTGCAGCCCTGTCAAGTGTGCTGTCTTGACCAGGATGCTCTGAAATATAATAAAATGACAGAAAAATATAAAATAAAAAGGAGAAGTAAAAAGAGATATTTTGATCTCAATGAGACTTTCCTGTTAAAATATAATAAAAATAAAAGTAAATAAAGTACCTCTCAATAATAGTATATTGATAGAATAACTCGTTTAGATGTTCTTTTATGTTTTGTGGTGGAGTAGAAGTGCAAAGTAATAATGGAAATACCCAAGTAAGAGAGTTACTATTTAAAGCAAATCTGCTAAATGTATCATGACAGATTCCACAGAAATGCATCCACACAGCGATGAGAGCAGGATCGTCTCCCATCTGCGGACGTTGTCTCCCTGGTGACCACCAAGACCTCCAGGCTGAGAACCCCTGATCTGACCCCTGCAGCTGGGTTTCCAGCGTCTTGCTCACAGATGTTTCAGCAGAGTCGGATGTTGGAGCTGGAGGATCCTCCTGATGATGGGGGCCAGTCTCCTCATCCACGACTCCACACTGCTCGTACCTCACACGCCTCCGACGGGGCATTCCCAGGCCCTGAAGCACCAGCATGTTTGACCTTCACGCTTGTCATCTACGGCCATTTGCTCAGTGTGTGATATGTGTTTATGGGTTGGTTGGATGTATGCATACAAGCAGCACATGGAATGTTTCCCCCCTTGAAGCCATGTGATCATCTTTCTGACAGAGCGCTAACTGTTAATTATCTTTGGGGCCTTGAGCAGGATGTGACTGCACAAAGTCCAGATTAATGACTTTTTCTTCTGGTGCTCTGGCCTCATGCACACAGTGTCATATCTTGTCAAGGTCCAGACTTCCTTTGCAGAGGCCCTGCTTTGTCTTACACTACAGGCTGCCAGTTTTAGTCACATCAAACGCTGTGTGTACCTTTGAGCCCGGCGGTGATTGCTCCGGAGCCATTAGATCCGATGCTTATGCTACGTCCAAGTACATTTGAAAAGATATGGCGAACAGCTGTCTAATAGTGTTGCATTTCCCAATCATCCGCAGATGCAGTGGCGTGTTAGTTCCCATTGGTTAGTTCCCACCCATTAGGTCTATTTGGCTGCCGGTGGTCAGATGTGAGTGCAAAGCAGAGCTCAGGAACAGCTTGCTAATTGTGTTTCAGACCTTCTCTGTCACTGATGTAGGAGTGAGGTCTAAAAAGGTTGCTTTGCCCCTGTTCTCAATCAAAGATAATAAGATTAAACAGCGCGGAGATGTGTGTTTGCGTGTGTTTGTATGTGTGTGTGTGTTTGTGTGTGCTTACCAATAAAGAGACTCCAGATTTGGAGACAGCCTTGACTCCTGCTGTTTGCTTTGTTCATTAAGAGGAGATGAGCAGATGGTTTGCTGGTCTGTTGTGCAGTGCACACATGCGGACACACACAGACACACGCGCACACACACATGCAAATACACATACATGCATGCTCGGCCCTGTCACCTTAGCTTTATCCTCCATTTATCTTTTCCATTACACATCTCTCAGCAGGACAATGCCACTCGGTGAATTGTAAGGGATGTGTGTCCATATGTGTGTGTTCGGGCATTTGTGTGTCTGTGTGTGTGTGGGAGAGAGACAGAGAGACAAGGGAGCGTGAAAGAGTCGAGCGCTGCTGAATGAAGTCACAAACCTTTTTAGTCAAGACGGCCTCTGAGGTGGTCAAAAAGCTGATGACTCATTCACACGTTCATTTATGTGAATCATTGCTATTCACTTGTCAGCCGCTCTGTGTTCAGGAAGAATTGCTTGTAACAGAGGTATTGTTTTAGTCCTGCAACACAGCTTATCTGCCTATGTCCAGGAAATGGCACTCTGCACATTGAGACAGGGTAGAACGAGCAGAAATCTGGCCGAGATTTTCTCTTTTTTCTTTTGGCACAACAAAGGGATTCAGAACAATGCGAAACAGATTATTTACGACTTAAGAAAACTTAATTTTGCTTTCCACTGAGCATCCTGAGCATCCACCTTCTGTCTTAGGGGAAATTATCTGCTTTAGATATGTTCACCGGCATTTTAATCATTGACCCTCGCACATCATTTATTACATATTCATCCTTTTGCCCTCTGCATTTGTTGAGGAGCACTTGGTGTGGTGTCGCATGTCTGCAGCTACACAATCTGTTTGCTCCTCATTTCAGTTTTGATGCTTTCAAATATCTTATATGTGAAAAAAGTTAACAGATTTAAGTTGAGCCACAATTGATTTGTTTCCAGACATTTACAGTGATTTAATCCTAAAGGTGCCAGTAGATATTATTCATTCATTGAATTAGATAAAGTTTAATCTCCTGCAATACTAATATTTAATAGAAAATAACAATATCTTCTTTGTGTCTTTCTTATCTCCCTGCAAATTAACCATAAAAGTGAATTATTACCGACACAAGTTTTTGCTTTTAAAGTTTTACACTCCTCTCTATCCTGTGGGGGAAACACAATAAGAAAACAAGAGCAGCCACGGAGCTGTGTTGCATCGTCAACGTGTTTCACTAAAGGACAGTTTACACGTGACCCTGCTCAGCACCTTCCTGTCCGTCCGTCAATACCTACGTGCATGTTTTTTGGGATGGAGCAAGAATCAATCCCACCCCCCCCACACACACACTCCCTCATATATGTATAGACATGCAAGCACACGGAGCTCCCCCTCCTCCGTACGCACGACACAAATCTCAAGGGTTCACTGTATCACAGGATGCAGAACTATTTTTTTTTTTTTGTTGCCACAGAAAGGATAAATAAATCAAACTATAAAGCCACATTCCACAGGGTCCAGTGGTGCGGTGTAGTTCAGAGAAATCAATAAAGATAAAGATTCACATGAAAACAATTAAATTAATGAAACATTGAGGGGGGGAAAAAAGAAAGAAGCAGTAACACAATTTAATAAAAAGGATTTGTATTGTTTGTATTGTCAAACTGCACTACTGCATAACATACACAATACAAGTCATTAACTGACTGTACACCATGCCATTATGTCTTTTTTTGATGATAATAATAACAAAGATGATGACTATATATGTACACGACTCTGTTACAAGTAATACTCGTCCAGCACTTGTGTCCAGATAAACAGCACTGACAAAAAAACAACTATGGTCGTCTTCATCTAGGATCTAAAAACCTCGATTGAAAGAAACACAGTGAAACACATCATCAGAATAAAGTACTGTTCCCACTACGGCCAAGATTTGGTGATAACTGCAATAAATTAAAACGAGAGAACAATGGGAAAGTTCAAATGTCACCGTTGAAATGTCGGGGAGTCAACGTGGAGACGTGGATCTCAGATGCCACTGAGCATGCCTGTCGATTGTAGGTCTCATGAAGGAGGAATCTTCGTCGCACTTCCATCCATCCATCCATCCATTCATCCATCCATTCTTTCATCCATCCATTCTTTCATCCATCCATCCGTCCATCCATCCATCCATCCCAGCTTCAGTACATCCCAGTGGTCTGCAGGAACACTCTGCCCTCTGAAATCCACAAAAAAATACAGATTAGTTAAGCACAATTTAAATTCTTAACATTTAAACTTATGAAACCGCATTTAAATTCACTAGATCTGGATTTTTATTTTATTTGGATCTGCACCAAATTTCACATTCTCATAAATATAGGTCCCATAAAATTGTGAGAATTTTTTCTTCAAGCTTCTTCAAAATCCTGGACCCGCCCCCTGATCTAGACCCACATCAAAATGAAATGGGATCTTTCCTGATCCATACCACGTCCATTGACCCGTAGTTTTTGCGTAATCCTGGTAACAACAAACGCAGACGAAAACACAACCTCATTGACGAAGGTACAACTCAGACAGTTTGATTTTCCAGTCACTGAAACAACAGGATGTAAAATGCAGTGTACAATTAATTATTCATATAATTATTGAATAAGACCCTATAAAGCCTCAGCCTTAATAAAAGATCATAATTTAGTAAAGTGTGAGTTGAAAATGTTTGGGCCCCTGATCCCTGTTTTTTGTGATAAAAACTTCCTGGCACAAAGAGACCACATCCTGCCTCGCTGTCTGACAGACAATTCCCCTTTAAATGATTTATTACTGGGTGTTAATTATGCAAATGATGTCCAAACAAACTCGTCACGAGGACAATTAAGACAGCCGTTAATTAGTGGCCAGTTTTCTTCTTGCTTCACTGACATTCAATTAAAAACTGCCTTTGAACAAGCACGCCGGCTCGTGCGGCGGTCCTGGCACGGCGTGGAGCAGAGGTGGGCTCGAGCGGCGCACTCTCCTGATGAGGTCGGGGTCCAGAGATCACAGCCCTTTTTTTTTTTTCCTGTCTGTTTAAGATGTTACACGTGAGAAATTATTATTAATCTATCCCTGCGAGGACAATAACGTCGGCAAATATAAATATATTAAAACGTCCGACTCCATTAAAATGGTAGTCCAGATGAACTGCCTCACGCTTCATTTAATTTTGTTCAATTTGTCAGGAGCGGTCTCTGTGTGAAATCTTTGAAAACCCTTCCAGTAGACTGGTCAGTTAAGCATCAAAAGCAGAGAGGAGGTGAAATAATGAAATCTGTTGTCCGGGCTCAGTTGACAGGAGCAGAATAAATCCCCACCAGCAGGTATATCAGCGTTTATTTCATAATTCTTTCAATGAAACTGAATAATTTACCAAGCAGGACAAGTCATGTGAAGGTACGACTGTTAATTCACCACAAACCTGGTGCAGTGCCTTTAGAAATACTGATACACACATACCTTTGTGTTTTAAAAAATGAGTCATACTTTATTTTTAAGAGCTAGACTCAAACTCAAAAGATCACTTGAGCAGCTTAAAAGACTTTTATGTTTTTACTTAATATGAACATTTATATTTTTATGTAATAGGCCAAAAAAGGAAAAATGTCTTGACATTTCAAGAACAAAGTGGTAATTCTACAGAGAAAGAATCACAGACTTTTTTGTGGAGGAGGAAAGTTAAGTAGTGGTCGACTTTGACATCCGCATGATATTCAAAGGAAACTCTGGCGAACACATTTTCTCCCTGATGCATATTTCCAAATTTTTTATTTTATTTATTATTTCATAATATATACTTTACTCTGAAAATCTCAGAATTTTTTCTATCTTCAATATGGTCCTGTTACACTTTCAGAATATTTTCTGTTCTTAGGTGGCAAATAAATTATGAATTTTTCCTATCTCTATAATAGGGTTGTTTGTCCTAATTTTTATGTAAGTTTCCGTGATTCAGCAGTGGCAGCAGTTTTTACTCAAACTGAGGAGGCGGCCTGTTATTTGCACACCTGTACCTTGTACTGTTGCCTTGGTGTCCAGCCTGTTGTCGTCGTGGTTGCTCCCATCCACGTCCTGGGTCACGGGTTCTGTGTGAGGAGGCGCTGCCGATGATTGATGGCCTGTAGTTTGGTCATTAATTAATAAGGACACTTAATTAGAGGCTAATGAACAGTCGGGGCTATGTTGCACTGACGGCTTGGTGACATTTAATATGAAAATGAGGAACTGGCAATAAAAACGGAGTCACAACAGAAATATAATACATAAGTAAAAAAAAAAAAAAAAGGTACCTGTGTGTGTGTTGGCAGTGTGCAGGAGGCTGTGCTCGGCCTGATCTCGGAGTTTGACCTCCTCCTCCAAAGCTTCCTGTAGCCTCCTCTTACTTCTCTTTTCCTTCTTCAGGCGCTTCTGGATCAGAACTAAATAGAGAAGAGGAAGAAGATGAAGGACAGATGACAAAGGACGTTGTTGCTTTTATAATATTTCAATACATAACGTCATTTCTGTTGTTGTGTTTTTGTCGCCCTGACTTTCCTGCATCATTACATTAAGAGCTCTGAGGGACTTTTTGTTCATACAATGTGTTGCTGGGGTTTTGATGAGATATCAATAGTCATTAAGTGTCATCATATATATTTGACATGAAATCGAATTGCATTCACAGAGGCTGGTTGACAGGTTTTGTCAAAAAACGATTGAAAGCTTTTCCCGCACATGCAACAGGTCACCAGCATCATGTGACCAATTTTCATTGGCACCTTCTGCCAACGTCTCCATCCCGTGTGACCTTATCAAGGAAACAACCTTTGACTGGCATTTGCTCTCACTGTGCCGTATTTGAAAGCAACACGCCAAACCTGATTTACTTTGTAGTATACCGCCAACCTCAGTCTAATTCACCTCTGCAGATGCTTTAAGGCGCTAATATACAGTAGGTGTCCGCTCTTCCTGATCTGATTTTCAAGTTACTGGACGTCCTGTCAGCTTAGAAGTGGATTAGACCAAACTGTTTTTGCTGTGCAGCAGAATTTCCAGTGTTAAAATGTAAAAATCTGCAAATTAGAATAATCTCCATGGGAAAATCAACAGATACTGTGTCGGATGCTACCTCTGTTTTTCTGTTCGATGCTAAGCTGCCGCTCCAGAGTCTCTCTGAGCTCCCGCTCTCGGACCAGCTCCAGCTTCAGCTCCGTCCTCTCCAGCTGGTCCTGCTTCTCCTGCGCCCGGGCGTTTTCTATGGCAACCCTCAGCAGACCCTGCTTGGAGACACACAGGCACACATCAACAGGTTACACACCGGACAAAAGCCAGAAGACTAAAGCCGCAAGCATCTAAAAATGCACCAGAGAGTAATCACCTGATCTCGAGTAAATATTTACTCTTTTTAATGTGTTTTTAAACTTTCAGGATTAAAGTAGATTAAAAATGAGCTGCAGTTGTTTCAAGCAAAGAGGATGTAAACCAGCTCGCTGTAAAAATACAAAGATCACAGTGAACTTGTGTAATTAGCAGGAAAGAAGGACTTTTCTGAATGAAATCAACACTGATCTCTTAACTCCACGTTAAAGACGGAGCTGATATCACATCAGGATCAAATGAGGTTAACAACATGTGGGTTTTTTTCCTATGTAAACCGAACCGGCGAGCGCATTCATTGTGACTCTGCCATAACAAAGACGTGTAAAATCTGAGAAGCAGGTCAGCACACGCCCATTCCAATTACTGCGTTTCTTAAATGTCTGCCTTGTCTGCTATTTATCATTTCAGGAAATCCCAAAGAGTGGCTCATCTCCCTCTCTATTCATCTCGGAGTATAATAACGATAATAATAAAGCCCCGGCAGAGCCTCACCTGGATGTTCGTGAGCAGGGTCTCTATGGAGGACAGGCCTTCGGGGAAGATGAAGGGAGCGTGGTGGAGACCTGCTGGGAGCTTCTGTCCTGCAGGGTAAGATACCCTCTCGCAGCCCTCCCTGCCTGATGGGGGTTTCTGGTAGACTTGTCTATCACAGCTCTCCCTTGTTGTCGGAGTGGCCATGGAGCTGTTATCTGGAGGGCATGGAGACAGTTTGATGTCTAGTCAGAAAGGCTAACACAATAATATGCAACAATATGTTAATCAAGGTTAAATGCAAATTTCTATAATTCACAGCATTTACTTAATTTCTTGTAAACATATCAAGCCCAAAATCAAATAGGTGTTTACACTAATTACTGTGTGTGCAAGTGCATGTACATATACAGAGAAGTCCTGGTTTGGGGTTCTGAAAATGTGGTTACCCTTTATTAGATGGCACACTGCCTATTGATAATTCATCACAGCTTGACATCTCACATAAAACAGCTAAGAAGCTGCATTATGGATGACCATCTGTTTGTAAACCTGAGAACTGCCTGTTCCCATTTCGTGACAGCGAGGGACTTGACGATTGGCCGGTTTTTTCCACATTTTTTCCCCCCTACATCAGTCTGTTGCTCGCTCTATACGTGTACTGTCATCCGAGCCACTGAGGACGGAGACGTCCTGGGAGTCCGGGGCTTATTGGAGCAGAGACGAGTGTGAACGTGCGATGTGAGATCTGGCACTTTTCTCTGTCTGTGACAAATGACAGTGTTTTCTCCACTTAGCTGACCACAGCATCTTCTGCTCCAAATCCACCCACCTCCCCTTCTCCGCCTCGGCCACACGTCTTGGCAACTGTCACATTCAAGGTGTTTCACAGATGAGAAGCAATACCCCCCACACCCCCCCGCCTCTCCTCCATTCTCCCTCTTTCTTGCTAAAAGCATTGCTCTGTAGAGAAAGGTAATTAGCAGGTGCTGGCGAGCTCAGCGGAGGGCATCCAACTACACTCCTGTGGCTCACATACAGACACACACACATTCATAGGCGCTGAAGTGCGCAGTCAGCAGCGTGGGCTCCCCAGGCTCCTTGGATGTGACTGATCCTTTATTGAGTTACTGTTTTACGCCTACTTTACCTCACACTCACACACACACACGTTTGGCATAAATACACACACATACACACAACTGCCAGCTCGTTTGATCATTTACCCATCTCCGTAACCAAGGTCACTGTCTGTTTTTCTCTTTTCTCCCAACTTCATCTCTCTTTTCCCCCCCTCTCTTATCCCTCTCCCACCCGTCCCCAGGGCTAATGAACTTCACCACGTGAAGACTGCCAGTCAGCGGAAGAGAATGGGAGGGAGGGAAGGAGAGAGAGACAGAGAGAGAATAAAATTCTGCTGATGTTTGGTTAATGGGAGTGAGGTGTCAGGGATGGCCTCTGATCTCTGCTGCATGGATACGTTGTTCAAAGACCACCGAAACAGCACACACAGCCAAAACCGCCTTGCATGCACACACACTCAGAGATTATCATACAATGGATTGACAGAATGACAGCGCTGGAGTGCTCTTTGAAACTCTGTTCAATCCATGATAAACCTGTCCTGTGATGTTCTAGGTCAAATACAAAAGCCTGCAATCCGGCAAATGTACATGTGTTTCATTTGCATGCCGGAAAATCAATTGAAAATCAATTGCATAAATGTGATGTGTGACGCATGGCATTCACGTTGTAGGTGCCATCACTGTTTTATCAATACGTTCACAGATACCTGACAGCATCTGAAACCTTACCTGGGAGGCCTTTGTGATTTTTAGATTCGATTACTGAATAATGTGATTCAGTATTAGAATACATTTACACAGGCGCGTGCACACACATACAAACTCTCGGTTCCTCTCCCGCTCCCTCTCCCTCTCGCTGGAGATTTCTGCTGACTGTTTGTCCTTGAGCAGTCCTCATTAAGCTAATGCAAACCTCCCTGACAGAGAGAACCAAACAACTGACGTTGCAGTGCCGTGGCAACGCGGGGCCCTAACGACAGGGAGGCAGTCGTTATGCAGATGAGGTCCAGCTGAGAGCACGGGAGGCCGCCTGGCTCGTTAGGCCGCGGCCCGGCAAATGGCTCGCTAATGTAACACCGCTTCCTGGTCTAATGGAGCCCTGTTTTGCAGAATTATTTGTCTTTGCTCTCCGCGGGGCGCCAGGGGGGCCACCAGCGGCGAAGAGGAGAGGAGGAGGAGAGAAGGGGCGCGACGGTGAATCTTTATCGACCTGTTAGTGAGACATTTCGCTCTTGTTGAAACTGTTAGAAACCCTCCCGCTTGTAAATAAAGGGCTAAATAAACTAGTCACACGGTTGCCACAAGTGTTCAAATCCACAGTGGGAATGATGACACGGATCGATGGACTGGAGGGAAACTGAATGCTCGTTGTATTGTATTGACAAACTGCTCAAAGGCAATTGATTTACCAGAGAAATAATCATTACTAATCTTTAAATGATTAATGACCGCAGACTCCAGAAATTCCCAATAAAGAAACAAGAACTTGACCTTTGGAGTCAAATCGATGCCGTCATTCGATAAATCTCTAATGTAATGTAATGCACATTTAAAATGAGACTAAACACATGTAAAAACAAGAAAAGGTTCATTGAAATGTTGTTTTCTTAAACAGTAAATACGAATATCAAAGCTGACTGAAGTTACACAAACATAATAATGTATCTCACCTCTGTCGGTGTGGCTCCTCTTGCTCTCCTTGCTGTATTCCACCGGAGTCACATCTGTCTCTCTGGATCCCTGCACCACACCAGGAGAGTGTCCTAACACACTGTGACTTGATGACAGGCCGTCATGGTGCGAGTCTGCAGAGGAGATATTAAAAGTCAAAAAGGCCATAAAGTCCTCACAGGTGTCATTACGGTTAAATACTCCCTCAATTTTTGCGAGGACACTACCTCGCAGAGCGTAGATGACACAGGTGAGTACGTACGTGTGGTTTCTGCGATACGTTCTATGTGAGACGGGGAACTCGACACACTGCTGCTGTGATTGGACGACATCTGGGCTTCCTCCAGTGAGGGAGAAGGCGAGGGGCTGTCACGCACTCGTTCCTGCAAAACAAAACAAAAAATTATTACAGAGTGAAAATTTTACTTCCGTGTTATGTTCCAGTAGAAATAAACTTAAAATCCAACTGACACTGAGCCTATGTCTACATGTCGTTTCAAAAATTCCCATGAATCATTTTACTCAGATAGGAACCTTTACCGATGTTTCAGACGTGTGATGGACTGGAGATGTGTCCAGGGAGTATCTTAACCTTTACCCAGCTATCATTGACTCCAACCCCAGGTGGTTAGCTCTCAGAAGGTCAAAAGGTTTAGCTAATGGATGGATTCTTTAGTTATGTTATCCTTTTCTGTTTCTCTTCCTGTAAAAATACAGTAAAGCACATGCTGAACAAGTTTCTGGCCTTATCTCAGTTCTGATAAAATGTAATAGCTGCTTTTTTGGCTGAATACAGTCGGCTCCACATATCTAAGGCACAATCATGTTCTTTGGGACACGTAAGGGCCTGGAAAGGTAATATGGTATTGTTTGGTTCTCACATAAAAATGTGGTGTTGCGTTTCAATAACACTCTTTAACTATCTCTGGACCAAGCCCAGTGTTTGAAAAACAATGGTCTGCATCGTTAAAATGACTTCCTGCCACTGATGAGGACACGATGTGATAAAGTAGATTGTGAGGAGTGACGTCTGCAACAGGAAATATAATCCGTCCAAACCTCTTTTACTTAAGAGTGAAACCAGTGATGCAGTTTTTGAGCAAAGAGACCAACTCGGCTATAAAGGTCACAGTTTCTGTCTGCAGGGAGAATATTTTAAAAAGTTTAAAAATAGATATGGGACTGGCCCTAAGCCAAGGAACAAATGAGGATATTCTGGTAGTGATCCAGAACTTAGACGACCACCAGTGGACAATTTGTGGTTTTCAGACCAACTATGGTTGTAAGAGAAACAGAAATTCGATTCTAAATTCTGAGATAAACAATTAGATTATTAATCTTGAAATTAAAGGGACTTTTAAAATTACTTTAGATATTAAAAGCAAATTGGAGTTTATTGCATTTAGTCATGTATTTAGTTTTTTCGTAATACATTTGTTTTGAAATAACACTTCTATGTAACTAAAACTCTGATTGGATTTACAATTCCCGTGTGTCACATGACTCAGACGCTAACAAGCTGGTGGTGAGATCCACCCGGGCTGATGGTCCACAGGGTTCACCTTAATGACAGAGGTGGGAGCCCTGGCATGGTGGTTGGCATGAAGATGTGCCACGTTGGCCATGCTGGCCAGTGTGCTCAATCGGTTCATCTGGCCCATCGCCATGGAAACGGAGGCCGGCGCCAGGCTGGCAGGGATCAGAGGATGTGACATCATCATGAAGGGCAACTGATCCAGAACTGGGGGAAAGAATAGAATAAAAATACAGTAAAACTACAGATAAGGAACTGAAGGACAGTAAAGTACAGTAGAGGCTATTGTTTGTCATAAGAAACAGAAGCTCTGTTTAAACGCCATGAAAGCTGCGGTATCCGTGCACCCAACGTGAAATAAGTCTCTGTCTTCTTTCTTTTTGTTTCCTTGCTTCAGTTGTATTTATCCATCAGGCCTCTCCCTGCTCAGCCCTGTGGTGTGTACTGAACTAAAAGCCCACAGTGCCTCAGCTTCTCTGATGACACGACTGAAACTGGACGCTGGTATCATTCATCTGTGATGTCAGTATTACCTGGATGACTGCTCTGCCTCTACAGCGCGACTTGATGATATGTGTGTGTGTGCGCATGTTGAGGGTGAAGAGATGGAGAGAGTGGAAAAAGGACGCGTGCAGGAGGAGAGATGATGAAAAGGCAGTAAAGTGGAAGAAGACATGATTGAAAAAAAACCCTTGTCCTGCTCTTTAACATAACACAGAGTTGCTGTTGTGAAGGCTTTTCATGAATTCTGCTAAAAAACACAAAGTCAAACTAAGCCAAGTTAAGAAAACAATTTCTTTCAACTCTGTTCTTATTGATAATCCGACTTGTTTTCAGCGATTCAAATCAAACTCTTTATTATCTCGGGCCAATCTGTTGTAGGGTCTCCTGTCTTTAAGACAAATACCCACTATCTTTAAAGCAAATCCTTCCTCTCAAGTACACCCTAGTGGGTAGTTGCAGTCCCTCTATTCATGAAGCAAACAATCCTGTTGGGGGGGTGGGGGGGTGGGGGGGGGGGGGGGGCAGAAAATGACATAAATATTTATCATTTAATAAAAGGAAAAACAAAAACAAAAGAAACACAGGGAGGAAGTGGAACAAAAGAAGCTGATGGCAGTCCTGGTGCCGGGCCAGCAATGCACGCTGGGTAATTATAAACACAAAGGAAAAAATCTTGGACTCTATTCCGCACAATTGTCACAAATAATGGAAGGAGTGCATGGAAACAAAAAAGAAAAGAGGCCGATCCAAAGAGGAGAGATGAAATGGAACAAATAAAGGAGGGAAAGGAGAGAAAAGAGAGAAAGAAGAGGGAAAGAAAGAGGCGAAGTCAGAAATAAAGAGTGAGGCGTTGACTTTACGAGTCGGGCTCGCCGGACATATGTGCAGTGCTTTGTGCATTTGGCAGATTAGTCTCTCACTTGCCCAGAGCAGAAACCAATCCAAACAAAAGATCTGTCTGAATGGAGCTAAATAACCAGATGCTCCGACAATCAACCAGCAGCCAAATATTAAACCTTGGTTAGAAACCAACACTCCACTTTTGTCACCCCCCCATCCCCCACCCTCATAATTTCATTTTCATTCACCCTCCCTCTCCTTCTTAATTCTGTTTTTTTCTCTTCCTCTCCCCTCCGCTCCCTGTGCCCTCCCATCACTCTCTCTTATGTTTCATTAAAAAACATCAAAAGTCAAAGTGCCTCTCTTATGTTTATCCAAACAAACCATTACTGTAAACAAACAGTTACTGTAAATTTCCCAGAAGATCTTGTTAAATGCAGAAATGGCTGCTCCCCTGCTCTTCCCTCGGCCCATAAGGTGTCACACTCAGCATTTGTGAGTGTGTGCGTGTGTGTAATCAGAGACCGGCCTTTGTAGTGGTTAAAAGATCTGGTAGGGGTCTATCCTTCCCATAAGGCCGTGGGTGGCAGTATGGAAAAAACACACGGTGCTCATGTGTGTGTGTGTGTGTGTGTGTTTCCACTTGACTCTATCATTAACAGTGATTAAGCTTTACAGGTTTATAATGGCTGGTGGTAACCATGCCACCAAACTGTGCACAGATGCTGGCAGTCGTAACCGAGTGTATACAATGGTAAACAATGCTTTAAGACTGGAAGCGGGCACGGAGAAAAATGCACCACACACACACACACGTGGTGACTCGACTTTCGTCTCCTTGTAATTTCGGAGAAACACAAGGACGGTTTCTTCTTTTTCATTTCTGCCCTAAAGCCTCGCAGTACGCTCCACATGTTAAGTGTATCCCAGGTTGATAGTGTATTCCACACAGACCTCCATAAGCCCTGTCATCTGTCTAAACACACTGATGTCGCTTTAACCTGTCGATAACAGAGGGGGAGGTGCGTCCGATTTGTTTGTGTGTGCGTGTGTGTGCGTGTGTGTGTGTGTGACTGGTGTTTGGAGCGTGGCGTGCGTGAGCGTGCGTGTGTCCGTTCCGCCATCGATTGTCCAGCGTTTGTCGTTTGCATTCAGGATAGTGAATTAGAGAGAAGACTATTGATTTGGCTTCAGCCTCTCATCTTATTCATCTCTCTATCATCCCTGTGAGCTCGCTCTCTCCTCCGCTGCCGCTCCACTTCACTGCAAAGCCAGGGATCGGTGCAGTAAAGGGAACAGCTTTTCAAAACATAGGACGAAAAAATTACACTTGAACATGAACCGAGTACCTTGGAAGGATTGTTTTCTAAAAGGTGAAAATCAACTGTTAAGTGTAAACAGGAACACTTGGCTTACTCAACTCTTTTTTTCCTGTAAAAACTCATCTCATATAACTTGATATAAGCAGACTAATGCCATGAGTAACAGAGCCGGTTTAAGTTTAAACCTGATGTGATGACTAATGTGTGCTAATGATTTACTGGCAACATTTTGAGTCTGCAGAGCGGATGACCAACCAGTATCTATTTCCTGAATCTCATTGAAGTCCCAAAGTGTGCAAACAAATTGAGGCTGAGGGAAATATTTGCTTTTACAGGAATTTATCAAAACCTAGAAAGAAATTGGGAAAACGACACAAAGATTGGTGATTTATAAAATATATATACAAATAGATCTGCGCCATGTGTTTTGATAGTTTGGATTACGTTGCCCAGATGTCTATTTCTAATTTCGTCTGAAGAACTGATTCACGGCTGCGGTCGTTTGTTTTTCATTCCTCGTCTCTCAGAGGAAACGCACGTGCAGCAGAGGTGATGTCACATCCTGGTTTTAATCAGCCTGGTCCAGCAGCCGCACACAAACACAGCTGCTCGAAGTTGTATTGACTTGGCATCCCGGATGTGTACAGACAACAACCCGAGCAACATGTTATACGACCGTAATTATGTGACATTGTGTTTGTGCATGCGCGTTTGTTTGTGTAGACGCACAAACAGACGAGACTCACCGAGGTTGTGGTCACCGTTCTCGCCGTTATGCCCACCATGTTGGTGGTTACTGTGGTAACTGGCCATCGCCTCCAGCTTGATCTTCTTGGCCAGGGCAGACAGATCTGAGAGAAAGACAGATATAGAGAGGAGAGAAAAAGAAAAAAGCAGGAAAGGAAGAAAGAGAAAGAATCAATAAGAGCCAGATCAATGGCCCCGGTGGAGGATTAGAGCAATGGGTAGGCAGGAGGTTGTCATGGGAAGACAGAGGCCGGCCATTCATTCTGACTGCACCGCTGCACCGGCCGTTTAGTCTGCCAGGGAATCAGCAGTGATAGGAACAAGCCAAGACATTCATCTCTCCCACACAGGGACATCACATCCCACAGCACACAGGACGACACTCAGCGGCAGCGGCTCCACCTTTTAGCCAGAAAGTCTGTCTTCATCGGTACAAATTAGAAGCATTAGGGGAAAGAAATGTGGAGATACTTTTTAATAGGGGTTGTGCACTTCTGGATTATGTGAAATGGAGAGTGACAAAACGTAGCAGCAGGGCAGAGTCACATTTTAATTTGCGCCCTGAACCTCAGACGGAGGTTTGACCCACGGAGCAACTCGACAGATAATTAAATATCTCTCGCGCTAATACAGACAAACACGGTGAATATTATTAAAGGTTGGACAAACCCTGCTACTGTGCAAACACCACTGAAGAAACGCAAACAAGCCATAAGTCTTAATTTCCTGAACTTGGATACATCGTAACATTTGGAACAAACTGAACAGCCGAGTGTTTTTTTTTCCTTCTTCTTTGCACAATGAGGGGAATTGTCTGTCCGTCCATATATACGACCACGACAACCACAACAAATTGTTCCTTTTTTCCCTCTCATCTCCTCTTCCTCTCCTTCCTGCCCTCTTCCCTGTTCTCCTCCCATCGCCTCTCCTTACTTTACCTTTTCAAATGTCAGCATCACAGCGGGACATAAGCCACCGCGTAGCGTGTGTGTGTGCGCGAGTGCGTGAGGGCGAGAAAGAGAGACTAAGGAGGATCACATCAAAGATTTTCCCTGCCTTTTACGCTCAAATGTCCTCCCTCTCTCTGTCTCTTTCCCCCCTCTCATGTGGCCAGTTCTAATCAGTGGCGCTGACATTGCCGCCGTGCCCTCTCCTTTGGTGGAAAAAGACTCTTTTCCCACTGAGAAAGATGCTCTTGAACACTCACACACACGCACAATACACACGCGGACACGCACACACACCCTCAAACACCTTTGAACAGTGAGAGGAAGTGGAGGCTAATAGAAAATGGCTTCTTTTGAGGTGGAGAATGAAAAGATCAGGTTGCAGTGAAGAGCACAAAGCCAAGGGCAACTTTGAGAGTGGTGAGGTGCCAACAATTACTTTTCTCCCTTTCTCTGTGCTACACTCACAAACACAGGCACACACACACACACACACACACACACACACACACACACACACACACACACACACACACAACACACACAACACAATAGGGACTCAACTGTTTGTGACAAGAACAAGCAGCACTATAGTTATAAGAAGGCCTTTGGCATATAAAATATAAAATTTAAGAGTATAACACAAAGATCCAGAGATATTCGGACACCACAAAGTTTCCTTCATGGACATTTTTGTACATTGGTAATTATCCTAAAACTTAATTTCATTATAAACGGGACAATTAATGGGTTAAAGTGTCATTTACACAAAGAGAACTGGAAATTTCAAGTTAGTCTTGCTCAACTTTACAGAGGACTTTGTGTACTTAGAAGTCAAGAAAAAAATTCCAAGCTTGCAAGTTATGCCTGGTTTCTCATGTGTCAGCACTATCTATGCTAATTTTATTAATCAACACACAGGTTGCCCGATGATATGAGGTAAAAATGTGTCATTATGTTGGTCTGCAGTAAAAGTAACGCCCCCCCCCCCCCCCCCCCCCCCCCCCCCGCATCTGTATAATATCCTGTCCAAGACAAATTATTGACAGTAACTGACAGAAAACTTTATAAAATGAACATGAATGTAGTCAACAGTGTTAGTTGTGTGATACTGTCTCTAAGGTACACGTATGCACTATATGTACTGTGTGGTGAGGCCTGGGTGGTCACCTGCAGGAGGCATGATCCCAGCGTGGATCAGACCACTGTGGGACAGCATGTGGTGGGTTCCGCCCTCTGTCACACTCTGCAGCCTCTTGGGCGGTCGTCCCGGCCTCGAACTGCAGGCAGAAAACACACGGGCCAACGTTAGTCATTAGGCAGTTTAATACTTTACTCACTCGCTCAGTCGGCTCTTCATGCTGAGCCTGAGATGGGTGGCCCGGTTAGAGAAACTGTCCGTCAGTCTGTAAACCTCTGATCCTGCTGAAATGTCAACAAGCAAAACACTGAAACCTGACCGGTTCCAGGAAGGCTGCTGTACAGCAAATCTGCAGCTCCCTGTGGATGCGAGCAAGCAAAAAAAGGTGTTTCCCTATGGCATCAATAAAGCACCTCATTACTGTTCAGCTTACTCATTCATTTGTTTGCTTATTAAATGTGTTTGCTGGCCTCCTACTCCCTCCATCCTTCCCTCGTCTGGTCATTCATCCCCTCTTTCCCCGTCATGTCACAGATTTTCTGAATAAAGCCTGTGACTACAAGCAGATTCCCATGGTTTGATTGAGCCCGGCGTGCTCAATCAATCCTGGAGGAGTTACGTGAAAAACTGTCAGACATCACTTTGGCTCTGACTAAATGGTGTGAATGTCCTGACAGGGGAAATGACACGGGCCACATCAGGCTTAATGACAAGCAGCGCCGCTCATCTCCTTTCATGCCAGCCTTACATTGGATAACATGAGTCTGTGGGCAAGTGTGTGTGTGTGTGTGTGTGTCTGTGAAGGGAGAGTCTGTGTGATATTAAAAGACGGAGGGGAACGGGGACACGAAGGTGTGACAGAGAGCGGGAGAAACAGAAAGAACAATAAACACGAAAAGGGAGACGCAGGGGAAGATGAGGAGGTGTAAAGCCACAGGAAGAGATGAGAGCAGACACACGGAGGGAGAGTCCGAGAGGGTGAGAAAAGGTGGGAATGGATAGAAAACAACAAAAAAAAAGAGGGAGAGATAGACTAGCGGCGGCAGCAGCTTCCTAGCGTGGGGTGTCTTTGAGCAGATTTTAATTAGAATCTAATCCAGCCGTCATTAAGGCCCCATAAACGAAGCTGTCAGTCAGGAGATTAATGGCGCCTCATTTGCATATTGCATATAATTCATCAATTACCCAGCAGAAAGGACCAATCCCCTGTTGACACACCCACTGGCTGAGAGGGGGGGAAGATGGAGAGAGACAAAAAGACAGAGAGAAAGATTGTGTAGTCACTAACTGTGGAAGAAAAAACAGGTAGCTCATGTGTGTGTGTGTGGAGGAGAGAGAGCGTGTGAGAGATTGAGAGAGCGCACACCTGTATGTGTGTGTGTGTGTGTGAGTGAGTGAGTGTGAGGTTGTGTGTGGTATGTGTGCGTATGAAGTGTTCAAAGGTTAATTTGATGAGCCGATGAGCTCCACAGTTCCTGCCCTCGGTTTTAATGAGTTGTTATTATTGTCTCTTATTATGGGCCCAGACCGACTGGGATGTGACAGCTGACATCAGATATCACACACACACACACTCTCTCTCTCTCTCACACACTCACACGAGCACATCGGCAGCGACAGAGACACACTCAGGTAGACGTACACGTATTCAGACACACACAACATGACATAAAGACATGCAGGAATGTGCAAGAGGGACGAAGCTGTAAATGTGTGTGTGGCACTCTGTGTGTGTGGGTATGTGTGGGAGTGTGTGTTGTTCTTTCGGAGGCCGGGGTGGATTCACATCACACACAATCTTTTTTTGCAGTGCATATAGAGCAGCATACTGTGCTTGACAAAAGCAGGAAATTTATTTTTAGTTCTCAAGTTTGAAGGTAAAGCAACACAGCGCCAGTGCAACTGATGTTGGAACACCTAAAATGAAAACACACACACACACACACACACACACACACACACACACACACACACACACACACACACACACACACACACACACACACACACACACACACACACACACACACACAAAATCAGGCACACACACACACAGAGGCAAACACCAGTGGGGGGAAATAAAATCACAGAGACCAAAGTCTGTGGTTGGTTTTTACTGCAGCCGCTTCCCTTTCCCTTACTACTGTTTATTTGAACACACTAATTAATGGCCTGTGTATGTGTGCGTTGATGGGTGTGTGTTTTGTGTGTGCCCCTTTGTACATGTTGCATTTTAGGGGGCGTAAAAAACTGGAACCTAATTTTGTGTTTAGTCTGCAAGTGCGTTGATACATCAAAGTGACCCGTAGAGGGAGGTCTATGTGTCTCTGTGTGTCTGCGTGCACGCACTCGTGTGTTTTTTGCGTGTGTGTGTGTGTGTGTGTGTGTGTGTGTGTGTGTGTGTGTGTGTGTGTGTGAGGTTGGAGAGCACCGGTTCCCTGAGGTAGGATTAATGAAAAAGCCTTTCATGGAAAAGTCATCAAGCTGAGGGGATGGAATGAGAGAGGGGAGGGGGAAGAGAGAAAACAGTGCATTGTGTGTGTGTATAAATTGTGTGTGTGTATGTGTGTGTGTGTGTGTCTGTGTAGAGGAGGGGGTGTATGGCTTATGACCTCTTTGTCTCAAACTTTAATTAAAATCTCACCCAGACGTCCTCCCTCATGCCAACGCTCTGACCACACACACACCACACACACTGTTTAAAAAAAAAAGGGTTCTCTGCCCTCCAAACTTAGTGTGTGTGTGTGTCTGTGTGTGTGTGCGTGTGTGTTACCTGAAACATGAAACGGCAAACATGGCAGCTGGAGCTTAGCACAGGTGGAACAGAAACAAAACATAACAAAGATGACAGATCTCTCTCTGCCACGCTAACACACACGCACACACGGAGGGGGAAAGAGAAAAGTAATGAAAGAGGAGGAAGTGTTACAGTCAAAACAGTGGAACAGCTACTGGCTTGGAGGAACTGAGGTGCTGATAGGTAGCAGCTGTGTGTGTGTGTGTGTGTGTGTGTGTGTGTGTGTGTGTGTGTGTGTGTGTGTGTGTGTGTGTGTGTGTGTGTGTGTTTATGTGAATCTGTGTAGGAGAAGAAGAGAGGGGGAGAGAGAAAAAAGAAAAAGAGAACTAGCTCAAACAAGATTTTGTTTGGAATATATTAGCGGCGGTTTACAGCTCCCATCCTTTCAATCTGTGTTTATCACACGGGGTTTGTATTCACCGTCACGGTCCGGTTTGATAAATCATATCGTCGCCGCCGTACGCTGGAAATCTTATGCCGCTGGTTAGAGGAGGCAGGGAAAGATTGATGTTGTGATCTTCCTCTCAAATCGACGGCTGAAAAAGCTTTATGTGCCGCTGTTATTAGGAAAAAGGCCTGTGTGATGATGTCATGAAAGAGGCAGGCAGGACGACACAATCACAGGCGTGTACACTTACACACACACACACACAGCACGTTTGATCATTGCAAGAATCTGATCTCCAAAACTGATACCGCCTTACATTCCTCTCCCACATTCCAGGGTCAAGACGATGTCAAGACTGTGTGTGTGTGTGTGTGTGTGTGTGTGTGTGTGTGTGTGTGTGTGTGTGTGTGTGTGTGTGTGTGTGTGTGTGTGTGTGTGTGTATATGTACTCCATTAGGACCTGTCATAGTTGAAGACATGGAGGCCCACTCTATCTCATCATGCTCCTCTCTATAAAACATCAAAAGAGTGTGGAGGTTAAAGTTGAGCTAACCACCCCAACCTAACACACAGACAGACACACACACACACACACACACACACACACACACACACACACACACACACACACACACACACACACACACACACACACACACACACACACACACACACACACACACACACACACACACACACACACACACACAGTCCTCCTCCCCTTCATCGTACCGCTGCTCTCTCTGACAGTGAGTTATGGCATGGCAGTGGGGCTCAGCTTTGAGGAGTCCACCTTCCCATGCGCACACACAAACAGTGGCTCGCCGCTGCCAGCTTGCGAGGCCGAGCTTTTGTTGCACTCCGCAGGCCACTTCATTTCATTTATCAATCATAGTTTGATTTAACAAAGTTATTTTTTTTCCCAGGTCTTGTTGTGAGACCTGTTTCTACATCCACTTTAATTTTGTTTGTGTTCACACTTTTTAGGAATTGACATTTTCAGCAACATCTCATTTATCCTTCAAGAAAGAGACTCTCTGAAACGTTTTAATCAGGAGTAGGTCTAATGTAGAACTATAGGTCCTGTAGAAACTATATTTTGTCCCTTGTTTCATTTTAAAAACATAATTTGAACAAAATTCCATTCACCTCCTGTTTATTGGGCTGGAGGCAGGAAAAGAGCAAACAAAACCAAAACTATCTTCATGGCAGATTTCAAACAGCAAGTAAGATTTTTTGGGTGAATTTAGAAAAACAGCACTGCTTTCGAGACACACATCTTCTGCTACTTTTCATGTCTTTGAGTATGAAAGATGTTGACACACATAAATGGAGAACCCATGCCTTGTTATTAACAAATTCTTTGTTAATAAGTAACGAGAACTCTGGTCTCGCCACATTTCACTGCTTTTAGGTAACATGAGAGGGGTGGCATTTCTGTATGCCACACAAAGTATGCATAATATATATGTACAATATATGCACACACACACACACATACACACATACACACAGTTTGACCTGAGCGAGCTGTTTGATGTGTGTTCCTTACTGAGAATGAAACTGTTCCTTTGTGCGGGAGAAAGAAAAGGACGGAGGATCAGGTTGCCTCCTACACACCATGTTCTCTCTGTGGAACTAATGTCATTTAGCAGCAAAGCCAGCAAACACACAGGCGTGACCATGAGTGTTTGTGTGTCTGCCTGTGTGTGTCTGAGTGTGTGTGTTGGGAGATGACAGAGAGAGCAGAGAGAGTGTGTGTGTTTTTTGTGCCACCTATGCATGAATTATAACTAGGCTTTGACTGAGGGTGAAGTCGGCCCTTCTTCATGGTTTGATGAGTCAGTGGTCAGGGTGGGTGTGAGTGTGTTCGTGCATTTGTGTGTGTGTGTGTGTGGCTCAGGTATTAGTCATGTTGTAGGGACCTAAATCTCACAGTCACATTATGGGGACGTTACGTAAATCATAAAATTTTAGGAAGAGGGTAGAGGTCTAGTCAGGCTAGTGAGTTTAGGGTAGGGATTAGGGTAATGCGTGTAGTTGTTATGGTTTAGGGTTAGCGTAATTCTCCAGGAAATTAATGTAAGTCAATGCAACGTCCTCAGAAGTCGCACAGTGTGTGTGTGTGTGTGTGTGTGTGTGTTTCTGCACAGCAGGAGTGAAAGAGTGAGACAAAGAGGAGAAGGAAAGACAATGATAACAGAGGACATTTTCATAACCTCTGCCTCACAAGGTTTAATTTTAATCTTAAAAGAGAACCGATGAATGAACAAACAGCCAAAGAGAATAAACAGCAGGAATCCATGTAAAGCGTTTCTGTTAGTCATGTTAAACAATCCGACAGGGCTGTTATTCTTCCTCCGGCCTGTCTGACTGTACTGGACTGGAAAATAATAAGTGATGGCTGTCTTAATCAGTAACCAAAACCTCACTGAGCCCCGACACTGTCACACAGACGTAACATCATATTCTTGGAGACGTTCGTGGAACCTTTAGGTTTAGTCAGCCATCCTTCACGCTTTTAACGATAACCATCTTTAGTCCCACTTTTATTTTTTATTTTTTACCCATGATGCTCCATCCACACGAGGGATTACTTAAATTACTCATAATGCAGGAGGATGATACTAATGGCCACCACAGCATATTTGCAGCCTTCAGACAAAGAATCACAGAAGTCGTTTGAAGACTTCAGAAGAGTGATGTTTTTAGATCTCATTAACTAAAGGCTGTTTGAGTGTTGTGTGGATAATTAGAGATGGTGGAGGCTGTGGGTTTTCAAGTTGTATAACAACGTTCCCATTAACACCTGACATGGAAGAAATCCCAGAGCAGCCGGAAGATGTGTCTGGATTTCGTCTTGGTTGGAGGGGCCTCAAATGCTTAATGCAGGTGTTAATCCACTCACATGGAGCTGGAAGCTGATTCTGTCACAGTGTGCGAGTGTTTGTGGTTTTGAGCTCAACAAGTCGAAGCTTGTCTCAATAAACTAACACCTGGTACTAAAATCAAAAAGTAGCTCACAGATAAAAATAGAGCCACATTAAAAAGGACCTGAATGGTTTGACCTACACCCAAGAAACATTAAAAGAACAGGTTAAAAATAGTTTAGACACGCTTACATCAGTTTCTATCTGCTCACATCTCGATGCCTCCTCAATCTGCATATAATGGCAGGTGTAAATTGGATCATTCATGCTCCAAGGAGCGGGGATTAACTATCAAACAATATAAATTCCCCAAACTGAGGCTAATCCACACTCCTCTGGATTCAAACCCATGCTGTCAGGAGCATGTGGTCCCCACAACAGCAGACTGAGGCACCAGGAAACCACAAATCCCATCCAATTTAGCCCCTTTATCCAAACATCTCTGTGGCGTATTGGATTGATGACCCATGTAGTTGGTCACCATCGGAGTTCTGCAAAACAGCCAATTTACATAATCGCATCATAAACACCGAGAATTCATTTAATCATCTCCTCTGTTCTGATGCTCAGGGCTAAAGAGTGTTGATATGATAAGACAGCGAGTTATTAAGGAAGGAGAGAGAGAGACGGAGGGAGAGCGAGGCCGGCGGAGAGAAGGAGAGAGGGAGAGCAAAGGGATCAGTGAGTGAGTGAGTGAGTGAGCTTGTCCTGATTTAAGCTGCCGCTTGGGGCCAAATGAAAATTAATTAATTTCTGTGAAGAATCAATTTCTCAGAATGACAGTGTCAGATTCAATGTGTGCATGTGTGTGTGTGTGTGTGTGTGTGTGTGTGTGTGTGTGTGAGTGAGAGAGCGAGAGTCTGTGTGCATGTGTGTTCATGTCAGGGAGAGCGAGAGATCTCAGCCCACGATAACATGACAAACTTTAGAAGTGTGTGTGTGTTTTAATTAGGATTACTAAAATTCATTATCATCAACACCATCAACATCCTCATCATCATCATCATCATCATCATCATCATCACAGCATTCATCATCCTTTGAAACAGTGATTAGTAACAGGCCCGGTAGCAAGTTGTGTGGTAAATAAAAAAGGGAGTTAACTGGACCTCCAAAGAAAAACAAATCTATACTTCAGACAGAAACAAGTGGAATTTTCATTTACCCTAGTATACTTTAAATGTGAATTCTTGAGAACATTATTACCTTTTAATTTAGAGAAAGATATCAGAATGTGCAGAAATATGACGTATTCATATTATTTTGTACACAAATCCAGGAAGCCTGGGACTTGACCTGACCTGCAGATTGATTTCACATGCACAGAAAGTAAAGTGCAAAAGTTAAAGTCCCTTAAAATCCTATCTGGGATTCACATGTTTTACACCTGCTGCACCTGCTGCCACCACTCACACACATATATATATATACATTATTCTAACAATAAGTTGTGTGACCCTGCAGCCCTGAAGCCCCCGATCACCCCCCACTCACCTGGCGTTGGTGCAGTCGCTGTAGAGCGTCTCGAAGTCCTGCCTGGAGATGAGCTTGCACCGGTTCACCCCGGGCTGGATGGCCCCGAGCCCCCGCAGCACCCGGACCTGCTCCACGTTGCACACCACCGGGGAAATGTCCAGGCGCTTGAGCTTGGTGTAGACGGTGTGGAGCCCTCCGACCAGGTGCTTGAGGAACACGTCGAACGCCTGGGGCAGGCAGATGAGCTCCGTGTCCTTCACCGTGAACGAGGCCAGCTTGGCCCCTTTCACCTCCACCAGTTTGCACTCGTTGTTCTGCGGCGTGCTCTCCACGGGCGACGGGGTGGCGTACACGGGCTTGGCGCCGCCGGACACCGGGGCTCCGCAGGTCTTGAGCGCGGCGCCGTTCGCCAGCAGGAGGTCCGCGCGGAACTGGTGCAGCAGCGCCGGGTGCGCCACCGGAGGAGCCGGGGAGGACGCGGCGGAGGTGGCGGCGGGCGGCGGGGAGTTGGTGGCCGGGGAGACGGAACTCGGCGCCGGGTGGTGCCCGAGCGCAGCCGCGGGGAGCAGAGCCAGAGCAGCCGCGGTTGCCATAGTGGTCATGTCCGATAATTACAAATATATATCTAAAAAAAAAAAAAAAGTAAACTTCAGAGTGAACAGTTTTAAAGTAACTTCCCCCGGAGAACGGCAGCTGCTTAACGGGGAGCGAGCATTGATTGACCCGGTAGAAGAGGAGGAGGAGAGGGGGATGAGAGGAGGAAGAAGAAGAAGAAGAAGAAGAAGAGAGGAGCAGTGTGGGAAAAACAGATCACATAGTTGAATGAGAGGAGGATTGTCTCTGAGCTGGAGATGCTACTGTCACATTAACATGGAGAGGAGGAGCCTGGTGGTGTTCTTAGAGAGAGAGAGACATATCCACAGACAGGGAGAGAGAGGGAGGGAGGGAGGGAGAGAGAGAGAGAGAGAGAGAGAGAGAGATTAGCCCACATAAACTTTGGATAAGCCTGTTTATGATAAACGCCTTTAACGAAATCACACTTTCTCATTAACACTTGTGATGAGACTTAGAGCACATGTGGACTTAATCATGTTTGTTGCATTTATTTAAAACCTTCATGGTGCCACTGTAATCTTTACTTAACATCGTTTAGGACTAATAGTTGTGGCCTGTAATCCTTACATGAAGAAATATGACATGGTGACTGCAGCTGTGTTTATTCAATTTATGTCAAACTCTAAATACTAGTTTATATGGATATAATATGACATCACAGAGGTTTTATTAAATGTGAGAAAATACCCAAGAGGCTGCTTTAGAATAAAATTTAGGATAAAATACAAATCAGAAAGTTTGTATTCATCGTGTAGACTAAACATTTAAATGCTTGTTTGTCTCCTAAATATCAGATCGGTTTGTAAAGAACTCGACGTCAATTTCTTTTATTTTCCATAATTAATTTTAGCCAATGATTTCTACATGTTTCTATATATATTCTTAGTTTTGAATCTGTTTTCTCTCTGTGTGTGTGTGTGTGTGTGTGTGTGTGTGTGTGTGTGTGTGTGTGTGTGTGTGTGTGTGCGTGCTCATTGTTGTTGCCTCTTTAGGACCTTTTCCTGCATAAACTTTGACCTTGTCAGGACAAGTGGTCGACATGGGGACCAAAGCCTGGTCCTAATGAGACATAACTTAATTCTGAGGTCCTGGTTCAGGTTGGAGGTAAAATGTGAGTTGAGGTTCGGGATTAAGTTTTGGTTCGGCTGTCCATTGGAAGACAATGCAAAGTCCTAATAAGGATAGCAGCACAAACCTGTGTGTGTCTGCTTGTATTTGCTATTTGAAACTTTTTTAATTCATCACTGCCCATCTTGACTGAATATATGTATCTCAATGGGACTTAAATAAAGGATAAATAAAAAAACATGTCAATTACATTTTTTGTTAAATTTAGTTTAATTAGGTTTAATTTGGTTTAGTTTGGTTTATATATATATATGTACACAATAAATAAATGAAATATTAAAATTATATATGGTGTGGTAGAAACATAGAAAACCACACCCCTATATAAAAAATAAAATAAAAAATAAAAATCTTCATCATTTCTTATGCAGGGGGGTAGAAAGGGTAAAAATGAGAAAATAGTGAAATACTGTGAAAGGCTGCCTGCCAAATTATTAGTACAAATATGTTTAAGCTGGATGAGCCAAGAAAATAACATGTAACGTCTTGTAGGGTGTTGTACCTTTATTCAAGTAATTTATGATGCACATCATTCCGGCTGCGTGCCATTGTTTTGTCATTAATGTAAGGATTTTTTGGGGGGTTCATACTTTATTGGTCTTGAATCAGCAGAAAATCTGAACCTGAAGGATCCAGAAAGACTCAGAGAGATGAGACGCTGGGCAAAAGCTCATAAGGGGGCGGGGGGGCAATAACCTTGTCTTGACAAATTGACCCCTTTACCTGTTCCTTGTACCGCTTCCTCATGCACACACACACACACACAGACACACACTCCCATCATTTACATATGGAGCTCGCAGTCCTTTCAAAGTGGCTTTCACGGAACATTGTGCTGATAATGATCTCGGTCGTGAGGGAGAGGGAGAGACACAGATCTCCAGGGACCATCTCACCATAAGACAAGGGGGGAAAGAGGATAAAACTCCGACTGTACTCCAACTCAAAGGACTCGAACACTCTCTTTCCTCCCAACCAACCGCCCCCCCACCCCTCTCTCTCTCCAATAAGCCCTCTTGTGTTTTTTAATTGGCAGAAATTAATCTTTAGGATGTAGATGGTAGATTTACATTCATTAAAAGTCAAGAGAGGAAGCCAGGCTTGATGCTAATCAAATCTGCTTAATTATGCTTAACATGAGTATCTCCAGGGGAAGAGAGAAAGAGAGAGAGAGAGAGGAAGAGAGAGAGATAGCTAACTCGAACTTTTTACTTTTTTGTCTTTGATAACTCCTGCTGAGTCTGGCCTTTTCCTTGCCAAAAAAGAAATGTCACGACTCTCTTTCTCCGTCTGTGGAAAATACACCGATAAAGCCATCAGCGTTGAGCCGAGCTGATTCATGTTGTAAATTCTCACCTTAAACTGTTACCAAGCAGGGAAATGTTCAATTTTTAACCTCGCTGGCCACAGCTCTGTGACTTTTTTATTAAGGTCGTGGAAATCGTCTCATAATAGATCTGATGATAGATTATATGAACCCAGGTAATCTACAAAAAAGTGGCATAAACAAGGAGCTGGTGAGTAATACACCGGCCGGAAGAAATGATTTGTGATTACAACCTTTCATCCGTTTTAGTTCATCCATCCACGGTGTTAAAGATAACCCTGGAGGTACTGGAGGTTGCAGGAGGCCCTGGTGGGAAGTGACTTTTTCTCACAACAGGAAGGTCACAGGTTTAATTCATGCAGCAGCTATTGTGCTTAAAATCCCCTGAAATGAAACAATGAGCTGATACTTGACATTAAAACTCTCCTGTGACTGAACTATAAAAACATAATATGCGATACACAGGGGAAGAGAGTAACTAGGTCCTATTCATGTTGCAGGGGAACTCAACTGAATTTGTTGGATTGAATTAAACAAAATATCTTGTTCAATTGCATCAATTTTGGGAGGTCTCTTTTACTGCTAAGTCTTAATCCTGAAATTTGCACGCCATCCATCATCCCACCTGGAACAATTTCTCCTTCTCTAAATATTACTGAGTTAATTAATATTTCATATCTTCTATAATTCCTCTAATTTCTTCACTGCAGTGTGATTCTTGCGTTTTATCCTTTTTCGCTTGCCTCCGTCCATTGCATTGGTTTGTTGCTAGAATATTTCCGGAGGAAATAGATGATGTGTTTATCAATTTCTCCTTTTTCTGTGGGTTTCGATCTCAGGTAGACTAATTAAATTAAGGATTCAGTGGGAAACAACAAGTCAGATCTCAGTCAGATGGATTCTTCCTCTTCGCCATAGATTTAAATCTAGTCTCAGACACCTTTTCTGTTCTTTCTCCTCTGCCTGAGACAAATAGACACAATGTCCTCAAAGAAATCTGGCTGCATTATTTTTCTCCTTAACAGTTCATATTTATCTTGCCATATCATGCCACTGTGAGCCAAAGCGGCAAAGATAATGTTCATGTTGTGTTGCTGTTTGAAAGCCAAGCTCCGGTCCTTTCCACATGTCTGTTTTGGCCAGTGAGCAGCAGAAGCATGAGGGAAATGTGTAGGTGGCTAGATCAGCCGATGAAGTGTAAATACCACTCAATCTGTTCTCATTAGAGGAGTAAAAACATACGAATCACTTCGCCTCTATTAAAAGTGCCCCAGGGCCCCTGGTTAAGTGTGTGTGTGCGTGCGTGTGTGCGCGCGTGTGTGTGTGGGAGGCCAAGAGGGGGGTCAAAGAATGATGTTTTGGCATTTGTGTCTGCCGAGGGGATCTGAAATGCCACCACCATCAACGCTGCTTAATTCTCACAAACACACTCTTAATCTGAACAGACAATCCGTTCCGACAGCCACTGTTATGATTCAAATCAACTTGGAGTGAAGGGTGTGTGTGTGTGTGTGTGTGTGTGTGTGTGTGTGTGTGTGTGTGTGTGTGTGTGTGTGTGTGTGTGCTCGTGTGAGTGAGAGAGGATGTCATTGTGTTTTGGTATGTGATTAGGTGTCTTTGTGTGTGTATGACCAAGTTATCACACATCCATTCCACATTCCCCTATGATAATGTGGATTGATTATGGATATGATAATGAGAGGCCGGCGCGGCGTCGCGACCTTCACAAGGTCTAATTGAAACAAGCGTTGGTCCTCCGAAGCACTTATCAAGTCACACAGCACATCATTAATCACGGAGAATACAAGCTGTCACTGTAACACACACACACACACACGCACACGCACACACTATATTTTTTTTGTTTTTGTAACACACACTCTCTCTCTTCTGTCTCCTTTCTTTCTCTCTCTCTCTCTCTGTTTTTGTAACACACACTCATGCTCTCTCTTCTGTCTTCTTTCTCTCTCTCACTCTCTTTCGCACACACACACAGACACACACGCACACACGCACAATGCAAGCTGTCACTACAATATGCCTGGTATTGTCTTCTTTTAAGCAGAGTGGACAGCTAGTCCACCCTCCATCTCTATCTTCTACAAGAAAAGTTGAGGAACAGACTGTTGGAGTTAAACCTTGAAAAACACAACACACACGCACACACAAACAAACACAGACGCACACAGAACGAGAGAGGGAATGCTAAAACAATTCAACAAATATGAACAGCTGTTCCCTGCACCCAAACTCGCCTGAAATTGAATTAGCTCAAGTTGTTTTACTACCTGCTTTTATTAGAAGACAATTTAACAACCAAATGTGATTCCAATGTCTGATTAAGGCGGCATATGGTGCCTACCTGTTAAACACAACGTGTTCAATAGCAGCTTAACGCCTCAGTGAGCCACTCGAATAAACTAATAAGCCCAATATCATATTAGTCATTACATAGTCCAACACACAAAATTCCAATCTGATAAAAAAAAGTGGTTTCATTATCATCAAAGGGAAAACACAAGGGAGTTTGCATGCGCGGCATCGATGCCATCACCAACTTTGTTAATTGTTATTCAATTAACTGCCTTTGTTAATGAAACCAATTAATGGCCTTAAAACAAGCAGGGAGATATACGATTATTATGCATCTATGCAGAAGACAGCTAATTACAACTGTAAATCAATCAATTCTACATTAATCTGCTTGGAAAACGTCCAAAAACAACAAAGTCACCAAAAGACTTTGGAAGTTTTTTTTTCTTAACATATTTTGATTGCCATGTCATTATCCTGTGTAATGATTGTTAACGATCCTGTAAAGAGTTTATGATCCAATTTCCTTGCTATGAATTTAATTGGGACCTAAATAGTATAATCTTACAGTATAAAAGGGTGGTGTATCGGAGTACGCCCCAGCAAGGTCACAGAACTCCTCTCAGGGCAAATACAGTCAGTGGAGCTTCACATTACTGAAGGGTGAGCGTCAGACAGGTTCCAGGAATATTCACAAAGCTGTCACTTAAGCACCAGAACACCTACTGCATGTGATCTCTTTGTTTTAGAGAACGTGTCCAGATCCATTCAATTTCTTCACATTTTCTTATATTGTGGCCTTATGGTAAAATCGGTCTATACACTCAATACCCCATAATCCATTATCCATGCTTCTTATTTTACGAGGGTTGCGGGTGGGGGGCTGGAGCCAATCCCAGCTGACATGAGGCGAGAGGCGGGGGACAGCCTGGACAGGTCACCAGCCTATTGCAGGGCCAAAATACAGAGACAAATCACCATTCACGATCATTCCTGCATTTTGAGTCTCCTCTTAACCAAAGCTGCATGTCTTTGGACTGTGGGACTAAGCCAGAGTGGCCAGAGGAAATCCATGCAGGCACGGGGAAGAACATGCAAACTCCACTACAGGTCGTCCACTAACCAGACGGTCAGCAGTTCGATCCCCAGTTCCTCCACTATGCTTTCCAAAGTGTCCTTGGGCAAGATGCTGAACCCCAAATTACCCTTTTTTTAACAAAAGGAAAAACTTAAATATCACATTGGTTCATTTACAAATGTTCGGACCAATTATTGTGACAACTTCCATCCGCAGCTGCCTATGCTGAATTAAATGACTTATTTAAAAAAGATGTTGAGATCAAATAACCAGAGGTTCCCAGAGACTGTGATGAGTGGAAATGATTAGAAAACTGAATTGACTGGTACCTGCATGTTTATCAGCTGCATGACACCTTTGTACCTCTGTTACACCAAATTAGCAGGTATATGCATTTATATCTGAGTGAGGCGCTCTTTCACCTCACTTTCCTGCCAAATTAGCACATTGGACGTGGGTTTCACGTTTCCCTCACTGCTGATCGGAGCCAGAGACCCGATTAAAACCCGTGTCTACTTCAGAGTCGTTCGACCCAGGATTGAACCCATTCCCATTGCAGACAAAAAACAGACGTACGCAGGTTCATTAAGGTTCACGCTGCCATGGCCACCCACCCCACACTAGTTGTGTCCCATCTTGGCCATCTCAATGAAAATGCCCTGGATACGCCACTGGCTCTTGATCATCTTTGAGATGCTGATTTTGAAAGGTGCACCTTGTCTATAGTTCTCGATCCCACCTCAACACAGGATCTCCAGGCAACCAGCTCTAAGAAGAGTTTCAGTTTCTCTGTGCTGTTTTTCCTTTTTAAATAAATTTGCAAACATCTATGTTATTATGTTCCCTCTTTGGGTATTGGGTGAAGACTGATGCTGCTTTCAAGAGACAATGTTTAATTTAGGATTGTACAAACATCAACAGACCATCCTTCCTTATACACAAAGAACTTCTAATCAGTCCAGTCTAATTATTTTTGATAATATCCACTGCACACACCTGGGCCGTAATTGCAACACATAGATCTTTCACTTTTAAATGAGACTGCCCTCATTTATCAGAAAAATAATCCGCGGCCTGGATAATTATCAGACGTACAAACATAAACACCCTCAGAAGTTGTGATGCGAGGACCTGCTTGCCTCTTAAGTTTATACAGTCATGTGACCTGACCAGTGCCCTAGTTGAACACCTCTTAGATGTTTATGCATATGTGGACGCTAATCTCTCAGTCAGGACTATGGGATTTGGGAATATTTTGTTTTACAGAGATCAAAGTAGCCAGTTTGGATCAGGAGAAACCCTTCAAACACATCAAACAGGGAGCAATGCATCCTAAATCTCACGCCCACAGTAGCCAATCAAGCCATGCATAACTCTTACCCTTTGTAAAATAAAGGGATTCTCAATGTGGGTCTCCCACATCAACATCTCATGCAGCTCACCCCCCACGGAGGCCAGGGGTTGTTTAGGCTTATGGGCTATCAAGGAGAGCCACTGCACTGTATCTGTATGCCTTTCATACTTGGCTAACACGATGCTGGTATTGAGGAACAGAGAGATACTGTGTTAAGAGATCAAAGCGGCAGTACAGAGATTTAGACTCGCAGGCTGTCAGTCAAGATGGCGAGACAAAGCAGGAGAAGACAGAAATGCTTACGCGCACACACTCTCCTGCTCACTCACCGGCTCTCTCTGTGGTGTGCCTGTGAGGGGTGAAGCGCTACTGTCAGATGGCTTAGGGGCTACTCATTTGTAGACATCTACGGCACTGCATGAACACCCAAACGCTCACACACACAGACGCACACAAACACACACACACACACACTACTCCTACAAGCCTCGCGGAGGAGAGGTCACTTCCAGCCTTTATATTGGCCTGTGGAGGAATGTTCTGTGCTCTCAGCATTTTCCCTCGTCCAGAAGATGAATCGAGTTATTTCACAGACAGTGAAGAAACAAAACATTGCTGCTGTTAGATACGTGATGTAGTGGCTTCATTTCTGGTTGATCAAAGATGGGTTTATTTTGTCAACTTTGCAGTATACCTCTTAGATTTTTAGATAGGGTGCAGAAACAAGAAGGGCAAGGTTTCTGGTCATCCTGCTGTAATAAATGACCCTTGTTTATGTCTTTTTTTTTTGTACAGCATGTTGACTGTAGATGGGATCCCCCCTGTCAGTTTTTATTGTAATGTATAATATTCCACCAGTATATTTAGCCCTTTCACCAAGTGTGACTGGAAAGATAATTTTCTTTGTAAAAATGCTTCATAAAATTCAGCTTCTAATGACAAAAGGATTTTAAGAATATCACTGAATATCATTGCTGCATTGTAAAAAGGGCAAATACAGACAATAAAATTTTTTCATAAAATATTTTAATTGTTCTTGAACAACAGTATTATGAAAACTCGATAGGATCTTGAACACAGTCCAAAACCCATTGAAGACCTATACCTCAGATTGGAATAAGGATGATAACACCACCTGGTGGCCGTTGACTGCAACATTTCAATTTAGATATATTTCAACATGGACAACAACATGAAATAGCAGAATTTGAAAATGCTTTGTGCTTACACAAAATAAAATAAAAAGTCTTAACACGTGGACATAGAAAAACATCATAAAACACATTTCCTCATGAAAAGTGCAACACAAGTTCAGAAATTATAATAATGATCCTAAATTAAGGCAGGATGACAACACTGATACCACTCTGAACTTACAATTTACAAATGGTGGAAGAAGAAACTCAGAGCAAGGCTAAATGTGGGGCAGAGTGTGTGCCCTCATGCTGGGAGATGGCTTATGTTCCGGAAGGACTGCGGCTGATGCCTCTACACAAAAACTCAGGCACGAGTCAATGCACAGAACACGATGCATGTTTGTTGCCGTGGTGGCGCAGAGGACAGACGGCCAATACAAATCAGATATGGCTGTAGAGGCTTTGGTAAGAACAGATCCAGGAACAGGTTATGATCCTATTAAAAGTCCCACACTGTGGTTTTCACCTTCAGTTTGTGCTGTTTTCAGAAGCCTGAAAGAAAAAAAATACAGATACAGTAGTGATATTACTGATAACCATTATTTATTTTTAGATCATTATGATGTCTTTTCTAAGAATAGAACTACCCCTGCTTTATGGGCAGGTTACATCTGTGCTCAAGACTTTGGAAATATGTTTGGAAGATTGAGGGGAAAAACATGGTTGGATGAGCTCGCCTGCATGTTTGATAATTGTGAAAAACACACAAGCTTCACCAACACAAATATTAGGGGCTAACATTGAACATTTGGGGGCTTTCTGTGATGATAACTCCCTGGACAACAAGATATTTCCCTTTTAGCGGTTGTCATCGATAGTAATTGGTATTTTTCCTTCATGATGCTGTCACTCAGAAGATGCAAGTCCCAAATAATAAACATTTTTACCCACAATTTTGTTTTGAACTGATTTTAATAGTTCAAGAGTGCTCATAGAAAACATGCGATCATAGTCAATATTTGAAGAGTTAACATGAAAGAGGCGATTCTATTTCAACAGTCCAAACAAAACCCAAGAGAGGGGATGAAACCAGCTGGGATGTGATTCTTAAGCCAGTTCTGGTACCTTGAGGGACTCGGACGCTTTCCGCAGCTCCTTGATGACAGCCGACAGGGCCTCTGGGTTGATGCCCTGCTCACACAGCCTCACACATATGGACAGAGACTCCAGGTCCAAGCCAGTATTCAGCAACCTGGAGATCTCCAGCAGCACTGTGGTGGTGGGGGACAAATTAGGACTACTTGCATTACGTGTCTGGTTAGAAAACATGTTCTGCTACATGTCTTGATAAGTTAGGCACAATGATAAGTTGTGGGTTAGCAAAGGAAGCTATTTACAAGAGGATTTTAATTCATTTAATAGATACATTCAATAAAAATATGTAGTTACCGTCCATTGTCTCCCGGACGGCGTTAAGGTTTGCATTGGGTGCACTTGCCATGGTTTGAAGGGGTATAGTTAGCCGACGCTTGCTAGAAGGTGGCTAACAAATGAGACTTAAATATCCCTCTGACTCGATACAAGACTGAAATGTTATTGAAAACAACTCAGTGCGACTTCAAGCGTCTCGTATTGGGTTCAGATACCATCTCCTGATACTAGAAAGCGATTAAAACGAGGTAAACTTCACAGCAAGTTAGCCACCTAGCCTGCTAAGCTCGATAGCGGAACTGGAGGAGGAAGTGACGACACGGACTCTACTCTGATTGGCTGACGGGGACTTCCTGTGGCGTTCCCATAGGCTGAAGGATCCTTTTGGGCGAAATTGAAATCAGGGTTTGAACCTCTCGCTGCTGTTTGTTCGCTGGCTCCTCGATGAAGGTCGTTTTATAACCGTGTCTCTGCTTTTCCAGGTCCTTTAACAATTGTAAGTACCAACGACGAAACCTATATAGCTTATATATAAATGTATCTTTCTTACTTTTACCTAATGTGGTGTGTACTGTAGGTAAACTGGTGTGTAGCTTCACTCTCCTTATACAAAAAACAGGAAGCTAGTAAATGCGAAGTAATGTTGTCAACAAACCACACTGACGAAATCCAGGTTGTAGTTTCAGTTGTTTTTATGTTTCATTGACTGTGAACTGTAAATGTCCTCCTCCCTGTTCCCAGCTAAGATGGGGGACCATGTTGAGCTTCAGATCACCCCAGAGACTCCAGGCAGACCCTCCATTAGAAACCCATTTGAGAGTCCCAATGACTACCACCACCTCCGTGGACCCCTGGTGCCAAGTCCATCCGTCTTCAAGTCCAAGTCCTGTAAAGCTGTAAGACACAACCGGAATTACAACTAATGCTGTGGGACGCACCTTTCTGCAAACTTCTTTACATCGTTTTATGTCCAGCAGCTCTGCTAAAGGTTGTTTGTAGTCGTCTATTCACTCCCTCACCTTTCTGCCCTTCCAGACTCCACCCAAGTTTAACTGGTCTATTGATGAAATGGCCAGTCTTCTCCCAGTCCACATAGACCCAGAGGAAATCCAGCGACAGTCTTTCTACCTCAGCCAGACAAGGTACGTACTGAAAACACAGTAGTTTTGGTAGTTTTGGGTCATATGCTTACAGTTAAGTTACATTTTAGTTGTATATGACCGAATCACAACAGTATAGAGAAACCCCACAATGAGCAAATACTCCTTTTAATGGGGAGAAACATCTCGCAGAACTGGTCTCTGTGGGCGGCCATCTGCTTCAACCAGTTGGGTTGAGAGGAGACAAATGGGGAGAGGAGGATGTAAAGGGGGGGAGAAGAGAGAGGACAGGAGTTGCAGACAAAAGGCAAAACCAAACTTCACACGTCCATGCATGTTAACTGAAGGAAGTAAATAGAACTCCTGCTGCAAACATAACATAAAAATAGTTAATGGAAAAGTACATTTTTGTAGACTTGAAACTTTTGCAGGTGTTGGAGTTACTTCTCCTCTCTTCAAACAAATCAACAGAATATGTAAATTCCAAAAAACTGTATGTAGTTGATAAGCAAGAGATTGTGACAAAAGTGAAATTCTTTGAGTGGCTTTACTTTACTAAGCACATCTTGAGATAATACATTTGCAGAGGAAATAACACCTTTTTTTTTTTTTTTTTTACATCTAGGATGGATTCTGACATTGAGGAAAAGCGTCAGAATGCTATTGAGCAGGTATGGGATGTTAATTATATTATATATTATCTTATGATAGAAAAGTCGATTTGTAATCATTTAAAGGGTCTTTTTCTAATTATGTCATATGTCTCCCAATAAAGTTTTTCACCAAAGGAGCCATCGTGCCTTCCCCCTGGGCCGCACCAGACGCTCGCAAAGCCTCTCACTTCTTTAAAAAAGGTGGTGTATCTTTATTATTTAACTCCTGAAAGTCTTTTAAAGTCACATTCTTCTTCTGTTATTGAGTTTTATGTTGTATTCTCTTATCTTTATTTAGGCATTTCATATTCATATTGCTATTTTTTCTGTTTGTGCTTTGTAGGTTCTGCGTCTGCAATGATTGCCGAAGAGCAAGAAAAAGTCTCAGGTATGTGTGTGTCACATTTCTGTCTGCATTACTTTCACCTTCTCTTCTTTTCTAATTATTTTGTGATCTCTCTTTGTTATGTTTGTTGTACAGTTGCGTGTCAGACAACTCTGTCTTTACCTTTGGCGTTTGATATGGAGAAAGTACTAGGTAAGCCTCAAATAAACATCAGCACAATCAGATCGGAGTTTGACAGAATATTCTACCATCAAGTCATGTCTGTCTGGTTCTTCCCTTTCCTCAGGTGAATATTACCGCAACGAGGAAGCATGTGAAGCTGTGCAGGAGAGCCTCAGTTCCTCCTCCTTGAGACGAAAACTCTTCCTCGATGGTCGGGGCAGTTACAGCGGCTCTGACAGCTCAGGCCCGCCAAGCCCAGAGAGAAGCCATCCCAGGGAGGAGACGCCTTCTCTGACCCGACGAGAGAGGGCTGCAGGATGGATTGAAGGGACCGAGGGAGTAGAAGCCATGTCATCTGTATTTTCCTCCCCGTTATCCTGCAGTTTGTCTGCTCCGACTCCCTCTACGGTGAGTGTAGTGTATTGGATTCACGTAATGATTTATTAACCATATACTTGGTACATTGTGTCAAAGCAAAACAGGTTTTAAGTAACATTTTGTTTTACTATAAGATGAGTAGTATTGTTTTCTTAATACCTCGATAGAACCATTCATTGCATTCATACATGTCATTGTTTTGACTTTAGGGCCAGTTCTCGTCCAGCCCCATCCAACATGGATGCTTCCGGGACTGCAGCCTTGGCAGCATCACCAGTCCCATGTTCCCTGATAGGTCGTCTCCTGCCGGCCTTGTCTCCCCCACAATTTCTCCTATTGTTGCACATATTGAACGCTCACCCATAGGCTCAGGTAGACCATTTGTTTTGTAACTTATTCCAATTTTTGCTGATTCAAAGTCATTTTTCCCTCCAAAGAGACTCTTTCTGTAAACTAATTTTCTCTTCAACCTTAATCTGTGATCTTTTTAAGCTGAGAGGAAGCTGCCGACCAACTTGACTCCCCTCAACACTCCCCTGGATGTACACCTCACCTCCTGCAATGAGAGTCCATTTGTTGAGGGTTGCTCTCCCATTCAAAACTGCTCTCCACACCACCCCCGCTGTCACTCTGAGCCCCAGCACAATGTCAGAACTAGGCCCAGGCCCAGAGTCCGCTGCTGGGCTTCCCCTCCTCTCATCTCCCCCATCCTCAACCCTAAGCTCTTAGACTATCATGAGGCTGAGGACCTACTCCCCTCCTCCTCCTTTGCTCTCCCATCTATGGAGCTTGATCCATCTTCGCCCCTGGCTCAGGAATCTCACCCCGCTGCCAGTGAGGGGATTATCCTGGATCCTATGGAACCTGTGAAAATGGAGGAGGGCAAGGAGCCTGGGATAGAAGGGAGACTGGAGGACGAGGAGGAAGCTGGGGGGCTTTTGGGACAGCTGACCAGCTCTCACATGGGCAATGTATCAGTAACAGAAAGCTCTCACATGTTTGTATCTCTGGCAGAGGGAAGCAGTATACGCTACGATTCCAGCATGCAGGTTAGTCTGACGAGTGTCATCCACTGCGACCTATGCCACGCTATATGTGTACCGTACTCTCATATGAATGTCTGTATTGGTCTTGGTCACTTTACATTGTCTAATTGATTTTTTTGGGGGGTTATTTAGGTGGACAGTGGGTACAACACTACCTCAGCAGGCACTGCCAGTCTGATCGATGGCCTCAGCTCAGACTGTCACAGCAAAGAGTCCTTCAGTTCAAACCTGGCAGAGGAAGCCTTCCAACTCAGCAGACACACTAAAATGAAGGTACATTTGACATTTTATAAACGTACACAGGGTTGAGGAACTTTGAGCTTGTGTCTTTAGACCTAATGTAATATCAGCTCTTCATTTAAGTATCTTACAGACTTTTTAAAAACAGAACATCTTAAGGATCTGGGGCAGATTGATTATGTGTTGTGCTTATATAATGCACAAGCATTATATCCATATATATATTGGACTTTTGTTATATTGCTACTGATGACATTTCTATTTCGATAGTTATTCTTTTATTACCTGGCCCTTATTGTACATGCTGAAAAATACATTATTTTCATTTGACTAAAACAAGTTTTCTTCTTTCCCAAGGCATTTTATCCCCACCACTGAGACCTCTGATCGATGTGCATTTCAAAGGGACACTTCTTCAAAGATGATGATTTTGCAATCAAATACAAGTTTACACTATGTTCCAGGCATTTATGTTTAATCGGTTAAATTTGGGTGCATGGGGGTCAAATCGTAGTTACATGATTTATGAACAGATTTAAAGGGGTTGTTGGTTCTTCTAAGGTTTTGATTAGCTTTTTTTAAGGTGCCTCTATGGAAGTTAATGCTTTATCAGTGTATTTTATCACAAGTTAGAAGGGAGATGACTTAAAATCTATATTACAAAATAAAACCCAGTAACTGGGTGAGATAAAGGGTGAGGAAAAAAGTCAATTCTGTATCGAACTTGCTCATTATCCAACTTGAATGCTGTATTGATGCTTAAGCCATCATTTCAATTTTCTTTGGTGCTGACGTGATCAGTGTTAGAACCTGACTTTCAGATGACGTCAGATTTGTACTGTATGTTTTTATAAAACTGTTAATCATGATGTTTTATATGACAAAAGCTTTTTTCTTTTACGGAATGTGTAAGAATTGTTATAATTCAGGATACTTTTGGATCTTACTTGGATTGTTAGAGTATTTATTCCAAAGTAAGATGCACTGAATGATGCCACTTATGAATTAAAAGCTGACTGAGCCAATTGTTTGCCATTTTCCTATATACTTTGAGAATGGGCTGGATCATTGTCACATTAAAATAACTTGAATTCTTTGTCTGACGTGAACTCTATTTGTTTTTGCACTGGTTGATTCTGAAATGCGATTGTTTTACTTAATGCTCCAGATATAAATCCTAATATTCCACTATGAGTTCCTAATAATAATAATCCAATGATATTGTCACTCCAGGTTAACACACATTTCATAATTGTGGTTCAAAATTCTGATCAAATTAATTTGACTAAAATGTAAGTGAAAATACTTAATTGGGTTTTAAAAACTTTGATAGGTCACAATTTAAAGGAGTTAAAGTGGGAGAGAATTTTAGACATTAACTCTGTAACAAGTGAGGCTATGGACAAACATGACTGTTCTGTCAGTGTTACAAAACACATGGTATAAGAACTTCAAGTTATTAGGTTCATGACAAAATACACAAACGGGTTTAAAAAATGCACTTTAATGATTCAGTTGTCTACTTTGCTGTTGCATGACAAGTTATAGTGCATTTATGACTTGTCTTTGTCTAAATCATAAAAAAGACAATTTAAAAAAAAAAATTGATTATTTGCTTAAAACAGTTATTTACGCCACTGCATCAAAGAGCCCAAGGAGACTCTTTTATAGACATGTAGGAATTCTTGATCTGGTGTTCTTGAGAATTTTTCTGTCACTGTTCCAGTTTTGGTTTCTTGGGCCGTGGTTCAACAACAGGGGCTGGAACACTCACACCAGGGATCTGAAATACAGACAGAGAACTTGTTAAAAAATTGTATGTACTGCAAATTATCTGCTGAAGAGCAAAAACTGGGGGAAGAGAATGTTCCTCTAGCTAAAATTAAAGATATAAAAAGATAGTGATAAAAGCCCTGTCCACTTCAGTCAGTCCTTACCACAGGTTCGATCAGAGACATGCGGATCTTCTGGTGCTGAACATTGGATTCGTCCAGGCTGATGGTGACCTTCACTTTGTCAAATATGTGGAAGGTGTGCTGCTCTATGGTCAGAGAGGGGCCCTGAACACATTAAAAGAAGAGACCCTTTAAACACTGTGTAGAGTATGAAACAATTACGTAATAAAAACTCAATTGAATATTTTCATTAGGTCCAATAAAATGAAATGAATTTAATTAAGTGTTTATACCTCTTCATCAAAAACAAGCTTCGGGGCGGTTTTGTCTTTGCCGTCAAAGAAGACTGTTCCTTCCAGGCCAAACTTAGGGATGAGTACAATGATCGCGTTTTTCCTCACGAACAGAACATATCCCTCTTCGTTAAGAATGCCTCGACTCTTGAAGAACAACTGCAAAGACATCATTTGTGTTAAAAGCATGAATTGTGCAGTGTTGTGTTATGTTGTATTTTCTATCTTTCCTCAAACCAGTGTTTACCTGTGTGTGGAAGGCCACAGACGACCTCTGAGCATACTGAGACATCTTGTGTCTGTAGTTGAGGTTGTTGCAGAGGGCTGACTGCTTGTGTTTGTCCATCAAATCTGGGTAGGTGCTGTCTGCTCCTATGGCCACTGCCAGCAGGCGGTGAACTATTATATCTGCATATCTGTGTGGGGAGGGTAGATGGAAGAATATGATTGACATACGTAGGTTTGACCGAACTATGGTTAGTTGGCAATTGTGCACATTTCTGTGATTTGTAGAGTATAGTAACCTATCTGATATCATACCTCCTGATAGGTGATGTGAAGTGTGTGTAGATGGGTGAAGCAAGGCCGTAGTGGTGGAAGTCGCTGTCCATGCCAGAACAGAAATAGACGGCCTGCATCATGCAGCGAGTGGCCAAGATGCGCAGTAGCGTGTTGAAGTATGGGAAGCCGTCCACTTTGGCCCCGTCAAGAGAGTCAGCCAGCGCCTTGGCTGAATCCGTGTGGATCTCCACATCCTGAAAAGAGAAGGAAAAAAAATGTTTGTCAAATTAAAATGAAAAGACCTGGATGACTAAGAATCTTCAAACTCCTTGAATTATATTTAGGTAAGAAGGCAAGAGCATTGTCAGCCCGCAGGTTAGAAACCACTGATTTACAGGGTTCTTTGCTTTTGTGCCTGTAAATTATTTTCTATTGTTCAGCTGCAGAGCATCATGCAACATTATTATCAGTGAAACTATTTGATAAAAGTTAATTCCCTCTTAAATCTATTTTTTCAACTTTAGACATTATCTGAACAAATTAGCATATAACGTGAAAACCGACACTTGTCCTGCAGGACCATCTGTCTTCACTCACCTTGGACTTTGCAGCCTTGAGCAGGACGTCGTAGTTGGACGGAGGCGGCGCTGGATGTTTCCTCAACAGAGCGCACTCTGAAAATTCATCATAAATCTTCTGGGCGACTGAAATATTGGCCAGCAACATGAACTCCTCCACCATGGAGTTTGTCTCCCTAATAACCAAGAAACAAGTTTCCTTACATACAAGTCCAAAACACAGCATGACACCAAGAGGCACACTGAAAAAACAAAAAGGATTCTTCCTTTTCCAAGGTACCTACATGAGTTCTTTGGTCTGGAGGTCAATGGGGTCGTGGGTTTCACTGTCGATGTGGAAGCGGACCTCTAAGGACGACAGCGTCAATGCCCTGAAGGACATCAAAAGGCAACTCATCTTAAATACAGCCAGTTTAAATATTTAGCAGTTATTGGAATCATCATGACATAAACTGTGTTTGCTGCTTCTTTCCTCATAATGTATCTCATAGCTGGTTTTCCAAATCCTTTTGATTTGTATTTTAAGTCCTCATTTAAGGCATAACACAAAAGCCAATAGCATTTTCTGACCGTACCATCCCATATTTTACTGTCTATTCTTCTGCTTGTACGTGTCCTAACCCGTTGTCCCTACCCTTTCTCGATCCTGTGCCTCTTGAGGATTTTGGCGAGTTTGTTGAGACCCCGAAGGCTCTCGGTCGTATCGTCATTCTTGCTGGTGTCATCAATTCTCATCTGGGCCTCAGCGTAGGTCAGAGATGCCTGGACCAGGTCGTAAGAGAGAAGGGGAGATAAAGACAAATTAGGATGGCATAACAATATCACCTGGACAGCAACACATGCTTACAAATGCACATTTTATTATAGTCTGATATTGTCTCTGGTTGTGTAACTGGGTCTTTGCACTGTACCTTGGAGTTAATGACACTTTTTGTGAACCGTGTCTTCAGAATTTCAGCCTTGTGGTTCATCTCCCAGATACACGAGAACGCGAGCCTTGTGAAAGACAAGTGAGCAGAATGAGACACACAAAACATTCAACGGCAAAAACAGCAGTTTGACTTTAAAACTACAAGTCTTCAGTCCTCACCTCTCCACGTTGGAGCGCAGTGAACAGAGATTGGAGCTGAGCATCTCAGGGACCATGTCTATCCTCTGTTGGACACAACATCAAACACATTTCCTTTAAGATTTTTAAAAAAGATTTAAAATTGACAATGTTCTGAAAGCAACAACATCCAAAATGTCAACACAACCCAAACATCTTTTTCAGACTTCTTGTAAGAAAACTGTAATGGTAGGAAGATTTTGCCAAATATATAAATCATAATATTTATTGAGCTAACAGCTTATGGCTTTATGATCTGTTGTAAAACCTTTAGACAATAAGTTTAACATTAGTCGTGAGGGTTAAATTCTGATGCCCAGTTAACATTAGGAATCAGTTGGGTGTGTATGTGTCTCCGCACCTTCCCACACAGGTACACGGTGGTGCCACGGTTGGCGGCCTCTTTGTCCATAGCGTTACCAGGTCTGATGAAGTGACTGACGTCAGCGATGTGGACCCCCACCTACAGCAAACAAATAATCCCAGGAAACTCAGTTTAAATGTAAACACAAAAAAATGTATGATTTTTATTAGTCGTGCATGTTCAGAGGTTTTGTACCTCAAGGTTTCCATTTTCCAGCTCTCTGCAATGCAGGGCATCGTCTATATCTGTACATCCTGGAGGATCCACGCTGCACACCGTCAGATTCCTCAGGTCCTCCCTCTTCCCCATGTCCTGTACCACACATCCACATTCATTTACTGTTTACACACTGACCTATACATACTGTATGTGCTTTCAAAGTATAGGCTGATAGCCTCACGGATAAATGCTTGACAAAACTGGGAATAGAGTTCTTACCTCTGGTGTGATGGCCCACGGCATCTTGGGAAGGAAACTGAGCACAGCCTGAGAGAAGTCCTGGTGGGGGACGTCATGCTCCAGTAGCAACACCTCCTGCTCCGTGTCCTTGTCCCCTGCACTGCCCAGGCTGCGCACAAAGTGACCCTAAAAAAGAGGGGAAAATATTTCTCTGCATTTGTCTTATTGTTGTGCATTTTATCACATAGAGAAGTGTGGCTTCATGTGAGCAATATAACATGAGCATTTCAAATTCCTGTCAAACTTTGGAAACTACTCACAGTTGGATATCTAAAAGTTCTGAAGAGGTTTCAACTCACATTTGGATATCTGGAGTCTTTGGGCCAGCCATCGATGGCCACCAGTATCCTGTGGCCCGCCAGTGTGGACGCCTGACGTGTTTCAATGCGAACACGTGGGATGCGGCGGTCTGCCGGGGTGAAAAGGTGACGGGTTGACTGTATGAAAAAGAAAAGAAAAGGTTAGTGCTGAGGGTAAGAGACATGGAAGTCCTGGACCACTTGTACATACATATGGTATGCAGAGATAATTTTTACAATCTTTACAATCTCAAAGGGGAATTTGTTGAGCAGATATGCAAACTACATGACATTAATTCATGTCTTTATCTACTATGTGCCTCATCTCACAGATCGACATCAAAACAACAGTGATGGCAGTTTCTTAAGGAAAGAGGGGACAGAAATGAGCGAAACATACAAATCAATGACAGCTTCAAATCTAGCAACAAGCAAAAACAAACCTCTTTAATATGGGAGACATTGAGCATGCCACAGAATGGCCTCCAGTTCCTTTTGATGATGCCCACCACTTTCCCTGTGGGTTTCCTGGCTGCTTCAGCGACAGATATCCTCAACTGCTCAGACACATGGAAACATGAACATCATTAAAATAGCCTCAAAGAGCTCATCTGGGATGCAGAGTAAAGCATTTAAAAAATACTGGTTCTCTTTTTTGCGTATCGTCACACATGCTGTATACTTCTAGCAAATATATCCCTTGAAAATAAACAAAACCAGTCTAATTGCCCTTCCATTAAATCAAAACTCACAGCTTTCTCCTCCTCCTCTTCTTCAGCATCATCATCCTTTGCTGCACCTTCATCCTGTAGCACGACTGACGAGGGCGCCACCCACTGATCTCGGGGCAGGAGCTGCACAGCTACCACATCTTGGTACACTGCTCTGTTGAGGTGCTGAAGACCCTGAAGAAGAACCTGGCAGCACAGACAGTACAGAACTTTAATTATGTGCATGCACTGTACTGTGATTATAGTGAATCCTCTTCCTTCAAACTAATGTCTCAACACAAAATGACAAGTTATCCTCCAAACCCTGATGAGGTCTAGGAGATCCTCAAATTTACACACACACACCTCTGTGCTGTCATCCCCCTCTCCCTGGACAAAGACTGTGGCTTCCAGGTAGTTGTCTCTGCTGGCTCTGAAGGTACCCTGGAGGAAGGCACCACTCTTAATTCCTGCTTGGATCCTTGACAGAGGGAGGTGCTCTGGGAATATCACCCTACTATTAGTGATTTCATTCTGCGGGGGGGAAACGAAAAGAGATGTCACATAAGAGTTTGGGTAAAAAGAAAAGGCAGATGTGTAAACAGGAGATACAGATACAATACCAATATCTCCTGTGCCATAAACCTGAAATAGATTTATCTCTATATTTCAATGACTTAAAGTTGTGTGCGTTTACCTTGTCATCATTGGACAATGCTAGACGATCCACAAGCTCAGGGTTTGCTATCAGACTCTTGATGTACTCTTCACCTGAAAGATGAATAAATAAATACTTGTCAAAAATGTTTAAATACAACTGATGCTGTTTGAAATCAGAGTGTGAATGGTAACCCTGTGTCTGCAAGTCACGTTACAATGTTTGTAAGTTTCAAGGTTTGTATATTGATGCTCTGAACTGTTCTGTAACAAATTACATTTGTACGCCAGCAGGCCGCTCTCCTCTGCCTTCCGCTTGTTGTCTTGGTCATTGGTGAGGAGGACCACCTTGAGCCCGTCCATGTCAGACTCCAACTTCTTCAAGTGCTGGCTGTACCACTTGGCTGCCACGCGGATTGCCCGGTCGTTACGGTCGTTGGCGCTCTCACCCGGTTCCCGTTCAATAAAAGTTTCTCTGAAGGGAAGAAAAACAAAAGAATAAATCTATTTGGGTAACAAGTATATCAGAGGTGACGTCTAATAAGGAGATCTTTCTGCGAGGGAGCACAGGAGTGGTTCCTTTAGGTGCAACGGTCATTACTATCATACAATGAAGATGATTGTCAGTGAAATCCATCAGTGGTGTCTTTGTACCTGTGGTGTTCGTTGGTAAATGTGTAGACGTTTTTCTCCTTCTCGTGTATGATGTCCTTCAGGCGTTTATAGACCGGCGCGCTGCGGTGTCGAACCTCCTGCAGCACGGTCTGAAGGACGATCACGTTGCGAATCACAGGATCCTCCAACACGTCAATCTGCAGGACAAGGAAAATACATGTAAACAAAATGTGAAAGAATAAATCAGACCTATTCACATGTGAACGTACATATTTTATTGTTTTAACCTAAATTTAGGTTAGACCTCCAGTGCATTTAGTATGTTAACTAGTATTGCAGTCAGAGAAGCGTAAAGGGAAACATTATAATAACCAGTACATATGTTCGCACTGTACATATTCTGTTTACACTGTATATATTACTTTTTATTCCACATTTATTTATATCTCCTTACATTTATAAATATCTCTACTTACTACTTTACTGATTTTGACTGACCTCTTGCTACTGTAACATGGCAAATTTCCCCCACTGTTAAATAAAGGATTATCTTATTTTATAAGAAGTAATATTCATTCATACACAAACATCTTTAGGTTTGGTAACGCCGATTTCATTATGGCTCTTTGGTATCATCACGAATGATGTACTATGTTGTATTGTCAACATAAATTGAGAGGAACATGCCAGGATGTCTGCAAATCTTCAGTTAGCTCCACTTTAAGGACAAATATAAAATGAAATATTCAGAGAAAATGTAAAACTTTTTTTACCTGGTGCAGCACCACGTTGGTGTCAGGGATCAGATAATGTGGATACGAGCACAGGTTGCTCTCCAAACACGCGTCTGTCTGCAGCACCGTGGACTCCTGTTTGCATTCGGTACAAGCTTCGCTCCCGCACCAAATATCATCCCTCAAATAATGCTCCCGCACGATCTTCACCACGCCGCCCGACCGCGTCTTCCTCACGAAGGTTTTAGACTTCAGCATGATGAAGATCCGAGGCTCAACAGGTCGAATCCCGATGTTTTTAGCTCCACCACAAGCGAGCAGCTAGCTAACTGTCCATGTGTAAACCGAGTGAGTGGGCCGAACAAAACCTTCCCCAGAGTTTAGGAAAACCTTTAATGTATATGAAAATACATTAAACGTGCTCCTTTTAAGTCAGTTTTAATCCTTTTTAGAATTAAAGTTTGTAAGTGTTACTCAAAGATAATATTCTGTGGTGATAATAAACCATTTTAAAATATGTGTTTAAGTTTTGGTTGACCGTCTAATTCTTGCTCAATGAAAACAGACAGAACAGGGGCTTGGTTGGCCGGTTCCATGAGAGGTACTTTATCAAACAGCGCCCCTGTGTTTGGGAGGGAGTACTGCACGACTGCCCCGTGTAATGTGCATTGGATGAGTTGATGTTCAGTCAAATGACCACAGGGGGCGCTTTAGTCAAAGCCGCCACCGCACTCGAACCCATGGCGGTTATCAGGCGGCTGGGAGCGGGACCCTTGAAAATCAAAACAGTCGCCGTGGACGTTTGTCAGCTCCGAGGTGCAGCGGTAATAATGTTTGAGGCTGTGTATGTTTTGTTTTCTTCACGCTAGAGTCAGTGTGTGGTCTGTTCCGAACGAAGGAGGCAGCCATATTGTTGCTCGGTCGTTTGTTGTCGTTCCTCCTCGATGTGAACTAACGTTAAAGTTTCTCATATCGAGACGTTTGTGAATTCACTTTCTCATCTGTCGCTACAATAAACCGACAAACTCGCCTCTGTCGGTAACGTTAGTTTCAAGGAACGACACATAATCCCCCCCCAAAAAAAACCTCCCAAGATGCCTCCCAAGAAGCACCAGCTGAAGCCGACAGCCGTCAACGTCTCCAGCTCCCTGGACCTGGAGTCGGAGGACATCAGCCTGGAGACCACGGTGCCCACCACCGAGGACGTGTCCTCGTCCGACGAGCAGCGGGGCGGCTCCCAGAAGGTGACCCGCCAGCAGATCGAGAGGAGGGAGCTGCTGCACAACGTCCAGCTGCTGAGGATCGAGCTCTCCCAGAAGAGCCTCATCGTAGACAACATGAAGGCCGACCACATGTGCAAGGTAGAGGGATGCTGCACAGTCTGAGGAACCGGGTTCATGTGCCTCTCGTGTAGAGGATAGGACCTGATCTCTGCTGCATGTGTGTTTCAGGTGGATGAGTTGGAGGAGAGGCTGAATGATGCTCTCCATCAGAAACAAGTGTTGACCCTGAGGCTGGACACTCAGCTGAAACTGGCTCAGGAGGAGAACAGGTGAGAAAGGTTTCACTTTCATGCACTGTGGGAGAACTGGGATGCAATTGCCATAGTCGATTTATAAATAGTTGTTTTTAGATTTAGTATAATCTATGAAATATCAAAAATTTAAGGTCATTTGTCTGCAGCATACAGCTGTAACTACTTGTTTTGTTTGTAAAATGTTAATTATAATTTACTTCGTGATAATAAAGGAGCCAAACGCGCGTCTTGCAGATGCTTGATGTGGTTTTTCTTTTGTCGTCCTATTATCATGTCAGGGTTAATGGCAGCTCTGTTAAATGTGGGAAATATAAAACTTTATTTGCAGGTTTTGAAAAGGTTGGAATTGCACATAAATTTAAAAGAATAATGAAAAAATATGGAAATAGATTAGAATTTTTTTGGACTGAAATCCAATTAATTACAGGTGATTACAACATATACATCAGCCCATCCCCTCTCTATCCCATTCGTTTGTTATGAATCACAAATATGAACTGTCCTCACCAGGAAGCAGCAGACTCTGCGTAAGCAGGAGATGGACGCCATCCTGCTCAGGCAGCAGCAGCTCGAGGAGACCAACCGGCAGCTGTGTGAAAAGGCTGGAGAGCTGCGGAGGTCACTCAGGGATCTGGACATCTCTCAGGACAGATTCCAGGAGCTCCGTGACCTCCCAGAGGACAAAATGTCCATTCAGGAATACGTCGCTGTAAGTATAAGGGTGATCTCCCTGATCTCTTTGCCCACAGAGACACAAGATATGATGCAGTCCTTGTGGAAGCTTTTATGACTTTTTGTTCATATTTAGGTGCGTTTCTATGAGGTGGTGACTCCTATGAGGACTCAGCTGGCTGAGCTCAGTGCTAAGAACGGCAGTTTGACTGAAGAGGCGGACAGACACAGGACCCAGATGAAGGCTTTGATGGAGGTACCACATATACAAAAGCATGTACTGCACCTGTGTGCTGCAGTCTGTCATTCTTCCTCATGACATGATAACATAACATGTTTTGAAGTTATAGCTTATACCTCATAACATGAACCCTCTATGTATTTTGTATATGTATCTGTAGAGCTACGAGGAGGAACGGCGGCTACGTGCTGAGCTGGAGTTGAGGAGCCAGAGAGTGACCCTGGAACTGGCCGATACCAAACAGCAGATCCATGAAGGGGACTACCGCCGAGAGAACTATCCAAATATCAAACGGTGTGTGTGTGTGTGTGTGTGTTTCTGTAGATCAGAACAAAATAAGTGAATTAATTGAGTAGTTAAAGGAGGTCAAACATACATAATATTTAATCAATTGTTAAGGAACACAATGAGTGGAATATAATTAATTCTATTTTCCCACTATATTCAAATCCTGGATATTGTTTAATTTCTACAGAGACCGTGACCACTTCGAAACCGAACTGAAGGAGTTAAAGAGAAGATTTGAGACTCTGGACCTGAGTCACACTGCACTGACCAGGGACAGGGATACACTCAGCAAAGAGGTGCTTCACACCTACCTACACACACTCCTATTGTATTATGTCCTCACTTTACTCATTATAGCCTCTTCAGGTGTACTGTCGTTGTTTTTCATTCTGCTCATCATGGCCTCCAGGTGGCAGCATTGCAGCAGTCGGTGACTCTGCTACAGAAAGACAAGGAGTACCTCCACAGGCAGAACCTGGAGCTGAGTGTTCGATGTGCACATGAAGAGGACCGGCTGGAGAGGCTGCAGGTCCATACAGTAGATTCATCAGGAGGCTTATCTAACATCAAAGGCGTTCAGTAGTAGGAAGGAGTCCTCTAACATGCTTTCACTTCTTGTTTCTGTTGTCCAGGTACAATTGGAAGACACAAAGAATGCCAGGGAGAACACCTACGAGAAATACGTAGCATCCAGGTTAGGTTCTGCAGTTTGTCACTATCACCAGTATTCTAGTCTTTTTAATACAAGCAACTAAAGCTGCTCCAGAAATATCATGTCTCCTGATAAACTAATGTTAACAGTGATCGTTTCATCTGCCTGCAGCACTTTCCATACCTCTGTTCATCTTTATTCTTTCCTCCTTTGTCCACCACAGAGACCACTATAAGTCTGAGTACGAGAACAAGTTAAGAGAGGAGTTGGAGAACATCAGACTGAAAACAAGTCAGGAGATAGACAACCTGCAGAGAACCTCCAGGGAGATGTACGAGAGGGAAAACAGGTATCTTCTTCTTATTATTATTCTATTAAATCTAACTCTTAACTAACTGTATGTTGGGGGAAAAAAAGAGGAAAAGACCAGAGGAGCCATTTAAACCAGAGGAGCTTACACATTTGGATAAGAAGCAATATTAAAAATAAAGTGCTCATGAATTTTCAGAACTAATTTCATGATGTTCATTGTGTAGCTTGTGATGTTGTCCATACTTTACAGGAAGTTGAAGAGATGAAGTGATTTTCCTTTTTGTATTTACAAACTGTAGCCGTGTGATAGGGAAGTGACATCAAAATTAGTCAAGATAACATCTACAGTACAACAGACAGTCAACTGAATTATTTCATGCACATGCAAATATTTAAGAGGAGGAAGAGCGACCACCACAGATACATCAGAGTATTATCAAAACAACGGGAACATAACTTTGTATTATTTACCACATAACAGAACAACCATCTTTTAACTGTCTGTGTTTATTTTGACCAGGAACCTGCGAGAGGCCAGAGACAACGCTGTGCTGGAGAAAGACAGAGCGGTGGCAGCTGAGAGAGACGCTCAGTCCAGATATGATCAGCTGCTGGAACAGTGAGTTTTGTCGTCCATCGCACACATAAAGACTGAGGCAGTAAACCAAGAGACATACACCTGAAAACTTAGACAAATAAAACCAAACTCATCTGCTCCCAATGTGCATGGCTCGATACCCCCTGTTGTTGTTGTTGTTGTTGTTGTTGTTGTTGTTGTTGTTGTTGTTGATGGATAGATAGATAGATGGATAGATACAAGACTAGATAAATAATCAAGAAGGATTGTGTCATCAGTGCATAACTGTGGGAGATATATTATGTAAGCAAACACCTTGTTCAGCAGCCCTGAATGGCTTGTCGTATTTAAACACTCACACTACGACTGCTGCTTTTAAATATGGATGACACTCTGTTAATGCACTAAAGTTAATCAAGGACAGTCAAGGAAGTTCACCTGAGGGCAACAGTTAAACTGTCTTGGAAACTCGTGCCAATTGGAGCATTGTTTTTTTTAAATACACGTAACCACATCATATTTTGAATTCATTCCTCGTCTTCGTTTGCCAAGTATCGTGTGTCAGCATATTGTGTGTGAGGTTGTCATTAGAAAAACTAGTGTGACTAAAGCTGTTTTCAGACATGAGCGGGTAAAATCCAGACAATTGTCTACGGAGTGCAGCAGACAGAGGCAAGAAGTGACCTATTAACTCTGCTGCTGGATCATGTGATTTTGTTTACAGCCCCCCGACACCGTCGTCCGCTCTTATCACCACAAACTGTCTTCACATCTTCGTCGGTGTCTTCTATGTGTGTGTCACCGCTTTTTCCTTTTTGTGTCTGTCGCGCATTAATCAATTAAAATGTAAAATCTGTGTAAATTGAGCCAGTGCTAATCTGTTATCAGAGCAGGTTGTGGGTGCGGCAGGACTTTGGTGGCTGTGGTTTACCATCTCGTAGCAAAGAACACGGGCATATTTTACTTCAAGGAGGTTGGGGGGGGGTCAGGAGGTCATGTGGAAGTTCACTAGTACCAACTGGTGTTGCTGGCCTGGCTGCCTGCTTCTCATGTGTAAGATTCTTTCAAGCACAAGTTGAATGCTAAATAGGAGACAGGATCTCACTGTGTAGGACTGAAGACAATTCATACGTTGAAGACAGACGTCCGGTTCCTGATCATTTTCAATGAATTATTGTGACTTTCTTGTTCCCAACAAAGCTTTTGCATAGACAGTGAACTTGACTCTAATTCTTTTTAATTAAACGTTAAAAGTGCTTTTCAGTCTTTTCCCACTTCCCGCTCGTCATCTCAGTATGGCCTGGAAAGGTGCCTCTGGGTCGTGGCCTTGTAGGGAGTTTCAAATCTTGCATTGAAATTGCAACATATAAATCTGAGTCCTGCTATTTCACACACACACACACACACACACACACACACACACACACACACACACACACACACACACACACACACTTCAAGCCTGCATTTTTTTCTCAATGGAGGAGATATTTCAGTTCTCCTTATTTTGTACTTTATTGCTGGTGCCAACATACATTTCGACATGTCTGTCTTATATTAATAAATCATTAGCACTTTTCAAGTGGCACAACACAGTCCACAACACATCTTGATGTACCTAGGACCTTTTTTTTTTTTATTCAAAAAGTTTGCCCAATTACTCATTTAGGAAACTGCATTAATATCCATTCATTTTTGACATCTACCCCCAACCTTAACCATGAGCAATTCATGCCTAACCTTAACCTTAACCACAGTTTACATCTTAGCACTAACCCATACCAGGACCTCATTAGGACTGAGCTTTGGTCCCATGGGGTCTTACTGGTCCTGACAAGGTCAGTGTTAATACAGGAACAAAAAAACGAGTATACACACACATGCAAACATACATGCACACACGGAGCAGCAACAGCAGCAGTAGTGTTCCTTTCCTGGGTTACTACTACATGCCAGTCATTTCTCCAGATCCAAACCACCAGCTGTTGATCTTTCCATGTACACACACACACTCACACTTCAATCTCTCTCTCTCTGTCTCTCTCTCTCCCTCTCCATCTCGCTGCTGCGATCACATTGCCTCTTTGCATCGCATCACAAGCCAGCAACGACAGATGCTAGCCACAAGCCCTTAACACCTAACACCACGCATGCCCCTATTTCTGGGGCAAAGAATGAGGCAGACAAGCTTGAAATGGCGTCAGATGATCGTAGCGTAGAGAGCCGGCTTGAATCTCGGCAGTCTCTTTCAGAATGCCACTTACGGTGATCAACTCGTCCTAAACAAAGTATTGAGTTTTTCATTTTCACCTCTCTAAGGGACATAAACAAAATTACCAGGGGAACCCACGAGTAAGGTGAAAATATTCCCATTAAAATTGGCATTTGAATGAGAGAGATAGTTAAGTTTAATTTTCTCAGGAACACGTTGCCTCTTTGAATCTAGAATGCAGCCGCCATTAATACAAGGCATAACATGTCCACCATGTGTTCATGTGTGTCACTGTGAGCACACAGCTCAGGCGTGTGCTCTATGGATGATGAAATCCTATCAGGTCAGCTGTAATCGAGAGTTATTAATATTATCCAGCTAACCTCTAGGGCTAGTCTGGGTGTGCGTGCTTGAAAGCTGTCTGAAGAAGAGCTGAAAATTTATTCTTATCTTTTTCTAAGTGCTATTGACTTTTTTTCCTCCAATTAATCAATTGATAATTTTGTATATAAATTATGTGAAATAACTTTTTCTGAATTTTTTTTTTGTTAAATAAGCAAACCAAAATACAATATTTAATGTACTGTGATCATCCTGTGCTCTTTTTGCTTGTTGTTTTGTGTTTATTAGATTAGATTAGTATTTATGTTTTTTTTTTCACGTCAAGTGCTTCTAACTGTTGCTTTGTTGTTTGTGAGCTTGCGTGTTCACTCATGCATTTATGTGACAAGGCTTTGACAGAGTCGTATCATCTAGAAAAAGAAACTGCCAAAACTGTTCTGTCCCTGTCTTTCTTCTTCTGTAATTACCACACATTTAAGTGGGAACACCATGCTGTAGCTGCCAGCTAGAATCACGGAACATCAAATAAGACCAACCTTTGCTGCAAGCACCATTGAGAAACACTCTTCTGTCGCCAGATGATTTAAGACTTGGCTTTCCTCCTGGGTGACTTACTGTTATGCTGTAGTTATCAAGCTATTACGTGCAACTGAACACATCAAATCAAGAGTTGTTCATTGCACCAGGAATGTCAAATAATCACTTCCGTGCCATGTTCAAAACAAACACGTTACTATGTGAATTATCACAAAATGTAATTGTATCTGTTTGAAGGACGACATTGCAGAATTTGTTTCGAAACCACCGGCCGCATGTCTGAGCTCAGCCAGAAGCCCAGAGCTGAGTTTGCAGTCTGTGTGAGATACAGTCGCTTTATTAACTCGACATGTCTACATCTCCGTCTGCACCAAAACACATGATCTCACTTACACACCTACTCATGTTCATCTGTACTGAGGTGTGTGTGTGTCCATCTGTGCATCTCCATCCACGCAGGTTTCGTCAGCTCCAGCTGGGCACTGACAGCCGGGTGGCGGAGCTGTCTAACCAGGCCAAGCTGCACTCCTTCGAAGCCGAACGCGCTCAGATGGTCAAGGAGGAAACGGCCAAGGCCCTGGCACAGTGCCAGGTGGAGTGTGAGAAACAGCAGAAGAAACTTGAGGTACTTTAAACATAAAGACAAAAAGAGGAGACAAGGTTTTACTTACAAGTTACCAGACTATCATAGACCAGTTCTTGGTTTGTAGTTCAGACAGATTAATGACCAAACTTTCTTGTTCAAACAGTCTTGTGACCTCCATTTTCCCCAGAGCTGGTTGAAAAATACAAAGGTTGTTTATTTGAACTATAGTTTTTAGAAGAACCACCTACATGCACGTGTTGCTAATCTGTCAAAAATGACATCAGGGGTCATGCGGAGACAAAGAAGAACAGAAAGGATGTTTTATTTGCATGTTTAGAAAATATGGTACAGTCCAGATACTTCAAAAATTACAGTATTAGTAAATGATAGAATTATAGAATAATCACAAGAAGAAGAAGATATTTATCAATTATCTATCATCGTATTGCATTTTATTACAATAAGAGAATGTGACATTTACATTAACATTATTCCTCAGTGAGGTCATTTTGTTGTTACGCTGACCACAGAAATCAATGCTGCTCCTCTCTTTCATCTATCTCCTCTCCTCCTGCTCCTCAGCTCCTCACGCAGGAGTTTTACAGGCTGCAGACGTCATCAGAGAAGCGGGCCGCGGAGCTGCAAGCTCAGAATGCCGAGCAGGCCTCTCGCCTGGAGACGTACGAAAGACTTGAGCAAGAGTTGGACCAAGTGACCATGCAGGCGGCTGAAAGTATGAACGTAGCATCAGCTCTTTCAGTAGCCCATTGCATTACAAAACTAACTATAGATTCAGAAAAAACACAGATCCCTTTAAACACACTGAACAAGACGCTGGCTTTAGGGAATGTGCATGATAAAATAAAAGCACCGCATTGGATTAAATGAAGGGAAAATCAGTAATTATCAGCGTGGAGGTATAATCAGGCCTTTGTGAAACTGGACAGAAAAGAAGTTTTGGAGAATAATATTATATTATACAAGACAACAGATATTTACAAGTTACTATTATTTACCAAAGCCTTATGCAGAAGCAGGACACATAAAAACAGGGAATCTACAGGTCGTCAAATCCCTGAAATTGACTCCCTCAAAAAGGCTGTGATGGGCATTAAAATGTCTTAAATTGAATGTGGCTCTAGGAGGCTACTTATGAAGTGTAGAGTGAGTTAAAGACAGTTCTGTCTTTAGTACAAACTGCCCAGTGCTGTTGTTCCAGGATTTAATGTAGATTTAAAACGAATCTCCGGTCCTTGGATTAAAAGATAGTTAATACTAATTGTTAAATTATTTAATCCATCCCTTCATGAATCCAAACATTTAAACAACTACTTATCAAAGTCTTCTTTAATGACTAATGATATTATTGGGAATTATTGTACAACTGCAGGCGCTGCCCTCCCAAAATACTACTGCTACTACAACTAATAATAATAATAATTATCATAATGCTCCTGGAGATGTATAGACGCTGTGTTTCTGTCTGTTGCCAGTTGAGAATGAAGAGGAGGCCGAGAGAGTTTTATTCTCGTACGGCTACGGAGCCAACGTTCCCACGACGGCCAAGAGGAGACTAAAACAGAGGTACAGGACATGATTTCTTTTTAATCTTTGTAATCATTCCTCTGCTTCCCCCAAAGCTGGTGAATTTTTTTTATTATTATTATTATGGCTAGCTGTAGCTTTGCATGACAGTCCTCTGCAGTTTGTCCAATGTTGCGCCAAATATCTCTGCGCCTTCGTTGCCGTGAAGAATTTTTTCAAATCCTTTCCACCCGGTCTAATTTGAAGCATGTAGGCTTTGTTTGCCAAGAAAAAAAACCTTGATCTTGCTTTATGGCTTCATAAATTAAAATTAAATACTACACTGAGTTGTATACTAATGTCACCTTGTTGGTGTCGTCATGTTTTGGGTATTTCCATAACTACGTCTGTGTGGCTGGTGTGCAGCGTTCACCTGGCCCGCAGGGTGCTGCAGCTGGAGAGGCAAAACACGTCGCTGAGGAGGGAGCTGGATAAACACAAGTCACAGACGGGACAGATATCTGAGGAGGTAAACACACACAAACACAAACACACATTCAACATCCAGGTGTGGGCTTGCCCGTCGGTCTTGAATCAATTGAATCAGAAATATTTGTATTAAAACAGCAATTATTACTTCTATTAAATAATGATTTATTTCACCTGGCTTTAACCTCTCTCATGACATATCTGAGTCATTGCAACAGAGCCAAGCTGGTTAGCTCCTCTCCCATCATCCACTGTTTACCTTCTCACACTATCACACGGCTCTTCTGATAAAATGATGAGAGTACATCTAATTTCTCTCATAAAGACAGACTCAACTCTCTCTTGTGGCTGATTAGAGAAAAATTATCACAAAAAGAGATTTTTATTGATATTTACAAATTGTAGGAGGGTGTTGGGGAAGTCACGACTTGTGCACACACACATTATAATTTTTAAATATAACGTCCACAGTTCAGCATAAGTCAATAACTGTAATAATAAATGCATATGCAAATATAAGGGAGGAATATAAAGAAGAGGAAGAACGATCACTGCAGATACTTCACAGTATGATCATAATAAAATAAGGAAATATCATTGTAAACTCAAGTATAAAGGTGAATACTTTTCACAGGCAATCTCTTTTTTCTTTCAGAGGTTTTACAAAAGACAAATACTTCTACTTTTACATTTACTTTGTGCCTGTTTTTACAATCATAAATCACAACAAAGTTGCATATTTCGTAGGCCTCAATGTCTGGTACCAACCATAACTATGATAAACTCAAAATTGTGGGAGGAATAGAAGAATTCAAGTTCTGTACCTTTTCTCTCATGTAAAATCTCGTTTTATGGGGCTGGATAAAGTCAATCCAACTCGACCATACACACAGTTTATCTTCAGAGGGAATATGTCAATTTCTCCATTATATACATTTGATGAACTATGTCTATCCTGTTGTCAACTGAAGGAGCTTAAGGCTTCAGCCACTTTCGAGTTATGGAATTTCTACATGCCAACAGGATTGTGAAAAGGGCTCTGTCTTTTGAGTATAGCTTTTGTGAGATATTGAATAACTATAGAACATCAAATCTAAAAGGGAAAGTAGTTCTGAATATCTCCTCTAAGTTATGATGGATGTTATTCCATTAGGCTTTTAGAACAAGGGTCAAGGGCGTCTTTAATCTCTGAGTGTGTGAGTTTATTAGACCAGAAACTTGAGTGAGGCCTGAGACAAGTGTAAGTGTTAAGTTTCTTTTCTGACAACAGTAATGAGGTTTTTTTTAGTTTTTTTTAAATTTCAGCTTGTCTCCCTCATAAAACATCAGAGCACATTAAAAAATGTCCAAGTTTAACAGCTTTGAGCTGGTAGCAGGAAAACGAAAGGTTGTTTTAGAGCCGACACCGAAGACCTTACATGAGAATACTGAGAAGTTTCAGTACCTGTCACACTTGTTGACAAAATGCTGAACAGAGCCAAAAAGCGTGACGGCCACGCTCTTCACTCTCCCAACAGCTCACTGCGGCAATCACTGAGGCTTTTGTTGCGTTTCGCACACTGCAACGCTAAGACTTTAATTTTGGGTGTGTGTGTGTATTTTTTCTGTGGGACTGTGTGCGCGAAGTCACGTTTCTACTACTCGTGCTCTGATGTTCAAACACCATCCAGTGAGACGGACAGCTCCAGCAGCCAGTGCGCTCACGTGTTCGCCGTGCTTTTTTTTTTTTATTAGAATCTCAGAGAGGAGAGACTTTGCGAGACAGAATAAAGAGGCTGGGCCGATCTGAGACTAAATAAGCCGGCCATTCAACTGTCAGCCTGTGACTGACTGGTACTCGTGTGGAATACCTCATGATTCATCGAGTATGAAAGCAAAGGGTGAAAAATTACACTTCCCATTCACTGAAAACAGCAAGGGTGTTAACCACTTAACCACCCACACAGACGCCCTGACTAACTAACTATTGTCCTCACCCTCCCACCCAGTTCCACTCACTGTGAACAGGCTGTAAAAGTGGTTTAATGTGTAACACCCTAACTTTATCTATTGTTCCACAGGTTTTAAGCCTGATACTGACAATATTGCATTAGGCACAGAATGTGTGTCCTTATGAGGGATCATCAAAACTCTGTGAAGGTGCTTTTATGTCGACATTTACAAGAAAGATGATAAGATTGTATGTTTCATTGCATTTTCACATTATATCTTTATCTGTAATATAAGTGCACTATTGCTTTTAATAAAAAAGTATACAACTTAGATACTACTTCATTAAAAGTCACGTTTATGGCCTCTGAAGTCAAACAGAAGGAAATGTTTTAAATGTTGTTAAAAGTTCTTCACAAATATTGACAGAATTGCACAATTTTATGATAATATCCGAATGTAAAGTCTGTTAAAATCAGAGATGAATCTATCTTTATCACGAACATCAGCTTTTACAGGTGAATGTTAAAATCCTGTTCAGTACAGTGAACCCTCATGGGGACACACATGGCGTTGAGCTGTCATTGTGACTCCACGGTTCATGAGGTCGTATTGGGTCGGGTTTTAGATGCATCAACACACAATCCGATTCAAGCTGCCTCTGTGGAGGTGAAGTATTTGTTCCTATAATTGCTCATGTATGCACGTCTGTGTGTTGTTTCTCAGCTGTTGGCAGCCAACCATCTGTTACAGCAGACGCAGCAGCCCTACAGCTACCTGATTGAGACGGTGAGGCAGAGGGATGCACAGATCAGCTCACTGAAGGAATGTGTCGCCTCACTAGAGGACGACGTCAGGTACGTGCACGGAAACACACCTTTACAGAGGGAAACCTGTCTCCTTCTATATAATTTACAGTCACGCTTGCGTTTTTATAGTTTATCTTGTTATCTACTCATCATGGCAGCAGGCCATCCCTCCCCGACCTTGAGATTTTTCCGCTTCAGTTCCTTCTGTCGTCTTCTATCCTTATCCCACTTTGTTTATTTATTCATTGTGAAAACCTACATGTTTTTTTTAACATACAATAAGGGAGAGTTTCACATCAGAGCACCTCCCCCTAGTCCCCCTCTGTATTTTAACCTGAGAAATATGCAAACTGACAGTCTGCAGGTTTTCTCTTGCTGCTCACAACCGCTGACCGCTCACCTGGGGCAAGTGTGAGAGCGAAAAAATATCCTTTAATGATACTCTCGAGCTTCTCAAACCTCCTCATGTGACCGAGATGTGGCTGCGCTGTGATATCTGTTCAACAGCAGAAAACATGGCTCCCAGGGGAGTCTCACGACAAGTATTAATCAAAATTCTCTTGCCACAAACTGGCTAACGTGTGTGACTCAGCAGAGGTCAATCTCAGGTAGAGTTCTCAGTAAAAAGGTGTTGAGGCTGCCGAGCTGTTATTTCAAGATTTGCAAGGTGGTTTGCTTTAAAGCGCCGCTGTTACAAGCTCCTGCTTGTATGTGTCACAGCCCCAGGAAAGAATCCTCTTGGACGGTCATGTTGAGTTTCTTTCAAAAGCTATAAGACTCACTTACTTGAAAAAAGCAATTGCTTAATCAGTTACTTATTTTAAAAAACATGACTCATGTTAAATTGATTGTTTAGCTATTCATTGTTTTAAACCAGTAATTTATGCTCTCAATGCAAGTAAACCAGTCTGCTGGCATTTTGACTGACTGGTTTACAGTTCACAGTTGCACAAATGAGGCAACAACACACCTTCACATCTGATATGAGTTGACCCCACACTAACTCAAAGTAAAACCGATCCCAATCCACAGCGTACACCTACTGTGAACAACATATTACACTTTTTATTTCTGAAATCTTGACATATCCTGCTTTATTGAATCACAGTGTTTGACAGGACCAACTTGACATGACTAGGAGTAACCAGGATATTCCAGTATAATATTCATGACTTACAGGAAGTACAGTGATGTTGATTTCTGTTAACTCAAGATCTGATCTCTCTGCCTGTTTCTGGGTGTAACCTCAGTTCTCTAAGAAAAGAACGGACCGCTCTGCAGCAGGTGAAAAACAACATGGCCGCGGACCTGGAGAGACTCCTCAACCATCGAGAGGTGCACATGATGATGATGTTTATTATGTGTAGCTGTTTGAAGGTTTCCCCTGATGTAACTCAAGCACCAATAATCAGTGTCTCCTATTCTATCTCTGTTTATTGGGACATTTGACAATGGGGAAATTCCAGCAAAACCTTGTAAAAATCCAGATTTAGTTGTAAAACCATCATGTCACAGCACATTTTTCAAATTAGCAAAATATGAAAATTGTTTTTATTGTGGCAGCAACTCAAGAATATTGTCCAGCAAACTGGTGTCTGAAACATCAGAAAATCGGTTTAAAATGTCCTCCAAGTTCTTTAGAACCCAAAGAAATATTATATATGATATATTTTTGTCAGACCAAAACCTAATAATATTTCCATGTAATTTCAGACAAGGAAAAGCAACAAATTCTCACATTCGAGACACTGGAGCCAATAAATGTTTGATATTTGTTTGAAAAGGACAATCAGTTCTCAGGTAGTGCTTGATTTCCCGTTGATGGTCCAATCATTGCAGTTCTTCATATGCTTCAAATTAAAGGGCTTTTAGAGTTATTGCACAGTGTTGCAATGCTTCCTTCAAGATTGCGTGGGTTCGTATGTAATGCACGTGGGAGTGAACCCCCCCCCCCCCCCCCGCAGCCAGCCGTTTGCTGTATGAAGTATGTGCCCTGTCACAGACAGCTGTTCCTCTGCTTGGCTGTTTGGGATGCCACCAGGGTGCGTGTGTGTGCTCGTGCATGTGTGACATGCCAGGGCTCATGTCCTCAGGGGTGATAAATAGAACCGTGAAATGGCCCAGAGTCCTCCCCTCTGCCCTGCTGCCACCCCCGCGGACCCTTGGGCTTGTTGGGCTCAGTGCGAGTTGTCCCAGGAGCTGGTCTTCAGGAGATCAGCTGCACTGGCCTGTGGCTTCGGACAAATATGTCGCCAGAGAGCAGCAATACAAAATATTTGGAATCATGGGTTTTAAAGCGAGTATTTTACCAATCTTGAGAATGTATTAGTATCATCTATATATGAGGTATTTTGGTATTATTACATAGGTTTGCATTTAGGTGTTTAAGAAAGGCCTAAAGATTTTGTAGGACCCCTCCCACACAGATAACTGCTGTTTTATTATCTTCTCTCTCATAAGAGACTGAAAAGACAAGAACCAGATTCCAGAATAGTTCTGAACACTGCAGGACACTCAGAAGGTTTTTGATAAATAGCAGTAAAGCAGATGTTTTTAATGTATTATGCACTTTATGTAGTGGGTTGATGCTGCTGATAATAATCGCTGCTGATTATCGCCCTATGGGTGCTAGTGTCTTATCTCTACATTTTATGATTGGCTTTGGGATTTATTATTCTTTTTAAGGGTTCAGATTTTATTTATGTGTTTCTTACTCTATGATGTATCTTATGTGTGTGTGTGTGTTTTGCTTGCCGATATTTGGTTTAGCTCACCAAGACAAACTTTGTTGATAGGGCAATACTGTATTTAATCTTGATTCATTTGATCCATTTTTAATTCGTACCTGTTGAAATTCTTGTGACATAATTTTAAGAATATTAAATTGCGATTTCTGGCCTCTTGTGACTCTACCCTCTTTGGTTTCTCTTAGAGATTCTTGATTATTGTTTTACCCTCGTTTTCACATCGCTATTTTGATGAATCATGTGATTCTCCAGGAGTTAGCGGTGATGAAGCAGGTCCTGATCAGCATGCGGTCCAGACCGGGAGATGCTCCGGACCTCTTGGAAACCGATAAAACCGGGGTCATGGCGTCTGCTGTGGGAAAACAGCAGGTTAAACGAATCAACAGGACGACGGAGGAAGAGTCACCGAACAAACCCAAACCCACTGTGTTCGTAAGTGTCTCACTCGGCAACACCCTTGTATGAGTCACAGCACCACCCGAATCTGCCTGGACAGACAAAGGGGTTAATCAAGGTTGACAGGAAGTGATTAATAGCTTTACTGACAATTGGTTTGATTTGATGTTTTCAGTGCAATCAGCTGATCTGCTGTAGTATATATCCTTGGATCATGAAAAAGTCAAATAGTTGAATCCACACAGCAGCTCCTCATCATTTTCCCTCTTTCTCTCTTTCATTCGCAGACGAAAAAAGAAGTTCCTGGCTGGTACCAAAAGCAGAAGCAGAAACCCAAATGAAATTCATTAATTTTCACTTAGGGCTTTTTAACAATTTTATGTTTTATCAGGGTGTTTTGTATTTTAAACTTGTAAATTACACATTGAAATATAAAAGCAGAAACCTTTTTTCTGGTGTTTGAGTTTTTTGTTGTTCTCGTCCTTGGTTACATATAATAAATTCTCCACGTACTGGTCCAGAACCAGAGGTAGTACCTTCCACGGGGTACACATTCCTCGCTAACTGACTGCCCAAAAATTCCTCTGTCTTGGCAGTGGTGAGTTTTATTAGGTCTGTCTATCATTATTTCCTCATCTTTCCCAGGTTTTGAAGATACTGGTGGCCACAGACAAACAGCATTGCGGGAACATTAGCCTTTGATTTGCACAAGCCGAGGCTCCTTTGGCTTTAAATATAGACATAGCAGGCATCGCTTTATCATTTCGGACCATGTTCATATCGGTGTCATATTAAACATGGCCAGAGGTCTGACTGCTGGGGAGCTGGTTTTGCACTTTCCATCAGTTTCTTTCTGAGTGAGATTATAACACTTAACAATACGCCAACTCATTATCTTGTTATACAAACAATACATCAGAATTGGCTCAAACAGTGCTTGTCACTTTTATCCATTCCTGTACACACTGAAATGTGTGTCAGATATTTGCAGTCCCCTTTTATCTCTGAGTTGCTCGTAATAAACTGCACAAGGTGTGAAAAACATGTGATTTCTGTGCTTTGTGAATAACGTTGACAACACCAGGTGTCCCCTTTGTGCATACATGACTCCTCACTATCAAATATTAAAGGGACCATCTTTGACTTGGTTGATTTTACTTCAGCCGATTCAAACTGTTTAATAATGTCCTCCAGTCCAACACATGCAATGTTGTTTTACTTTTCTACGTTTATCTTACAGCTTTAAGTTTTGATTTATTGATAAATGTCATCAATTAAAAAATTATGATAAACAATAGATTCACTTTTACAGCTGCAGCACTAAAGCAAAAAATTTAAATCTATTAGTCATGGTCAAAATAATATATATTAATCTGAAGTGGTTCACTCTGCATCGTGTTTTATTTTTTGACACTTTGAGTTAGAGCCAGACCGATATGTCAGTTGGCCAATTTGAGCCTTTTACACACATATATGTTTGCAAATAGGAAAACTTTTATTTTGCAGAATAAACAATACAGAGAAGACTTGCATTTATGTTTAAATTTGACCTATTTTCTTATTTCAAGTTATATATATTTAGATTGATTTGTGTTTTCTTTTCACTTATAGTTTATGATTAAACTGTAAAATATCAGGCCTCAATTACATTTCTATAAAGGTTTGATAACGACATGTTAGGATTCAATCAATGAAATATATACATCAGCCAATATATTGGTATTAGGAAAAAAAATTGCCCCCCCACCCCAAGATTTGTCAGGCTCTACTTGACTACTTTTATTTATGAGCATTTCTAAAACATTTCTACAAAGTTGTTTTGTAACTTCATTAACAATAGTGAATCTTTGTTTTTGTCTAGGAAAAGTCAAAACAAGAAAATGTTGAACCTTCACCTGCTCCATGGATGTGTGTGTGTGTGTAGTGCACAGTGTGTTGTGGTAGTGTGTAGTGCACAGTGTGTAGTGCACAGTTCATGTGTGTTTACGGAGCGTAGGGCGGTGGCCGCTGAATGAATGATCAAAGCCTTTTTAAATGGATGGTGGGCGGTGCGTGTGCTGTATTTACCCGGGGCGCCCCGCCCTACGACACGGATAGAAAAGTGTCTGAGGGCCGGTGGAAGGATGAAACAAGTGGAGGGAGATGTAGCAGACAGGCGCACTAACACCACCACCGACACCCCCACACGCGCTCCACCTTGTCGGCTTCATTCCTCTCACTCTCCGCTGTAGCATCCTCCCTTTGTGTTTAATTCATTTCTCTAGCTTAGCAGCTCCGGGGTAGAATTGATCTGCGGCGGTGCACCGGGAGCTTCATGGCCGCGACACTCGCGATGAGCGGCGGCGGGCAGGAGGATCCCTTCTACCCGCTGCAGAAGGCGAGCCTCTCCGCCGGGTTCCCCCTGGAGGACTCGGCGCTGTTCGGCTTGGACTGCAAGATCCCCGAGGACAAACCCGGACACATGGACTACACGCAGGTAAAGCGACCTCACACATGATTACACTGATGTTTCATTGAATGGGCGTGGCAGACTGGTGCGTGTGGACCCCGCTGCTGCATGTGTGTGTGTTTGTGATGTTTTTGTATTTTTTTTCGGCCTCCACATTGCAATCGAGCGATATTTGCTCTTCATCTGTATGGAGCGAGCAGCAGCTGGACGCGGATCCGAGTCTGCAGACGCATTCGCCGCATGTTTGCTGCGCCGTGTGCCGGCCAGTTGGTCACCAGTTGTCCCCCCCCCCCCTCACCCCCTCCCCTCCTGTCCCCCTCACCATCACACCACCCCGACAACAACTGACTCCAGCCCCGGTCAGAAAAGGTCCCAGCAACTCCTGTCCTCCCTCCGAGCTGGAGAACTTGCAGATGAGAGAGGTCTCTGTAACAGCTGGTGGGATCAGGAGCCCAGAAATAGACAGCCCATCCCCAGACTACCACTGCTGCTGCTGCTGCTGCTGCAGAGCACAGGGAGCCATGGGTGTTTCCCCCCCTTCCCTTTCATGTTGCTGTTTCATCCTCGGCTGCAGGGCTCCTCCAACTTTCACAGCACTCAGATCCGACAGGTTTTGCGGGAATTAGAAGCACCAGAGACGAGGAGGTTGTTTTGCATGAAGTTGTTTACCTGTGTGAACAGCAGTGATGTGCTGTTATCACAAGCACAAATGTGCAAAATCCGCCCCCCCCAGTAGGTTGCAAGGTTTTACATCTGATTCTGAATTTCCACCAGCACATAGCCTGACCCTCAGCCGCTGGCCCCTTGCAGCCCGATGGGTTTTTTGAGTTCAGCCTTGCAGGCAAAGAGGGAATGTGGCAAGCGCCTATTGATGACTACTTGATAAATGTTTTAGTGGTGACTGTGCTATCAAACCTTTTGTCTTCTCAAAATAGCGCCCCCGGAATAGTTTCGTGGCGGCTCACGAGAAGCGCTCGCTGAAGCGGGATGCACTTTATTCAACCAAAAGTTGACTTGGAAAGCACAAAATGATCCCGTTTCTTATTTTCGTGTGTGTTTTCTCAACAGGTAAAATGTGAGATGGACAGATATCTCTCCCCTCAGCCTCTCTCCCTTCCACACCATGCAGACAGCCAGCAGAAGTCACACAGAGACATGGATCACTTCTTCACCGACGACCACGCTTGCGCTCCCTACACGCTGAACATGAATCTTTACCTGCCCGAGGTGGCCTACCTGAGGATGGGCTTGTGTCAGCAGGTGCGGGCCCCTCAGCACCAGAACCACACAGGTCTCACCCACATCAAAACAGAATCTGCCTCCCCGTGTTTCTCCCCCAACCTACAGCCGCACTGCCCCAACACTTCGCCCTCTGGGAGCTGCGGCACATCTAGTCACGGCCCTGGCGGCATTGCAATGGAAGCCTCAGCCATAAACATGACGATAACAGGGTTACCAGACTTCACCAGTATTTTCAACCAGGCGGGAGGCAGCCATGGTGGCGATTCAGGGCCAGAAGTGTTTGTCAAACAGGAAATGTCGTCGCAGTTCGAGCCACACGCTCTGCACCATCACAACAACGACGGCTCGCTGTTTCAGCTCCTTAACTCCGGCTTGGATCATCCCCATGGCAGTGGTATGGCGGCTCAGCATCAGCAGCATCATCGGCAGCAGCAGCAGATACAACACACTTCCACTTCCACAATCCACACACCTTTCCATGATTTGCCGGTGGCTTCTTCTGTGTCTCAGCAGGAGCAGACTGCCAAGCCCGTCTACTGTGGCCTGGGTGGGGAGGCATACACACATCCTCATCCTCAGGCACATCCCCATTATCTCCAGCAGCAGGTGCCCTACCTGCCGCCCTCTCCGCCCAGCTCGGAGCCCGGCAGCCCTGACAGGCACAAGGAGCTGCTCCACACCATGTCCCCTCCTCCCTCGTATGCAGCCACCATCGCCTCCAAGTTGGCAGGTAGCACCCCGGGGCTCGGCCCCAGCCCGGGACCCGGCAGCTTGGCCCTGCCCCTTAACACAGGTCCCACACCGGTCCCAGGCCAGGCTGCAGTCCTTCCCCAAGCCCCTGCAATAACCCCAGCCCTGACCCCATCTCAGACCACTGTGCCTATCCGCTACAGCCGGAGGAACAACCCTGACCTGGAGAAACGACGGATCCACCATTGTGATTACCCAGGTTAGAACAATAACACACGTCTGCCACTGTACGAGCATGCTGGTTCTTGTCACTACTGTGCGAGTGTGTTATTTTTGCACTCTGCTGCGGTCAGGTGAATCTCTGGTCACTCACGAGGGTCAGCTTTTTGAAAACCAGGGTTATTTTAAGACACCCCTGCATATTTTTGAAATTATATGTTGTGTTCTGAAGGACTTTTCCTGGCCTATGAGTCACGGAACACACCGGAGCCACGGCAGAGAATGTGCTGCTCTGGAATCCGAGTATTTTGGCAACGGAGTCGATCTGTCACTGTCTTGACAATTAACTGTGTCCATGCACATTTATTATCGCACATCAAACTTCTGCAGCCGCGAGCACTTCCACGTTATTGTGGATTTAAAGTCATTGCCGTTATGCTTGTGGAATGAAGTGTGTGTGTGTGTGTGTGTGGGTGGTTTAATTACATCAATGTTCTGGTTAAGTCATTTGATTTGTTTTTCCACACACACACACACACATATTTGCATACAGTCCCATTTGAACATTTTTTTCATCCTGCTCACGCACGCACCCACATGCACGCACACACACGTACTGTAGCTGTGCGATGTGCAGCTACTTGTAGGATATGTAATGTCAACTCGCCTGTGGCAGCGTGTAAAATGGGCTTAAGCGGAGCCTCCTACAGCGTGTTAGCACACGTCTAATTTCTTTAGTCAGATGAAGCCGATGTGTCACATCCACACAAGGACAGATCCACACTTCGCCCAAAGTGTATCAGAGTATCTCCTCCCAACGGTTCTTTCAAGTCAAAATAAATATCTTTTAAAATCCTCGACTTCATTTCAGACTAACAGGTGCAGTGAGCTTCTTCCAAAAGAAATATTTCTTTTTTTAGTAAATAAACTCAACCAGATTTAATATGAAATCAAACTGTGTTGACCACTTTCCAACACAGTCACATGAACCTTCTCAAAATCAGAATATGTGTTAGACCCGTTTTTGTTTTTCCACAAAACAAACATTTACTGTATGCCTTTCCAAACAGCCTCTGTTCTCCATTAGTTCACATTTCTAGCATACCGCAGCTCAGTTTTATTGGGCAAATACATATCTGGCACATGTGAATTATTTGGATTTGGATTGAGCCCTCTGTTTGTGTTTATCTCCCTGTCTGTCGTCAGGCTGCAAGAAAGTCTACACCAAGTCGTCCCATCTGAAAGCCCACCTCCGAACTCACACGGGTAAGTTCCTCTTCATTAAAGCAGCTTTTCCAAACAGGACCCCCCTGTCAAAAAAAGCAGAAAACGCCGCTGCCCACGCGACTCATATTTCGGTGTCTGTGCTGCCACCGTGTTGCTAGGCAGGGTGTTGTGTTCTTGGCATGTGCGTGTAAATGTATCCTGCCCCCGTTCCCATCCTCTGCCCAATATACTATTCCATCAAAACAGGTGGAAGTGACACACTTCTGCCAGGGGATGACTCCCGGGCTATGTGGTCGGTGCGAGACATGTGGTGCCATCTCTCTCAGGATCCCGTTGCCTGGTTAAACATCGATATTTAGATGCCGTGATGCACAGTTGGGCTTGTTCGACACCTTAAATATGTACGAGGTCTGTCTGCGCGGAGACAAAAATATCTTAGATGATCTTGTCCATCGGATCATCACTTCAGTCACCACCGTTTGCTCTTCACTGTCCATTTTCCTTCGTCTTTTTTACCTCTGTCCGTTTGTTTGTTGGTTCTTGAGCAAGTCTATAACAAATGAATGGATTTGGTGCAGATCTACTGTCTTTAACACTGCAAGCCAGGGCGTTTTTTTAACATTTCCCCTGTTTTCTCAGGAAATAATTCGTAGATCTAGGTGAAAACAATCAGGCGCATTAAGGGAACTGCTATGTGAGTGTGTGAAATGTGGTGCAGCTTGATTGAATTTAAGAGGACTGATGGTGGAGGTATGTGCTCTACTCAGTGCCATTCTTTTTTTCAATCTCTCCTTCTTTCACATTAGTTTTGGACCGACAAAGTCAATAAACAAGCGTTTGGGTGTCGGAGCCCCACCTCACTCCAGCTAACAAAACAACGCTTCTGTTGATATCTATCTATCAGTCCCTCGCTCATCACAAAACGCACACACTCACAGAACTCACGCTCCCCTCGATCCAGAGTCTGTTCCACCTAATGAATTTGAACAACTTGCTCACAGCATTGTTGTGGGTGTGATTGCCGTGCATTTCAGCACTGGGAACATGACACGACAATTAGATCTGGCGTCATTCATGCTGCAGGCCCGATTGTGGTTATTGCAGTTATTACAGACCACAAAACGAGAACACAACACGTTAAAACAGGGATGTCGCAGCAGGTTCTGTATCTGCTCTGCTTTTTGTCCGGCACGCTTAGTTATTTTCTTCCTTATTTTTCTTTCATTCATCTAATCATCTTCTTTTTGTGCCACTCTTCCTGCACCCACCCCCATTTTTATCTTTGTCAGTTACTCATTCTACTTCTCTTATTCAGCTGCTTAAATGCCGGTCATACACACACTCATACACACACACGTCCACACACACCTGTCAGTAATCTGTATGAGATGATTCCTAATGCGTTTGGGCCCCAGTGGGAGTTCCCACTCTAATCTCCATCAACATCCATTACCCTGATTGTTTGTGTGTCTGTCTGTGTTCGAGTGTGTGTGTGTGTGTGTGTGTGTGTGTGTGTATGTCTGTGTGTGTCTGTGTGTGTGTGTTTGTTTTGTGAGAACTGAACACTCCTCTCAGTTGACTCTTTTCTTTTTCCCTCCGCGTGTTTTCATGCCATTGTCTGTCATTGTTTTCAGTTGCAGGTGCGTGTTTCTGGCGACAGTGTGATTAAAATCCTGACAGGCTCACAGTGTTTGTTTAAAGGGTTGTTTCACTCGAATGACAAACATAAATCTTATTTCCTCACTGGTTGTCTCCTGACATCCAGCATGCAGATACTTGTTGTTTTCTGCTTCAACTTAAGTTCTAAATATGACATTTAACTTGATCCCCCACCCCTAGAAACAATGTTTATTTAGTCTGAGAAACCAACAAGTTTTTTGAGATTTGATTAAATAGAAAAACTAAAACATCCAAGAAACCAGAAACCAGAGTTTCCTTTAGATTCCTTTATACATTGCTCTGTCATGGCTCATATTTAAGGCCCAGAAGCAAAAAAAAAAAAACTTAATGAGAAGATTATAACATATAACCTTAAAAATGCAGAAAAGAAAAAAACAAAGAGACAAAACAAAGAAAGAAGAAGAAAAACTTCCAAATGGCCATTTTTCATAAGCTTCCATTCTTACCAGACCAAGCTAAATACACAGAAGTGGCAGAAAAGCTCGTAACTTCAAATTTTGGGGAGGAAAGTCATGTAAAAAGACCATTTCTAAATTTAAATCACACAAATTCAATTCAAATGTCTTTAAACGTGGACAAATGAAATAAAAAATGATGTGCACAGAGAGGTTACGTTTTCGACCTGTGACAGAGAGCTGTGTGGAGCTCATGCCGAACGAGACAAGTCGCAATAGTTTTCACAAAGGGCCTGCGGCTGAATGTTACTGGAATGTGACAAAGAAACGCACCACATCTGTCAGAGACACACGCAGACCGAAGCAAAGGCAAACAACACAGACCAGTTGTCCGTGGGAAACTTGTGCAGTGTTGGTGTTCGAGTGCTTGATGAATGTCTGACAATCTTATGACTGTAAATGTTGATAGACAACTGGACTTTTCTGTAAAGCCTGTTTTCCCAGTCACTCCACCCAACTGTATGAATCATGTATCTCAGGGAATTAGTGTGAGTTTTAATGATGAGTGTAAGTAGAACCTATAATCACAGACTGGCAGCACCTGCTCTGACACAGATCTTGTGATCGGGTAAAGAAGTTCAGCTCTGAGGGCAGCAGCGCTCATCCCGTCTCTCTCTCTTTTTCTCTGTACAGGTGAGAAGCCGTACAGGTGCACGTGGGACAGCTGCGACTGGCGCTTTGCACGTTCAGACGAGCTGACGCGTCACTATCGGAAGCACACGGGCGCCAAACCCTTCCAGTGCGTGGTCTGCTCGCGCGCCTTCTCCCGATCTGACCACCTCGCCCTGCACATGAAGAGACACCAGAACTAGCAGCATTTCCACGAACGCCACAAAAACACAAGCACTATCCTGACACACATAAAACACTCACTCCATCTCCCACAACGCCAACGTTACGAGCAGCGTGACGCAGCGTTCACCGACACCACAGCGCCTCGTGGTGCTGCTATCACGTGCGAGAGTACGATAGCCTGGCAAACGTGTTGCTCTTCACCCAGCGTGAGATGATTCTGGAGGTTTTAACGTAGAAAGATGAGGGACAGATGAAGTTCCTGGTTCTTTCACCTCCAGATACACTTATAGAAAAATTGTAGCTCCAAAACGTGTCTCCAGTCCATTTGGACTATTTTATGTGACTGGAACGAAAGCACTTACCACTCAAATCTTTTACATGTTCTTCTCTGTTCTAACATAGAACTGGCTTCATATTTTTTTTTTATAAAGGAGAAGCTTTTGTTTGCAAAACTAGTCAAACCAAATCTTTGTTTACTTCGTGGTTTGTTAGTTTGTTTATGTAACTGGAATAGCCAGATTTAATTTTTTTTACCAAATCATTTGATTTGCACTAGAATTGGTGTTCGACGTCTGAGCCTTTTTGGCCCGACGCGTCTCTTCATCACCATTGGAACGATCATTATCACTACTGGACTGAATCCCGCCAATCATAACTGTTCAGATATTAAAAATTGAAGGCATTTATTACTCTGGAGAGAGGGAAGATAGTGCAGGGAAAAAACGAGGGAGGGGTGCAGATGTAGAGATTGAAAGATTTTTTTTGATTTTTAGAGAGAGATCTGAGGACGACTGAGAAACGGAGGGAGGTGGATGGTTGCTAAAGAGCAGCAATTAGGTGATGAATTATTCAGATTGTGTTTGGATGGATTTCCAGCCTGAGAAATCTAAGCAGGGCCCGTGGACACGTCCTAGAATTCATTCAGTTAAACAGAATTGACTGTATTTGATGCACAAGCTTGAATTAAGCGATTTTGAAACTCGATTACCGTACATCTTTCCTCATTTACTCCTTTCAGACGTTTAACCAAAGCATCATCTACATCAACACCTTATTAAGTGCCTCCTCCTCTGGTTTTATGTGTTTCTGTTTAGTGGTTGCAGAGCTGTGATCAACGTAGGCAGTCCTTAAAACACACATGGTGCTGTTTTTATTTGTAAAAAAAAAAAAAAAAGGGAAAGTGTATTAAATTACAAGGTTAACCCATCGTTTATTGTAATTTTAACAGCTCAGCTCAGGCCACTTCACAGACATCCTGAATTTATGTGTCTCTAAAATGACAGTCAGAACTTTCTCTGAGGGTTTCGCGCTCTCGAACTCTGTACACAACTAATTTGCAAACGCAGCTCGATCAGTCAGTCGAACGTGGACGCGTTGGTTTGCTAAAGGATAGTTTCACATTTTAATACCCACATGCTCATATGTACATTTCACTCTGGCCTTAATCTCTATAAACAGATTCTGCATGTGAATCTGCAGGCGAGGGACAAGACTTTGGGGCCTTCTGGTTTCCGCTTCGAGTTTGAGCAGGATTGCATTAATGGAATCCATTAGCTAGCTTCTAATTTATCTGCATTCATGTGCAGATAGCTGTTAATAGAGATGAGCCTAAATGTTGTCTGGACCTAAAACATTTTGAAACTAGTCAGACTGGCACATTCACACATATGCAAAATGCAAGTCAATATCGGGGGTCAAAGTTCAGCAACTCTACGCAAAGCCCCGATTTGCTTCGCCACAGGAAGCAAATGTTTTATTTGCCTCCTTACCTGCACTGATTGGCATTGAACGGAAGGCGAAGGGGAAATATTTGCAAATGTGTGACCGGGCCCTAAAAATACTAATATGGGGCTTCATCATTCTGAATCAGACTGATATTTTTCAATTTGTACTGAAAAAGCGCGAAACTGTTAAGGACAATCCCATTTTAATGTACATATGGGCATGAACATGTATAGATAAATGTATCCCTATCCTTTAATATAACCCTCTTTGTTCATTTTTGGTGGTGTGGTGTAGCCTGAACTCATAACTGTACTTGTTCATTCACTGCAGGTAGCGTTAAGATAATATAGCACTGTAATGTATCATGGTAAATCTATTTATTTGATTGTGTAGAAGTGGGGGTTGTGTCAGATCCACCATCTTTCTCCCCAGCAAAAAATGCCTTAATGTAAATATATGCACTGTAAATAACTTGATTTAGTTTGTTTTATTTTTTTCCTCTTTTTTTATCGTTTTGTAAACAAAAGGGCAAAACGAGGAAAATGCCCCGCCTCCAAAAATATTTGAGCCTTCTTTCTTTTTGGTTCTTTTTCCTGTCAAAGATATTTTGATGCCATTGTTTTATATATTGTCCTTCCAGCAACTTATTTTATAAATCCTTGTCTTTTTTTTTTTGTTCTGTAGTAAACGTTCCAAAGACAAAAGTTGTTATTTCTTCAACTGAGTGAAGCCGATCCTAATAAAGTCAAACTGACACTTTTACAGAGACGTGCTGACATTGATGTGGAGATTTTTTTTTCTTTTACTTTCTGACAACGGCTGAATTTCATGGCCTGAGGAAGTATGTGTTACATACTGGGTTTTATATTGAAGCATTTTGTTTTTGGAAGAGTGAGCCACGCTGTGCAGACAGTGTGGCATCTGTGCGGCATTAAAACAAGCCTCGTCAAGGCCTAAATAAAACAAATGAGACATAACCGCACATAATCTTTTTAAAATCTAGGGTTTTATGTGGAAGTGCTGATCCTCTGTGTCTGGGATTTTCTCCGGTTGATCCCGAATGCTGAGAAATTAAGTTTCGGAGGGGGAAAACTGTACAAGATGAGAGGATGTGGAGAGAGAGAGGGGAGGCGCTCATGTCCAGAACCTGCGAGTAACCTGCAGCACCCTCGCTGATCAACAAACAATAGTTCTTTGATATCCCAGCAAGACACAATGGACAAGAAAATAAATCTGACCACCACTCGGGGACCAGAGGGGGAATCCCACTGCATTGAAATGGACGTACAAACATGCGCGCACACACACACACTCACACACACCATATGTTCTTGGTTTAAGTCATAAATGTGACCCGGGGTCTCTGTTGTAATCTACCTCAGATGTCAGAAAAGAGGGAGGTGGAGGAGAGAGAGTGAAAGAAGTGAAATGCAGAACAATCTAAACAAAAGGATCTCTGGGGGGACCCAATCAACCACTTCCGTCCTCCTACATATCCTCTCTTTTCTCCTCCTCCAGTCTTCTTATTTAATTTCATTTTTTTTCTCTCTTTGTCTTTCCATGCACCGTATCCCCTCCCCTCCTCCTCCTCCGCGGTGGAAAGTATTGTATGAAAGTCCAGGGGCGCTGCTCTGTGGGTCAGAGTGGAGACTGTTCTCATAACCTGCTCCGCTCCTCATCTTTTCCCCGTTTTTAATCATGCACCTCGTCTCCCTTAAGTCCTCTCTGCTCCATCTTCTCCTCCTCCTAACCCTAACCCTCCTAAAACTCAGGAGGAGAAATTGCATTTCGGTTGCTCTCTTTTTTCTTTCGTCTTAACTCGATTCTCTCTCTTTCTCACCGATTCTTCTAAATAATACAGAATGTGTGAATCATGTTGACTTGTACTGTTTGAATATTTAAAAAAGTAAAAACACACAAACACACGCACACAGTGGTGATGAGTGAGTGGGAGCTACCGGTTCATGTTTTGGATCAACTAAATTAATGTCACACATCTGGAAGAAGGCTCCTGCTCCACCCTCTGCTGTGCTGCGTTGGTGTGATTCCCAGTTTCCCTTTGTGTGTGTGTGTGTGTGTGTGTGTGTAGGTGTAATGTTTCCAGTGCTCCTCTCTTGGAACAGACCACCCACTCAGAAGACCAATAGAGTGACCACGGGGAGCCCGGACAGACACACACACACACACACACACGCAACTCCCTCCAAAGTCAACCCTTCCCAATATTCTCAGAATAGAACATGTTGTTATCAGAGATTGAAGAGATACCAGAGCAGCTGACGCACTATTACAAAGTTAAAGATAATATCAGAAATCGAGGAGGGTTTCATTCCAAGACTCTGCGTTTATTTAAAAAAAAATGTTGCTTCAGGTGAACTGCCCAGTAGTTAGAAAGTGTGAGAGGACTGAACTCAAATATCAGGGCCAGAGTTCATACTCAATTACACTGTTTCCATACAGAGAGCCACTATACAGGAGTTACAAGCAACAAAGGGTGAAGTGACCACCCTGCAGGTGTAAGCCTCCGCCAACAAGTGCAGTTTCAGTCTAGATTAATTTGTTTTCCAGATTCATGAGGTGACCTTCGAGATCTAATCAGTCAATCTTTGGGTTCAAATGACAACTGAACAAAATTGAGTCCAAGTGAATGTTTGCACCTGATATAATGGAATTCCCTATGGGGGATCTTGATACATCACATTCACAAGAGCATGAGGTCACAGTGATTTGACCTTTGACCCCCAAATTCTAATCAGTTCATCCTTGAGTCCAACTGACCGTTTGTACCAAATTTGAAAAGATTCCCTGCAGGTGTTCCTGAGATATTCTGTTCACAAGGTTAAAAATGCCTCCTGCCGCTGCAGAAGCATAAAAATGAGAGAGCTGCATTTGAAGTTCACATCCATGGTTTCTTCTTTGCCTACTCATCATATCCTTCACTCCACGCAAGCCGGTGATGTTCTTGCCAACAGAGGATCAGCAGGTATAGGGCGGTTTGTTCATATGTTGAAGTGTAAAACTCTGATCAACAAATTGCTCCTGATGGTTCAGCCAACACCTTGTTCGGCCAATTGCTGCAGTGTGTGTGAATGGGTCAGTTTGAATCGAGTACTGAAGCACTTTTGATAAAAGCGCAAAACAAACACAGCCCATTTGACCATTTCACTCAGCTCAACATTAGCCTCGACTTAAGATCAATTATTAACTGGAAGTCAGACCCCCTGAGGCCCCAGGATCACTTACTGTGGTTTGATTAATTGCAGATTTGTTTGGCAGTATGCACCAAGTCAACTGATTTGAGTCTTAAGGTGACCCCTGAATTTTTGGCTAATCATAATCTGTTCTTTTAGAGCAGGCCCCTGAAGCGGTCGGCTATTAGGACGCTGTGTGTGATTTCCTCTATTAAAGACAATTTGCTATTTTGGGAGAAAGCAAATGTATCTGGGTTTTTTATAAAACCCACACAACTTGATTTTAAATTCTAGTAGAGCTCTCAAAGTTCCCATCGATCCATGATCTTTATCTATGCCGTTTATCCTTTGAGGGTTGCGTGGAGACTGAAGCCAATCTCATATGGCGAGAGGTTGGGTACACCAGCGTATCACACAGTCAAAAATACGCAGACAAGCAACCATTCACCTATTGTTCATTTATGGTAAATGAACAATGTGTTTATATTGTAATTTTTGAGTGTTATCAACTCCTCAAAGCGCTGCACAGTACAAGTCACATTCCCCCCCGTTCATACACTATCACACACTGCCGGTACAGCCGCCAGGGGCACTCTGGGCTTCGGCGTCTTGCTGAAGGACACTTGTGTAGCTGGGGATCAAACTACCAACCTTCTTCTTAGTGGATGACCCACTCTCCTCCCTGCGCCACAGCCGTCCTTTATCCCTTGTTGTTGACAACTCATAATCAATACTGAAACACCACTTTGCTTCACTGATCTTACCTCTCCGCTGAAACATTCTCTCAGTAAGTACAACACATAAAAAGTGAGAGGCAGCTTTTGAATTGGAGCCAATGTCACTTTTCCCTCAGTTAGATAGTGGAGGACGATATCTGTATTAAAAAGGAAGAAATGTTTTAAGACTCCAGCCAACATTTAGCTCTCTGTTTGTTTCAATTTCAATTTGAAATAAAAGACTTGAATTAAATAATGACCCGAGCAGCCAAATGCTCTTAAGCAGTTTCAGCTGCTGCTCTTCGGGGGTTGAGTCTTGTTTTATTCACAGTCACAAGTTGTTTTATTAATCTTTTTGGTCACTGCCTCGCCATGAGAAGCATAACACTGTGGTCTCAGCTGTCAAGGAGTTTCAACATTACACCACAGTGACTAATAAGAAGAAGATGACGAGTCCCATAAACTGTAAACCAACGTAATAGTCTTAGATCAACACAGTTCCTGATAAAGAATTCAGATGAACCACGAAGTCCAACTCTGGCAGACGTGCATTAAGATAACCTCGAGCCACCCTAGGTATAATATTCCCTGGGTTGGTTCCTCCACATGTAGAATGAGTTCAAAGGTCAAACCCATTAGACTTCTCTCCCTATCAGGCAAATATCTTTGCACCTGCGAACCCCTCATGGTGACACCCTGAGTGGGCCTTCAGAGGATACAACAAACCCTTTGCACTTGACGTGTGGAGGAGGAGGCCTTTGTGTGACTTCTTATCTTGGTTTGTGGAGAGAGAGAGCGAGAGAGAGAGAGAGAAGGGTCTGCAGTTGTTTGCTCACCGTTAACTCCTCAGCTGTTACCGAACGCCTCCCTGACCAAACAGCTAATAGTTTCCTCTTGTTTTCTCAGCGTTATGGTTTCACAGATTAGAGGCGGTGAAGCACATTGTTGTTTGTTTAGTCAGAGTTTATTATCACTGTAATCTCACAGGTTCGGTCCAGCGTGATGGTCAGATGTATATAGTGTGTTTGAAGAAACTCGTTGGACGGTAAACAGTGTCCAACAAACGGACGAGTTTTGGCCTGAGCCAGAGCCGAGAAACAAGCTCGACCAATCACGAGTCAGTCTTAGCTGTCAATCACGACATCTCATCCTTTTTTTATAGCATCAAATATTATTATCAAAACCAAATTTACAAGAAAAATAAACACTTGAACAAACATCAGTGGGATACCTATAATAAGAGAAATCATCTTCGAAAAAATATTTATTTTAAGTGTACTTTGACTGACTTTTTTATTGCCCCATCCAATAACATGGGGAGGCTGGATTTATGCATCCAGCCACCAGGTGGCGATTGAGACAGTTTGGTTTCACTTTTGGGAGCCATCATGTCGTCCATCTTTATGAATAAATTTAATTTATACTTCTGTTTACACCGAACCTTACATCACTGCTTTGACCAAGGTCATAGTTTTACATGATAATAATCGATCTCCGTCTTTGAGCATATGGGAAAATCACAGACTATGAAAACAAGAGTTTTTCCTCAAACCGTCTATTATTCCTCGAAAACATGGTTTTCATTTCTTCTAACAACTTATCTTGATTTAAAAGTGTTAAATAATAAAATTGATCCCGGACCTTTGCAGACACAGCGCCACATGTGGCTCTGCTTAGTCCTGAAAGTGTGTTTCCTCCTCCAAAAAGCAACGTTAAACCCACATCGGTTCCTCATTCGATTAATCAGAAACATGTCAGACATCGCAATGTGTAAGTCATCAAATGTTTATGAAAGGGAGAGTGTGTGTGTGTGTGTGTGTGTGTGTAGAAGAAAGAAGTTCTGTTATTACACGCAATAGAAGGTCAATGACTTGTCACTCAGTATGAACGCAGTTGACTTGATCCTGCGTCGAGTGTCTAGAGTTTCATTCTGAAGAATCGGTTTTGTTCCGTTCAAACTTAAAGCTCCATGGGGAAACTTTTAGTTCTTGTCATAACACAAAAACTCCACAGAAAAGACACTGATGGAATACAGTGGTTATTGTTACGTTTGATCGCTTCTTCTCTGTAAAACAAAGGTCCTGATGAGAGAGATCTGTTGGGAGAGGATATCTGACGTTCAAAATTAGATGGGTTTAGCATAAATCAGGCATTGTTCATAAAAACACACCAAAGAGACTTGAGCGGGGAAACAGGTCAATTTTCATCATGGGAGAGTTGAAGGGTCGAAAAAGAACGTGGTGTTTTTTGGGGAGTTATTAATCCTCACCAGTAATGAGCCGTTGTTTTCCAGGGAGTAAAAAATATCGAGGTTTTGACATCCAAAAAACACAAAGTAATAAAAGTAATTGAGGCATTTTATCAGTTCAAAAGTCTTTGTTTTGATATGTAAGAAGAGATGACAACGTCTTGCCATGTTAAAGTTCAATGTTTTTAACGTGAAATCGTACCTGCACGAGTTCTTCTTTCAAAAGCCGCGTTGGCTAAATCGAAACTCGAAGTCTCGCTGTGAAAACATCTCTCACAGAAACAAACAGATGACAGCCTGGCGCCGGGCCAGAGCTCCGGAGTCATGTCGGGTTTCGGTGCGTTCACCCACAAAATGTTAGGCCTGAAGTATAGGTGAGGTTTCCGCCCACAGTTCAAACGCACACAGGTTACATACAGTTTATTAGAAGGAAGCTGATGTCAACATCTGTAAGTGTCAGCCCTGAGATGATAAACAAGGTGAATGTTTTTTTCTTGACTGAGGTAGTTTCAGCTGTACTTGGCCAAAGTGTTCACCCAAAGTACTAATAAAAGAATTTATTACACATCCCAAATATGTAAAAAAATTGGGTATTTTGTGCTGGCGGCACAATAAATTCTTCTCATATCTGAAGAGCCGCCTTTGGGTATTTTCCCCCGTCGGCCCTGTGACAGACGGCCGATCTCGGCCTGTTCTCCTGGACGCACGTTTCCCTGCAACTCTGGAGCCAGAGCAGAAGGAGGTTTAAGACACTGAACATATAATCATCGTGTCTTCACTGAGCGTGGCTGAGGACTCACGAACCAAAGAGATCAGGACCCGCTGGCATCAACAGGAGGCGACAAGAATCTAGATCGAGACCTGAAGATTGAGACCTGAGAGTGCCTCACATTCCTACAGCACATGAATTTCATACATTTTAAATTAGCTGCTCAAACAGGCCGGTTGACTGGGAACACGTTGTTATGTTCAACTCTGGCCTGGAGGAGTGTTTGCAGTTGGGAGCGAGAGGCGCGAGCGTTCAAACACTGTTATCCAGGACCTCTCCAGTGTCCAACAAGGGGGCCCTTGCTGCTTTCTATCTACTCGATGTATCGGAACAAATGTGTGTTCAACATGTCATTCAGAATATATAAAGCAGCTAAACAAAAAATGACATCGAAAAACTGTGGGAACTGTCTCCCTGCCAGCATATGCGGTGCACACACATGCGCCCTCTGACAGACATGTAGTCTCTTGTAGCACAAGGATAAGCACATAATTCTCTCCATAAATAGATGTTACAAAATGAAAAGAAGTTTCCTTAAGCTTGTTTTAACCTGTCTGACCAGAGAGTAACCTGTGTACATAATGATGTGTGTGTGTGTGTGTGTGTGTGTGTGTGTGTGTGTGTGCCTGTGTGTGTGTGTGTGTGCAGCAGGTTGTACAGTTTAGTGGGTGGACAGCCGTGCCAGATCTGCTTTATGAAAAGAATCAGCCTCTCTCTCTTCCTCTTCTCATTACCCCCGTCCCTCCTCCTTTCTTCCGATGAGATAAAACATTATCCTATTATATGACGAAGGCCTCTCTCATGCCTGAATCCCCCCGCTGCAGCCAAAATATCCCCTAACACCTACACACAGTCACCGAACACATGGCTCAGACACACACACACACACACACACACACACACACACACACACACACACACACACACACACACACACACACACACACACACACACACACACACACACACACACACACGTAAAGAGGCTAAGAATCACACATCCCCTAACTCTCGGCCCCCTCCTCCCACCTCTTCTCTCGCTCCTTTCTTCTTTGGCAGCTGCGCGTCATTTTAACTGCGTCCTATGAAACCTGGTATTCATAACCGCCGCTCATGATTCCACCCTCGAGTCCCACTAACATCATAATGGTAATAGTTTAATCTGTATGGTCCTGACCCCGTCCTGTTGTTTAGACGTGACCTGAGTGGGAGAAGAGAGGAGAGAGGCTCCCTCAGCGCACGTACACACACACACGAACGCACACACAGGCAGACACACACAGGCAGACACACACAGTACAGCTGGCAGCCATTGTCTCCATGAGAAAGCAACACCCACCTATCTATCTATCTATCTATCTATCTATCTATCTATCTATCTATCTATCTATCTATCTATCTATCTATCTATCTATCTATCTATCTATCTATCCATCCATCCGTCCTTCTATCTATCCACCCATTTATTTACCTTTCTATCTATCTATCTATCGACCATCCATGTGTCCACACACCTATTTATCTACCTGTCCACTCATCCTCCCATTCCCACATGTATGTATGTATATATTTATCTATCTATCCATCATCTATCTATCTACAGTATAGTAGAGTGACTCAGGCAGAGAGAGAATGGTGAGTCACGGCGGAGCAGCGAGCTTCAGGAAACATGACAGTTGAGTGTTAGATCCCCTCACACACATGATGCCACCTGACTGGAAAACGACTACACGAGATCTGCAGAGAGTCTCTCCACACCTTCGTGTCAAGAAGAACTCATCGCTGCCGAGGACTAATTAGCGTTTTCTCTGCCTGCAGTGTCAGAGGTCCAGCAGCCAGCAGCTCTTATCTGCAGAAGTTCCTTCTCAGAGCATGAAGGCTGTTTGTGTTCAAGCCATATTTCATGTCAAAATGAGCGGCTGACGTTCACCAAACTTTTTTTTTACTGAGGCACATGGAACTGTGTCGCAACAGGGCAGCAGTCGCAGTGTGAAAAGAAACTCACAGGCCGAGGTTAATCATTGTAGATCAACTAGCATCAACTCCTTTATTTGGTAAATACATATATAACCACCCAAACAAAAAAAATAAAGGCCAATTGATAAAATGAGATTTCATTCTTTGCTAAAAAACGAAAAAGAAAAGCGTAGGACGGTGCAGGTGACACATCGTGACATGACCCTGACCTCAGACTGCAAGAAAACCATAAATATGATTACTACTCACTTATTCCACTGATTACAACATAATGCATACAGTAGTGGTGTGTGTGTGTGTGTGTGTGTGTGTGTGTGTGTGTGTGTGTGTGTGTGTGTGTGTGTGCAGCGTTAAGAGCTTGATTGAAAGAGTGTGGGCTGAGAATGTCATAACCTTGCACACATAGGATGGGTGGAGACTGCAGACATTGTGGAGACAGAGGTTATAAACTTGGGAAAGACTCTGGTAATGTTTTACAGTATCATTGTGCAAAAACATACGTCTGAGCCTTGTTTACATTGCAGCCTGCATCGAATGCTGTGCTTATGGGTAAAAATATTTATTCACAGCCTTTACATTGCAAACGTCAGATACGCCAGCGTGACTTTAAATAGGCTTTAATAGTTCGAGGTGTTCACATTTAGATTTATTCTTCTTTTTTAAATATTTTTGGCTGAGTGGCTGATTTAAACTGCCTCTTACTCACTTATATCAGCAGATGCATGTTTTTCCTGTGTTCATTCTGACGTAATATACGAGCTCGATTAAAGCTGCAAGCTGAAACACGTCGCTCTTGCGCTACAATAGTTTGTTCTTCATACAACAAGTATTTCTGGAGTCTCGACTCGGTGCAGTAAATCAGTTTCACCTCTGCGGGAACACTGTCTGACGGTTGCTTCATAATGCGACAACAACAACAAAATCGGCCCCAGAATAAGTGGGACACGAGCAGACGCTCTGACGAGGAAATGCATCTCTTGGTTCCATTAAACTCAAGCTGCACTCTTCGCACAACAGTAAAAATTCTTTGCAGCAAAAGAAGGAAAACAAGCTGTTAGTTGGTTGCCATAATTCCTTGTGGTGGTTTCAGCTTCAGGAATTTTCAACAAATTTTCTGTCCGCAAACAAGAACAAGACAATTTAACACATTTAAGTATAAAATGATGCTTGTTTCTTGTAGATACATTAAAGTAAGTACATCTACTCAGGGAGAATTTTGAGGTACTTGTATCCTACTTGAGTACTTCAATTTAAACTACATTACATTAGACTTCTACTCCACAATGTTTTAGAGGAAACATTTTACTCTTCACTGCACTACATTTATAATACTTTTTAAAACTGTCTTTAATCCAGAGGATGGTCTTTGACTTTGACAGCAGGAATTATTGATTGGACATTCAGTTGTTGTAATGCTTCCACTCAGAACTCAAACAGCTCCTGCTTGTGCTGAGATTTATTCCATTTGACCTCAAACTTTGCACTTGCACTTCCTCGTGGAGAAGGAAAAAAAAGCTAAAATATAATTTATCTAAACACCTTTAGTTACTTTGCAAATTCTAATTACTCTAAATATAATCAACCTATAAACCATGGTGGAATATTACCGATTAATCTACTAACAGTATGTAAAGTCCAGTAGCTCCACCTTTTACCACCAACACAAAAAGTTATTATCTTATAATGAGTCAGATTTAGTGATACGACTTCAGCTAAATCATGATGAGTCAGCAATAACTCAAGAAACAAATTCCAAACTTTCTGAAGGGCTTGGCGACATTATAGACTAAATTTGAACATACTGTTTAGATTAATATGGAGCAGGAAAGTAGCTTTAAAACGAGATTTAGTGTTGACTTATCCATCTGTGACCCATATTAAGGGAGATATGACCATGATGTCAAAAGCACAGAGTCCCCCCCCCCAAGATTTTTTAATCTCCCTTATCTTATCTCCCTTCATTGTGAACAGAGTATTTCTACTGCATGCGCATTAAAAGATCTGACTACTTCTCCCACCAGTGCCTATTTATAATGGGAAACAGTGACATAACTTTACCCTACTGGCTGTTTCTTTTTTTTTCTTTGTTTTATTGTAAAAAATAGAAAATAAGTGGCTCTTCAATACTAAATAAATGAAAGCCACTCACTCTAGTCTGTACAAATCCAATCATAATATTCCCAAATAATGATTTACATTGTTATTTGGTATTATTGCTAATGATTTGTCCCTTGTTTGTGACTTTCAGTCTGTCCCTGCCCTGATGAGGCCTCTGACGTGTTTGGCGGTGGCAGGTCCTTGTTTGAGCCCTGAAGACGAGTCGCAGCTCGCCGCTCAGCTCCACTGATCTTTCCTGATGTCCAGGTTCACCGCAGGCTGCTCTGCTGTGTGGAAATCATTACAAACGTTACCTCCAGGCCCAGGAGAGCGCCAGGCCTGCATGCTGCACTCACCATCACTGGTTCATGCCGTCCCTCTGACTTCTGCTTCTCTCTCTCACACACAAACACACACTCATGCTCCACCACACACAGTCAGAGGCAGAGATAATATTTTCACTGTGAGCTTCTTGAACTCTGCAGATGGGAAAACACAACACTTTTTTTCTTTTATTTGCCAAACGGCCTCTTCCTGGAGTTTGCTGTTTGAGTTACCTCCAGTTTTTGGAAGCTGGCCAGTCAGTGTGTTACGGAGCATGTCGTCAACAAGTGCAAAAATAATTCAATTACACAGTCTCACTTTGGTGCTTGGACCAATTATCATGCATTTACCCTCAGAGGATGATCAATGAGCTGATGAGGTCAGAGTGACTGGGAGAGTTGTGATGTGCTGCCCTCTACTGGTTTTGTCTCCCGTTACATCCACATTGTAACAGGCTGCTAAACAGAACACAGTGTAGTTACATCAGTTTTATTGATTCACTAATGGCTGTGATGAATTATCAAACTGATCATATCACCAGGCTGCCATTTCACATCATGTAGTGTCAAACTCATCTGTCTGTCAGGGCTGAGAAAGCATTACACCTTATAACGTTTCCCCTTATGACATCATATAAGTTACAAACCAGTTCATTAGGTTGTTTATAGAAATTCAATAAGTCCCTTAAAACACAAGAGAGGCTTTTGTGGCTGTGGTTTCAGGATCTTTTACAAGGGTTTATATCTCTGAGCTGTTTACCCAACATGCATCTGTGCGCAGCCTGATATCCTCTGGTACTAATTTCAAGCTGATTATCATTATAGTTTAATATTATATTATATATTATATTATATGATATCTTATATATAGTATGTGTATTATATAATTATACAACTTACTGTGATGATCTACCATGTCTGAAGCTCCCATTCACACCTCCCCGCCTGGTTCTGTTCAGCCAATCAGATTGTGTCCTGCTCTGGACTGATCCCGCCTCTCTAACTTTAAACATGGATAGTGAACTGATGATGGCGCCAGTTTGCCAACCGCCATTGAACACCAGAAGAAGAAGATGGCGCCTACTTGTGGAGAGGAGTGTGTCACAGCATCTGGTACATCTGGTCTGTCTCCAGAAAAACTGAACATGAAGACATGAGGCCTGGTGCTGCAGGTGAGTCCATTTCAGATCCCCACCTTACTTCCTCATCTCAGATCCTCACCTTAATTCCTCATCTCAGATCCTCACCTTACTTCCTCATCTCAGATCCTCACTTTACTTCCTCATCTCAGATCCTCACTTTACCTCCTCATCTCAGATCCTCACCTTACTTCCTCATCTCAGATCCTCACTTTACTTCCTCATCTCACATCCTCACTTTACTTCCTCATCTCAGATCCTCACCTTACTTCCTCATCTCAGATCCTCACCTTACTTCCTCATCTCAGATCCTCACTTTACTTCCTCATCTCAGATCCCCACTTTACCTCCTCATCTCAGATCCTCACCTTACTTCCTCATCTCAGATCCTCACTTTACTTCCTCATCTCACATCCTCCCTTTACTTCCTCATCTCACATCCTCACTTTACTTCCTCATCTCAGATCCTCACTTTACTTCCTCATCTCAGATCCTCACCTTACTTCCTAATCTCAGATCCTCACTTTACTTCCTCATCACAGATCCTCTATGGATTTGTTTGAGAAGATGGTTCACCAGTGGAGGAAAAAGCTGAGCAGAAGCAGAGATCATTTAATGGTTTTGTTTTGAACAGAAGTCTCACTCTGCCCATATTTGAAACACTAAATAATTTGAGCTGATTTGTTTGTTTGTTGTTTCTGAAAAGAGGTATTATCAAATTCTCACAATGGTGTTGAATGTTGTTTACATACAAGATGAGTGGATGTGTGTGTGTTTTTGAAAGAGCAGGGGAGGTTTTTCTTTTTTGAGTCAAGGGGAGTTGTCCAAAGAGAAAACATAAATTCTGGAAATATAATTGTCTGTGCAGTTTCTAAATGACGTTGATTCTACGTCACTGCCGTCTTCCACACGATTCCCCATCATTTGCAACAGAGCCATGAACTTCTCCAAGAGTTTTAATGGGGACACATTTACACGACAACCTTGTACAACTCATGGCCACACACATTTTTATAAAATTATTTGGTCCAGCACACACCAGTAACCTTTACACATTTGACTCAACCCAATTTTAACATCACATGCACATACACACACACACACACACACATCATTCTGAGCCTCCTGTGAAACTACACAACACTTCAACGTTCTGTATCCACCATTACAAACCAGAATCATATGAAGAGAAAAAAGTTCTACTGCTTGGACATTACAGTCTGATCTGGGTTTCTGCTATTACTGATATTTCTGACACTTTTTCTAGAAAACTTTAACTTCTTTTGTCTTTATTGGCACGACTTTTTGAATATATGACCCTGGTGTTAACTATTTATTTTCCGAGGCCAACGTCTAATTCTACTATTATCTTACAGTAGTTTAATAGCACCTGTTACGGTTATTTAAGTCCATTTAGTGTAAGGTTTATGATTGAAGTATGTATATATATTGTACAGCAGTTAGTAATGAAGCCCTGAGGTCAGCCATTTTAGTTCTTTGTCACATCTAAAGCTGATCTTAGTTATCTTTAACTATGACAACTGTGTCACTCATAACGACATGAAGCACTGTACAGAGATGGCACATACATTACACCACATGGACATCATCATATACACGACTTCGTCACCACAGAGCCACTGACAGTGAGTGTTTATGTAATATTATTTTGATGAGCAGCTACAGATTTCAGATCATCAATCGCCTGACAAAACTCGATGAAAGATGAAGCGTCCGTATTTCCTTCCCATCTGTGTTTGTTTACTCCCATTTGTACGTCTGACACAAATGAATGGGCATGAATGGAATGCATCTGTCACCACTGCTGTTTGTAAAAAGACAAGGTATTAAAAAAAAAGTGAGATCCATTAAAGTAACATTACTTTTTGGGTCAATATTTTCATTTGTTTTAAGGCTAAATTTGCTGTTAGAATTTCAAAATGACTGATTTTCGGGGCCCTCGCACATCCACACAGTTCCTATACAGTCAATGTAAACAAAAACGAAACCAACACCAGTCACAGGGAATTTTTTTTTACCATTATCATTTGTTATGTGCAGATAGAATTACCAAGTATGCCCAGTTTTATCTGGATCTGTGTTTTTGAGATGTGTTTTAAAAACTCACAGTCGCGCTAGAAATGAGTCATTGCAGCAGAGGAACAAGGGCAAAGGCTTCATAAAACATCCTCAGCATCGTAATCTCTATAGAGGCAGTGATTTATTTCTCTAGCCTCTATTATTCACAGCATGCACGAAAGGAGTTTACCGTATCAATTTTGTTATGACCTGTTTTCTTAATCTAATCTCCTCTGCATTCACATAAACTCTAAAAACACTGAAATGAACAGAAAAGGGACAAAACAAATATTTGGTTCATCAGAGAAAACTGCACAGAATCATTGTGTTAATTCTTCTAAATCACCTCAACGTGTTTTTGATTTACATGTCCTGAAATATAACTCTCCTCTAAATGAACTAAAGCCTCACAGGGAGGAACCTCTGTCCTTCTGTTAGATGATAGACGATCACACGGAGGCCACGAGAAGCCCCTCGGCTTCCTCTCCAACTGGGGTGATAACAATTTTACCTTATCACCAGAAAAACTTCAAATACCCTTTTTTCCTCTCTCTCACACGCCGAACACTCATATATAATTTGTTGCTAAGTAACCGTGGCCTTGCAGATTCCCTGCCGCATAATTTGTTCTCATTTGTGGTCTGAGTGTTAGAAACACTACAGAAACTCTGTGGATGACACACACACACACACACACACACACACACACACACACACAAACCTTTGGATGGCAACCTAGCATGTGTGTGTGACACCTGCAGAAATCCCACACGTTCATTTTTATTCATGCATGACAGGACAAATTCACACTAAAGTCTGTGTAATAGCTGTATGTGCAGTTCCAGACATTATTTTACTTCGAAGAGCTGACTTTTTCACATTTTTATTTCTGCTTCACTCTGATTAAAGCATCTATGTCCCTGACTGCAACACACAGCTACACATGCATGTATCAAGGTCTTTAGTGGAGAAATTGGTTTGTCTGCCTTCGTGTGATGGATTTCTCCTTGTATGAAATGTAAATGTCAGTTGTGGAAACTGGTAGAACCAAATGTAAAATTAACTCATGGACTTTCACAAGCATTCGTTGATATTTTAGCAATCTCCTAAATAACATTGTAAAGTATCCACTGATGCACTGGAAGCATTTTGATGCAACATCATATTTTCTGGATTTCAGCCAAGGAGTTTGTTTTTACCCCCGTTTGTTTGTAAAAAAGATTACATACAACTTACAGGATGGATTACCATGAAACTTAGTGGATGGATGTGGGTCATGGAAGAACCCATCAGATTTTGGTGTGGATCCGAATCAGGGGGCAGATCCTGGATATTTCTTTTTTCACTTTCTTTAACATTGTGAGATTTATTTGAATAGATTTCTTGATTTCTCGGGGAATAATTCACGGACATTTAGAGGACTGATGGTGGAGGTATGCGCTCTACTGAGTGCTATTCTAATTCATGTACGAACACAACCCTTCTAAGCCATCTGTGCAGCAGCTTATAAGCACGATGATTAAATGTTCTTATCTGGCGACCTCTAGCGGCTATAGTAATTATGACAGGAGCAAAGGTGGATGTCAGGCAAAAGAGTCCATGATGCATGAGGTTGGGATGGTTTGATGGATGTGTGAACAAAACACAGGACTTTCATACAGGAGATTGTTTAGATTAGTCTTTGTTGCTTTTTTCATCCATGACCAATCCACAACGTTAACCATGTTTTCTTTCTGTAACCATGACAACAAATGACCTCACGTTTAAGGAAGTAGGGACTTAGCTTAGCTGAAGGAAGCTACCCAAGTTTGATCGTAGTAGTTATCGTAACCGTGGTGATGAAGGGTTGGTACACTACTGCTAGTGCTCTCTGAGTATTTATTATTGTAACCATGACAACCAACGCTCTCACGTGTCATATCTGAGGGTGTGGACAAATGACCAATGTGACCAACAAGTGTACTCCAGGGTGTGTCACTACAAGGTGACATCACTGGTGGGTGTGGCTAAAGGTGCTTCTGACCACACCCATAATCAGAGGGCAGTAAAACGCTGCTATTCAACAAGGTATTTAGTTGATATCTGTAATAAGATCAGTCAAGTTTATATTCAGCAAAATTTAAAGAATTTACATCAAAATTGATGTTCGTTCCCATCCACACATGTGATTATTAGGAGATGGTAGCATCTAGTTAAACAGCTGGTGGCGCTATTGATCCAGTCAGGTGCCACTGCAGAAAACGAAAGATGACATGATTAAAAGAGCCCCAGATAAACTTCAATGAATGAATACGATGTAGAAAATGTGATGGAAATATGGATTTTATGTCTTTTTTCATGCTTATCTTAAGGAAGGTTACTGTCTTTGGCTTTTTTTTTTGAATTTTCAGCATTTACATAGTTTCTTTTATGCACAAAATAAAAAAAATTACTAATTATATTGGTAATTGTGTCTACTTTAATTACCAATATAGTTCTACTTCTATGCAAAGTGCAGGGGCTGAATGTTTCCACAATGGCCACAGGTGTATTTTCAGTTTCACAATATGACCCAATCAATTTATTACGAGTGCGTGTAGTTTGTCGGCATCAAATAAGTGTATTAAAATCATCGGTTTACAAATACATGACATAACAGGGAATGTCTTTTAAGACTAACAGTGTTACTTCAAGGTGAACAGTGATTAGACACATACACACACACACACGCACACACATACACACAAGAGCAACAATGACAACAACAATGCTTTGGATTAGTGAAAAAGTAAAAAAGAAAATCACAATCTTGAGTCTCAGTGACAGAGTGACAATGGACATACACTCAGTTTTAACAAAATATACACAGACATACTCGACCTTATACTCTAAATCTACAGTGGAGATCTTTTCAACGTTTTGGTTATAGTCATTAATGTTCAGTTTTATTTCATCGGTGTCATTTTATATAATCCATCTCATTTACCTACGTACAGTTATATTTTCTTCATTCTTCTGAGAGCAGTGCATACTATCATCGGATTCAAATCCAAAACTCAAAGGGTCATCTAAGAGAGACATGTTAACTTTACAAATCTCCTCAAAAGTGCAAGACTGTGACGTGGGAAAGTGCATGAGTCCTGCCAACATATCACTCAACGACACGGCTCTGCCAGCGTAGAGACCTTCGTCGTACTGCAACACGTATTCACACGTCTAACCATGCCGACGGAGCAAGCGCACATCGATACCTTGATTCCAGCGTGACGATAACATGTCGACCGCATGACAAAGCAAATTGGACTCAAATCCTCTTTAAAGCTACAGACAGCAGTGTGGGCTGAGGAGAGGGAGTGAGTTGAGTTCCTCTCTCACACGTTTATCGGCCTGACAAGAGGGGGAAGATCTAAATTTGTTATGTGACAAGAAATGTGTCACTGGAAGAAGACAACGTTCACGCTAATAATTGTCCGAAAGGCATTCGTGCTTCAATTTCACAGGAAAATACAGTGGTTGAAACTGATTATTCTTCAAAGTCCATAAGTCCTCTGGTATTACATCTTGCAAATGTGCTGATAAAATAAGTGCATGTTTTTAATCATTGAATAATTTGCTTTTTTGATGAGACCAGAGGTGAGGAAGCAAATCACTGTACAACAATATTACCCCAAAGCCTTTTTTCCTAAGTTATGATTTGTTGCTTTAATGGGACAGCTCATAAACCACCAGGGATTCGTTTTTTACTTTTTTGGAATGTAAATCTTGCCAAGCGACGTTATTTGTCCAAACCCCGGCCCACTGGCCAAGATATGCACTTGTTGCCTAGCAACGCAGGCTCACTGAACATCCAATCAAGGAGATCGTGAACAAAGCCAAAGCACAGTTAGCTTGCATAGCAATAAGTCCTGAAACAGGCAAATACCACAAGTTTATCTGGCAATAAAAGTGTCGTTGGTACAAAAGTAGGTTTTAGATTAGATTTTTCAAAACCAATTTTTTCAGCTTCTCTCAACATGAGCGATGGGGATTCAGATTTTGATCATTTCATTAATAAACAAAACGGTTCCCCCTCATTTTAGAGAAATTCCCCAAAATGAGCTTTTCAGGGGTTTCATGACATCTGAAACAAAATGTCTTTCTATCTCTTCTGAAGGAGAATCTGTGAATTGGCGGCACACTGCTGGGTGTGGCTTTACATCACCTGACGAGGACGTTATGCAGCAACACGACACATTTGGGTCACAATAGCCGTACAAATACATCCTCAGGCTCAAAGTCGCACACACAAATGGCAGTTCCAACTTGCTGAATAAATACACACGAACCAAAAAACTAAAAAACACCCACCTGGAGCAGAAATAATTTTTCACATCGAACAAGAGAACATCACAATCCAGATTCTTTATGCATGCAGCGTGTGAACACACCATAGTCCTGGTTTACTAAGCTTTAGTTACAGGGTCGCATGTGTTATATATCAAGTAGCCTTCTAGCCTGATGTGTTTAAAGAGTCACACAGGAGATTCAGGCTCACGCCAATAACTTCCCTCTTTGATAAGAGTTTAAACTTGATGCTGACATCATTTAACGGTGAATTCTTCCCGGTGTCACTGTTCCTGCCTTCGTCTGCTTGTGAAACTGCTCCTGCTGATGAATCCTCAGTAAATGTGTGTGTTGGAAAGTTGCAGCTGAGGCGGGTGTCCCATGGCTCATAATTCTCTAATGTGTGAGTGTGTCGCTGTGAGTTAATGATTATTCGCAGTACAACAAAAAACAACTAGAGGGAGAGAGACACAACACAGGCTTGGCACTGCTTCAGTATTATCACATTGACACAGACGGCGGAGTCTGTACAACCGTAATGAAGGGTGTAAATATATGTGTGGGGATTGTGTTAGTGTGTGTCTGAGTGTGTGTGTGTGTATTTTTGCTTTGCGCTCCCGTTGTCCTCCTCCTCCTCTTCTTCCTCCTCTTCACTGTGTGGGAGAGCAGTCATCAAGATCCAGCAGCTCTCTGACCAGTCTCTCTCCAAACTGTGCTCGGCTGTAGCGCTCGACCGTGTAGGCGTCCGACATCTTGTAGAGGATGTACGCGTTATTGATGGCGATGCTGATGCTCAACCAGAAGACCTGCTGCCAGGTCTTGTTGGGCTTGTGGAAGATAAAGTACCTGTGGGACAACAACAGTCACTAAAACACTTACATTTCTACACTACTAGATCTTATTCATCGAGTGGGTTCTAGTTTAGATCACCTAGAAATTATAGAAAGGGAGGGAATGCAATCTAAAACGTTTGTCTAAATACAGGCCATTTCTCTATAGTGTCAGTCACCATAAGCCAGTGGACAATAAAAATGGAGTTTCACATACTTGCTGTACTTGTCGTCATATTTGCAGATGTAGCTGAGGTGCGCCGCAAAGGCCTCGACAGCCAGAGGACATGGGATCTCCCCACTTTTCCTCTTGATGATCAAACCTGCCGGGAAACACACAAACTGAGAGTGAGAGAGAGAGAGTGCAGAAGAGAGAGGAGCTCCCGCTGAGGGGATTAATGTCCTCCAGACTCTGGAGGTGGGCCTTGGGTTCTATCCCAATATCTCCTTATACTTACAGTTTGTTACATGCAATCATCCTGTACCACTGCACTCAATAACCTTTAACCACTTTAACCGCATGAAAAAGGTTTATATTGTGTACATATTCTGCATTTTTATTTTGTTATTCTATTGCCTTTCTATATTTTGATTCTGCCTGCTGCTGTAACAACTGAAATTCCCAGTTGTGTGGATCAATAAAGTTTTATCTTATCATTTTCTTTATTTTGCTCTTTGTTCTTCGGCCCCTCCAAGGTTGCGTTGTTTAAAGATCTTTGTTTACAACAGACACTTTCAGACATACAATGGAGTTCACATTTTTTTTCAGAGGAGCTGGAGGTGAGAACACAAATGTCCGAGTCAATTGCTTCGGCTTCAGAACTTTTTCTGCCGGCCCTCCGACTGAGATGTCTACAAACTGTCTGAGTGAGCCCATGTGAGAATACAGCAGGAAAATACCTGCAGAAATTCACAGCGAGTGATAAAGAGGTGTCATAAACAGAGAAGATGCCGACACAGATCTCAATTTGGAAAGACAAAGGCCTGATGGTAAATATAAGCTGCAAATCAGTCGCACATTTTGATTTGGCTTCTTTATAGGCTTGGAATTGGAGACTTATTATTCTCCTTTAACTTCAGTGGTACCACTCTATTTCTACACACACACACACACACACACACACACACACACACACACACACACACACACACACACATGCACACACACCGAGGGGAAAGAAAATCAATAGTGGGTAAAACCAGTTTAACGGATCTGAGGCTTGACTTCCACTCTCCTCATTCAGAGGAGCTCAGGCACACGCTGCGGTCCTTCGACTTGGTTTAACACCTAACAAAACCGTTTCATCCAGAGTGGATTAGGCTGTGAGAGGAGGGGAGTGTTGTGATGCTGTTGCCTCCCTTGAATGGGATTATCATGGATTAGAAGCTCTCAATAATGTTTCCCTGATGCGAAAGCCTAAAGATGAGCTCATTTCACCTGATGGTTATTTGCATCCATTCATGATAGTCCAATAATCTCTAAAAAATAATACGACTCACCTGTAATTTCTTTCAAATATATATGTGCATTAACTCAATATTAAGCGCACCATCTCCTGTGAGCACACACTTTTTTAAAATGTGTATAAATTAGACAAAATAAACCTTTACAGCTTCGAAGGAAACTGTGATGTAAAGATACAAACAGCTTCTTGTTTACTCGCTTCTTCTGTGTTTACCTTGTTTAGTTGGGGAGTACGCGTTGCTGAGGAACCTGAAGTGTCCCTTGTTGTACCAGCTGATCAGCGACATGCCGCCCTTCATCATGACCCGTGATTGGCCGCGCTGCGCCGGTGTGGAGCCGCAGACCAGCATCCTCTGTGGTAAGCCGGTGCAGTCGCTCTTCCTGGTGCTCAGCAGCCCACAGCAGAAGATGTCTGGAGACAGATTCATGTGAAAACAAAAACTATAAGTAAAATGACTAAACAAAAAGACGTGTTAACATTTGGACAAATATTTTTGGGGGAATAACTAATACAGCTTAAAATGAAATGATCAGTAGATTAATTGATAATTAGATCAACAGAAAAGTGTAAGTCTATGTTAAATATTTTTGGTTTTTGCACCGACAGACAAAACAATGCATTATAAATCAAACTAGGTAATTAAGAGAATAACAGATAATACAAAATAAAACCTGATATAATAATATACAGTTTTTATCTAGAGCTGAGAGTTTAGCAAGTAATGAGTTGGACAACTGAAAAATAATAGCTTTTTTAAAAGTGTTTGGGGATATTGTTTAATTGTTTGACTCATTTTTTCTGTGAGAATTATGATGTTTTTCTTTATCTCGATTGTAAATGCAACCATCTCTCCTCTTCTTTTCTTGAAATCTTTGTGATATGTTGTTTCTGTCCCTCCAGCCATTTCAATTCTTTCTTTTCTCACGGTCGAGCAGAGACAAAACAATCCTGTGGCCGACTGCTGCTGATTTCTTAATGCCCTCAATTTGGAGAATGATTTCTATCAGTGGTGTGTGTGTGTGTGTGTGTGTGTGTGTGTGTGTGTGTGTGTGTGTGTGTGTGTGTGTGTGTGTGTGTGTGTGTGTGTGTGTGTGTGTGTGTGTGTGTGTGTGTGTGTGTGTGTGTGTGTGTGTGTGTGTGTGTGTGTGTGTGTGTGTCCACAGTAAGTGCTGCAGAGTATTGCACCGGGTAATTAAGTCTGTTAATTAACCCAGCATGATAACTTTAAAAGAAAATTGTCAGACAATGTCTTCACAAGCTCAGAGCTGAGTTTGTTCAGCTGAACGTCTCCCGGTAGCTTCACCCAATTAGTACAACTAAATATTGATTACATCTGTGGACTTGTGTGTCTTTCATTGCTGCACTTCAGCTCTGCTCCGTTGAGGCTAAAATTGCTCTTTTGTTCGAGTTTAGTCAAAGAGCATTTGTGATAAGGGGAATGTAAAACTCTATGAGATTATATCATCAGAGGACTCTTATCTTGTCTCATATAAATCTCTAATATTTTCTGTCTGCCTTCACTGATTCACGCTGTTGTGACAACATTGTCCCACATCCGCTCCGATGATGAAAGACGGAGGCAGGTCACTGAAGAGGATTCTACCAACTTAATGGGATTTAGCTTTCATAGTAAAAATTGCCTTTGGTATAATGAGCATGAAGATTATGGATGAAATCAAAGATGCATTATCTGCGTAAAATATCACAATTTCCAGCAAAACCATTTCCTTCAGATCTTCAGCAACGCCTTCGGTTAAAGTAACAGATAATCAGAATAATGGGTTTTTGTGAGCCGTTAACAGTTCAACTAATTCAGAACTTTTATTTGTCGGAGGTTAAACTGAGTGGTGTTTCACTTAAGCGTCCACTTTACCAATCGATTTATTTTCAAGCTGTGACCAGACTGAACACCCCCCAGTGAATCACCCTTGATTTACTATGCAGGTCAACAGATGTATGCTGCTGCAGGGCATCCTGGGGCTGGTTTCTCATTGGCTCAGACAGAATATTACACTTGATTCTCCAGTTATGTCAAAACGTGAATAAATCGCTGCTTTTTAGACGTGCACTGAACTCAGGACATTCTCCAGAGGTTTTTCCTGCAAGCACCCTAGTAAAATGTCTGGTAAATGTCCAAGTGAGCCCATGTGAAGAACATCTGGAAAATGTCGACAGTGCGACAAATGCAAAACAGAGGAATCATACACGTACAAGATGCTGCAAATGAAATTCAAGAGTTTTCGGTGATAAGGGCTGATGCTGGTGTCACGTGATTTCTGCCACGGCGTTTACACGTCATGTCCTGATGTTCGGGACATTTACCTGTTATTGCGAACACTTCTGAGCCTGACTGTCACCTGCTGTGTTGTTCATATATAAAAGGCAAAGTACAGAGAATGCCGGGACCCTCGAGATTTGTATTCTTTTGAATGTTGAACTCTTTAGAAACGTCCCCAGCTGAGGGGAAAACAGTAACTTGTCATTTCATATGTCTCTGAAATGTGGTTACATATGTTCCACTTGGAGTGTAAAAACAGATTTTATCCTTCTTCCTATTTCGCTATTATCACAACATGATAAAAAAAATGGTTCAGCAAATAAAAACTGCAAAAAGAGAGGGAGAGGAGACGACGAGAGGGAAAACAATCTGTTCACCGAGGCTGAAATCGAGGGAGAAGGGAGGGAGGAGATGACAGCTTGTTATGTTTATCAATGCAGCGTCAATAACTTTCAGTTTTCGTACCTTGTTTGCTGAATTCGGTGAAAAGGCTGAGGCTCGTGATGGACGGCCCGGTGAAGATGATGGTGTTCTTGCCGGAGATGTTCTGGCAGAGCTGCTTGGCCACGAGGCTGTGGAGCTGAGGCTTGTTCTTCAAGGTGGCCAGACCGTCTGTGCCCTGGCCGTCCTTCAGATGGACTGAGATCTGCAGAGAGAGAGAGAGAGAGAGAGAGAGAGAGAGAGAGAGACAGCACATGTACATTTAACAGAAACTCAGTATATATTGTAAATAGTCTATTTGTATGGTGCGTTCTGGTCTCGACCATTCACATCTCTTTACAGCACAGTTCTGCCACTTACCCATTCACAAACATATTCATACAGTGCATCTATGTGCAGCACTTTCTCTACCACACATCAATTACCCTCTCAAGATGCAATTCTGGGTTTAGTATCTTGCTCAAGGACACTTAGGACAGGGTAAAAATGTTCTTTATTATGCAGTAGGCGAGTCTACAGCTCAAACCAGACAGATTTTCTTTGTGTTTTTATTTCTTTTTATTTCTCATTACCTGTTTCAGAATGGTCCTATTTGTTTCACTGGACTACTCTGAGATAAGTTAGGAGTCATGCTCGCTAAGAGGATGCAGTTAACAGTTTGTTATAGAATTGGTAACGTGATGGATTGAGATGAATGTTAAAGGTAGATTGTTATGATCAGGTTATATTATTGGATTGACTGTGGTATTAATGCACTATCATCTGAAACAGGTATGATTACATCTCCGTATGGGTTTTGTTTTATTATGCGTGGAATAAATAAAAAGTGCAAAAAAAAAAAGGACAAAATTGAAAAGAAATGTGAGTAAGTGGTTGAACTCCAAAGAAAACCAGAGTGAAATATACAAGCATCCATTTAAACCCACAAATTATCCAGTGTCGCTCTTCCACTTCCTGCTGTTGTTCATGAGCTGAACAGCATTAGTCTGATTAGCTGACATCTACGTCAGACATGTGTGTGTGTGTGTCTGTGTGTGTGTGTGTCTGTGTGTGTCTCTGTGTGTCTCTGTGTTTGCACTGGCTAATGGATTCGCATTGATTCACTCCATTGATTTGTTAAATTTCTTAGATTTTGTTTTCAACCGCAACACAATTCATTTAGAGAGAGGAGACCTCAGTGCGGACACACGTCAGAGGACTGGTAAAGACTGAGTGAATGTTGATGCTTATTTATTGGATAAATGGGATAATGGAGAATGGCTTTAAATAACAAAAGCTGTGAGATTTAGGATTAAAAAATGAAAATGATGAATGGTGAGATTTATCAGTTATTTTCTTTGATATAACAATAATAACAATATTTGTATAGCAATTATCTAAACAAGGTTGCAACATGCTTCACAAAATCCATGGCAAAAAAAGAATGAACTAAATATAAGGTATTCAATTCAGTTCAATTTCAAGCACCAAACCAATGATTGCAAAAAGAAAGAAAGAAGAAGAAGAGATTGAAATTCTCATCATGGTTGCTCCTCTCTCTGCTGATCTAATCCTGGACTCCATCCAGGCCGGGGAGGGGACGTCTTCCCTGCAGTGTGAGTGTTACAGTGATCTCAGAGGTACAGAAATGGTCGGACACATCTGACCCTCCATCATTGAAGTGCAGTTAATCGTTTTATTCCCCACCTGTTCCCCTGAGGAGCCTGTGCACTGTACATTTATGAGCAAAGGCAGGTGACACGTTGTCACTGTTCCCGAGGGACACTGCAGTGTGTGTGTGTGTGTGTGTGTGTGTGTGTGTGTGTGTGTGTGTGTGTGTGTGTGTGTGTGTGTCTGTGTACTTCTACCCAAACTGAAAAAAACAGCAACAACAATAACCCTGATATATTGAACTGGAACTATATTTTACAGCACAATTATTCTCCCTCTGACAATAGTGAGGTCTCTAAATAACCGGCATACTGTTTCTGGAAAGAAATGTTCATGTTGAATTTTTAATGTGACTATTCATCGCCATGAGCAGAAATCCATTCACCTCCACTGACGGAGCAGAAATCTCAGTGCCAGGATTCATGTAAATCAGGATCATTACAACTACAAGGATTCTACGTATATTCTACAGTGTGCCACAAAAAGTCTGCACAGCTAGATCCGGTACATCGGTAAATGCATTGTTTCCTCTTCAATATATCAATGTGTGTTTGCTGGTGTGAACCTGCCTGTGTGTGTGTGGAAGGGAACAACTGCAGCCTCCTGGAATAAGAAACAAGAGGTAGAACTCAAAGTTTCTGATTCCACCATGACCGTTTTTTTCAGACATTTGACATAAAATATTTCCGTCACGAAGTTTGACCTACACACACGCACGCAAGCACACACACACAAAGTAGTTCATGCTGCTACCTGACAGATGAATCCGGTGGAGGTGCACTGTCGAACCCAGAGGCTGAACTTCCTCTTCTTCCTCTTCCTCAGCTCTCTCTCCGTGCAGGTGGTGATGAACACGGGATCCTCGTCTATCAAGGGCTCATGAAGAACCTGGAGACACACAGACAACGTCACCGCCCACGTGAGTTTGTATTAGTGGATTTTTACAGGAGGTGAAAACAAGAAATGTTGTTTTTTGTATGATGGATAGAAGCGGGTGTGATGTAACGTTACAGCTGAGGGTGAGCGAGAATCAAATCGAACATCCTCACAAGTCCTGTATGTGTTGGAGAGAGATACTGTAGAGAGAAAAAATGGACTGAGCAGAGAATGTTCAGCTTTGTCGGTAAAACCCTTCAGAAAAATCTCCTCTTCCTCGTCAGTCTCATTTTTTCCTACTGGTTCCGTTGTTGCTTCGTCCTTCATGTTTGAATCTACAAGTACAAAGTGCTCACACACAAAAAAACATCTGAATGAATGCAACAAAATCTAATGTAAGAAATAAGGAATAAAGAGATTAGGCATGTAGGGATAAAGTCTTTATGTATTAAAAAGGACCTTGTAGTGTTTTTTATTTTATTTTACAGGGAAGCGATAGAGAGATGCAAATGGAGGGATGTTGCGGGACAGACGGCTCGCTCGAGTTAAGAGCCTGGCAGCCGACCAACAGCCTTCTACCGCTCTGAGGTCCAGAGCAACAAGTCATTTCACAGTCAAATATGCAGCTATACAAGAGTGAAAAATGAATGAGGCTCTCCAGCCAATGGATGGATGATATCACTCAAACCATAATGGCCTTTTAAGAAATACATCATCCTGTAGCTGCCACACATTAGCGCAGCGCTATCTGCTGCAGCTCGCTCAGATATTTCCCTCAGGCATTTAACATTTAGAATTTCATGCACCAGATTATTCCGATGAATCGATAATTAAATATCCTGAGTTTCGGTCCAGACTCGAACCACGACATCGACCTCTTTCTTCCAGAGTCGCACATAAAATGGGCCGATTATTTTTTCCACCGTCTGCAGAGCAACAGTCTCCGTCTGTGCCACTCTCACTATCTGAGCCCTCTCTCTGCCCCTGGCACTGAAAACCAACAGATAAAACAAACTGGCCTAGATACACATGTAATGACACACACACACATACACACACAACCACACACACAGGCACACACGCACGCACACACACACACACACACACACACACACACACACACACACACACACACACACACACACACAGACACGCACGCACGCACAGACACAAACACATACATGCCTGCCCTCATTGTTTCATTCACTTTTACCTCTAAGTGATTAGAGACACCATGTTTTTCCAAACCGCCACTTACACCAGCTTTGACATTTTCACTCTTTTACATAGCTGAGTGAGATGTGGACGTGATGAGGATCTGTTTTCCTAAATGCACCGCGACGCAGATGTTAGAGCGCTCGTACTGTACAAAGGCCAAAAGCAATTTAGTCGACTCCTTCCCAGAAATACATTAAATTTTAAGAGCTCGACAGTGGCTCCAGGGGCCCACAGCAATATGGTTATCCACCGCTGGTGCTCTCGTCCGAACCAGACTCTGAACACCACGGCGATTTGATCGTTGCTGTGATGGCAGAACATTTAGTAGAATGAGAAAATCCCCGAAATGAAGTGGAAGCAACGCCGTGTCGGCCAATAACAAACTAAACACAACCATTTTCGCGAGTCACTACTTTTCAAGTCAGGAATAGAAACGAATTGAGCTGGACATGAACAATCTGCAGTAAATTGCAGCCAATGCTTTCTTTTCATTTAGTACATTCAACACCAGCTGCTGTTATTTCCTCCACTAAGTAGGTTACGTTTTCATCCACGCTTGTCTGGTTGAGTGTTTTTTAGCAGGATTACATCTGTCCAGAACTACTGGACAGATAACCATGAAACTTAGTGCAAGGATGCTTCAAGGACCAGGGAAGAAGCCATTTGATTCTGGTGCCGATCTGGATCAGGGGCTGGATCCAGGAATTGTTCTTCACTTTCTTTAACACTGTGAAATAGGTCGTTTTCTGACATTATCGCCATGCGCTCTCAAAAAGATAAAGTTAGAAGGAACCACAACAATGATTTAGAAGCGCTGATTTGATCTGAATCACGTTGTTTATGCGTGATTCCTTTCAAACCTGCAGAGCTGCTGATCATCTGGAGAAGAAAGTAAAACCGGAGTTCAATAAACTCCAGCTCACCCAAAAATAGAGTAGCAGATCTGGAGCGTACTGCCCTAGTTGCATAAATGCAGATGTAATTCACACAGGGCAACTGAGAACAAGTAGAAGTTGAGTCTTCTGGAGGGAAGTCTGTTAAACATTTGTGCTCGCCTAAAGACTTGCTGCATAAACGGTTTCCAAAGCAGGACTCTGGTGGACCTCACAGGCAAATTCCTTCACATTTCTATTTCAAAAGGTAATCTGGGAATCCCTTAGCTACAGTATTAAAAGTGCATGTATATATATATATATGTACCTATGAGTAAAACGATACCCTAATATCACCTGTATATCACCTAGAAATTCTTGAAATACTATGAAGTTAATGGCAGATAATAAAAACAGTAAATATCAACTGTGCAGTTAAATGTGAATGTAGCACCCAGCAGCTCCAAATCATTACAATACGCCTGGAGTCTTGTACCAACCTGTGTCTGAGAAGGTCTGAACGTGCAGCCGAACGACTGCTGCAGTGAGTCCAGGAAAGGCTGGATCTTGTACAGGCCCTGGTTGCTTCCTTGCGACGGCCGGAAAGCCACGATGTGGAAGTACTTGAGGATCTTCTCAAAGCGCGCCTGGCTCATCTTCAAGGCAATGCTGCGGTTGCTGAAAAAGCCCGAGCTCCAGATGCTGAGCACCGACTCGCAGCGTTGCACGCTGGTGGAGGTGACGAAGCCCAGGAAGGCCTTCATCTCCTGGGTCGTGACGGGACGCCAGCCTTCGTCTGAGCCGAAGCGCTCCTGGAACTTCTTGGCGTACATGTTGGTCTGGGTGACCATGTTTTGGATGCAATTGTCCGGGACGAAGAGCTGGAAAAAGTCCAAGGCTGTGGCGGTGGCTGGCATCTTCTGAGCGGGGCCTGGATGAGGACAGGACGGACAAAAAGAAAAGAAGAGTGAAATGCTGTGACAGAGATAAATGGACAGACTTACAGATGGAAAGTCCATTATGAACTAATCCCTGCTTTTAAACTTTGGCACTGATGCTTCAGTTTGAATGACTTTGCTGAAATAAAGGTTTCTCTTTTGACACTGTAAGACATGATGGATACTATGTTGATACATTGAAATTAACAGAGAGGACATCTGTGAGCTACTGCAGGTTTAAATTGTCAGAGACACATCCCACATTCAACCATCATCACTGGGCTCTTTCATGAATCAGCCACGACAGCTTTTGGTGTGAATGTCATCGGGCCCAGGGCAGCAGGCAGGAAGTTTACACAACATGACAGCCATCACACGCTGGTGCTTGTCACAGCGTGATGTTTCCGTGTCTTGTTGCTTTGGTGTAACAACGGGCGATGAATCAAAATCACGCTCTGATGTAGTCGTGTCAGCAGTGAGTGTAGAATAAAGGGTGTCTGAAGTCAAACTGTCAGTGAAGCATCCGCTGGTGAGTGATGCTGTTTAAGCAAAGTATCAACGAAACCTAATATCATCCTTCTATCATATTACCATGTCTATTCCAAACAGGGGACCTGCACCCGGTGTGAGCTCCTGCAGGTGCACAGCAGACCTGGAGAGATTGTGAAGCTACTACTACTATTTAGAAAAAAATGAAATTACTACTTGAGTAAAAAGTATATCTCTATATTAAATATGCTGCAATGCTGGAAATTTAAATAGTGAAAAGTATAAGGACATATCGTCCTTCACATGAGGAGAAAGTGACATTTACCTTCCATTTTAAAGTCCTGTGTCATGCAGCTTTTAGGTGAAAGCAACACAGTCGAGCAGCGACTGGCTCGATGCGTTTGCTCTATTAAATTACACATCTTCTCCGAGGTTGTCAGATCCACGAGAGAGAAATTTGGACGTTTAGCAGAACAACTTCAGGCTCAATTTAACAGCACAATCTCATTATCTCTGCATAACAGCGAAGTCTTTCAGTCTCTATCCTTTCGTTGGCTCTGAGTGGATAACCTCAAATAATGCCTCAGAATTTTAATGCCGACTTAAAGATAACACGTACAAGTTTAATGAAATGGCAGGCAACATGTGGAGGGGGACAAGAGGAGAAAGAGACGGAGTAGAGTACGAGCCGGCCAGCGCAGCCGATGCCAAGACCGAAATCCACTCATTTGCATTCGATTAGACTTAAAAGCTAAATGTAAAATCCAGCCTAGCTTCCTATGAGCGAGCCACTCCTTGTTAAAAAACCATCAGACATTCAGATGGAACGTCCAGCGAAGGACAAGTGACTCACCTCGTCTCATTTCATCTCAGGAATGAAGCCAAAAAAGATATAACCTGAGGAAGGTTTTTGTAATTCTCCTTATGGATATTGGACTTGATTCATCTGCTCTGGAGCAAATGCAACCTTCCTCCACAGGTTTTTTCTCTTTATACATCTCTGCCAGCTGGAGTTCAGTCCAGCCTGTCTCACTCTGATTAAACTGGATGAAAAACATTTACATATTTCTGCTTTCAGTCGACTGATATCAGCTGATTTTTGTCAATGAGGGAAACCTTGAAACATCAATATCCCACATTACTCATTACAAAACTCCACTGATGTTGAGCGTGCAGACGGAATTATCCCTGGTGATTATCGGCAGTTGAAGCGTTTCTATTGTCGCAGGACAAACATCTCTCTGCTCGAGCTTTAATAGCCGTGGATTTAAGAATGAGAGATTATCGTGTATGTGCAGAGGATAAAGACTTTGCTCAGATGAAACATGTAAATCATACTGTTAAGTACTATTACTACACTATAAGAGTGTCCATGTTCTATGAAATAGCTTGACCAAAACTAATGTATTTTTATGTGCAGTTTAAATGCAGGAAATCTGGAAAATAGTGCAAAATAGTGCAACTGACATTATTTTTATACCTTCAGTATTATATAATTACCCATTTTATAGCTATGAGATGTATATAAATCTTATTTATTTATTCATGTGCTGCTTTCTTTTTTTTTACTGTTGTTTGAGTTTGCAGCGTCATGGATCTTGTGGTCATTAGAACACAATTCCAGTTATATTAAGTTATAGTTTACCTTTTAGAGTTTTTTTTCCTGTCATGCACTATGCATAACATGTTGTTTGTATTATATTCTGTTTATAGTTTATTTTATTCTATTACCTCTGATAATGTGGTTATATCTTCACCCCAGTTTATAGTTAGTTTGTCTGTTTTTGGCAGAATAACACAAAAACTAAAATGTTGGACCTGGACATACGTTTGTCTCTGCATGTCCAGGTTCCATGTTGTATTGACTTTATGTATTTTGCTTTGTTTTGTGAATACGTTATTTGGACAAGAATGAAGAGTCAGACATGCAACCAGTAAATACACAGTACCTCACAGTACTCGTGCTCAGAAATGAGAAACACAGGGTCGGACAGATAAAGTGACATATGGAGAGCAGTAATCTCAGCAGAGTGAATTAATAAATAGCTCTATAATTCCCCTCGACATCTCGATAAGGTGGTTACATAATATCAGATGTGCATGTATTCTACATAATCCTCGGCTCGGCCCTTTGCCACCACTCTTTGCACTGCAGGGGAAACAATCTCACGCTGAGTTAAAGATAATCAACCTCATCTTTGGCACAGAGTTTCATCTGTAAATCACATTTTTATGCAAGCGTGGTTTTCAAAAACCCTGCACCTGTTTCACAACCGAAGACGAGTCGCTGCTGTAACTGTGAAAAAAAAAAGAAGTTGGAATCTCTAGGTAGACTTGATGTTTTCTGACGGCAGCTGATGATTTATGTACGGGGGTGCGCGGTCTCAGAGGAGCAGAGCTGTCACACCAACAATGTGTCTGTGTCAGCACGGTCACAGCCGGACACTGAGGCGCAGAGAGACAGAGAAATGGGCAGGGAGACAGAGAGGAAGGGGACAAAAAGACAGACACCAGTTCATCAGACTTAGTGGAAACTGGCTTAAGCAGCTTTCTGTCCGATTCCATTAGAATTGTTTGAGAAGCATATTTGTGCTGATCCTCTGGATGCAGTCACTCCTCAGGCCGCTCACATCAGAGTAGGGTCTTGGCTACTTGTGGACTCGAGTGTGATTATGCTGCATCCATCCAGCCGGGCGACTCTAAATCATCTGATGGCAGGACCACACCCTCGCTGGCTGTGCTTGTGCAAACACACATTACACACCAGACCAGACTATACAAAGCAGACAGACACACCTGCTGCCTCCCTATTGCTAAAGTCAACATCGCATGGACCGAGCAGGATGTGAGAGTTCAGTACATCCTGTAACCCGTCTCTCAGCAGAGGACCTCTGGTGTTACCCCGGCTTAGCTCAGCTTGCTTCAGATTATTTTGGATAAGTGAAACAGGCACCGCTCCAAATCTGGGCCTCGTCGCACAAAGCAGGATTAATGAAGTTAGCTGGATAACTGGAGATCAAATCCAAGCAAAGCCCGAGAGGAGGCTCTGCCCTGTAAACTCAAACTTGTGGTTTTAGAAGTGAAGCACAGAGCTGCTGTGGGTTTTGTTGGCTGTCATGCTCAGTGCTTTCAGAAGCAGGCCGACGCCGCCAACTTCAATTTGGACACCATAGATTCAGCAAGACACTCATTGTGCTTTTGGCGTTAAAAAGTTTAGCAAAACAGATTATCTTTGCACGCAAATAGTGCAGTTTTTATTCTGCCAAGGAGGTTATGTTTTCACCCTCATACCTGGACGGATTATCATGAAACCTGGTGGAGGGATGAGGTATGGGTCGTTCAATTTTGGTGTGCATCTGGATCAGGGATCCAGGAATTTCTTTTCCCACTTTCTTTAGAATTGTGAGATGGGGCTTTTTCTTTTTCTTTTTTTTTCAACAAAATCAGGCATATTAAGGGGAACTGATATCTATGAGTCTGTGCAATTTGGTGCAGCTTAATTGAATTTAAGGGAACTGTTGGACCTTAGCGGATGTATAAGCTCTACTGAGTGCTATTCTATCCTGCAGTAGATTCCTGTGACTTGGCCTACAGTCAGTTTTGTGTGAGCTCTGTAATGCATGACTATGTGTTTCTGTGCTGTGTGTGTGAGTGGACTGAGGCTTGGTCCATATCTGCTGGAGCCAAATGCTAGTTCTCCTCCAAGGGTGCAACAGTGCATCTCCAACAATCGTCTTTGCTTCAGCTGAGGCAAAAGAAGGAGATGGGAGTGGAGAACGAATCCAAACAAAGCCAGAATGAAGGCGACTGCACAATAAACCCAAACCTCGCTGATGTTTACTGGACTTATGGACAAAAACTGATCCGAGCACAGCGTGGAACACATTGACTATCACTTAAGCAGCATGAGAACAGTTTGTAAGAGACGCTGCTGTTTAACTGTCACGATTCACACGCACACACACACGCACACACTCACACACGCAACCACACACCCACACGGCTGCAGTGAAAGTGGAAGTCCTGCATCACTCTTCGCTAACAAGCTGGTCTACATTGCTGCTGACACCCAGAAGCTGCAGGGACACACACACCCACATTCTACACACACCCTGCTGTATGTGTGTTGAACCAGGAGAGACATCATGCTTTCACAAAATGTAATTGTATGTCTACCTGCCCTGAAACACACACACACACACACACACACACACACACACACACACACACACACACACACACACACCACCACCACCACCACCACCACCACCACCAGCAGGAGCAGCAGCAGCTTTAAGTCACTGTAGCACTTAACCATGCAGAATCATGCTTCTCTCACTCACTACACACACACAAACACACACACACACACACACACACACACACACACACTCACACACACTACAATAAAACATGACCTGCACTGGTATATCCCTGCATGTCTCCATCCAACCACTTCATCCTCCACCAATGACCTTATTCATGCTGTAGTGCATCACGTCTCTCACCGTATGTGTCTTTGTACGGCGGCACCGTGACATCCTGCAGACCCTCCGTCCAGCCCTCCTCCTCCGCCTGGCTCCGGGACAGAGACCCCGGGGGACCGGCTCCGCTGCTCCCGCCGTGGCCGCTCTCCTTGTCGCCCCGCTTGTGGTGCTGCTGCTGCGGATGCTCCTCCTCGCCCACTTCGGCGATGTAGTTGTCGGAGTCGGAGTCCCCGGAGGTGCTGTAGAAGGGGTTGTCGCTGCTGTCATCCCCGGACTCTCCGAACACGTCGTCGGATATCTGCAGGCTCTCGTACCGGGACCGGGCCGCCTCCAGGAGGGACAGCGCCTTCCGGCCGCACTCCGCCATCTCCTCCTCTGTGGTGATGCTCTCCCCCCCTTCCTCCCTCTGTCTCACCCGTCCACTACGGCGGCGTGCGGAGTGGTCACGATTTTTTTGCAAGAGCAGGGAGGTGTAAGCCTTTAACGTAGCGGGAACACCCTCCCCCTGTCTCGGGTATGTGAATCAGGATCCCCCCGCGCTGCCCTCCAGGACTCGGATGCGGAGCCCGGCGTTTCAGGAGCGTGTGGATCCGGGGAGAGCTGTCCGCTTCAAGGGTACTGAAACATCCCCACAGCGCTGCGCACTGGGCAGGACCGTCATGGCACAAATCAGCATCCGGGTTGAAAATACAAGAGGTTTTGTGCGCACAGAGAGAAAAGCGAGTAGTGGCTGCTGCTGCATCAGCTGACACCACAGCCCCGCGCCGCCGTCCAACCACAGAGCCCCGAGCAACCTGCACCCACAGAGATGCTGCACATGATGAGGATGATGATGAGGGAGGATGAGATGGTATTTCAATAAAAATGTCTGACACAGAAATGTATAATATGGGACAGTGTTTCATAATTCCACAAGCTCCATTTTGCAGCCCTTATATGTACAATCACAGAATCTCCCTCGGGTAGAAACTGCTCTGGTCATTGTGATTTTTCCAGATTTCAATCATCTTGTCTCAATCCCCTTTTTAACTAAACTCAGAAGTATGACATAGTCATTCTCACCTCAACACAACATAACATGATAAAATGCAATAAACAATATAGCTGTAGTGGTTTTTATATGATATACATTATTTCATTTATAATATTAAAAGGAAATATTGTCATTAACACGTGTAGCAGTGACAGGGCGAACACGGGCTCTAACATAGGTTATAGGCCTTTGACCAATACGGTTATTTGATTCTAACTTTGGTCTCATCTAATACTGTATAAAGTTAAGATAGAAAAGTGACAGTGACAGTAAATTACCTTACATTACATGTCATTTAGCTGATGCTTTTATCCAAAGCAACTTTATTAGTCTTGCACTATTTATAAATATGTCTTATTATATTATCTGTATAGTTTTATATTTGCTGTGATAATTTTTTATTTTCATGCTTGTATTTTTCTATATTTATACATTTGTCTATACATATTGACTAGAGAGAGAAGCCTCTTACAATTTCAAATGAGCCTTCATGAGATATCGATCACCTCCGGCTTTAAATGTCTGAGATGTACGTTACAGGTGATGGCGGTCAAGAGGAGCTGTGTAAGTGAAAACATGATCAGGGAGACTAAGAACACTCTCATATAAAGTGAGCAGAGAGGGTAAACAAATATATGAGGAAGGTTTATCTGACACAGTGGTGGTGTTGCTCACGTCCACTCTGTGTTGATGTACAAAAAATAGGAAGGATCTACATTGAAGACATCAGAAGTAAAAGTCAACATCTGGAGTCTGCAAAGGAACATCTGGAAGGGACAGAGAAGTTGTTTGGCCACAATCAGCAGAGGTGTGTTTGGAGAAACAACAACGAAACAATACAAATTGAATCAGAATGAGGTAATCAGAAAGCGTAAAAAGCATTATGATATAATATAAACATTATATATACACATATATTTATTCTCAGGGAGAACTTGACCTTTCTTTCTTCTGTATTAAAGACTGAATCGAGCAACAGCACACCGACCTCTAGAGGGCGCAGCAGCGTTTTCTCCTCTGTTCCAGTCCAGTGACTCTTCTTCGTTGGTGCTCTTGCCATGTTTGCGGAAGCTCGGTGACAGCAGCTAACTGGGGGCTTGTCGTCTTCTTCTCCTTCTCTGTGGTTGTGTGTGTGTGTGTGTGTGTGTGTGTGTGTGTTTCTGATCCAAACATGAATCTCCCGAAGGGCCCAGACTCTCTGTGCTTCGACAAAGATGTTTTTATGAAGGTGAGAATCTGTTAACGTTTCGTTTTGTTGACGCACTGACCGGAGCTGCTGCTGTTACACTAGCTAGCATTAAGCTAAGTTGAACTGGTGGTGGTTGGTCTTACTTAAACCTCTCTTGAAGGTTTGTCCATGTAATAAACGTTTAATCCTTAATGACAGACACGGCTGTTGCTATTAATGTTGAACTACAACCTCACTGTGTATGAATTATAGTTAAAATCTTAATGTAAAAGGTCCTACTTGGTCTGTTTGGTCTGTCACTTTGAGGCTATGTATATTTTTAGTGTTTATTTACTGGTACTGTGCGTGTCTGTCCATGTCCACAGTGGATGTTATTGTATGTAACCTCCTGGTCCGTTGTCTCCGTGTCTTCTGTGTTTGCAGGATGACTTTGACGTGGACCAGTTTGTGGCGGAGTGTCGGAAGCAGGTCCAGCTGGAGGAGATGAGGGAGGACCTGGAGCTTTACTACAAGCTGCTGAAAACAGCCATGGTGGAGCTCATCAACAAGGACTACGCCGACTTTGTCAACCTCTCCACCAACCTGGTCAGTTGTCTTTAGTGTCGCCTTGTATCGACCACTGTGGCTGTAGTTTATGAGCTTTATGCAACAATAATCAACAGGAGACAGAAATCAGTGTGAGATAGATGGTCTTATTTTGTCAAAAAGCTATATCAATGAATAATTATAGTCAAATAATAATATATAGTAATAAATAATAGATAATCATTATTAAACTATTAATCAGTTCTCCAAAAATGCATAATACACGACACAGCTTTAATTTTTAAAGGTTAGTGTGAGTGTAGACTGTTTCTAATCTCAGATGTCTGCTCCCTTGTCTCAGGTGGGGATGGACAAAGCCCTCAATCAGCTCTCTGTGCCGTTGGGACAGTTACGAGAAGAGATCATGGTATGTGTTCTGATTAAGTTAAATACTTTCACTGATTCCTGACGTTGAGGCTTTATGCACGTTCCTGGATTTGGTCTGTTGCAGAGTCTGCGCTCCTGTGTGAGTGAAGTGATTCAAGCTATCGACAACCAGCTGTCCAAACAGGAGGATCTGCAGAAGAAAAAGGTTTGGCTCATCACCTCCCTGTCTGACTTTATTATTTTGTCAAATTTTGGATATATGTTGTTTCAACAAGGTTATTCAAAATTTCAGTAAATAATTGTCTGCCTTGTGGTAAAATTTTACTTTCATTAATTATTACAATCCATCAGGTCTATGTGTTGAGGCTAATTCAGGTGGTGCGTTCAGTGGAGAAGATTGAGAAGATCCTCCACTCGCAGACCTCCAAGGAATCCAGCTCTCTGGAAACCAGCAGGTGGGGAACTGGAATGTGATCAAACCCACTGGCTTGACTCAATAAATGACCACCAACGGACACATTGAATTAGCTAGAAAAGATCCTAGTTCTAAATTTGCATATCTATCTTTTGTTGGAGCTGTGGTGTGGAAGACATTATATATGTTTTGTTATCTCGTGGAATGTTTCAACTTTTGAACAAAAATCCAGAGTGTTGATAGAAATTATGTCAAAACCACCAGCATAACCATTTGTGTGTGACTTCATGTCCGTCTGTCTGTGTTCAGTCCTTTGTTAGCAGGTCAGATCCTGGAGAGGATAGCTACAGAATTCAACCAGCTACAATTCCATGCTGTACAGAGCAAAGGCATGCCCCTGCTGGACAAAGTTAGACCTGTAAGTGTTAGTGGGTCAATCGGTCGGACGGTTGATGAATCAATTCCCAGTTAGTGAAACCGTTTTTCTTTCTGGCTGCTCTTCTTTTAATCCACCAGCCCAGTAATTGTTTGGCAGAGATAACCAGCTTCTGTGCAATCATTGAAAACAACATCACTGCACTGACTCTACAGAATTAATCTCCAATATATTTGATACTAGCACACTGATGCACGATTCACTTGCTTTATGTGTTCACTAGAATATACAAGCCTACTTGTGATCATCACCTTTTAACAGTGTAAGTGATGGAGTGTCCTTCTCTGTCAGCGTATTGCAGGGATCACCTCCATGCTGCAGCAGTCCCTCGAGGGCCTGCTGATCGAGGGTCTTCAGACATCCAATGTGGACATAGTGCGTCACTGCCTGAGGACGTATGCCACCATAGACAAGACCCGAGATGCTGAGGCACTGGTGGGACAGGTGCTCGTCAAACCATACATGGATCAGGTACACAGTCCACACATGCTGGGGAATTTCAAATACTTCTTTGCTTTTAATGTGATGTATTTAAGTTAATGGATCATGTATCTATCTTAAAAAACTAGATGCCTAAACTAAGAGGCCTCTTTAGTTCATAATTATGATAGAAGGAGATTGTGCTATGTAAATACTGAGCTAGTTCAATTGAATGTCAGAAAAATCCTGCTTATCCTGCTTTAACAAACTTTATCGATCATCAACTGAAGATCTCATCTCTCTCCTCTTCTTTAAGGTGATAGTAGAAGAGGTGGTGAAGTCTAGTCCGAATGGCCTCCAGTTGATGTACACCAGACTGCTGGAGTTTGTTCCTCATCACTGTAGACTGTTAAGAGAGGTGACTGGAGGAGGCAGATCCAGGTATTCATGTTATCATGGAGGCAAATTCATTGAAATAGTTCGGAGCCCCCCCCTTTTTAAAATCTTGTTCCCACAAGTTATTATTGTTATTGTTATGTTATTGTGGGAACAAGATAAATAAGTTGCGCACACAGAGTTAATATCTGCGTAGTAACAACACTAAGATTCGTAATATGATAACACACTGTAAAATTGTAAGTAAAAATCAAGTAGTTTTTAATCATGCTTTGAAATCCTCTTAAATATATTTTTTAAGCTGTTGAACGCACTTTGATAATTATTCATTTAGTTTTATTGATACATTCATGCAATTATCAGGCATAAGATCTGAACATTTCTGTCATTATCACCAGACCTTTTTTTTTTTAAAGTAACAACTATTCACCTTTCAGTGTAGAACTGTGTTTTATGTTTTTAATGTGCAGATGTTTTCTTTCTCCTCAGTGACAAAGCCGACACCGTGCCAGGTTATGATTTCATGGTGAACTCGGTTTGGCCGGAGATAATCAAAGGGGTCGAGGAGAGGTTGTCCTACCTCTTCAACCCTGGAAACCCTGACATATTCTATGAGGTACAGCCACAGTGACACAGTGGGTGTGTGTATGCATTCAAGTTGTGTAGTTTCACCTCTGTGTTTGTGTGTTTACTATGGACTCTGTCTTCTTTTCCAGCGCTACAGTGCGAGCATGGAGTTTGTGCGGAGGTTTGAGCGTCAGTGCAGCTCGCAGGCCAGTGTGAAGAGACTGAGAGTTCATCCCTCCTACACCAGTTTCCACAACAAATGGAACCTTCCTGTCTACTTTCAGCTACGGTACACATCGCCTCAATACAATCTGTACTCATCAACCTATTTCTTGGCCAAGTACTGGTGTGGTTGCTAGACAACTGGTGGAAACTCCAGGAAGTTACTGTGGCCGGCAGAGAAACTGTTCCACACATAACTTCCTGTTATAGCGCGATGAATCATTTTTACAGCAGGTTCATTCTTTAGCAGTAGAATAGATGATTTGTGGATTTTGTTGCCTTTGGATGACCCAGACCAGCTGTTTTCCTGTATTTTCACTTTTTATGCTGAAAGAAACTCATCATTGCTGTAGACCTGTATTTATTTTTAGAAATGAGAGTGGTATCGGTCTTTTCATCTCTGCAGCAAAACAAATAAGCTCATTTCTCAAAATGTCAGACTGTTCCTTCAAGATATTTTGGTTTAGAATGAGACTCGTACTAGAGTTAGATACACAAAACCCTTAGATTACAGCATTTTTACTTTCATGCAGTGAAGAATAGGTGTTCAATCTGTTATAGTTAGACCCCTCATCCTAAATGAATATGGTCAGACGTGGGTGAGGATGTAATTTCTGCACAGTAAGCATTTTGAAGAATTGACTAGAATTGCTTGATGACTTAAGAGACGAGCTTTGATTAAATTGCAGCCTGTCAGCAGTTTTTTTAGGGGAAAGAGACAAGTTGGCAAATGTTTAACAAAGACCATTTTCATAGGAATCTGGAACATTATCATTAGAAGCAAAGGTACATTTAGGATGTGTATCTCCATCTTAGTAAACATTTCCCATAAACGTGACACTGGACCTTGACTTAATGGGCATTGATCTTTGTGAACAAAGTATAAACAGTTGTCGAATGTTTTTCAGCCTCCTCCCTCTCCCACAAACACACTGTACACTGTAAAGTACTCGATACACAGATTGATCATTGCACCTCAAGACAAAGATTTGGCTGCTGTGTCCTCATTTCACAACAGAGGCCTGGACAGTTCAAAGAAACGGTTTTGTTTCACGTCATGAGCATGTGGACATCAGAGCTTATGCAAGAAATAAACTGACAACACATTGATTATTTTGTGCTTCCCCTCTCTGTGTGTCTCTCTTTGTTTTTACAGGTACAAGGAAATAGCAGGGAGTCTGGAGATCGCCATCAGTGATGGACTCGAGGCAGCACCAGGTAGGACATTATTTTCTGCCATTAACACCAGTGTGGACCTAACTCACAGTAACTGTGTGTCTGTGTCTTGTGCATGTCCAGCTGGCAGTGCTTACCACCTGCAGGTGTCTGAGGTGTTGTGGTCCTGTCTAACGAGATGTTGGTCTGACAAGGTCTACCTGTCACTACTGGCCCATCGCTTCTGGAAGCTCACGCTGCAGCTCTACTCTCGATACGCCAAGTTTCTCCATGAGGTGATCTTAAATGAACGGCAGGACGACGACAAAGATTTCATTTAAAGACTTGTTTTAAAAGCAGGAGTGTCAACAAAGCAGAATGCAAACAATTCATTTTGTTGCACTTTGTCCTCACCTGTGTTTGTGTCTGGACAGGTGTTGACGAAGATTCCAGCCCCTGAGGTGACTAAAGAACCAGCCAGGCCTCTGCCCAGCTCAGCGTCCTCCACCTCCAGCCGAACCTCGATGGAAGATGGCGGCAGTGAGAGTGGGAGTCCTGCATCTCTGTCCACCAAACAGCTGGTCTACATTGCTGCTGACATCCAAAAGCTTCAGGAGCAGGTGCGCACACACACCAGGGCTCCAGAGTCCAACAAAACATTTTCCTTGGTCGCACCGGTGCTCCTCACATTTACCTGGCGTGTCTCTTTATATGATAGTGTCGCTCCTTCATCTCATCTCCTCTGCAGAGTTTACACTCACACACACAGGTCTGGGGTACTGGTGCAACCAATGTAAAAAGTTAGTCTGGAGCCCTGCACATAAACTTTTATATCAGTGACAGACAATTCTTTATTGTTTTATTTAATGCTTTAAATTCATTCTCCAGTTTCCACTTGATTGTTTCTAAACTGACAGTTTGGTTCGTCTTCTCTTAGATCTCAGAGTTGTCAGAAATGGTCCGACAGCGTTTAGAAGCAATTGGATTCAAAAACTTTGTGGTTGTGGAAGGTAAGCTGCCCATTCAGATGCCTATAAAACTCATTTTTAGAGCCTGACTGAAAATATCTGCTGATATGAGCCTTTCACAGACATATTGGTATCTGCCTTTATATTTGCTGATATGTGGCGATATGAAATCTTTTATTTTACAGAATAAACAGTGCAGAAAAGATGTACATTGATGTTAAAATTTTAGTTTAATAAAAAGATTTAACAACGACGTTGTTGTTTGTTGTTCTGAATCATTGACAATTTGTTATATTATTATAATATCGGCATAACCCCCCGAACATCCATATTGTTCGGGCTCTAATCATTTTAGTTTTTCATTTTAGCGTTGCCATTTTTGCCAGAATCTTTTCTGATTTTGTTTCTATAAATTTTCCTGAATTATGTGTCAGTACAAAAGCTGCTGCGGATTTAATCTGATATAATGCATGCTATGGAGACACACGGTCAATGTAAATATAAATGTAATTGTCCATATTACAATACTCCTCCAGCTCATGTGTAGCTCAGTCTGTCAGTGTACTTCCTTGCATTTACTGTTGCTCTCTTCTATAACAGATGCTCTGGCGGACTCCAAGGTTTCCCTGTCAAGTAGCGCTCCCACTCTGAACGCCAGGATGACCCAGCATCTGACTGAGCGCTCCTGCCGCTTCCTAAAGAGCGCGTCTGAGGTTCCACGACTTTACCGCAGGACCAACAAGGTCAGCGAAGATGCAAACACGCACACGCACGTTTCTCCTCTTTTCTCCCGTCATAAAACATCCCTCGGAGCAATGGAGCAAATATTTGTCTGATCAAAACCAAACCTGGAAGGCTAATGCACTTTGAATTGTGTTGTGACATTTGAAAAGCAGTGACTGGTAAGATTATGAGAAAACCTGGAGGGATAATGCTTGTTGATACATGAATGACATTCAAACAAATGCCACTGGAATAATTTACTGTTGTCAGCTCTAAGCTTGAGCCTGTTAAAGAACTAAATGCACCTTGAATCTATCACTACCTCTGTTTATAAATACAATTGCCTTGCCTAAATGGTTTTTCAGTTTAGAGGCTGAGCTCAATTTGAAGAGATTTCTTGTATGTGACGATCATTAGAGTTTCAGAAATCAATGCAATCATCCAGCTTCATAATGGATCTTTGAAATGGCAAAAAACTCCCTATGCTCATTCATAGTATGCTTGTCTGCCCCCCAGTGGCCAGACGTTTTTGTAGCTGAGAACTTGTTGTGATACATTACTGTGGATTTATTTTAACTGTAAATAACTTTTCATCAAGGATAACAACATCATATTAGATGTATATTAGATTAAAATGACTGACGTCTGCACAGCTCTATTTTAAGAAAATGTAGCCTACAACATTTTCTTTTGATGCAAGATGCAAGTTTCAACTAACACACGTCCTTGAAATATTGAATTCTATACAAACATATTTTTTATGACTTCCTCCCCGTGTAGGATCTGCCGGTGCGTGCGTCAGCTTACATGGACAACGCCTTACGTCCGTTACATCAGTTGCTGATGGATTCGACAGGGCTGGTCACCCCCTCTACTGCACAAGAATGGCTGCGAGTTGCACTTTGTGAGTGCACACAGAGGTAACTTTAAACACTCAAACAAACCTTGAGGTAGTTCTTATATTGACAAATTTAAAATACTGACCAAAGTGGGGATGTAAATATATACAGCATGTGCTCATCCTTTAAGTGTAACTCAGCTTATCCAGATGGGGAACCCTCTCTCACTAATGACACTTTCCACGGCCCAGGTACTATGAGACCATCTCAGAGGTGCTGAGCTCAGTGAGAAAGATGGAGGAGAGTTTGAAGAGACTTAAGCAAGCGAGAAAGGGTGCGACCGCAGCTGCGGCGGCGGGAGCAAATGGTGGACCGACAGACGACAGCAAGATCCGTCTTCAGCTGGCGTTGGACGTGGAATACCTGGGAGAGCAGGTGAGGGCTGTTTGACAAGTACACAAACGCATTCATCATCCGTGCAGACACGTACTTAAATATGAAACTTCTGAAGCTATAAACGTTGCTGGTTACATTGCTTTGTTCTGTCGTTCGTCTCAGATCCAGAAGATGGGTCTTCAGCCAAGTGACATCTCCATGTTTTCCAGCCTGATGGACCTTGTGAAGGAGGCGCGAGAGCTTGCTGAACAGAACCAGTAAAACGTTGATTCCACAGTAACTGGAACCCATGAACCTGCTGCACTTATCCCTGCGTTTTTGTGAAGACACTTGTCCCTGTACAGACCAAAGTCATGGGCTAGTTAATGATGGCCATACCACGAAGAATGTAGGATGATCTGAGAAAAACATCTCTATTTAATGCAGAATTCAGAGCATTTTACTTCAGCATTAGTTCAGCTGTAAATGACTGTGTGAAACTGCTGCTGTCTGGATCATCATGGCTTCTGCTGCAGGTTTGTGAATACGAAGGACGGCACCATGCTGAGTCCATGAAAGAGATTCCCAAAATGACTGATGTCGGTGGAGGAGGAGGAGGAGGAGGAGGAGGAGGAGGAGGAGGAGGAGGAGGAGGAGGGGGAGGAGGGGTGAAGATGCACTACTCGACAGAGATTACTTTTTCTGATTTGGTCAGAAAGCTCTAAAGAGAGAATCAAACACTATCGGTCTAAATTCTGCTACTTGGTGAAGGATTAATCTCCAATAAAGAATAGTTGTATGGAGGTTGTATAGTATGATACGTTTAACATAATGAACTCTGGGGGGAAAGAAGGAGAGAACTTTGGATACAGTGATGAATCTCTGTGTTTTAATACAAAGGTTGTAAGTGAACTACAAGTGGTTGTGAATCACTCATTCCAAAGCCCTGATGGTTATAATTCTGTACACGTCAACAAGATGTTATTACCAAGGAGGTTCAATTTGTTTGTTTGTCAGTGCAATTAAGCAAAAGCTACTGAATGAATTTCCATGAATCCTGGGAAAAGGATTTGTAACTTAGGCCACCTTTACATTTTAGTGCTGATCTGGATCAGGGAGCGAATCCAGGAATTATTTTCATGACTTTTATTTAACATCACAAGATTTTGGCCTTTTTGACATTTTCACCTAATTTCTCAGGGAATAATTAATGGATGTTGATTTTAAAGTTCTGGCATATTTAGGTAACTTATGCGTGTGTGTAATTTGATGCAGCTTTACTGAATTTAAAGGGGACTGTTGGGCCTTTGCTCTACAACCAAGGAGCTTGTGTTTTTATTAGTGTTTCTTTGTCTGTTATTTAGCAAGATTATGTCAAAACTAGTCGACAGATTACCATGAAACGTGGTTGAACGATGCCGTATGGATCTGGGAAGAATCCTTTAAAATTTGAAGAGGATCTACATGAGGGAGCAGATCCAGGAATATGAACCTCTGCTGATTTCACTGAAACCAATGCTACAGATTAATAAACCACAACCACATCTGACCTGAATTTAAACCATGTTGTTATGAAAACTCATTCAGGTTGAATGACCTGTAGTGCAGCATTACTCGCTGATCTGCTTGCATGTGATGGATGTTGAGACTCATTTAAAACAGTTCAGTCTGAAACCCTGATTAAAAAATAATGACAGATCAACTCCATTGGGAAACAAATGTTTTATTTCAGCAAATCATAAAACCATAACAAAACAAAAATAAACTCTTTAGTTACAATATACAATGTATGAGTCATGAGAATCGTGGTTCCTCTACCTACTCTATACTTAAAAACACTGTACAGAACTCAGCTGTAAGATTTAAAGGAAAAACAAATTAACAGGCTGCTTGAAAACAACTCGGCTTGAAGGAACAAGTTTTCATAAATACTGAGACAGTGAGAGGTGAGAGGATCAGGTGGGGAAAGAAAATGACAACCCTGCTGAACATGAGCAGAAACAAGGGTATGACCTGTGTGGTAAAGTAGATCATAAGGAAATGTGTCTGGTTTTGTTTAACGTTTTTCATGTCCGATGCTTTTGTTGCTTTTCAGTACCAGGCGACTTTAAAGTGTGGGATTTGTGATCTTGCCCAGCATGAGGATGGCGTTAGAATCTCCCTCTATGACAGAAAAGAAGAACGGGCGGTTGATGGTGAGTTTCAAAGGGACGCCCGCTTCTTCTATCTTGTCCTGAGGTTCTGCTCCTTCCTCCGACATCTCAAACAGAACCTTGTTCACCACCTGAGGAGAGACAGGCGTGTTAGCGATGCACGCATGCACAGCCAGTGGTTTTTATTATTACATAACAGGCTAAACACTTGTGTAGTTTACCTTATTTACTGTGAAGGGTTTGGTGTTGCTGAGTTGACTGAACTCGGCCTGGGAGCCGAAGAGTTTGGCCTCGATTTCTGGAGACATGTTGGCCAGCAGTTCATGAAGGTCATTCTCAGACGACAGGGAGAACTTTGGCAGCGACAGCTCCAACAGACTGGGTGCATGAGAGGGGGAGTAAAAAGGATTTTATTTAGACTAAACAGACAAATATATCAAAATTGGACATGGGGATATTTGAGCAAAAATGGAAATGTACCTGACCTCTTCTCTCCTAAATAATCCTCTTTAACCCTACGTGGATATGATAACCCAGTATTGACTGAATGAGACACTGATAGACAGAAACTAAGGTCCAGGGGTGTTTTTTCTACAGTAAGGGAAAAACTAATAAACTGCTGTTTTTTAATATGGAAAAATGAAAAAAGTATGAAAGTACTTTTCTTCTGGGCATGATAAGCTTTATACACTTTTTCTATTTATACATTTGTTTTATGATGTGTTTATTTTCTCCTTTGTTTATTATTTGCAAACTTATTGCTTTGTTTTTTGTAACAAATCCTTTGTGGAAAAAAAAATGTGTGGACCACAAATAAATTAAACTCAAACTTGCTCCGCTACGTATATATCAAAAAATATTTGTACTTTCGACTCCACTACAGATTTGCAATGTACTCATTGTATAATCTTTTTTAAGTAATCAATAACGAGACGGGAATTGGTCCATTGAACCAATCAGAGCAGCCAGGTAACATTAGACCCCACCTCCTGCAGCAGCAACACTAGGGATGAAACTAGTGATGAAAAAATGGATTCAACCAATGATGTAGTAGAGCGCTGTATTCGGGAATAGGCCTAACTCTGCAAGTACTTTTATTTTATAGTTGAAGTATATGTTAAATGAAGTACTTTCTTACAATGTTTGAGTACTTCCTCCACTACAGGTTAATAATGTAACATGAAGTTTCACAATTAAACAAAAAATCCTTCAGATTTCTAGTCAAAAGTTGAACGTGGTCTTGATATAGTGTTTTTAAAACGAGCATCACTCACCCCTCCTGGAGACTGTGGTGCCAGCCGGACATGACCTCTGTGCGCAGCTTGGACTCGATGTCTTGGAGGTTGATCCCTTCGTGTGGCAGGACCAGCAGCATGTATGAGCGTTTGCTCAGAGACAACTTCACAACAGTGCACCGCCGCATCTACATCGTCACAGAACAAACATTTGAGATGAGTGAAGTCCTTAAAATTCCAGCTCGTCCTCTCGTCACATTTTACAGCTGCAGATGTGTGGTAAACAGTAAAACAACACAGTGCTCCTCATCTAGGTTTTACCTTATCATTCAGGTAGTAGAACTGACCCGTGTGGGTCATCAGCGGAACCATCACTGTTGTCGTTTCATCCACATGAAACTCCTGCAAGGTGGTCCTCTCCGGCTGGAAGGCTGTCCTCCAGCTGCCTGAACCCACACAACCAGAGAACACAGTCAGGCACAGCAGGGGGGTGCAGGAGGAGACACTGATAGAGTTTCAGTATTGTTATCTGGGTCGATGCACAAAATAATCAGATACTTTTAGTCTGCATTAAAAACTCTATATTCTGAATTAAGTTGGTTTCATATCATCTCCCCCGGGAATAAAATGTCTTAATGTGCGATATCTTTACTCCATCTACTCAAAATCAACTCAGCAGAGACACAGACCTTGAAAGTTGAAGGAGGTAACGAACAGAAGGTCGCTGCTGGAGTTCAGCTCTTTAAAGACGCTCTTCACCTTCCCGCCCGACGTCTTCTCCACAAACTCGTTCACCAGTTGCTTGTCCTCCTGAGGTTTGGAGAAGTCCAGGCTGCGGATGAACGACGTGTCCGAGAAGTCCTGCGTTCCCTGAACAAAGTCCTCGGACAGCTGGACGTCCGGACGAGTGAAGGCCCAGACCTGCGTAGTGATTTCATCCTTGGGTCCATCGTCCACCAGAGAGTTGATGCTCTGCAGGGTCTTGAGAACCTTGTGTCCGTCCACCAAGGACACGCAGTCTTCTCGGTCAGTGCCGCTGTTCAGGCCCAGAAGAAGCTGCAAAGATAGAAGAGGAGTAAGAAAGGTTGGCTTCTTTTCAGTTAAAGCTGAAGACCTGATGGTCAGTCATCAGTCATCAGTCATTACTTCACTCAAAAAAGGAAAACGTCAGCAGGGTCTGCTTTTCCTAAAACCCTCTGGCACACCGTCTATAGTGAGAGAAATTACCTGGAAAAAGCTTGCTGTCTTCTTGGAAGCTCCCAGGTAGAAAGTGACGAGCGATCCGTAGGTGTTGAGGGGAGAGAGCAGGGTGTTGGTGCTTTGCTCTTTGCTGCTGAGAGCCTGGTACATCCTCAGGCCCAGAACGTTTAGCAGCTCCGCCAGAACCGCTGTCCTCTCCGTGATGTTCTGCCTCTGTGCTTCCAGCTCCAACTGGTCCCTGCTGTCTGGTGTCAGGACCTCAGTATCCAGGGGGGTCACGGGAACGGTCTCCAGGGGCTTGGACGGCTTGGTCTGCAGGGACACGCAGATGACGTTGTCGGCAGCAAAGAGTTGGAAGGGGTGAATGTAGACGCGGTTGGCCTGAGTCGCTGTCAGGCAGCAGCAAAGCAGGAGGAGAAGAGGGGATCTCTGCATTTTAGCTTCTGTTGGTCGTCACCTTGAAACGATTCCTTCTGCGGAGGGAGACAGATGTTTTTAGTTTAAGATACAAACTTGAACTGCCTCTTGTTGGTGAGTATGGGGCGGTCTGTGAACGCTGAAGGACCATAATGATGTCAAAAATCTGGCTGAAAGTGGTTTCCCGTCTGTGATAGGATTGGCTGGCAGGAACACTGGGCATAGAGCGGGGTGTCAGTGATCGATGGATCGCTTTTTGTGTGGCGGCTCTCCTGCTGGTCAGTGAATGAGAGCAGGCAACAGAGGTCGCATAGATAATGAAGAACCGTCTGTGTGTGTGTGTGTGTGTGTGTGTGTGTGTGTGTGTGTGTGTGTGTGTGTGTGTGTGAGCACAAGTTTGTGTTTACTGAGACAAAAAAGATGGACGCTTCAGCCGCCCGTAAAATGAAGACAAAATATGTACAAGTACAAATTTATACTCTCAAATCGTCAAAGACAAAACTGCAGATCGGAAAATATATCAAACAATATTTATGTTGTAACAAATATCTCGGATTAATAGATAAATATAAGTTGTAAACAAATCTAAGGAATATAAATAAAATATAAACATGTTTATTGACAAGTTCATTAAGATATTTCACATTTTCTCAACGTTGTTGAGTGAATGCAAAGTAAACACAGTTGGTCATCATAGCTGAAATGACAACTTTCTCTTCCTTAGGAAAACTCTGTATCAGACTAAATGTCTCTGAACAAGAGGAACTTGTGTATTTGTTCTTATGCAAAAATAGGACTTTATCCTCTGAGTTGAACCTGTGGAAATGTGGACTGATGGACTGGAGGTTAGCAAACACTCGACTTCTCCTCTGTTTGGACGTGCACCGCAGGACATGGCTTTGGTTTCTGATCAATAACACCGGTGAACTCAAACGTTCTCATACGCAACCTGTGTACCAACCGACTCCACACAGGTCAAAGTGGCTGATTCCTGATGTTTCTTGTCAGTCTCCTGATTTTTTGGACAAAACTTTTGACATAATCAGCTGCACAATAACCTTCGAACCTACCTCAAATTAAAACAAAAACTTTTGCTAAAGAGACAGTTTTAGACACAATCTTTGGCTTTGAAGAATATAACAAGACAGTATTTGAACCAAATAGTTTTCTCCCATCTACATCATGTTTACCTTCACTGTGGTGCACAATCAAAAGTCAATCACTGAGCTGCCGTTGGCTCTTACCGTGTGTGTCTTCTGCTGCTGAGTGAGGTCCTGACTCCCCTGCTCCCTCACTTTAACCCAGCCAGCCTCTCACGGTGCCCCCACTCTGGTTACTGATTAACCAAAGCAGCATTGAGTCATGGCCCGCTTTGTACTGACGAGCTGCTGCTATAGGTCTGATGGAGAGAGAGAGAGAGAGAGAGAGAGAGAGAGAGAGAGAGAGAGAGAGAGAGAGAGAGAGAGAGAGAGACCACCCAATGTCCCTCTAACTGTTGACTTTAGGAGGATGATGCAAGCACACCCTGGAGGGGGGTGAAAAAAGGGGAGCACGGCCTCCACAAAGGAGGAGCAGCAGCAGAGGCACAGCCAGGCTTGTTTGTGTTTGCAGGCTGTTCAGTGACTCACTGAAATGACGGCACATTGTGGAGATGTTTATTTGTGTTCTTGATTACTTACGCATGTTCTTTGTTAACTTGCCTAATGGGGTCAAACGACCGCTGAGGGGAAAAGGAAAAGTCCCAAACCTGAGTCACTTCAACCTGTATCAGAAAAACAATAAAAAAGAAGAGAGAGGGAATAATGACCTAGTACTTACACTTTCATATACACTAGTATTTTTGTTCTTCCATTATCTTATTACTCATGTTATCCTGTCTTCATTTCTATAAACATTTAACTTTTTGATAGAATCTAAATATATAAGAATCACTACTATACAATAGTAGCACTGTTCTCAGATAACATCCGGATGTGGGCCACTTCCGGCAGTGATGCAGCACCTCTGGTCTCCTTGTGGCCCGGACAGAAAACAGATGTGAGCCTAAAGTTGTCCACCTGTGAAATAGCAAATGTGGCCCAAATATGGGTCTAAAGTGGCCCATATGGTAAATGGCGAATATGGTCCAAACAGCACAAAGCCAACTCGGGCCACCTTTGACGCGTTGTATTACCTGTGACCCAGAACAGGAAACACCTTGCATAGAGTACGGCATGTTTCACAAAGTGCCATCAATCCAGCCAGATGTGGGCCGGATGACAGTGTGGGCCAATTCTGGGCTTTTTTTGCTATGTGTGTTGCCTCACAGCAAGAAGGTTGCCAATTGAAATCCCGGGTTCGGCCGGGGGTCTTTCTGCGTAGAGTTTGCATGTTCTTCCCGTGTCTGTGTGTGTTCACTGTGGTTACCCCGGCTTCCTACCACTGTGCAAACACATTGGTTGATTGGAGTGAAGTTAACTGGACACTCTAAATTGAGTGTTGGTGTGAATATGAGTATATGAATGGTTGTTTGACTTTGTGCGTTGGTCCTGTGTTTACTCCACCTCAGCTGCCCCTGTGACCCTCACAGAATAAGCTGTATAGATAATGGATGGACTACTTAGAATAATGTTCATTAAATCTTGTTTACTGTAGAATCGTATTTGGCTGACTCGTATTTTAAAATCTTTGAGTGAGAATAACTAAAGTATCAGAGAAATGTATTTGTATCCTGACTTCATCTTTCTGTCATGCTGCTATCAATCTTTTAAAACGACTAAACGTAGAGGCACAACGTGTCCTGGGAAAAGTTCAAACAACCTCCAGTATGAACTCTATTTGCTAATTCTTGACATCCGTGAACTTATTGGATAAATCCTACACACACACATCTGAATCAACAGGGCACATTTTCTCATGAGCAAGGGAAACGTCATGTGAAGAGTTTTACAGCTTTGATTTTATCTTTTATTCACATTGTTCATTAATGATAGCTGATAACAGGGAAGTCTTTATGTGACGCTAACAGTAAGAGGGATTGTGTTACCAATGTACAGATATGAAATGTAAAATAACTAACATTCTGAATTTATGTGAATTTATGTATGTTTTATATTGGTAAAATGTGAAATATCTACAGAGGTACTAAACATCAACAAAGCTTTTTAACAAATATGTCATTAAGTGCATCTTATACTTGAACAGTATAATTTAAAATCCCAGAAGACAGGAATAGTGTAAAATGACTAAATGTTTTTAAAAGACTATAGTATTCAACTTTATATCTAATTTAAAGTTGAATAGTTACATTTATATACACTAAAGTCCAACTTATAAAACATTTACACTAAGCAAACTAGTACTATAAAGAGACTGAAAACTACTGCAGAGAGACGGAAAACTACTGCAGAGAGACGGAAAACTACAACAAAAAGATGGAAAACTACTACAGACAGATAGAAAACTACAACAAAGAGATAGATTGTTACCACTAAGAGACAGAAAATTACCACTAATAGACAGAAAACTGCCATTTAGAGATGAAAAACTACTACAGACTACAATGAGACAGAAAACTACCACTAAGAGACAGAAAACTACCACTAAGAGATAGAAAACTACCACTAAGAGACAGAAAACTACCACTAAGAGACAGGAAACTACCACAGAGAGATGAAAAACTACTACAGAGAGGCACAAAATGACCACATAGAAATTCAAAAGTCTGTGAAAAAAAGGGATATTGTCAATGTCAATGTCAATTTTATTTATATAGCACATTTAAAACAACTTGGTTGACCAAAGTGCTTTACAGGTGTAATGGTATACAACAAAAGGACAGTAAAACGTAATACATCATAGTGCAAGTAATACAAATAAAACAAAATTATTATTGTAAAATAATTAAAAGAATTGATATGATTCATGTTATACTCATACATGATAACAGGACAGATATAAGATACTGTGTGTGAGGTCTTATTTGACATTTTACTGTGCATCATTATTATTATAGTATACACACATGTATATTACTTTGAAAATAAAACTGCAGACATGTTTGATGTTAATACTGCGTTATTGTGTCTGGATACATCAGTTATGTATAATAAAGTATAATAAAGAAGTGCAGCAGATTTCAGTTCCACATGTAAGATCATCACAAGAAAGTCTGAACAAATATCTTAAAACACACATCCTGCAGCTGGAGGTGAACGATCTTTGCACAACTATCTTTATGATGCTTCAGCATGTGTGTGTTTCTCATGAACGATTACACAGCAATTCATTTATTTCACATTCGGTGACGTCCGACCACACCACAGTTTGTGAGCGGGCTGCTGGGTATATAACTGTGTCAGCACCTGAAGCAGGTTAGGAAACGAACAAATTCACCATGTGGACTCTGCTGGTTCTTTGCACCGTAGTCACCGTACATGGAGCGCCAGGTATTGTGCACCAGCTTCTTACCCTTGTGTCTCTTTGGATTTGGATGATGTTTTTCTAATGTCCTCTCACAACACGTTTTGCATTTGTGTTTTGTACACTGACGGGATCAGTGGCTGTTGTTACCTGTGCTGTCGCTGACCTTTTATTTTGTATGTTTACTTGTATTCCATCAGGTGCTGGTCGCTACTACTACACAACTGTACCACATGACTATAGAACTTCATATGGTACAAAACTACCTCTTAAATCAATAGAATAATGTTGCTATTGTTGTTGAGTGTTAACTGTCTTATATACGTCCACAATACATTTCGCTGCCAGTTTCAATGAAAGCAGAGTTATTTACTATGCGTGTTGAAGCTTAAAAGATAATGTATCCTCTTGTGTCTCCGAGATCGCACGTGCCGTAACTACTGTGGCTGGGACTTTGGATACTGCTCCTGCACAAGCTCCTGTCAGTACTATGGCAACTGTTGCTATGACTACAAGTGTAAGTGCCAAGTCCAACAAATCAACTGTGTTAACTGGCTCTGCAGCCGTCGCTTTCTGAATTGATCAAATCCCAGTGTGATGCTGTGCCGAGAGTGACAGATGATATTGTCTGTTTCCAGCTAATGGTGTATAACAATCAGTGGAAGAATTAGAAGTTAAGAAGTTATTGTGCAGTTCTTCTTCTTCATTTTTATTGTTCTTCTTAAACAGACCACTGCTCATCAACAAGTGCGAGCCAAACCACAGGTAGGATCCTCAGTGTGCACACATGAGTTAAATGTTGCTACATATATTTCATTGCAATGACAGTTGCACCATCTTATCCACTTTTAGCGCAACCCTGTGGAAGGCAACTGGTTGGCTCTGGGACGTTCTCCAGCCCGAACCATCCCAACTACTACCACGATGGGGCCAACTGCGTCTGGCAGATCAGAACCACACATGACCAACGAATTCTCCTGACATTCACCTACCTGCAGTGAGTAAAGAATAACTTGTGTAAATTGTGAAAAAAAACTAAAACAAAACATAGAATTAGGTTCTAAACATGCAAAGACTTTTTGAGTTTTGCTTCGGTTAATCATGTTTTTCTCAACAGATTGGAGAACTGCTGCTCATGTGACTATATTAAAATCTACGATGGGCCATCTGTTCATTCTCGATATCTGGGGAAAGTGTGCAACAACACTCTGAACTCGTTCTACTCCACGTCCAACTACTTGACCGTGGCCTTCAGAAGTGATGGCTCCGTGGTTGGTCGAGGGTTCAAAGCCGACTTTGTAAGCTCTCTGCCAAGAAGTGCAGGTAAAACTGTGGCACATTTAATAGCCGGTGTAGGAAGTTATAGTCTGGATCTTATTTTATGTGTTGTAAACGAGTGGTGTGGGCTGACGTCATGTGTGAAGTCGTGTGAAGTCTGCTGTGGCTTGTAAACTGTCACAAGGGATTTCTCAGTTTGGGTGGAAGATGATAAGTTTTTCACAGAACGCCTCTGCTTTAAACTGGGGGCATTTACCAAGCTGCCGTTGGTTGCATGCTGGGTAATATAGGATCTAGCAAACGGCTGATAATTGGTATATTTTGGCCTCTACTTCTTAAAATTTTACAATTTTCTCCTTTTAAATTGTCTCTTTTGATTCTTTCAGTTTTATGGAGGCGCATAACAATTTCTGCAGTGCACCTCAGTCCTTGAATCTGTGAAATGATGTATCCATTTCTTCTTCTGTCGGCCGCCATCACCATCATGATCACGATCCTTGAACAGATAATCCATCTGACACTTTAAATTTTCAGTTCTGTGAATGTCTTCGCAGTTCATCAGCTGGCTGTTAGAATTTTTCAGTCGCAGCCAAAGTGATGGGCCAAATAACCCCAGAGCCACACTCGGAGAAAAACATAAATACTGTTACACCTTCATCCTGACAGTAATTCAGGCTGTTGTTCCTTTGTCAGGTCGAGTGGAATGTTCCACAAGCAGCATGAACATTGTGCTGCAGAGGTCTTACCTGAATTCTCTCGGCTTCTATGGCCACAATCTGACCCTGGAAGACGGACGATGCAGACCCCAGGTTTCCAGCTACCAGGTGTCCTTCCGGTACCCCATCAACGGTTGTGGCAACACTCGAGAGGTAGACGATTCATCACCCTCTGGAAAACATTAGTAATAAACTGTTATAATTCTCCCACAAATGATATTTTCCACCATCTTCTACCCTGAACAGTTTACGGACGGCACAGCTACGTACAACAACATCGTCACTTCCTTCACCTCCGAGACAGGAGAGATCACTCGCCAGTCCTTCTTGAAGCTGAAGGTGGCCTGCAGAATGGAGAAGGAGTCAGTGTCCCAGATTATGTACCTTGTGGAGCACAATCACAACAGTAGCATTATAGGCTCAGGCAGATTCAACACCAGCATGAAATTCTACACGTCCTCGAGCTTCTACTACGAGGTGCGTTTGGGTAGTGAAGCAGTGACTGTTGGTACAGAAGATTCCAGTTGCTTCCACAAGCTGCTGATATTTTACTTTCACATTGGCAGGTGACTGAATTTCCATATGAGGTGGCGCTCAACCAATACATGTACGTCCAAGTGAGCCAGACAGTGTACGACAGCAGCCTGGTCCTCTTTCTTGACACCTGTGTGGCCTCGCCATCTCCCAATGATTTCCAGACCAGAGCTTACTACCTGGTCCATAACGGGTAAGAGTTCTACAAGTATAATCAGGCTGCTCCAACTCATGTGGGCACAGACTTTGAGTCTCACACACACTCAGCAACATCCATTCTAAAGCGGATCTTATCACTGGTCTGTCTGTCCACTTGTCCTTTTGAGGGTTGAGGTTGGATACAGACAAAAGAGCCATTCACTCACATTCACAGCAAAAAATTAAAATCTCCAATTAACCCAACCCCTGATTCCCAGTCTATTACATCATTTTTGTTGTAAATACATTATATAGTTTTTGGCACAACCATCTGGTGACCCCCAGAAATGATCCCTGGACCCCTGGTTGAGAATCACTGGATGAATCGAGGCTCCCTGTGCCTGAGGTTTTCTCACCCAATGGTCATCTCCCAACCAGATACTCAGCTTTCACTGAACTATCAAAATCAAAAGTAGTTAAATCTTCCTCTTATGCTACTTATGCATTGATTCATCAGTATTAAAGATCATCACCATCATGTCCCTGTTTCACTTTCAGGTGTCCTATGGACAACACCTACAGGGCTTATGTCAGCGGCACCCAGCACTACGCCCGTTTCTCATTTAAGGCCTTCCAGTTCCTGCGAGGCTCAGAATCAGTGTACATCCAGTGCAAGGTCCTGGTATGCCAGGCCCAGGACTACAATTCCCGCTGCCGCCGTGGCTGCATTGCGCGTACGTCCAGAGACCTGGGGTCAGAACATCACAGCCAAACTATGGTCCTGGGTCCCATCAAACTCCAAGGTCTGTAGCCATTTGTACTTGGTTTTCATATCAATGATGGATCAATTAAAAAAATCATATTAGCTGAGCTTAAAGAAAACTCATTGGGATCTCATGATGTTTCACGATTTCTCTTCACCAGACCCTGAGAGAAACGAAGAGGGAACTCAAAAGCAGGAGAAGGTTTAACCTCTCCAGCCTGTTCATTGTGACAGTAATATATATATTTTCTTTCTCTATCACAGTACCTGATTAAAAGCATCATCAAAAGACAATCTGTGTTTGTATACTTTCTTATGTCATACTCTAAAACACATATATAACAGCTTATAACAACAATAATAAAATCAATAATGTCACTTGTTTATTTCTCTTCTTGAGCACAAAGAAGATGGAAAAAAGAAACAGAAAAAGTGCAGCTCAGTTAGAAAACACTTTACTTATAAATTAGTTTATCTATCTCACATTAAAATGATTTGCCATCCCAGAGGGAGAGTGATCGCCAAGAGGCTTCAACATTCACCTAAGAACCTACGACACACAGAGAGCATAAGGCAGTCATTACTGGATGCTCTTATTACTGGTTAGCATGGTGACAGAGAGGGGGTCCTACAAACAGTAATTATGATCTCCACGCATGTTGCTAAGCAACAGACAACAGTACCCGAGACAAAGAACAATCTTGCTAAAGAAGCAGTCTTACTGCAACATGGTTTTGCTTTTTTGACACTGAACATCAATCCAACCACTCAATACAATACTCAGTAAATATTCAGAAAAGCACTGGGATCCATATGATAAATGGGGGAATCTCACAAAGGCTAAAACGTGGTATTCCCAGTGCTACGTGGCAATTCTGAAAAAAGTGATCACATGAGACACAAGACTTGGTGATTCTGTCCTAAACATGGAGATACTGGATATTAAAGTGACTTCATACAATATCAAAAGATCAGAATGTAACATGATGTGATTCAAAGTGTGTGGAGGAACTTCAAAACAACACAACATCAGTAAAATCTAGTTAAACAACTTTGCTGGCTGACCAGAATCACTGGTACAAAGTTTGGCCAGGTGTTAACATGGGTGTCACCTGTGTTGTACAGCTGGCACAGATGATTTTAAAGTTTCTTAGCAGCATTTATTGAGCAGAATTTTGGCAAAAAGAAAGAAAAATAGTCACGGCCGCCATAGAAAGTGACGGCCAAACTTTGTTTTCTAAGGTTCTGGGCCTATCAGTTACAGTAAGAAGAGGTAAGTGTAATAATAATCTTAAAAGTAACAGTCCTCTTTATCTTGGACGCACAAGAAAGGTGACTTTGTCAGGCACTGCAAAGAAATAGTAGTAATGCACCAAGCACTGAAATAACTTCAACAAGGCTTAAGTTAGTAACTCAAGTCTGACAGTTTGACTCCTGTGTGAGAAGCATTGGAGAAATATGTATCTATAGGTCCGGGAGAGTTGAGAATTTATTTGAGTGGTCCAGTCAGATTTCCCCTTTGTTTGTAAATCTGAGAGTGAACCTCCCACTTCACTCTCTTGACAGGCACATGTGAGCTACAGTCATGTTTCCTCTGGGAGGTGATGTCAGGGTTTCAGTCGACAAAAACATTACACCTAGCAACTACAAAAAAAAAAAACAATAGCCCTTTGCATTGGTGGTGTCCCTTGAAAGGGATGTATTGTGTTTGGACAATCCTGATTCTAATAAAGGTATATGAAATATAACAGTGGATAAGATTCCTGAATAATTTCCATCTAGCAGTCCCTGGTTTTCAATCAAAAAGTCAAATAATCTGTAAATCGGTTAGTGATCTGCTATCGGATCGCATCTTTGTGAGTGAATGCGTTTCATTTTAAAGACAAATTTTAAAAGTCAGGCAATCAGTTAAGCTCACGTACTTCAGGGAAGCTGCAACATAGCATTATTTTCTGTCAAAAAAAGTCAACTAACGTTATGAATTGGCTACTTAATCATTAAATAAAGTGTAGTAGTTGTTTTTTTCTGGTTCCCCTTGAATATGACTCTCTCCACCACCACAAATAAATTCTCAACCTTTACGAAAACACTGATCATCCCTTAATAATACACTTGAATGGGCACCTTTAATTATACAAAAAGGAACCATCTGAATTTTGCCATTTTCCTGTATAAGTACAACGGTCAAAGGCTAGGCTACATCAAGGCCAAGTAAAAGACCAATAAATAAAGTTACTGTGGAATTAATAAAAACAAAGCTGTCCGTTGATAGTTCGCTCAAATGTTTCCTCATCCATCCATTACTTGTGCTGCCCGCGGGCAAAGTGGCAGGCGAAGTCATACTTGCTCTTGCATTTGTAGCCACAGATGTTGCACTGAAACGGGTTCTCGTAGCCATGGCAGCCCATGTGGATTGTGTAGAGGATGTTGTCGGGGAAGTAGATGTCACAGTGCTGGCAGTGATGCAGCGCGTGGTGGTCCTGGAGTGGGGCGGACAGGCCTGGGGCTGGCGTACTGGGTTGGCTGTTGGAGACGACACTAGGCGTACTGGTGCGACCACTGTGCTCGCTGCAGGGTCCTCCTCCAGGGCTGCAGTTGCTGTGCGGAGGAGCCCGGTGCTCTGGGGTGATTGGGGATGAGGAGGAGGCGTGAGCCACGCTGGCTGTGACATCTACAGGAGCTGTGGAAGGGTGGGGCTGCTGGATGAGGAACGGCTTCTCATCGACGATGGATTCTGCTCCTGGAGACATGGGAGGTTGAGTCAGGGCCTGGGACTCTGACGGGAGGCTGGCCAACTGGCCTGCAAGTGTGGACAGCTGGTTCAGGGGGTTATCCATAATCATATCATGGGGAATATGATTTTGATTAGTGGCGAGCCCGTCCTCGACTGCCCCGCTCTGATTACCATAGGTCTCCTGACGTAAGTGGGGCAGCTCGTGAGAGAAGTCATTCACATTATCCGCCTTGTGCACCACCATAGAAGGGGGGCTGAAGTTGATGAGCAGCCGGCGACCATAACCCAAAGAGCTGGCCTTCTTCTGTAAAACACTCAGCATCTTCTTGTGGGAGAGTGAGCGAGCGCCTTTCATTGGGAGGAGTTTGTGGCGTCTGCGGCGGTGGTGCGACAAGTTGCTACGGTCACTGCAGCGGAAGGAGCACAGCTCACACTTGTACGGCTTCTCGCCTGTGTGCGACCGCATGTGGGCCTCCAGGTGGCGCTCGTAGGCTGAGGCAAATGGACAGAGGTGGCAGCGGTGCGGCTTCTCTCCTGTTAAATTGAGGAAAACAGGCTAAATAACAAAATATTTGTCAGCAGCGTCCTGCGAAAGTTAACCACTCACCTGTGTGAATTCGGATGTGCTCGATGAGTCGTGCTGTGCCTCTGGTGGCGTAGTTGCAGTAGCGGCACTTGAGCTTGCCGTCGTAGGTCCTCTCGAAGCCATCCACGAGGATCCCTGAACTGTCCTCCAGGGACATGTCCACTGTGGGGTGATCCAGGCCATTCTGACTGCAGTCTGTGAACATCAACATTAGCAGAACTTAGAATTCATACAAGAGAAAAATATAAAACCTACAATACAAACTCAGGTTATACTTTATAACTATATAATATCCCCCACCCCTCACAGAATGTCAGCTGTGATCCTCAAATGATAAGTGTATAGATAATGAATGGATGGGTTATTCCAGTGGTTGATGATAACAGGTAACAGCAAAGCTTGTCCCAAGTTATCAGAAACAAATCAGTATAAAACTGCAGCAAAGCCAGAAGCCTACATTTACACATCAGGGCCATAAACAGAGGTTAACAGGACCTGTACCTGCTGGCAGCTCGTCCGCCTCCTTGACGCCGCTGACGGAGCCTGATATCATGTTGACATGCTGGGTCTGCTGGCTCAGATACTCCTGGAAGTCCTTCACAAAGTCCAGCGTGTCCGGCTTTTCCTCACCCATCGAGAGAGAGAGGGAGTCCGACACTGAAACGACACGTCAACAGGAAACACCATTAACAAATACAGACAGAGAGAGAGAGAGAGAAAAAAGTCAAAGAAACAACATGGAGCTAGTTGGTGATCGGAGCTGCACACACATACCTGTTCGCCGGCTGGATGTTAAACACTTTCGCTCACTTCCAACACGGGGACGGGTCAGTGCTGGAAACCAGTATCCGAAGAACAGGAGCCCAGTGCGGTCCGGTGTGAGCTCGGTCCCCGCTACACACAGCTCCTCGTCCCCGTCATGTTGGAACCGGAGCTACGTACGCTGCGTTAGCCACCGCGGCTAAAGTTAGCTTATCTCAGATACATCATCTTTATCGACAGGAAGCCCGTTATCTGGTCCACGCCGTCATTTTAATGTGTCACGTTCGGGTCTGAGATTTAAAAATAAAACCATCAAGAGAACTGCTGGTTTTATGTCTCTGACGTCGACACGTTAGCTGCGAGTGTAACGGAAACACAACCTGAGAAATCAAAACAATAAACCAGTTGGAGGGGTGAAGGTTCAACACGTGTGCACCGCTGAAAGGCGTCCTGACACCAGCGAAGAGCAGAAGAAAGGTTCCTACCGCTGAAGCTGTTTACTAAAAATACTGAAAAGTCCCACAAGCGTCTATCCTGTGTGAAATCACAGAATCCACAGTGAAGCAACGGTGAAGAGCAACGTGAATGGACTATGCACCTGTTTGTCTGTCAATCTGATGACCTACAAGGCCTGAAAGCGCTCCAGAGGATTGGGTAAGATACTGTATAATATCATTGTTGTGTTATTTACTCATCCTTAAATGTGCTCCATCCAGCTTACGGCCTGTAATTAAACATCAGAGTGGTTAGTACACATCTTTAAAATTATAATGTATATTATAATAAATCAAATATCTATAAAAGAAACTTTATCCAACCAGCTACAGGAGAAGGAGAAGTTTTGCCGATTTGTTTTTGGCTTTCTGACAAAACATGCAAACATGCAACCCTCTTGCTTAGTTTTAAATTGAATATGAAGACCACAGACATAGCATCAGTTTAGATTGGCACAGCCCTTATGATGGTTTCCTACCATTAAGTTAGTGAATCTGAGGAGAAAGGTTTCCACCGGTAAAGCTGGGGATTTGCTTTCCACCTGGTTTGAAATAGTGAAAAAAATGCTTGCCCTTTTCTTTGCCTGAATACCGAAGATATCAGTTTAATACAGCACAGGCCTAAAAGGTTTAAGAATAAAAATACAGAAGATTTGGGTAAGATACTGTTTAACATTAATGTATTATTTAATAATCCTGTATTTGACCACATTCTGCCCATAGTTAGACACCAGATTGGGGAGGTCACTTACTTAAGATGCAATTTTTCATAATAAATCAAATACCTACAAACAAACTTTATCCAACCAGCTACGTAAAAGTTGCCTTTGACAGACAGGAGAACATTTTTCTGGTCATGAAAGTGATTAAACAGTTTGTTATCGACTTTCTGATGAAACATACAACTGTTTTTTTCTTGCTTAGTTTCAAATTTAATATTAAGAAATAAACCAGTGTATAATTTGAGATTGGCAAAGCCCCTATAATGATTTTCTACATTGATGATCTTTCATTTCAACATTTAACTCTTATGCAGGAGGAACTTGTTTTAGAAATCTTGCATGTTCGTAATTAAAAAATGATATTGTTTTGTAATTATTCCAAATTGTATCAGTTTTGAACAACAATGCACTTAGAGACAGTAACTTTTTTTGTTTTCTACAGATGTGTGAATTTAAAACACCCCTCTCTCGACACCAGCTAATGAAGTTAACTGATAGCGTGTCCATTCATTCGTCGCTGACATGACACACTTTCTAGATGTACAGCTTCCAATTAGGAGCAAGTGGCAAATGAGCCACAACAATTGCATTACTTTCCAAAGCTATTGACTCATTCATGTTTTATCATGATCAATAATTCACCAGTCGGGGCTTGGTGAAGATCGCGTTGCCCCATTTGTGTCAAAGTTGTAGGAAAGGCACTGAGGAGAAGATGATAAACGACCAAGTTGAGGGAGGCTGCTGTATCCTTTTACCGCATTACAACTGCCACTGTCAGAGCTGCGGTATTACAGCAGTAATGTAAACCAGCTGGCAGGGAGCTCCTCACTTTGTAACACAAGTCGATTGTTTGGTGTTTACACTTTATCTTCCTGTCTATACTCTATTCTCTAATAAATATAACTTGTGTGTCCCTTATTTTAACATATTATCACATATTTCAACTTTCCCCCCATAGGTCCATCTTGTACACCTGCTGCTGCTTGTCCTCATGCGAGCACAGTTCAACATCCAGACACTGGATGGCGCACATGTCTCAGTGGTGGAGCAGGTACTGCCCATGATTCTACCACACACTGGTTTGAGACACATGTTCTCCACACATGACACAAGAGACAAAGCTAAGACATGTGGACGAGTAGGGTCCACGAGGACGAGGTCCCAGGACGAGGTTTGACTCCTCACGAGGTTTGACTCCTCACCATCACACAGGTTGTGACTGTCACTGTTCACACAATGTTCAGTCAGATAGTTGAGCCCTGTGTTTGTCAGCTGCCTATCCCAGAGGACACAGGAAGTGGGGGGGGGGCATGACAGTCGACCTCACCGGTTGAACCATGACCGCCGGAGCAGCCAATTACATCAGCTCCTAACAGCCTGTCCACACTAATGTTATTTTATTGCAATTTAATTATTCTCAGGTTTCCACCGGGGCCAGGTCCCGTTGAATAATTCACACACAGCCACAATGATTTGTCGGCAGCAAAAAGACAAAGTGCACACTTCTCTGCGCTCTCATTTGTTTCAGCGCTATTGTTTTTAACTCCCATCATATAAATCATAGAAACAATAATCTTATGTTGTGTTTCCCACTAAGCATGTCCCGCAGTTAGAATCAATGCTGCATTCGGTTTAAAAGGATAGATTTATTACGCCTAAAAATACTTAAGGCGAATAATTGGTCATACTTAATTTTGCATTAATGACATGTCCACGGCGCAATATATTAAGCTGTTCTGTTAAAGGGCATTGGGCATGTATTAATGAGTGGGAGAGCAGGTAATACTCAGATAGGGATTAGTGAGGCTGGCATTTACACCTTATAATGCTGTGGTCACATTAGTCAATCAATCAATCCAATAGAATCTGATGGGGACTTGTATAGAAATTACTTTATATAGTAAACCTTCTTTTTCAGCCATGGGTACGTTTACATCTAACGATAACACACTCATCCAAAAATGTTGTCAATTTAACTAGGAAAATTGAATGTACATATATTTAACATTTTGTAAAGATCAGACTTGAACTCAAAATCTTCAACCTCAGGACTAATCAAATTCATATGAGCGAGTTTGAATACACACAGTGGCACATGCAGAATGGGCTCTGGGACAACACCTGTCTTTGAGAAGGTTGCAGTGTTATCCACTTGCTCTGATTCACATTTAAAAGGCCTGAATACAAAAAGGTTCCCTCCTCCTCTTAACTGCTTGATTTACAGGCTGTTTGTGGTTTAATGCCACACAGGACAATTCATTTGCTCCTCCTTTACCGAAAGAAATGGGAATTTAATTTAGAGAAGGTCTTAAGCAGTTTTTTAAGACTTGGTGTCATTTGTTGGGCTTGTGTAAGAGCTGCATTAGAGATTACCCTCCTGGAAAAGCTTTTTAATCCCAGACAAGTGCAGCCATAGTAACGGCACACAGGAGCCTCTCGGAGGCAGAAAGGTGAAGGGGGACTTTGACGAGATTTATTCTTCTTCTGCTGAGACTGTTTCTTTCTTGAGGTCTCCCGCTCCACGTGGAGCATTTGAAAAAGAACTGAGAGGTGGGGGATAGGATAAAGGAGGTATATATTAAGCTTTTCTTTCCTCTCACCACTTAATTTCCTTGCAGACGCGCCTTGCGCCGTTGTAATGAATGTAATTGCCGCCTTTGATGAGAATGCTATTATCTGGATCACACTTTACATGGGCAAACAAGACTGCCCCTCCTTCCACCTCCACCTCCCATTTAACTCAGCAATGAGACCCCCCAATTATGCAGGGAACAAGTGGCTTTTCATAAAGCCAGCGTGTCGCTCTTGATTGGTGAGGCTGGGAGCCGGCTACATGTGGACAAAGGATAGATTAGATGTGATATAGGCACACCAAAAACCCCATTTCCTTGATTAATTTCCTGCATGCCTCACAGAAAGGGCCCACTCTCTCCCCACTGAATTCTATCTCTCCTTAAAAGACAAACTTTCATCTTTTGATAGGTGTGGCACCTCAATGGACAGACGGACATTTTATTGACCCAAGTTTGACCACAGCTGCCTGGATCGCAAGAGAGATTAGGAGCGAAAAGAGAAATGTTTCACGTCCACGTGGGAGGACGGGATTATTTTTCTTATAAAAAGCTCAAAATCATTTTTCTGCCCTCGGCCTGGATCAACTCACTTTTTGTGCTGATCTGTTTGCATTCTCTGCACACACACACACACACACACACACACACACACACACACACACACACACACACACACACACACACAGCTCGCTCATTCTCTGTCTCTTTCACACACCCACGCACAGACACACTGAAGCACGCTAAACACCCATTTGATAATAGTGGCGAACAGATATGATGGTAGTTTATGAGGCGACACGCGATAAAACTGCTGTCACCTCAGGAAGTCTAAGTGTTCTTCTGACTGCCTTATTACCGTATTAAAGCACGACTCGACAAATTCACACACACACACACACACACCTCAGCCTGGCTCCGACAACGTGGCGTGATTCTCTCTAATATTCCACCAGGCTGAAATATCGAGAACAATCAAATCGACTGTCACAAGTGACAAATTATACTATTACTCCTCAAAGATTGTCATCCTTGAAATGTATTCATAGCCATTTCTTCTTTATCGGTGAGTGATTATTCCTCAAACCAAGCAATTCTCCTGTGATGAATTGGTAATCAATTCATTTGACTGTTATGCTTTGAGAATGGCTGCGAGGAATCGGCAGCATTGGTCACTCTCATCCACTTGCATATATATCCCGCACTCACCCGTGGTGCTGTTGGGCCTGATGGATGCCAGCTGCCCGACCACCTGACTCTTAAAGGTTTATACCATCAGAAACAGCTTGCCATCCGCGCCCAGTCACGACAGAGAAAAGAATTGGCCAATATTTTTGACTGAAGTGGCATTTTAGCAGTATTTATTTCATGGTCCCACTACCAAAACCAAGGGTCACAAATAAAGAAGATGGTATAATAGCTTTTGACTGGCTGGCGAGCTCCCGACTTGAAATGAAGTGTCCAGTTGTGAGTTATCGTGGCCAAACGTCATTTGTACAGCCTGAAAAGTGGGGACATTTTTCTAGCCTGTCACTCTCTGGCTATAGCTCATTGTCCTGAATGATGCCTCTGAACGCACAGTTGCCCTAATACGAGCATTTCACTCGTGCAGCAAGAAGCCTGGCAATGGATTAGCCTGTCAATAGCAAGATAATATAGTGCATCCACTGGAACATCCTTAAACTCCAATGGGACACTCATGTAGAGCATCGACTCTCAACATGTCTGCCACACTGCACACGTTTGCTCTGCAGCTGACTGAAACTAAACCAAGATCTCTGTTTTTTTTTAAGCTCGCACATGTTTTCATCAATTGCTAATTATTGTCTCCTTTCTCCATTGAATTAATGGTTTGGTTCATGCAATGTCTAAAATAGCAGATTTTCAAAGTGCTTGTTTTCTCCAAATTAAATACAAACAATATTTTGTCAACCATCACATGAGACAAGTAGCATGTCTGGAGCTTTTTCTTGAAAAATTATTAATCAAAATATTGTCTAATTAATTTTCTGCCAATTTGCAAATCGATGAATCAACTAATAATTTCAGCTCTACTCTTCTTGTTTAGCCATGTCTCTTTATTTTGCTGGTAGTAGCTAAATAAACCCCTGAAGTTATTTATTTTTGTTTCTTGTCTTAATACCTTTTTAACTGGTCATGTAAAGCAGTTTGAATCACTTTGTTGCTACAGTGTACAAAAAAAAATGTTTCTTACCCCAATAATGACACAAAGGTTTAATGAAAACAAAAGAAACAAATATGCAAATTGTTTTGATATACAAGCAAACAAATGGACGGGAGTGAATTCACCTCCTTTGCTGAGGTAATAGAGAGAAAACACAAATTCAACCTAATATTAAGAACATAATGGCAATTATTTCAGCAGGAAAATAAAAGTTTTAGTTTATTTTGTAAAATAAAACTTTTCATATCGGCAAACATAGTCTGTGAGAGGCTCACATATGCTGAATGAATTTGTCCGATTTATTGGTCGGGCTTTTATTTTGAATCATAGGATAAAAGGTCTCTAAAGGTAATAAAACATTCCCCTCACCTTTTATATAGATTTTTCAAGAAGTGCTGAATAAACGCAACATCTGAATCAGGTAAAACACATTAAAAGGGATGTTTTTTTATAAAACATCTTTTTTTATCTTAACAAATTAAGATCCCTATCTTACAATTCATCAATATGAACAAAGCTAGTCACAGAATTCATCGGGGGGCTGGCGGCATTAAAAAGTCCAGTGCTCTCTAAATTAGCTGTTGAGTTTTGATCTCTGTATGGATCTCCTGGAGTGGCTATTGAGTCACAGTAAAGAGTGGTCTAAATCGGACAGTCCTGCTAATGTGAGGGAAGTTTTAGATTAATGAGGCTTCTGCCCTTTCAGGATATTGATCAAAGCCAATCTGGCCAGGAACGATTTCCCATGCTGCCCTGCTCTAATATTAATAATGTATCAACATCATGAACAGAACTGGGCACAGAATTTCTCGGGGGCACCTACAGGATTAAAAAAATACTCAAAGCTCCAAGAAACGTGAGGCCCACTTTAAATTAGCTGTTGAGTGTTGCTCTCTGTGTGGTGTAGTGGAGTGACTTGAGTCTGATGAGACTGAAATGGAGGATGAGGGAAGTTTTAGATTAATTTACAAAATTTATTTAATTTTAAACCCCATTATAATATCAAATTCTTTGGGGTGTATAGCCGTATAAAATTGCTTACATTTTTTTTGCCTCAAAATAAAATAATCATCAACATAAATATGAGCATCTGTACAATTGTAAATAAATCTTTGCTTTTCTGTACACTGAAAAAATTGCTTGAAAATTGGTAACACACAAGTTTTTTTTTCAAATTAAAATGATCAATTGTGTTAATATAACTTGTGAACTGTAATTTGAAAAAAATGTATTAATTTCGGTGCTCCCATTTAAAGTAATTTTTTAAGTTGGTCGAACAAACCCAGGAACTCTGGGCAAGAGAGCAAAACAATTCATTTTTAAAGATACTGTAACATAATTAGTTTTATTTTTCAAACTAAAACACTTAAAATTATTGATTATTAAACTATTTCCCATGCTCCCATGCTGTCTTTTGTCCGTTTCTAGTCAGTGACAGTATAGACACTATAGACAGAGGACATCTCTGCAGATAGCACTGTCTTGTTATGTTTGTTATGATGAGATCATTCTTTTGAAAAGATGCTGTTCACTGATGATAATAGAGAAATAACGTACAGACTGTCATGTAACGTAGTGTGCAGCTCTCACACTGCCTGTGCTGCTGCGTTTATGCTGCTTTAAATGTGTGAAAATGTAAACACTTCCAGTCAGAAGTGTGGACTGTGTTGGGTCTGTGGACTTTACTGGCAACAACAGTCAAATAACCTTCCAAAATGTCTCAGAAAAACAATATGCAGAGTCTCCAACCACAGTGAACCTGGTTGGATGCTCCGCCATAGATACAAAGACAGATGTAGGCTTCATCCGCAGAACAACAGCCTCAGTTTAAAGCTCCAGAAGCTGTGTCCTCTCACCACAGCGGCTCCGTCGCTGGCCCTCCTGCAGGCATCGTTAGCCAGACGATGATGGGAGCCAGCCTCGGCCATAATGGGAGGGTTGACTGACCCCTGACCCCGTATCGATCCACCGCCTGTGTCCAGCTGGGCCTCCCCAAACTCAGTCAGCTGGAGAGGTGTTTAAAAGCTAACACCCATGGTTCCCATCCACTCTGCTACACACTCATTAATTACATCATTTACCTGTGACAGTGACAAACCTGCCCGGCCACGCCGCAGTTTATTAGGGTCACTGTATAAAGACCGGGCCAAACCCAGATCAAGAGTGTGTGTGTGTGTGTGTTTGTGTGCAATGGAGAGTAAAAGAACCCATCTTATACAGTTTGGGATTATGAGTATAGATGCGGGCTCCAGAGGGGGAGTGTAACTGTTTTGTCCTGGGCCGTCAAGCTCCTTAGTGGGGAAATTTATTTTGATTTATTTAATATGTGGAAAGACAAAGATTGCCAATTTCCTTCTACAGACGAGAATATGAGTATAGATTCTAGAAATACAGGGGAAACCAGCAAAGTTGATCATTGTAGTCCTTGTAAAACAACACGCAGGGAAAGGAATTTGACATGTTTTTGGATGAAATATAAAATCTTGAGGATTTAGGAGCAATTTTCCTTTTATGTCCTTTGTGTTTTTACTTTCTGGGCCAATTCGCTGACTCAGTTCTTGGCCGCTCTTTGTTGTCTTTGCCGCTCACAAGCAGTTGGATGTTTGTGGCCCATTCATTCCTCCAACTTTTGTTGCTGCCTTTGCATTCCCTCTTATTTCTGCAGGTGTCTCCGATTTTATATCCGCCTAAAAATCACCCCCAAGTCCCCCCCACTGCCTTCACCCCTCCATCGCTTCTCCTTTTTCAGTATTCCCCTTCCTGTTCTCTTTACTATAGCCCTCCACACAATAAAAGACTATTGGTTTCCTCTTGCCATACCTTTCCCCACTACACGCTGGTATTTCAATCTTGACTCAATCGAGGAGGCTGACCTGCAGACATAAAGAATTGGCTTTAAGGCTTTCGAAATGGAACTAAATCTGCAGCAGGTCACACTGGGGGAAAATAAGTGGCAAATGTAAGTAAGCATGAAATAGTTTTTCATAAATAATCCAAATGACAGCAGGCTTTCTAATGGTGCCAGGGGGCTGTAAAAGAATATGTTGCCAATTTCTCCCCTATTAAAGTGAAATAGAAAGCCAAATACATAACGGTGCTGACGGAAAAGTTGCATACCTGGGCCCGTTGCAGTGGAGATTGAGGACACATTTGGGTGTTAGAGGTAGTTGTAGTTGGGGGTAAGGAGGTGGAGTGATTGCTAGCCTTACAGTCAAGGTCTTCTCGCTGCGGGAAAACAAATGCCCCTCCTTCACATCAAATCAATTGGTCAATAACTGGCCCCCTTTCCTGTGTGTGCACAGGTAGGCAGCTCTCATCTGTCCCTGAGCAATGTTGATTTGATTTGCACTTATGTTTTTACAAATAATCAATGCTCCATTTTGAATAATACAGGGGCCGGTAACAATATACCTCGTCAGAGATGGAAAAAAGGAGGGAAACAAAGAAAGAAGTAGGAGGTTTTAATGGGAATGCCATTAAGATAGATGTAACGATTCTGTGTGGGTGTAACAGAGTCCAAAATAGCACAGATCATCTCTGTAGTTCTTTAGATCAGTCAAGGTAAACGGTGGTAAAAGAAGTATTCTGAACCATCACTGAAGATAAAGCCAGGCTTAAACACCCATTACATTAAAGATGTTTTAAAAAAGTAGAAGTATGTAAAAAATATTTGCATCATCATAGCATTTTTATTCAGGAGAAGTTTCTGTTGTAGTTGGTTGAAGTAGAGCTGCAGCAAGCTAATACTTTTATTTACAGTTTATACATTTTCATCTCATCATATCTTTCTAAACAGAATCTTATAAATCCTATATAAATATAAAAAGTAACTAGTAGCTAAAGCAGAGTATAAAGTAGAATCATACAAAAGTTTTCAATTAAAGTAAAAGTACCTCAAATCTTTGACAGTTACAATCCAGTACTGCCGAAAACATCTTTGTGTTCATGTACACACTACCCATGGTGTGTATGTGAAAACAAGGATTTTACCTACAATCGTGTGTGTGTGTGTGTGTGTGTGTGTGTGTGTGTGTGTGTGTGTGTGTGTGTGTGTGTGTGTGTGTGTGTGTGTGTGTGTGTGTGAGAGGGAGAGAGAGGCTGATTTGAAGTCCCTCTCAGTCAGACTCTGTTATTTATTGCTATTAAATGGTTAATTTTCCTGGGTGCCCTGAGGACCTTGGGGTGTGTTCAGATGTAAGGGAGATAGAGTTGTCAGTGGCTGCTGTGAATGCTTGATGTATTAAGGGAGTCATTGTGAGGGATCCATTAAGGTCCCTCACATGTGTCCCATTTTTACTTAAAAAGATGGAAAATAACATGACGTTTATTTAAATGTATGTTTGGGTAGTATTTGACATAGCCTCTCTGGGTCGTTTTAATATCACATGTAACATGTAAATGGTCTGTATGTATATAGCGCTTGAGTCTTTGTATATCCATATTTTCTCTATGTATCTTTGTCTATACCCAGTAGGTACTTTATTAGGTACACCTAGCTAAGAATGCACATGAGAGGTAATATTGCTAATATGATATTGAATTAACGTGATGATGAACAAAAACAGTAATGTTACAATATGTACCACGTTGCAGAGTTAAAGTACACATCAAATATATTTTACCCAAAGATGGTTTCTGTGAATTTAGGCAGACTTTACCACACTGATGCATCTTTTAACTGTTAGTTTTTTCTGCTAAGTTTGATTTTATTTAGAAATCTGATGCTATAAAAACAGGTTGAACCGGAGCACGTGTATCAGCTGGACCTCGATCCAGTGGCTCTACTTCACAATCATTACTGCGCAGACTCTGGCTCCAAATGCCTCGTCCATCTTCGAGTGTATGGGTCATATGTTTGCAGGTCAGTGAAGTAAACTCACGTTGTGCATGGAATCATTGTTATGTAGAAACAATCAAGTGTTTTATTCAAACTGCTGCATAAACATTGGTTCGGTATCACAACACTAAAATCCACTAAATAAAAAGATTGGTGCATTTAGGGTCGAATGATTCTCTCACACTCACTCTGCGGATGTTAAATTCATTCACTCATTCAGTGTCGGTGTGTGTGTGCGCTGGCCTCACTTGTCTCTGCTCAGGTTTCCTCTCATTAGTGCGTCCTGACAGCTGAAGGAAGAGGCAGAGGAGCCACACTAATCAGCTGACAGTAATAACACTCTTTACCACCCCGCGACACAAGAGAGGGAGAAAAGAGAGCAAACAAACTCCAATTACTGTCCGTCACAAGGAGGGGGCGCAATCATGTTTGGCCGCTCTCTCTGTAATCATCTGCTCCTTTACTGAGCTCACAGGCCAAACAATTGGGTCAGTGGAGTTGTGTCCACAGAGAGGAGATGAATATTAGTGTCAAGTAGGAAAACACCAATTTTGCTCTCTGACTTGGAAAGTGTGAAGCTTGTTGAGTTTAATAGTCTTGCTCCTGTTTTGTGTTCGGGTATTTCCTCCTTCCCTCGTGTCAGATAAGTGCAGGTTCTCTGCAAACCTGATAGAAGAGCAGGAACAAAGAGGCAGTTAAAGTGCTATTAGTTTTGATTGGTTAGTAATGGGCTCTTATTCATTAGCCAATTTATTGATCCATCTGTAATCAATTTTGGCTCATCCCCAAACCCGTGAGCTGAATCTCAATCCATTTCCTCCAAGTGTCTGAGTCACAATGAAAATTGACCCCAGCCCTTCACATACTTAATTCTGAGGGAGAAGATGTGGCTCCTCTGGTTAATGTGGAGTTCTGCCACATTACAGTGGAGCGCACACATCAGTCACATGTGTATGTCCCAGTCCGCTGGCCTCAGAGGACTGAGGCTGTGGAGAGGAGCTCTGCCGTCTGGATGCTCTCTGTCCGGTGCGCACTCAAGTCGCTTCCTCTGCTCTGCTCACGGGGGTCGAGGGCAGCACTTTCTCATCCCTCTCAAGATCCCATCTTTGATACCAACAGCTCCTCTATTATGCAGCGGCACAGAGGGATCAGCTGTCTCCTTGGTTGTGGACAAAATAATGTGGTGGCACTGAGTGTGCATTACACCAGTTCTCTGGGTCAAGGCTCTGGGTTCCTTGCCAAGCTCTTAACAGGACAGTACAGCCAGTTAACCTTATTTGAATGTGTTGTGAATGAGCCATCTTGTGCAGATGATGCCCTTTTGGAGACAGATTAAGTGCAGCAGTGATCAGGAGATGGATCCGCGGTATCGAGATCCCACTGATAAAAGCACTCGACCAATCCAGAGTGAGTCTCAGCTGTCAATCGTGACGTTTCACCCCGTTTTTACTGCATGAAATAACCAACTAAAACCACTACACAAACTACTGGTGAAACAAACACTTCAACATACATCAGTGTGATAAGAACTACCTAAAAATGACAGAAATCATCTTTGAGAAAAAATTATTTGATGTATGTTTTTTTCTTTGTTGTTAGGCCTATGCCCCATCCTCTAACATGGAGGAGGCCGGAAGTACCAGGGCCCGCAATGTGTTAAAGTCATGCCAGATATTGCCCCGTTCCTAGTCTTTATGCTAAGCTAAGCTAACTGACTGCTTGCTGGCTGCAGCTACTCCTCAAGTCTGAGGAAAGCAAATACTTCCCAAATCAAAGTGTTGAGTGATCCTCAGATATTTCTGCTGATGAGTTTCCATGAATCAGCGGCGGGATTAATGAGATATGAAACAAACAAGCTCCTTTTTTTATTTTTCAGACTACATTCTTGAACGGGTCGCTCAGGTCACATTTAGATATTGTTAAGTGGCTTTGAATAGCTCCCTTGATTTCACAGTTCCAAATGACCCGCGATAATCAGGTCATTAAAATGAGCCCATTCTCCACATCTGACACACTTCCACTGCCGCCTCATCTGAATAACAAATCAGCTCTGGAGGGCTTTCTCAAACAGAAAGAGGGGGTGGGGGAGGGGGAGTTGAGGGGGGGAGAGAACCGGTTTTCTCTTTATTTTCAGGTTAAACTTATCTCTATATTTGGGAGCAAAGATAGTAAGTAAGCCAGAGGGAGGGGAAAAGGTCCTGTCAAAAGTGCCAGTGCCTGTGTGAAAGTACCCAGTTTTCTTAATTCATCCCTTAGGACCGGATAAGTCTATCAATCTGTTAAATTGGAAAGCCATTAGGTGCCCTGGTTTATGTGTTTCAAGCTGTTAACTAGAGGCTGATTGATTGTTGTTCCTTTGATGGGATATGCTGATCTAATCTCACTGTGTGCACGTTTGCAATAAATTACACAATTCATTTCCCCCATTTAGAGCGGGGGTGGTGGGGGGGATCGCACCTCCAGGCATGCCTCCGCTCTGCAGGCAAAAGAGCAGGGAACCTATTTTATGGTGCCATTTAGCCAGCAAGCTTTCAGCAATTCCAGCCTTCTTTCAAACCCCCCCCACCCCCCTCCCTCCCTCGCCCGCTGCCCCTCCAAAAAAAAATCGAAGCATAATCAAGGTGTATGTTTAGAAAATTTATTGTTATAATTTCCCCCCATAATCTCTTCCATTTTCCTGCAGCCGCGCTGACATAGATCATCATCTAAGAGGAGAGAATGGATAGCAGTTTAAAATTTATCGGTCTTTGATTCTCAATTATATGTGTTTATGACTTCATCTGTCTTCAGTGACTTCAACCTTTTCCATTATGGTGGAATATTATTTGTACGGAATCCATTAAATTCACAAGGCAGGACTCTAATGGTCGGGCTGCAGCGATTTGCAGAGGGAAAAGTTTTGAAAGGCTGGCTTTAGGAAAAACGCGGCTGTTATGACACAAGAAATTGCTTTATTGATGGTCTGCTCTGCTGCCTGTGCATTCGGCCATTTGTTACCCGGCCCATGTCTATATCTCAGCCTGACACTGATGAGAACTTTTCTGTTGCCCTCTCCAGATTACCCAGTTGTAATGACACATCCAGGCGGGCTGGGTAGAAGCTGACGATCCAGGGCAGAGTTTTTAGAGGTACAGAGGGTAGATATTGAGGCTGGGTGCCTGAGGGGGCTCGGATGAAGCTGCTCATAATAGAGAAAAAGGGCTACATCGCTCCTGTGACTGCTTCCGTCCAAACCTTACAGAGGTCATCATCTCTGCTGAGAAACAATAAAGCCAGAGAAGGAGTGATAAAATGTAGATAAAATGAGAGCAGGGGAGATAAAAAAAAAGGGAGGATACATCTTCTCTGTGCCCATACGGTACATGCTAAGTGACATGTTTTCAAATTATTTCTAAAAGTGATTGATCATGCACTGAGGGAATATCACAGCCTCATGTGACTGAGGTAGATTTGCCAGGAGAGCTGTCATCCTCATCTTAAATACATGTTGTTTCCCGTTTGCACAGAAAGTAACAAGATTCCCTCCAGTCAAGTGGCCGCTGAAGTGTTCCAACCTGAATGACATTGAGCTCCTTTCGACTGGTTGGTGCACGGGGCCGAGTAAAAGCTAATCAGGCCGTAATTCAAGATTCGCCAGGCCACTTACAATCAATACCGGCACAATCCCAATTAAAGTTTGCCGGGTCAGTGGAGGGCCACCAATTCCTTTCCTATACTTTAAGAAGCAATGCTTAAATCCAAGTGATCTCTGCGTGGCCTTCATTGGTTTAATGTCTCGTTCCCAAACACAGAGTGGCCACTTAAAAGTGTGAGAAGGACACAGGCTGGACAGGTTTCAGTGATAAATGTAGCGTCCGTGTGAAGGCAGTTTGACACAGAGAGCTTGTTGTGGAAACTCTCAACTTCAATTCCTCTCACCAACAACAAATAACACGTTCAGAGAGGTAACGTGCAAGGATTCATCAAATTACATCCATCTTTACCTCGGCCACAGTTATTGTGTACAGCTATAGATAATGTTTAGTCTATCATATCCATAGACTGTAGCACAGCAGAATGTGATCTATATGGTTATGAAAATTGATGGTACTAAGTGTACTGAACCACCATTTTGAAGTACTTGTACTTGACTTGAGTATATTTTTTCCATGCTGCGTTATCCTTCTGCTCTACTACATTTTAGAGGCGGATGTTATGTGTTAGTCATCTACATTCATCTGAACTTTATACTTACTATATTACTTATATACAACATATTATAAAATGCCATGTATTGTGGTACATTAAACATGTTTCATGTTTAATTTTGCACATGAAGATTTCACATACAAAATATCTACATATCATTTTTGTATCATTCGATGCAATGTTATAGATTAAATGACTTCATAATAATACTATGCATTGAGTACTTTTGACACGTTATGAACAATTTGCTAATAACACTTGCATACTCCTCATACTCCTCCGCACAGTTCTGTGTATTTGTTTGTATTTGTGTTTTCTTTTTATTTACTGTTAATAATAATGAAGTTAATGGCTGAACTGTAAAATATCAACCCTCAATTACATTTCTGTGTCATTCTGTTTTGATAACGACATCTCAGGAATCATTGCCGATTTTATTTCAAATCTATCGTCGTATATATCAGTATTGGAAATGTTTTACTCCCTTTTATCTGTATTGGATTTGGCCCCTGAAATGCCCAATCTGTCAGGCTCTTCTAGTAATAGAGAATCTTTACTCCTAAGTAAGAGATCTGAATAAATTGATCAGACAGCATTAGATACCAGTTACAGATTAAAAACACTATATGATCAGAATATGATTTTTTTGTAGATTACATTACAAAAGTTAAAATTAGATAAAACTATGACAACAAAATACTAAACGTTAATGCATCAGATGTAATAGTATCGCATAGGCTATACAGAATCTCTCAAGGTATTACATACTGTAAATATTAATACTGAACTATTTTTACGTAAATAACATTTTCACTGCATGACCTTTGCTTGCACTGGATTATATTTGAATTGCAGAGTTGCTGCTTTAACTGAAGAATCTGAATATTCCCTTCCACCACTATCCAGAACTCAAAACAACAGACTCCCCGTTCCACCATCAACATCTCTTAACCCTCCCATTCTCCTCCCAGTTTTCTCCCTCCGAGCTCTCGCCATCGCATCCATGTCTTTTATCACAATTTTGACCCACAGAAAGGAATTCTCACAAGATATCAAAACAAAAATCTATATTTAATATGGGAGCAATTACAAAGTGAAGTTGGCTGCACAGGGCCGTTGTCACCACAGCGCGTGTTTTTCATCAAATAGGTCATTAGACGATGATGGATGTAAACCTATAAAGTATCTAAACTGGACCTTTTAACAAACCACGAGCAACACTATCATTTCTCTAATAGAACCTGCTGACCGTGTCATTCCCTCCTGCCATTTGTCATTTTTCCTTGTGAAATAATCAATATCTGGGCGCTTTGAAATAAATAATATAAAAGTCATAGTAACCTACCCGAGGAGCAACAAAAATAGACTTATGGAGCATTCAGAAGGCCGTTGTAGCCTGTGGGCAGCGTCTGCTGCATGTTTCTTATCAATGCATAATATTAAATGTATTTTTTTCAAAGCACAGGATCATAGTTTGTTTATTTTCAGGGTTAGCGTCTGTTGTGTTATCATGACACCATGTTGGACTGCTAATATTTGTGGTGTAAATATGAGCTCCTCAACAATCTCTATTTCACTATTCAAAACCAAACAGGCTAACGTGATAAATACAGTTACTTTTACTTAAGGTTTAAAATAATAGAGAGGAGAGTAATGATATCTGCACACTGAACAGCCCCCAAATTACAAACGACTTTTAATTTAATTTTAAACATTTGATTCCATTTCTATATTTATCAGTCATATGCTGCTCTGTGTTTACTTTAAAAAAATTGTGAATTCATTTATAAACTGTACATTTTGGGGTTAAATCAAATCAGGCATGCCTAGCCTCATCTTCAAAGGGTTTTATTTACTTGCCAGAAAGTAGTCACGTTTCGTAATAGTACTCTAGGGAACACAATGGGTCCTGAACTGTTTTTAGACACAGACCAGTTTGCCATATTCCCAAGATATTTGCATTTATCAGGCTAATGTGAATTCTCTGGATTTTGTAGAAGCTCCTAACCAAAGATACACATTTGCACCTGAGTGTGAGAGCACCATGAACTAGCTGTTGTGATGAGCAACGTAAGCAAAGTCAGTAATTACATCACAGTAACAGGATATCACCACTCGAGCAGCTCACTAAATGAACAACATGTGTTAATTGCATGGAAAAGCTGGTGCATGTAAGAACTCCACATATGACAGGGATGAAAACCAGCACCAGTGAAACCTTAACCTTGACACCTACACTCTGCTTTTCACCCCCTTCACCCCCAATATACACCAATGTCCACACACTTGCATTTCACCCACATGGCCCACAGAGGACGCTGCCTCCCCGTTCTACCTCCTCTTACACCAGCTTTCCTACTGCTTCTTCTTCTTCTTCTTCTTTTTTAAACAAGTCAATTAATATCAATGAGTGAATATACATAGCACATTTACAAAGAGTGCAATCTGAGGGATGAATTAACCAAATCGATTAGAGGGGGGAGGGGGGATAAATGACCGTGTGACCCGCAGACATTGTGGAAGTGTCCCTCTCTGAAAATCGATGAATTAGAAATATGAATCTAATCGCCCATTGGTGACACGTGGAGTAGCTGCAGCCTGATCTCAGGCCTGTTTCATATTGTGTCTGAGGAGCGAATATTTGAAGAGCAGCTATTTGACATTTCCACAGCTGGCATCGTGACTCTTATAGATATATTTTATTTGATCTATTCATATCTGAATTCAAATTTTAACACAATTGAGACCTGTGTTATTTATTGGAATTCTTTTTTGCTATATTTAAATTGACTGTTACGTTAGTATTATTATTATTATTGTTGTTGTTTTTATTATTATTTAGAAATATGTGCTTGGTTATCACGCACACTCAATTTTCTCCTTATTAATCTTAACCACTTTAAACTGACCCCTTGTGGAAAGGTATCACCGTAAGGCCTCAGATGAGTTTTGAATACAGCCTATATTAAAATGCATATATGTTTCGGTGAGTTTTTAGAAGAGAAATACAGTCTAACATCTCCTAAAATCTAAAAACACACTTTATCCACAACCCACACCTGCAGCCTGAGTGAAAGTAGTTCAAAAATGTGTCACTGAATTTATACAGAGATAAAAATTATTTAAAAATTATTAAATTAAATAAAGCAATCTGGATTCTGAGTAAGCTCGTGAGTGATTGACTGTTGTGTTAGTTGTGTGTTGAGGCGCTCATCCCAAACTTTCCTTTTTGGCGCAATAACAGCCCTGTGTTCATTTGCTGCCTAATTGGACTCTATGAGACCAATAACAGGCGAGAACAGCGCGGCCACGAGCCACAAAGAGGGAGGATGGTCTCTCTCTCTCTCTCTCTCTCTCACACACACTCTCTCTCTCTCTCTTTCTCTCTCTCTCTCCCCTCGCCGTCTCTCCCTTAATCCCATTTGCCATTGTACATGCCCAATCGCCTATACTTTCCGCATTTAACTTGGATGACATTTTTATTTCATCATTAGCATCAGGCGCCAGACTGACTGACACGGCGGACACACTTTTGCGTGTTTTTTGACGGGGAGAGCGCGGAATGAGACATCTCCACGTCCGCGCGCTTTATTTATTTATTTTCTACCTCACAAACATTTTTTATTTGATTTTTCTAGCCGAGAAGGACGCGTGCTGTGACGCGCTCGCCCGGGTGTGAGTCCAGTCTCCGCGTTTAGAATAATAATAATAGTAATAGAAGAAAACCAGGGGCTCCTCGCAGTCCGGATACGCGAGCGTTGTCTGTTTTTCTTTTTTTTGTGTGTGTGCGTGTTCCTGCTTTCGTGGTGCTCCGCTGTTCACACCGCAGCCACAGCGATGCCAGAGACAACGCCAGAAACGTGCGCTCCGGCCAAGGACTCGCCTTTCTTCATCAAGAACCTGCTGAACTGTGACAGCAAACCGTCCAAACCCAGGCCCGTGCTGGCGGCCACCAAGGCGGCCCTGGAGGGAGGATTTTCCTTTTCCCAGGTCGGGGACTTGCACTTCCCACGCTTTGACCTGCCCGCGCAGAGGTTCAGTCTACCGGCTCACTACTTGGAGCGCACCTCGGCGTGGTGGTACCCGTACACCCTCGGCTCGGCCGCCCACCTACACAGAACTGAAGGTAAGGCTGAGTCATGAAGTGCTAATGTTGTATTATGGGCACCGATGTTGATGTTTTTGAATTTAGAAGAAAGAGGGGGGGGGGGGGGGGGAAACTATGTTTGTTTTTAAAAACCAGGAACTCTCTGGGCCATTTCCTCTGTGCGTAACTATCCTCGCCAAACGTGGATTTAGCTCGTTTTGGTGATGCACCCTGTCCTCGCCACAGAGTGCATGGGCTACATAGTGATGTGACGCCTGGTCCTCCACGAAGGCCCCATTTTGTTATGCCACGACGCGGGATAATAGATCAATAAAGTGACACACTGTGCATAAAATGAAGCAGACATCGTGAAATCATCGGATACGGGTGACGATGCGCAGCGTGCTTTTGATTTGTCTATTGGCGCTCAGCATGAACATCTTACCCCTGAGGCTGGGTCACTGACAGCCTGTCCCTGTGTGATTTATCCATGTGCGATTTAAAACACGCTGATGTGAATGACACCATCATTCATGCAAAGAAACAAAGAGGGTTTTCTGAAAGTTGGTTGTAAAACCGTGGTTTGTTCAAATGAGACTAAGAAGTAAAGCAGGCCTATGTTTTATTCTTTTAGGCTGTTTTACTAGAGCAAAACAGTGGCTAAATTTGTCCATATTTAATTGTGGTGTTGTCAGTAATGTGTAACTATAAATAGTCTATTTTCATGTCATTTTGTGACACTATTTATAACCAGCACAGTTTCCCAAAGCTCCCAGTCTGTGCTGAGTGCAACCTAATAAAAAACCCAGAGCATCAGTCCATCAGTTAATGACCACATCCCCCTGTGTCCCCATTTCAGTCACCCACAAACTAGGCGTCAGAGACTCCTCTCCAACCTCGGGCACGGACAGAGACTCTCCGGACCTGGTGCTCAAATCCGAGCCGGACGCCAAAGACGACGAGGAGGACGACGAGCACAACCACAGCAAAAGCGGCGATGAGATCATCCTGGAGGAGAGCGACACGGAGGAGGCCAAGAAGGACGAGCTGGAGGAGTGGAAGAAGAGGGACGACGACAAGAAGCCGTGCCGCAAGAAGAAGACGCGCACGGTGTTCTCCCGCAGCCAGGTGTTCCAGCTGGAGTCCACCTTCGACATGAAGCGCTACCTGAGCAGCTCGGAGCGGGCCGGCCTGGCCGCGTCCCTGCACCTGACGGAGACGCAGGTAAAGATCTGGTTCCAGAACCGGAGGAACAAGTGGAAGCGGCAGCTGGCCGCGGAGCTGGAGGCCGCCAACCTGAGCCACGCCGCGGCGCAGAGGATAGTGCGTGTGCCCATCCTCTACCACGAGAACTCGGCCGGGGAGAGCGGAGGCATCGGGGGCAGCGTGCCCGTGAGCCAGCCGCTGCTCACCTTCCCGCACCCCGGCGTCTACTACTCCCATCCCCTCGTCACATCCGTGCCGCTGCTCAGACCGGTCTGACAACTGCTGGGTCCTGAGTCCAAAATCAAGTAAAAAAAAAAGAGAAGAGACTTAATATTTTTGTACAACTGACAAAATAAAAAAAAACAATAAAAAAAAAAACAGACATAAACACTGTCAAACCATGGAGCTATTTTGGCAAATATAAATTGTGTCATTTTCCATGAGGGTGCCGTTTACAAGTGATTTGAACATTCAAATCTGATTCTTTATATTATTATTAATTATTATTAATATTATTATTAAATGAAATGATCACTTCTGGGGTCCACCTGCTCACACTGCCTGATGTGTGTCTTTTAAAAATGTTCCCTTGGTCTCTACACCATGACTGTTGCTGGACAGGCCAAATTTACAGCTCCACAAAACAATGTACCTTGTTTACAAAAAAACAAACACACAAACATGGCGGCCTAAAGTCGCAGGCTTGCTTATAAAGAAACACACTTGTTTGATTTTTCTTCACATTTCCAGAACTGATAAGACGATGATGTGCAATACACTGACGGTGTGCTGGGATTTTCTTTTTTTTTTTGGTCACCTGTTCACGGTGGAGAACCGATGATGCTGTTATTGTAATATTTCCCCTTTTAAATTTTTTATTTTATTTGCCGTTTGAAGCGTTTGACGGGGACAATCAAGACTCTCTCAGCTGTAAACTGCTCCTGTAGCTTCATGTTTAGTTTTAGTGACTCTCTCCACAATGGACACGTCCTTCAAGCACAAGCGTCATGAGCTCCAGCGTCTGCTTCATCCACTTTGTGTTTTTGAACAAGGAGGTAAAGAAAACACCCCCCCCACACTGCAGCGTGGTGGGTGTTTTGTTGTATAAAATATGTAAATGTATATATTTAAGGAGATGCGGTGGAGAGGAGCTGCCACGTGCTGCTTCTCCTTTGTACAGTAAAAAAAAAACAACGTTTTGATATTGTATTGCTGAACCATGTTGTGAAATAAATGGAGAATACATATTCCTTACATTTTAAGACATTTTTGTACGATTTATTTCCTGTGGTTTCTGTGGTGGTGGATTATAATATTTTATAAACGACCTGAGGAGGTTAAATTGAGCTATTTTGTATATTTTATACATTGAGTTCAAGCATTTCAGACATTTTCACGCGCCAAGAAAAGTAAACATTATGAAAGGTAATGACAGTGATGAGACAGATTAACGCTTAATCTGATAATAGACACAGACACACTTGCACGGGCAGGTGGGTTCCTGTAATCATCTTAGTATTATGCACTTTAAAAAACGTTGTTTTACATAAAAAGTGGCTCGGTCAATTAGATGCGTAATTACCACCATCTTGCCAAAATTATGGATAATGTATTCAGAAGAGGACATTACTCCCTGAGTGTGAGCTGCTGTCTTTTAACATCTCTCTCACGGCCGTGTGTGTGTGTGTGTGTGTGTGTGTGTGCTTAGTTACAGGTGAGCTATAGAAAATTCACACTATTTTGGCGCTGCAACAAGCTGTCAATGTGACTGTCAACACATTTTCATGTTGTTGTATTTTAGTTTTTTTAATTTTAGTATAAAACACATTTCGAAAAAAATATTTGAGAACTTAATCAAATTGTTCTTATCTATTTATTCATTTAATTTTTGTAATTTTTAATTTTTGTATACCACATTTTTAAGGAAACGTACCACATCTGGTGCCTTCGATCATTCAGTTTGGCTAACTGTCCAATTTTTGTTAACATGTTAAAAAACACTTGAAAATCGAAAAAAAATTGAAGATCATCCCTATATTGTAATTTATTTACAGAACATCTCATAGTGTCTCTACAGGGAAGCATTTATCCTAGATTAATGGATTACCTTGTAAAAATTAAGTAAGAAAAAAAGGTGTAGAATTTAGAAATAAATTATTAAACTGGCACTTTGTAACACACATGAACCTACAGGTGTCACCGGTCACTTTCTGCGACTAACTCAGAGAACTCATGCATTCGTTTTTATTCCATTCGATGAAACAATACATTTATAAAGAAAAACTAGATACAAAATAAATAGGATGAGATGATCCTGCTCGTTTTTTCATACTTCAATACTTCTCTCAAATCAGGGATCACAATGTGGGCAGATTTTATTTTGAAGCCCTTCAGCCCTGGAAAATAATAAAAGCAAACTAAGTAAATTCCATATCTGCACCATCCCATCAGTCCATCACGATGGTTTTGCTTTTTGATGCCACAAAATTGTTCAGAAATCAAATATTGATCCAGGTGTTTTTTTTGACAGGGTCCAGGCGAGACATTATGTCCAGGATGAAACTAAGGCTGACATTTTACAGTTGGTGGGTTATTTAATTTGATTCAATTTATTTAATTTCATTTATTTAGTTGAGGTAAAGTTACAAGGGAGCAGTGCAGACCCAAGGGGAGGAGGCTGCAGTGAGGAGAGGGAGGGGACACTCCTCTCAGCTTCTGTTCAGTTTGACGCAGCCAAAATAAAATAACACTGATCAGTAATAATTCCTTACAAATTAAATCATATTTTAAGTTATAAATATCATTATGATGCATTTAAAAAAAATTAAAATAAAGGTTTTAACATCAGAGGCTGTGAGGAGGCTCCACCTTCACACTGTCATCAGGTGACAGGGTCCATGCAGGTTGCAGAGAAACTACAACCGTGATCCCTTTTAAATAAAACAGCAGAGCTCCACGAGGCCTGATTCACTCGTAGTTTATTCATCGTGTGTTTTAGAGGTTCAACCTGTCTCCAGTGATAATGGGCTAAAAACACGTGAAAACACTATTTACACCATTCCAACAAAGCAAAATGTTGAAATTAAAAATTCAACAAATGAGATTTTGAGTAAAAAATCAACCATAAGGGACGCACGTGGATTTCTCAGTCAGAACAACCTTTGGTTCACGGGCAATTTTCTATTTTCACGAGTGGGCTAATACAGTTATCGGAAATGAATCAGTCAGCTCTAAACTCTATATGATGACCTCATCAAGAGACAAAAGGTTCATCCAAATATCGTCAGATCACCCAAGTATTGACGCGCACCTACCATTCACACTCAACACGGCCCCATTACTGCAAATTAATAGATTAGTATGGCATTATTCCTCTGGCACATATCGATCCGCAAACGTCTGCAGCGCATTGCGTCAAGTAAGAGCAACGCTCGCATGCTCGCCGCTTTCGGATCAGCTCATGACCTTGATTTGCGCGCATAAATTGAAAAAATTACCACTCGATAATTTCCATTTGTGCGACATCTTTATGTAAAGGAGAAAAAAGGGAGCGGGGGCCAAAATCAGATAAAGCACATTTGCAGGGGAAGGGGGCAAACGGACGTGACCGAGGACTTCGCTCAGTGTGTTGCATTAAAATGGAGAGCTGACTGGGTAATGTTGAGCATCCCCCTCGTGGTTTTAATGCCAGTTTGGAAACACACAAGTGGCCCTGACCACCCTGCGCAATGCTGGTCTCCTCTCTGTCGCTGCTGGGCTCTGCTCACATGAGTGTTGGGCGATAATTTTTTCGACAGAGAATATTAAAGGCTGTGTACACATATTAAAACGTTTGTGTGAAGAACAGATTCTGGCTGTGCTTCATGGAAAGAGGTTTTCTGAAGTCCCTGGGGGTTGACAGAGGGTTCCCCTGTACCAAGACTGAAACCATGCGAGTCCAGTGTTATCAAGAGATTGATAAGCTTAAATGCAATTGCACATATTCAACTTTTAACAAATCACATCCAAAAACATACGATCCTCTAATCCCTCCCTCAGGCAAAATGGTGACATATGCGTAAAAGTTCATTTAAATCCCCTTTCACCTTCCATTCCCTTTGGTCCTTAGCCTGCCCACACCCACCCTGCTATAGATGATGCTATTTTGTTGGTGCCTCCTGGGGATCAGGGGCCACACAGGAGTGATCCGAGCACCTCGTGTGTCCCCCAAAGCCCAAAGTGTTTGAACAACTCTTTTTGACACATCTCGAAAGAAGGAAATCTCGCTTTAAACCCATCCCATTTGCTTTCCTGATTGAATGCGAGCATCAGATTTTCATCAAAGTTCTATTAAGTGAAACATAGGTTGCGGGGCACCGTCTGATTGGAACAGTTTAAATTTTAATTGTGTTTTTAATTTGACATATAGTTGCTGTGAAGAATGACACCGAAACGCCGAGGGGCGGTCGATTTTCTTAATTTCTCCCCGAGGAATTGATGAGTCTATCAGGGCAGTAGATTGGAAAGCCATTAAAACTCAATGGTTAGGTTGTTAATTGGAACTTGATGGATAGGAGCCCTTGGATAGGCTGTGCTGATCCAATCTTCCTGACTTTGTGTTTTCCAATAAATTACCCAGTTCATTTCCACACTTAGATTACATAAATTGTACACCTCCAGGGCTCGGGCGCTTTGCTTGCGTTTACAACTCTCTCTCTCTCCTCCCCTCTCTCCCTCTCTCCCTCTCTCTCTCACACACATGCGCGCACGGACGCACACAAACGCCCCGTGAAAAAAGAGCAGGCCTCGCTTTCCTGAATGAAAATCGAAACATAATCAACGTTTATACTTAGAAAATTTATTGATATCATTTTCTCTGGTAATTTCCTTATTCTAGACCTGGACACGCCATATATCATAATACACGCGTGTAAAGGCTCTTTGTTTAATATTTATCGAAGCTTGATTCCCAGATCAGAGCGCCTCATAACTTCATCTGTCTTTCTCAGACCTTTCTCTGCTGCTAAAGATCTTGTTCTGTTATTGCGGTAGGGCGGCCCATACACCACCTATCACTGTGATAGAGCACGGACTTAGGGCCTCGCTCGTTTGGGCCTCACCGTGCAGCCAGGGCCCCGGTGAGACTGCAGGGAGGGACATTTCCATAGAACACGGGACGCCACTGCTCGGCCTATAAAAACGCCGAATCGGAGCCCCTGACATAAAAAACAACAACGCGTGTAAATCACGCTCTGCAGCCATGTGGTGTCCACTGTCTCTCCGCGATGAAGCAATCTCACTTTGCAAAAGTCGTCTGAAAGTGATGAAGGCGGCTGCGCTGACAAAGGTCTTTGTTTGAAAAGAGCGGCATATAAAATAAACCCATTTAACTGTCATTGCAGATTTCACGCCTTATGTGTAACCACCATAAATCCAGCACCCGCACCGACTGCCCTCATATATTTGCCCCCCTTTCAGTAAAGCCTCCCCTGCGTGGGCGTTTTGTTAAGATCGTTTAGCAGCTGCTTGGCCCCGCTGCCAGTGCGCGATATTTACGCACGGATCCAGATGCGTCTGTCTGGCTGTTACGGTGATGATGACGACAGAATCCACCGTCAGCATCATCACCACCACCACCGTCATCATCATCATCATCGGCGGCGGCGTCTTCTCCCTCTTCCAGCCTGATTCCACACCGAATGCCGGTTGTGTGGCTACCGGGGGAAGAGCTGACATGATGATTAAAGCTGACCATTTGTAATGTGTCTGGGGCTCCCGCACAAAGCAGTAAAAGAGGGATAATGTGCCCGAACCGCCAGATCAAGCCCCGCAGCTGTCCCGCAGACACACACACACACACACACACACACACACACACACACACACACACACACACACACACACACACACACACACAGAGAGAGAGAGAGAGAGAGAGAGATAGAACATGGGTGGTGTGGTGGGAGGAGGTGGGATGCGCGCCCCCACCTCTCACAACACGCGCACGCAGCCCCCACCATCTCCAATCAATTAGTCAATCAATTAGCCGGCCTCCACTCCACGCGCGGCCATCACGAGGCAGATTAGCTCAGTAATGATCAAATTAATTCTTAATCGCAGATAATGGACGCGGAACGAGTTTATTATTTCCAGGGAAAAAGTAGTCGGGCCTCTGTGTTAGTTCCAAAGCTGTGCGCGTGTCACCGTCACTCAATTTAGGATATTGGTCTGCATGCATGAAGTCACCATCAGTTGACTGAAGCTTTCTCTGGTTGTACAGGTGACATGTTGCACATGAGCAACATTAGAGTAAACAAACTAAAACTGTAAATCTGTGCCATACCTGTGCCACATGAGCTGCAATATTCTAAAAGGCAGATTGAGTAAAAATCTAATATTATTATACATAATCTCATATTTTCTTAAGGAAAAATGTGACACTTAACACAAAAATTTAACAGCCACGTTTTAATTCATTCAAAACCATACTAGCTTTTGGGATAGACAGATTTAATGTTGTAAAAGTTAGAAAGAGGTAAATATTATGACCATGCTTATGTTCAAATTAGAAATATTACTGTAACTGCCAAAGGGCAGGGCTGAGCAGTGCTGGTCCCCCTCAGTCCCCTCGCTCTCCCCTTCCCATCTCGAAACAGTGACAGGAGTTTGAAATTTCCGGGCTTGTGTCGGAGGCTGCCATTGGCCCATGGAGGAGGTTACCTACATGCAAATGAAGCGACGCAACCTTGCTGCCTGCGATCCAGAGCGTGAGGAGGAGGACCAGGAATACACTCATGTTCCCCGAGCTCTAGAAAAAACAAGCTCAATGTTAAAACTCCACAATTAAACAGGCGAAGGGGGAAAAGGGGAGAGAGGGGGGACAAAAAGGCGCTTTCGTAATTTTTACGCACCAGAAAGCAATAACGGAATACAAGGGGGACAGACCGATTCAGTCAATACTTCAATACTGTTATGAAGCGAGAATGAGCAACGCAGAAGACAGCGGGAGCAAGTGCTCGTCGGGCCCGATTTCCAGCTTCACCATCCAGTCTATCCTGGGCACGCCGTCCGATGCGCCGCGCTCCGGGACCAAGGCTCTCTCCAAGGGTCCGCCGCCTCCGCCGCCGCTGCCTCTGCCCCTGCAGCGGAGGCGCTCGCTGTCGGTGTCCTCCTCCGAGGAGTGCAGCGGCGGGGAGGACTCGGCGGACTGCTTCTGCTCCGACACGGGTCACAGCGAGCCATGCAGCCGAGCGCACAACTTCTCGTGTTTAGGTGAGGATTACTATTCTTTTCTATTTGACTATTATTGTTGTTACTGTCACTGCCAAATTTGTGGAATAATAATATTATTAGGGAATGAAACAAATGGTTAAAGTGATACATAAATAATTACAAATATTTCTAGCACACATTTGTTGACACTTTACAGTTATTTATTTACACTATAAATGTCATGAAATCATGCCCAATTAGGTGCCTTCTTTTTTTTATATAAATAAACAACCAGGCCTGTTTATTGTTTTTGTTTGCACTTGAGCTCACATTTCATCAGCTTGTGTTGGTGACACTCACACGCAACTCATGCACTTCCACTTGTTTGTTATGTGCAGACACTATCGTCCTCCTCATCATCATCACAGCGGCAGAGGAGTGGAAGGTCGAATAATTACCTCCCCCTGTCTTTCCTCTCGTTTCAAATTTAATTGAGCCCGCTAATTGATGAAACCTGTTTCCAAAATGGCTGCACTACACGTCGTCAATTGAGCGTTAAATCCACGGAGCGGGGGTTTAATTAATAGCTTATACTGTACACTCTGGGTTGTTTATTTAAAAAAGTCACCGGCTCGCAGCAGCAGTCGATTTAACAAGTCAGAGTTCACACTTGACGAACTCTCCAACTGAGTATGTTAAAACAATGTAATATGATTATTCCCCCCCCCCTCTCTCAGTAAAAAGCATGGTGGAAATATATTTATTGTGCCTCTCTCCTGGTGGTGCGTTCAGGTTCCGCTAAAGGACTCATGCCTGGGAGCGGCGCGCTGGCACGGCGGCCGCACCTTGCGCACCAGCCTCTGCTGAAGGACTATAAGGAGGAGCAGGAGCGGCCGTGCCGCCAGATGTCACCGCTGTCGGAGGAGAGACACTCGGACGGCGCGGACAAGCAGGGCAACTCGTCCAAGAAGAAGACGCGCACGGTTTTCTCCCGGAGTCAGGTGTACCAGCTGGAGTCCACCTTCGACATGAAGCGCTACCTGAGCAGCTCGGAGCGGGCCTGCTTGGCCTCCAGCCTGCAGCTGACGGAGACTCAGGTCAAGACGTGGTTTCAGAACCGAAGGAACAAATGGAAACGGCAGCTCTCCGCCGAGCTGGAGGCGGCCAACATGGCCCACGCCTCCGCACAGACACTGGTGGGGATGCCGCTGGTTTTCAGAGATAACTCCTTACTGCGCGTCCCCGTCCCGCGGTCTATCGCCTTCCCGACGCCCCTGTACTACCCGGGGAGCAGCCTGTCAGCGTTACCTTTATACAACCTGTACAACAAGATCGAGTATTGATTGACTCTGCTGTATGTGCACCACTGCAGTCCACGTAAAAAAATACACACATTACTACAATACATTCATATAAGTGTCTCCACATTAACCCCTGTATATCAATTGTACCACTTTATTTGTTAAAAGAAAATTATTATGCAGCAGCTGTGCGTCTCACGAGAAAGCCACCAAGCTTCCCTATATGTATAAAAATACACCATGTGTATAATTAATTATAATAATTTTGTACTTTTATTTTATTTTTTCTTCTTTAACTGGTAAAACACTGGAGTTTAGGATTCATATCACGGTCGAGAAAATGTTTTTATTATTCATCACTGGTTTGTCAAACAAATTGCAAAAGACCAGTCAGTCATTTTATTCCACCTGACAGGAACTAAAACTGCTGACAGGAAGAGAACACTTCTTCCATTTAAAGGGGAAAATATCATTGTTTCTATTGTAATTTAGATCTTCAATAATAACCTTCTCATTCAATAAATTTTCTATTTCAGTGAAAATTGGGCTGGCTTGGTTTTATTTTATGCACTGTTCATTTTTGTGTGCTATAACTTTACTATTAACACGACTGGAATTTTCACACGGAAGGTAAACATTTTGTGAAAAAGGCAAATGTTATTTTATTACTCAATTATGTCACAATTTTTTTGTCCCATAAAGAATCATACAAACACATTCTAATATGAGACATTAATAACCCATGATAATCTGCTATATTAAAGGACTACTATACCTTTATTAGCTGCACTTTTCACTAAGTACAAATTAAGAGAGGAAAAAGAGCTGGTGTGAAATTATATAAATATTGTATTTTACATTAATGTTGGCTCTTCTTTACCTCTTATCTGGTTGTTGACAGGTGTATTTCAATTTCATCTCTGGAAGTTTTTAAAGGGATGTAATGTTGAACACAGTCGTCCCTCTGCAAGACTCGTACTGTAGCTTCCATATTTGTTTGACTCCTGAGCAAATGAGCCTGCAAGCAGAATAAAATATGTTAAATTGGGTCTGAACCCTGCAGATGTTTTCATTGTACAGAGACTTTTAAAGTCCTGCTTTCAGATAGATTTTGAATTTAAAATCATCGCAACTGAACACGGCACTCTCTAAATCAAGAGGTTGATAATATGAGCAATTTTTCCTTAACACATTTATAAATAGAGGTATCTAAGACGTAGATGAAGGAGGGAAAAGTCAGGCACATACTATCACAAGCCAATCGTGCCTTTGGGCGGGATCTTCTCTCATTTGAAGTCTGCCTCCCGCGGCTCTCCAGCATCAGGCCTTGTAAGAGGAAACCTAATAAAGAGGCATATTGTCAAAGTTCAAGACTCTTGCTGTCATTAATCGAAGCCGTTCTCTCTTCTCCATCCGCGTAATGAGTGACTGTATCAGTTACACTTGTGACTGTCCTGCTAATTCAGAAGCCAGTTGAGATTTCCACTAGGGTCCAGCGCAGCGAATCAATTCACACTGTCAAAGTTTAATTCACTAACTCATAACAATTCAAACCCATGCAAATACAAAACAGCCACCTATAGACTCATGCACTCACTGCCGAGCACACACACACACACACACTCACCAATGTCCCGTGGTTGATGGGGAGCGATAAAACTGTGTCATGTGGCAGCTTTTCTTGGGTGTCACATTATCTACAAGGGACCCCCACCACCAGCAGCAGCAGCAGCAGCACCCCCATGCAGCACCCACCCAACCCCTTCAACGCATCCCACCAATCTCTCACTGTGTGCTAATGGCTACATTACCTAGCAGAATCATGACTAGCTAGGCTCCGCTGCCCTGCAGATTATGCCTGACCCAATTTCTGCAACAGCCGCCCTGTGTTTCTGGGAAAATGGATAGCGTTAGACAACAGCAGTGATTTATGGGTAACTCTGGCAGCACCAGCGAAGAGGTGAGGTGCAGGGGGATGAATATGTGACAGATAGGAGAGGGAGAGAGAGACAGATAGGGAGAGGGATTGGGGACCGTAGCGCTTATGAAAAGGAGCAATAGCTTTGGTAGAATGAAGCTGTTTATTAGTTTCCAAGTGGTCATTATGTCATCAGGTGTGACGGCAATGCGACACTCTTTTGGATGGATGTTTACACCCCGCTGACTTGTGGGAAATCTGCATGACCTGTCACCTGAGGTTGTTTGATTTACAAGACAGGGCGAGAGAGACAGGGAGACAGAGAGAAAGGTGTGGAGATGAGCAAATAAGAGAATAAGAGAGAGAGAGAGGGAAAGTGAAAGGAGGAATACAGTAGGCGGGAGGTATATAGGGGGGAAGGAGTTCCATGTAACTATGTATCACTGCAATGGCAGGTGTGAATTACAAATTTTAATAGCCGGGCAATGAAAATGATTTGAAGTGGTTTAAACTGCAAAGAGACAGCGACTGGCATGGTGATGAAGATTTGTTGAGATGATGTGTTGTGCCTTAGGATTCATCAAACCTGCCTGGTAAGGTGAAAAGCAAGTGTAATTCACTCCACGCTGTAATTTATGATGGGAGTAATGGAAACTGTGGGCTACACACAGTGTGGAGAGGGAGCCGCAAAGACGGAGAGCACTGGGCAAATTGATTCTCGGGACAGTTTTTAGAGCATATTTACAGGATCATAATGAATTATACTAAAACCTGCGGATATCACCTCTTTTTACATCTTGAGATAAAATGATGGAGATCAAAACTAACTTAATAGAGATGCCATTACATTTAATCAGGCTGCAACAACATTATATATCACTTTGCTTTTTTTTAATTTATAATGTTCCCTCTACTTTATGAAGATCTCATTTTTTTTACATGTCCCATCCCTTCATCACTTATTTGGCTGAGGGCTTTTCAACTGCCTCCCAACATATTTACAGCCATTTGATTTAAAGAGGGTATACGGGCGTCATTTTAGAGTGGGAGGTTATGAAGTTTAACACCGAACGAGCAGATGCAGAGCCGCGGATCTGCCCCGAGACAAGAGTTTTAAAAGCGATCGCGATGCATTAAGCCAGACAACTCTCAAGACCTGTTTGCTCCCTAAATGAATTTGAGGGGAGCGTAACAAGGTTTTTGAGGCAGGCCCTGTCATCCACCGGCTTTAACCAGCTTCTGTATTTATGGGTTAATGGTTAAAAAGGAGAGCTTGGACCAGAAGCGATTTTTCATGATTCTGTTTTATATCAACTGGAAATGAAGGAGCTGAAGGGAAATTGTGTTTGCCCCCCCCTCCTCCTCCTCCCAAGCCCAAACCCTTTCTCCTTATCAGGAGAGGAGCATGCTACTGTATACGAGGAGAAGGGAAATGGTGAATGCAGAATATGGATAAAAGGTTTAAGGCTTAAAAACATTGAGAAGCTTTGAATGAAAACAGGTTTTAAGTTTGTTAAAAGGGGGAAACCAAGTTATCTTAAACTCATGGCTATTTTGAGATGTTTGTAACTCAAGATGAAATCCAAGCATTTGCATCCCCAAGTTAAACTCCCCAAGAACAATATTTAACCCCAAAAATCTGAAATGGGGCTTTAATGGCAAAATGCATTATGCTCCATTGTTAAATTACCAACCATTTCTTGAACTGCCCGATTTGAAGCCCCATTCGCCGTCCAATATGCATCAAACTATTTCAGGCTGCAGTGCGTGTGGAGAACTCGGCTATTACTCTAGAGATAAGTCCATTAGCATTACCTTTGACGCAATAATGGATGTGAGATACAATTTTCTGCTCTCCATTTTGTATTTGTAAGGATAATAGGGGGATTATCTTGAAGGCCTTATGCTACACACTCAAGAGGGAGACCACATGGAGGACAGAGAGCTCTGCAACAGTTGTTTTCACATCCTCCCCTCGCTCCCCCAGCCCTTCCCTCTGCTCCAGAGAGAGGCCGGGAAGATAAAGCATGTCATTATTCTATTAAAGACCTACAATTTTTGTAATGGGACTTGCAGCGGTCGGCAGAAGTGCAGGCAGCTTCTTCAATATCCTGGACATTATTTGCTCGTTTAGTTAAATGATGTTTCTAATTCCCTCATAATTACTTGTAATGAGGCTGTCTCCCTCATTTTGACATGGCTACATCTTAATACAGCATGGCATTCTCTTTTAGGAATAATTACCTCTCATGAGGCCGGGGAGCGAGGCTGGGGTTTGTTGTGCGCTGCACATGTGGCAAATTGGCTTGTTTCCTGCCATCTTCTCTTCCCGCAAATTGGTAAATTAAGTTTCTCGGCTGGAGCATCAGAACTGTTAAGTTTGCTTTCTTGGCTCCTTCAAATGATTGGCCACACTGACGGGGAGATATTCTGGGTTTTGTCTCATTAAATGTCGACTGTTTATTTACACAGTATCCTGTTTATTTATAGTATACAGCGAATGTTACGGCAGCAGCTGAATGAAGGGAACATTTTGTAAAGGGAGCAGTTTTTGAAATGATTACCTCCTTATTCAGTCGTGTATTCCAGATCACAGAGCAACAACTATACGTAGAAGAATTATAAAACAACTCTTAATCTTAAATCTTTTTTTATTTTGGACAATTTTACATGATTCATTTTTAAAGAGAAAGGCTTAAAATCTGAAAGTTAAAACTGTAGTTAAATGTGATTTATAATAAATTAATTTGCAAGGAAATCCACATAGGCAGGTAGAGCCATAAAATACAGCTGCACGGCTGCTGTGTCAACAAAGTCAGCAGAGCCTAATTTCCATATCATCAAGGGAACTTTTTTTTATTTTTTTATCTCAGGGATAATACAAAAACATTTGCATATCAAGAAGTTTGAATTTGAAAAGGTAAAAGACAAAGTATTTATCATCCCAGCTTTATAATGAATTTCCCTCTCCAGTTTGCTGTACGTAAGCAGACCTGTCTGCGATGTCCCTCTGAAATGATCCTGCTGCCGTACTCCAACCGCAGCCGTCGCGGGGTTGGCTGAGGGGTTTTTATTTCTAAGTGCTGATGTGTCGCAGACAGTTTGGCTCTACAAGGGCCTGTTATACGCCGATTAAAGAGAGGGAAGGAGTGCTCCCGCAGGGCGGCCTTGTACATTTACCCTGACCACAAAAAGGTCTAACGTTTACGCCCCAGTGCTGACATGACCTTCAAACAAGGTCCCTCTGCTGCCTGGGTAGATACTGGAACTGTCTGGAGGAGACCTGCAGTGAAACGAACAGACAGACAGGAAGAAATCATATCTTTTGTATCAGGAGTGACCTGCCATATCCTGAGAAGTCAGAAGATACGGCTTTCATTAGGAAATACAGGAAAGGGTAGTTATTTTTCCCACTGATAAGTAAAATGTGATTGTGATTTTCCAAAAGGCTCTTGTCAGTTTCAGTGAATTTCGGGAACATGATATAAGAAAGATCTTTTCTCCATTAAAATTGCCTGCGTTGAACAAACTGATAAACACAAATGGCCACTAAATAATTCAGAACTAAATCCAGTCATCAGTTGGTGGGAGACAAACACATTACTCGCTTATGTTTTTATTTTTGAGAGCACAGAGATTTTCAAGTGATCCTCTTGTCTTCGCTGGGTCAGTGATCTGTTTGTTATGAGATTTGATATTGAGCTCTTTTTAATATTGAGAGTTTGGGATCTCTTTGTAAAGACCAAGTGGTCTCTTTCAGCTGCAGGGGTCTGGTGTATAGAGAGATGATCTGTCACTTCAGTCTGAGGCCGACTGCTGACCACATAGCCTGCAGCACAGCAGCAGGGAGCACAATGAAAGCAGCACACTATCACCTGACAGCTAATTAGGGATCACTCCCCTGGAAGGGAATACATTGTCTTTGAGGGAGTGAGAGAAAGAAAGCAAGAGGCTGCTGAAATCCATGTGAAGTGTCAGTCAAAGCCACATGGCACCTGCTATTTGTAAGGGAAGAGAACTCCGTGGATTTGCTGATATTTCTGGTTACAACTTGTACATTGTTAATGCTCTACCACTATGATAGTAAAATAAGTGAGCTGGCTTTAGATAGTTCAATATAAACTGGTTTGGTCCCACAGGTCCCACAGGAGTAAACTAAAATATCTCAACACTCATGTAGTCGTCTATTAATCTCACACCAACTGTCCCTAATTTTGTCTGTCACTCTGCCCAATTTGTGCACAATAAGTGTGTGTGTGTGTGTGTGCACATATATGCACAACCAACATGATGAGTCTATGGTTTATCCAAGAGACCTGGGATTTCTTTGAAAACACATTTGTAACCATTAGTTGAGTGTAAGGTTTCATGTGCAAAGTGCATCCTCTGGACTGGTGTCAGAGTTTCTGCGGGGCTCTGCAGCAGCCTCTCTTGGAGGACAGTGGCAGGAGAAGGAGGAGGATGGAGGTGGCGGTGGTGGTTGAGGAGGGGGAGGGGGACCACTGGAGCCGAGGCGTCCCACCAACAATGCATCATGGCAAGCAGTGTGTAACCTGAGCCCCCCCTCTGGCCCTGGTGAGGCCTGCCCCAGCGCACTCCCTCCTGACACCCTTTGCACCCCCAAGATGCTTCTAATGAGATTTGGTCAGCGAGAAAACAGCTCTTCAAAAGAATCGTCGTCACATTAGAAAGTAATTAGCCCGGCCTGAGGCCGAGGATTCCCTGACCTGACTAATTTTGCACCCCTAAACAATCTGTCTTGCTGCTGGGCGGCTGGTGAGACACGTTCTCGGTGTCGTGGGGAGGAGGTACTTCGGCAGGGGTGATTCCCATGGTCCTGCAGGTGAACAAACACCACAGAGGTCATCGGGAAAGGTTACTTGGTAATCCATCTGAGGTAACGGTCTGCAGGTACATTTGAGATATATAAAGGTAATATAAAGGTAATTGTACTTGAGATGTGAGGAACAGGATGGATTATTCATCAATTACCAGATGCTTTACTCTAAAGCGATTGATGACTGATTTAAGTAAAATTGTAAATATGAAAATTAGCTACAAAGTTGTAGAGTCTCATACGTATAGCTGTTCTAACTTTGTCATTCAGGAGTCTAACACGGATGCAGCGTTTTTTTGCAGATCAATGCAGAGAAACCATTTCAGCACTTGGCCACCTGTTCCTTCCAAGCCTGCAGGGTCCACTGGCAACAACCATTCCTCTCACTATTAGACAAACTAATCTGATTGGGAAAAAGACAGAGGTGGGGAAGGGCAGAAACTTACAAGCCACATGCTGCAGGGTGGGACTCGACACCACCACTCCTCTCTTCCAATGTCTCTGATGGTTTAAGAGCTGCTGTAGCCTTCAGCACTATCGGACTAACACACAGCAGGAGGTAGAGTGAGACACACAAAAGGAAAAAAAAGAGAAAATGTGGGACTCCCAATGAAAAACACAAATAACACTGATTTTAAATTGTTAATTGAGTTGTAAGACCCAATCCATTTATCTGTTTTCCAATAAGAATATGAAGGAGCTCTACATAATTTGAATCTTACATTTCTTGTCATTTCTTTGCCATTTGAACCTTTTCCATAATAACTCCTTAGAAAAGTGTATGAATGTATAAGCTGCAGAGAAAGACTCACTTCAAAGCCATCAGTGGTGATGTGGTAAGACATTAGAGAGGGCGAAGGAAAACGTTCACTTGTTAAACCAGCAGGACTCAGAAACACTGTGGAGCAATTGGCCAATTAGGAAGTGGTGCACCATGTCAAACTCATTTGCAAAGGGAAGGCTTAACCCTAAGGGTTCGAAGGTCGGGATCAAAGGGTGTCCCCCATGGGACCGCACAGGGATCCTTGAAGAAACGCTGATCCCAAGCTTTTGTAAAGGAATCTTCTAATTACAATAAATCTCCACTGGAAGGTAAAGACAGCGGTGCTTGGTACAGTGGCTATATGATAGCTCTTGCCCAAGGGCCTGCAGGTAGCCTATAGATGTCTGCAAAGAAGACTGATGGGAGATAGTGGTTGCCACTAGGGTAGTGGCCTCTCATTTGCCCAGGTCAGAACCTCAGAGAGCGATCACAGCTTTGGCGGCTCAGGCTGACCAGCACCTCTGAGCCTTTGTAGCCTCTGGTGTGTAACTGGGTCTTTGACCTTGCCCACAGATTAGTATCAGTATCAGTATTAGTACTGGATTTAACTCTCCCATTCTCAGCCCTCTTTCTTTCATTGTCTTGTTTTCTCACAAAGGCGTGTCATGGTTGGGTTCCTTTGAAAGGATCACACTCCTTAAATAAGGATTTAAGCCCTCCACTGTGAACCTTTGAGAATAGTATGATTTTTGGACTCTGATTTCTTTTTTTATACTGTAATAGATGTCTTACTTCTGCTAATACTAGCATTATGTGACACTATTGACATTTCAGCTAACAACTTTAAAAATTGAGATCTGTGATAATGACATCTGCACAATAATAACAGAATCAAATGCTGAGCAGATCTATTGAATATAATTGCATCATCTTAGGGGAATATGGGTTTCAAAGGCTGGTGCTTAAAAGGTGACTAATACAGTCACAACATTCAGTATTTTACATGGCGTGGTTATGTTGAAAGTGATGCCTTAGCGATACAAAGGCTTTTCACCAAAATGTCTGGACCCAATTTAAGGGGACATTTCCCAGAGTTCATGTGGGAGACAGGACATGACGCATTAATTCTGCTGCTGAAATTCAACATTTTTGTTTACAACACATCCACACTGGCATAGCTAAGTTAGAGAATCTTGTTGTCTTTCTCTGTCTTTTTCATCCTAAAATAAAAGTATTCTTTTTGTTTTGTTTTTCAGTTTGGGGTCCGTCTCATGTTAGAATGTTTTAGGGTTAGGGGCTGCTGTATTCTCACATGGGCTAAATCAGACATGCTTCAAACAAGGGGCTGGCAGGAAAAGTTCAGGAACATTTCAGGAAAGAGTCTGGAGTTCAGTGCATGTCTGAAAGTCGATTAGTTAAAATGACATGTTCAATTTGAAACCAATATCATAGCTTAAAAAACCCAGTGTACAGTTGGTCTGCTGAGTGAATCCTCAGCTTGCACACTTTAATAGCGTCCATTAGGACCCCATGATGGTTGTGAGGAAATCAGCAGTTGTATGTTCAACCCTCTACATATTGAATCTCCCTTGCAGAACAACCTTCTTTGTTACCGCTCCGAGCGAAGCTGTGTGACGCTCTCTGTGCCTCTCAGCGGGCTCCACCATCGGCCAAAAGGGGGAGGAGAGGGGAAAAGGAGGGGAGAGTATAGCAGTTTGCTCTTCCTGCAATTAGCATTCACGGTTAGCTAAGCAGAACTAATGCAGCGAATCTTTGAGTCTCGCGTTACCTGTCCTCCACTGCCGGAGTACCTGCAGGCCAGATTAAACTGTAGCAGTATGACAAACCCCTATGTATCTGTTACAAGCCTTTTATTATTAGCTGTGTTATTGGTAATTCCCTTTGAATGGCCATGACAAAAACTATGCATTGGCTAAGGCGGACTTAAAAAAAAAAAAGCACAGGATACTGCATGGGTGTGGGTAAATGGGTTTAGTGATACTACAACAAACAGAGTGAGAATTACACCTGCATTGAGGGAGCTTTGTTTGGCAGCACCGGCGGATAACGGCATCACTCCCAGCGGCACATTTTGATCCGACCTGTTTTAAGTTGATGTGCTTCCCATGACAACAGTTAGCCCTGTCACGTGTCAACATGAGAGGCTTCTGCCCTCAAACACTACTCCCAGTCCGTTAGTGACTTCAATTGTGTTTAATGGCCTCGTCTTTCAGAAAAAAAAAAATCCTTTCTTCCTCCATTAAAAGGTCATCGTCATTCAAATGCTCCGTGCCTCCATTTTTATATATAAACCGTTTTGTGTCTGGCAGGGTCATCTCCGGTATGTTCTTTAGCATCTAGGTCAAGACTGAATGATCTCATGACTCCCTTTTCAGCTGGGGCCGGATCAGGATATGGGCTCACCATGTCACCATTATGGGACGTGGAGGAAACTACAATGATCTCATGAGTCTTAAGTGACACAACAACACGGCCACTTAGTCGACATTGTCACGCAGTCCCAAGAAGAGGTCGTAGCCCATTGTTGAGCAGCAGGACTTAGGTTTCTGCTGTTGATTGTGAATGTTTGTCTGCCATTGAGTATCTCAGAGTCTAATTTGATTGATATTTGTGAGTAAGTGACTGAAACACAATCGCACAGCCGCTTTATTTTGTGTTGTAAAAACAATGGATAATCCATATTTTCCTCCCTTTTCTCCTCTGCAGCAGGTTGATTTGCTGTGTTTATCCTCAGCTAATCATTATCACTTCTCTGATGTGTTGTCTTATCAGTTACAAACAGGTACAAGTGGTGCAAGTGCTCCCGATTGATCCGCTAAAGACTCCCACCGTGATGAGGCCACCGTCTAGTCGCACGGAGCCCAAGGAAGACACTGCTCAAAATCAATAAGTCTCCCTGTGACACTGGTTCTGCTAAAGTCTACACTTCTTGGAGCTCATCGAAGGGCTGTGTAAGAAATCATTGAGAGAGAGAAGTGATACTCTGTGCCACAATAAAGCCGCATTGATGATTTTTAATTGCACAAGTTCTGAAACCTAACCAACCGCAAATATACTTTGAGTCCATTTTGAACTCGAATCACACTCAGTAGAGCGCATACCCGTACCTCATGGTCCCCTTAAATTCAACGAAGCTGCACCAAATTGAACAAACTCATAGATAGCAGTTCCCTAAATAAGACCGATTTTTTCCATCAAGATCTATGAATTATACCCTAAAAATCCATATCTCTCAATGTTTCAAAATTGATAAACATTTCCATGATCCGCACCAAAATTTATTGGCTTCTTCCCTGACCCATACCGCTCCCTTCCACCAAGTTTTATGCTGATCAGTCCTGTAGTTTTTGGGAAATCTTGCTTACAAACAAGCAAACCAACAGGCAAAAGGACAGAGGTGAAAACATAACCTCCTTGTCAGAGGTAACAATGGCTTTTGTTCTGGAAAAAAAAATAAAAAATCAGGATACAAGTAAAATTTTTCAGTAGTTTGCATTCCACATTCATTTTTGTGTGACCAGACAAAAGTTAGACTTTTCTCAAATAAATCTGCTGCTTGGCTTCACTTCACCGAACTGTAATTCTCTCATCTACGACCGTGAAGGACAAAAATGTGATGCTATGGTGAAAAAAAAATAAAAGTAATCAAGGCAATCAAATCAGTCATTTCTCGAAAAGGTTGAGGCACATTCTACAAAATGGTTACAGGCACTTTCATTTAATTAATGTTGTATTTCTGTGTTTAACTTACATGGTTTTAGCAGAAAATTGATAATGTTGCCGGACAGAAAACTGAAGCTATTTGCAGGGGAATTACACCAGAGTGTCGTAGCAGGATATGGATTTAAAAAAGAAAGAAAAAAACACATTTCATTGCAGGGCTTTCATCGCCTGGTGGACACAGTCTGAATCTGACTCAGTGCTTCAGTTTAAATCAAAGCCAGAGTGAATTATCTTAACTAAACAGACATTTCTGACAGACAATAGACAGAAGTATTTCATGAATATATATTTCCCGCTTTAAATCAAGCCACAAACTCCGAGTGCTTCTGCCTCTCACGCTAATATTTCTGTTTGTATCCCCCTGTCTCCTTGTTGAACCACAGCTACTTGCCTCTACTTGATGTCCAATCTAAATAAAAAAGATTGTAATATAATAAAGGACCCATAGTCCCTACTTATACAGTACTTATTGAGTGGAACATTGAGATTTATGTAACTCCTCTCGATGACAGAGAAAGGGAGAAAAGGAGAGGAAGAGGGAAAGAGAGTTTCTCTATGATTGCGCGGAGGGGGGAGTTTAAGGTTACCAACTAATTTCTTAGTCGTTACCTGCCGACAGCATCACATCCGGTCTCCTCTGTGTTTTTGAACCTGGAACAGTACAATCTGTTATACTGTAGTGATCATCAGCTCTTCCTCGACCAATGATTACCAGTAATTACCTGTTTTTCTCTCCCTCCATCAATCCCTCCTCCTCCTCCCGCTCCCTCTCGTCCCCTTTCTCCCTTGAGCTATTACCCTAACTGGCTGTTGTGGAGCAAAGAGGAGGTGTGTGGAGAACAAGGCAGGCTTTTATGGACTCCCCACCAGCGCCACTCCACACCGCTCCATTTTGAAATTATCGGGTCCCCTTGCTTTTGAAGTCTCTGTAAGCGCACCCTCCTATTTACGAGATGGCTATGTACTTAAAGGTCACAGATTGATCAAGAGGTCCTAAAGATGGCCTTTTCACTGAAAGCACCGCAATACCGAGGCTTTCACAGGCCACATCTGTGGGGGGGAAAAAGAGGGAAAATAAAATGTATCACTCCCCCAAAGTCAGGCATATTCAGACTGTAATGCACAATTCAATTTACCCTGGAAAATGCCACAATTGAGTATGGAATTGACAATGAGCTCAGCAATTTATCAGTGCTTTTTTGTCCATTTCTATTGGCTCAGGCTTAAGCTTATTTTACTTCCTGATTACCCACAGGTCATTTCACAAACGAGTCGGACTCTAACTTTGTTTAAACATGAGACCTACACTCCATTGCTTTGTCCATTTCGAAAAAACACATTTGACAAACGCACAGAAAGAAGAAGCATATTTCGACAGAGTCCAGGCGGGAAATAACAATGTTAAGCTGACAGTATACTGAAGTCCAGCAGCAGATATACAAGGAGTATGTACACAGTGCATATTTTTTCGAATAACTTTATATCATTACGGGAGGTAAATGTACATATTTATTTTTCCCCGCAAGAACCATTTCTTGCTTAACAAAAAAACCCATTCGATACAACACCGCAACAACTTTCACTCATTATAACACATAATACATTTTGCCTTCACAGTTTGGTAAAAGAAACATTTTCATTTGATAAGATAATCAAAAATAGCCAAGTCTAAAGAAAAAACCCAGTCGCCCGATTTCCATTGCAGAAAGTGTGTATTTGTGGGATTGTAGTAATTTGTCCATATTTTTGTCTTTTTTTATCTGTTAATGGGATTCTAGGATTTTTTGGTGGGAGGCAAATAATAATGATTATAATGATGCATGATAGGATGAATATTCATCCATTTTCTGATTATAATTAAGGTAATTTAGTTTGTTTGGATTGTCATGTATTTTTCATACAGCTGTTGATTTATGCAAGATATCATGGTTTGTTGTGCAGCAAGATGTTATGTTATCACATATCAGTCTATACTCCGGACCCTAAAACAAAGAAACCAGCTTAAATCCAGGACTGTCCATGTATTCTCTAGTTTCAAGCTGATTACCTCTGTAAGGACAGACAATGTCTTTACCTGCTGCAGCCCCACACATTTCAAAATTCATTTTACTGTAAATATAAACAAGGCTCCAACATCTAAGCATAAATCACCATAGAATGTTTCAGTTACAGTTTCTTTAGACTTGACTGGATATTTTTCTCATTCTAACAAAGAAATCTAATCAATCATTTTACTTTTATTTACAAATTCTTGGTATATACTAAATGTTCTGACATTTTGTTTATACAACATTATGAGGAACCTGGAAGAGTTGTTTTAAATACACAGGATGAGTAATAGGACATTATGCGGCTGCACATTATTTCAGTTCAATGAGGATTAAATATGAGGAGCATATTAAACAGTGCAGAGCAAGATGGAGAGCGCCACAGTCTTGATTCAGTTGTATATTTGTTTAACTAATGCAATCCTCTGAATCAGAGTGTTTGTCTGAGGCGAACTCACCATATGAACACCGATGTGTCAGCACCAAACAAAGCTGTGCAAAGACCGAGCAAGCTTCGTTCATCACAGGGTCCCGAACTAAACCCACTCTGTTATTATTATTGATAGTCAGTGCCTTCAGCCTGTCTTATTTATCAGCCAACTTGGGATGAATGGGAAACGGCCAGGCGGCACATATACGGTGCCAATTTGACCCTGTGTTTTAAAATATGTACGCTGCGAGCACCGGGCCGGGCAACTTGGCAGCAGCACAGACTTTGAAATTTTATTGATTGCATCGCTCACCTATAATATGATGCATGTCACATTTGACAACACTATAAGAAGAGGGGTCAGAGCACGAGGACTAATGAAACTGTTTTGAGAGGGGGGGAGCTCCGAGATGGATGTTGTTTTCTACAACATTAACCTTGCAAATGGCTGCCAGAGAGCAGCGATGCCTCATGCCACACACACACACACACACACACACACACACACACACACACACACACACACACACACACACACACACACACACACACGCTGTCAACTCTGGCAACTTCCTGATGGTTGACATTAACACCAACCTAAAAATATCAAACCATTAAAAACACCTGTACTCATGCATGGAGCAAAAATGAAGTAATACATTTCCAAATGAATGAAAATCTTATTAGCATCACAACATAACGCTCGTGGCAAAACACTGGGTGATTTGAAAAGTGTCCCCCCCGCTGTCTGCCAGTGGATGTGGATGACAGATGAGCGGAGGACGATGTAAAGGGATTGGTGTGGGGCAGGGGCGGGGCTGGGGTGCGAGGGGAGCGGCTATACCATAGAACAGACCCTGAGTTAAATCCCTCCAAAATGAGTAATCTTACATAATAATATCCTCATGTGTCTTGATAAGAGCAAACCCCGAACAAGCCGACAGCATCCGTCAGCATGGTCTATGAAAACCCACTAACAACGTTATGGATCCTGAAGGCAGCTATAGCCCTGGCAAATATGCTCTGTGAACCTATAATTTGGCAGCTATATCTTCTTTAACGACACCATTACCAGTGGCTATCACCATAACCGCATCTGCAGCAACAATCCTCGCAGAACCCATAATGTGAAAATGGGTTAAGATAGCTCCCGTGGACTCGTATTGGAGCGCCGCTGTGCTTTTCACACACACAAACAGGCTACAACCCCACACGACCACAGGCACTAAATGGTCTCTACTGGCCACATTAGCTATCTGGTATTGTTTTAACTGGGAAGTAATTAACTGACATGGTCAATATGGGATGGAGAGCCAGTCTTCCAGGTGTTTATAGGTCCCTGGAGTCACGGTGGGGGGGTGAGAGGGCACGGCAGAGCCCATCTATCCAAACTCAATGACCTGACACCTCCTCCACTACAGGCTCACACACTATTAATTATTGAAAAGATAAAAGAGACTTTATTTGTAAAAAATTCTGCTGTCACCTATAACCACTACACAATTTGAATGCTACAGATTTGTGTGATAGACTGCGCCCGTGTATGCCCCGTGTGTGTTTGAAGGTTCATGTGCGGATGAGCGAGTGTGTAGGTGTGTGTTAATCTGACGAGCTGAATGTGCTCCCTTTTTATTTTTTAACACGCTGCGTGAAAAGGTGCCGCGGATCAGTAAATGGCTCCCTCCGCTAATCATTTCTGCTGTAGCAAGGGAAAAAAGGGAAGAGATAAATGTTTGAGTGGTGAGGTTGAGGGCGTCTCTTTCAGACCTGCCCCTACTGTCTGTGAATAAAAGCCTGAAAAGGAGCCACAACGACAGGCTAGAAGTGAGTCCAACTGGGCTTTGAAAAACGCTGCCTCTTCTCCGGGCCTTGGCGCTAATGCATCGGACTCAAAGGCTGTAAGCCAGCGAGAGAGGGAGCGAGCGAGAGAGGGAGCGAGCGAGCGAGAGGCGGGAAGAAAGAAAAAGGGAGAGAGAAGAGGGGGTAGAGAGACAGGGAGCTGGTGCTACAGAGGACAAAGAGCTCCAAGGTGTGCACTCGGTATTCAGTAATTGGTAAAAGAAGCTTCATTTCTTACAGTGATTTCCTGTCTTTACCGTCTCTGACAATCCTGATGCTTTTAATAGGGGTATGAGTAGGGGCTATTCTGTGAGCCCCCCCGAATCCCTCTCGAACACCAACCTGTCTGGCTGCTCAATGCTCAGCCTGACCACCCCTCCTGTCTCCCTCGCTCCTCACAAAATGGGAAAAGAAAGAGAAAAAAAAAGAAAAAGCATTAACCATATTCTTTCTGTCATTCTCTCTCTTTGAATACCTCAAGCCCCTTTAGCTTTAATCATTTCTGGATCAGACTCAGTCCAAATAAGCCAAGCCATTTTCTGCACTCAATTACTCCCTTAACAGCATCAAAAGGAGAAAGGATTCAGGTATAGTGAGGAGAGAAAGAGGGTGAGAGGGAGAAAATTGTGAAGCATCTTCATCTGCCGAAATGCTTTGAATGCTTCGAAAGGCTTCCTTTTTAATGAAAAAACAGTAATAAGAGATGGTTCTGACTATAACAAAATGTTTACTGTCTGTTCGCTGGCTGTGAGCTCTTCACTCTCCCCGGATAAATTGTTGAAGAGAGAGAGAGGGGGAGAATAAAGACCTGACGAAATGGACCTCCAAATTATTACATTTCTACCGAATCCTTCTTTCATTACCAAGGAAAATATATCAGAGGCTACTTCACTCCGAAAGGTATTTTAATAATACATTACTTTTCTCATAACTTCTCTTAACCTTTAGATACAATGCATTTTGGATGAATGCAGCTGTCACTGCTTGGTGTTCAGATAATGAGACATCCAACTCTTATTTACTGTTGTCTGCAAAGTCAGTCCAAACTACAAATAATCCCCGATGGGCCCGAACGAGGGCACAGCTCCAATGCGCCGCTTCTGGATATTTCACGAAATGTATGCAGGAAGTGCGTCTAAATAGGTCGCTCTTTTTCGTAAAGCAGCACTCAATCCATAAGCACGGGCTCCGGGCTTGAAAATGCTGCCCTGTTTTTCCTCATTGTCCAAATTGCCCACATTGTTCTAAACGTCCGCCAGTAGATACAAATCAAGTATGAAATGTGTGAACACCAACAGAGGTCAATAAAGCACGTCTACAGTAATATAATGTGATTGATTTTTCTCTGCAGCTCTTTCCATGCAGGAGTCTGTTGTGTGCACATTGCCGATGATTACACAAAAACTGCTGATGGTTAATCATAATGGCTCAGGGTGAGCACTTTACTTTGGTGCTCCCTCCTTCTCATGCACCGCGCTCATTTCCCCTCTTAGCCAGCTGATGGTCAGTAAGGTCAACATGACACGCACGCATCCCAGAATGCCATCCGCCGGGGCGAGAGCGAAAGCCGCCGTTTGGATGCCTCGCCAAGAGCCTCTACTGGCTGCGGTACTTTCCCTTCACAGTTTCTCATTATATCAGCGGCGCTTCATTGGGTGCCGGGGTCGAACACTGAGCGCAGTGCGGCCGCTTTTCTAGGGTCCTCAACTGAGAAATAATATCTTTGTCTGCCACTGGAATGCAAACAGTAAACAGAGAAAGTAAACAAGTAGATGTGAACCTCTTGTGTTGCAATCAATACTCAGGCCTGGACCACCAAAGGAACAATTCCATCAAGTATCAACATATTCTGATATTCTACTTGTTCGTGTTCTGAATAGCTGGATCTCCTAACACTTTATCACCCTGTCATCAGAAAACTTCTCTTTCTCCTCTTGGATTTGTTACCGTGCACATTTTAATTAATATCTTCAACAGGAGCCAGAGAAATGGGAGCTTTGTTGCTAACAAATCCCTCAAATTCTTCACCTTATGAAGGCAAATTTCAAAAATCACGAAGACCTGCTAATAGGTTACTTCTGGAATCATTGTGACCAAAGAGAAGTTTTGCATTTTGGCTATGAGGAGAAAAAAGGCCTCCACAAAGCACCTTTTTAAAACGTACTCAAAATGATAGCTCTGCTCTTTACTAAGATGATCCTTTACAGCACATGGACAAAGCTGCCAGCTACCTAAGGTGTTAATCAAAGCTACATGCCTTTTAATGCATTTAAACACCCACTTTATATTTTCCACTTTTCGTCGGTCCACAACATAATTTCACCGCTCCCTTATTATGCTCTTTACAGAAGAAAATCCAGGCCAAATGAATGTTCACAGAAAAAGAACAGAAGCTTTGACTCTTAATGGGCACGTTAGCTCAGAAAAGTCTCTAATGGACGATGCTAATTATCCCAAGCTTGGGAGGCCACACAAAGGGAGTGGATCAATATGTGACGCGGCGTGCTCCGCTCATTCATGGATGTTGGATGATGACATTCGCTCAAAACATGGCACTAGAAAAGAGTGCATTGTAAGGGTGGGACGGCGGTGTGTGTGTGTGTGTTTGGGGGGGCGGGGGGCAGCTGGAGGGACGAGGACCAAGAGTGTCTTACTCTTTCATTTCCAATGCACGTTGGCTCAAAGAGGATACCTAATGCTTTCAGGAAGGCAGACAACAGGCGAGGGGAAGAGCAATGTGTGCTGGTGGATAAAGGAAAACAAGAGAAGCGCGGTCTTATTGAATCTGCTTGTGCAGGAAGGTTAACAGGTAGTCTCCGGGCGAGGAAAGTGGTGGAGAAACAGTCGAAGAGAAAACTTTGTTAGCGAGGAGTAGGGTTAGAAGCAGAACCATCGTTGTTCATGAAGCTACAGTGTGTTTCTAATTGCTTATGATAAATACAACTTACTTAGAGTGGTCAGTGGTGGCCCACGGGGGAGGCCTCCTACCAGGCTTCACACAAATCAGTGAGACGATAAAACACAAAGAAAGTCGGTTGAGTGTTAGATCCTTGAAAACCAAAACACACGAGGTGTTTTCAGGTTAACTCTTTTTAATTTTATCGTTAAAAGTTCTCGCGTCTTGTTGTCTTTCTAAGTTCACATCTTTGTTAGCAACTTCCACATGTTTTCACTCCTTTTCATGCCGACTCGTATGCTGTGCATCTTCTGACATTTTGTGGCTGCATTCTCACTTGGGCTCACTCTGACCTTTTCTAGACATTTCACAAGGGGATTATTGGGAAAGCAACAAACTTGGAAATGTAAGTTGTCAAAATGATGATCATTCTATCAGGACCACTGTGGTCACATTAGTAAGTAAGCAAGTCATCTTCCAAGAATGTGTGCTTGAACAAAAGTGATTTTTGATTGAGCAACACAGTATGTTGCCAGATGACAAGTTAAAAACTTCTTGGATGGATGACTGCACTTTTTTGAGTGGTCTCACAGAAATAAATAGGTCTGTGGTCTTTGCAGATATTACTGATGGTTTGGGCATGACCCAAGTTTTTTCTATCAATGAGGCAGTTTTTGTGTTTCCGTCAATGAACAATCAATTACCTTTTAAATCTATGTGAAATCATAATGTACCCATTACCAAATGTTTAACTCCCACATTTATGGCCGACCCATACAACCACATGACTGGATCTGTGGTTTGGTATTTGAAATGTCGCCATCTATTAAAGACACTGCAGTTAGGTAGAATACTTCTAATCTGAACCAAAGTACAAGCAGTTAAACTACAGCAAGATTCCTGCCAATATGTTTTAATGTTTAAGAGAATTTTTTTTTCATTCACCTCAGCTTGACTTGTGCTTTATGTTCTGTGGTAGACCTCAAGAGAACAAAGCCTATTGGACAATTCTGTGCCATTGTAATCTGTAGTACCGGTTCCAAAGCCGGTTCCTTGGTAGGTGTGGCATGGGCACACAGCCAAAGCAGGCAAGTGAACATTCAAACTAAAACATCTGAACAGGTAACAGGATCCTCTACAACTTTGGGGGTAATTTGGACACAGTGTGGCACACTTTCTTCGGTGCAATATCCTGCTCTGGTCCCCTCCTCCTTCCTTCTCCTCCCCGGAGAGACACATTGATCCGCTGTCTGGTGAGCCCTGTGTCTCCAGTATCAGGATAATTCCAGGAGGGATTGGTTTTCCCTTGTTACCTTGTAGTTGGGAGCTCGGTTCCTGCCCCTTCCTAATTCTCCCCGCCTTAACTTCCCAGTGGCACTGGGCATGACCAGCAGACAAGGGTCCCTTTGTCCCCCTGTTTGAGGCAGGAAATGGAGGAGATGGAGCTGGACGGTCTGAAGATGCTTCTCTTCCTCTATCTACAACATGCACCTGTAATATAATAACACACGTGATACGCCACTGTTTATGTTCATCGTGAATCCATGTGACATGTTTGATCCCTCAATCTCCCAGAGCCTCACTAGTGTGAATCATCTGTTTGATTAAAACGCTACAGCCAAATTATTGCATCTTTACAGCAGCATGCACATATGAGCACAAACACTGCAATCATACCCTCGAAAAAGCGTGTGATCTTCACCAAAATGAGAAATTTAGACTGCCTGTGACATCTGGACATCTCTTTTATCCGGCCCTCATATCCTCTTGCCCTGAAATAATGCAAGAGAGCTGCCGCTACAGAAGTTCTCAGCACACAGGCAATTCTTATTTTCCTTTCATTGTCCGCGCTGGACACAAACAAGCAAACAAGGCTTGAGAGCGCATCATTTCATTTCCATATAGATGAAAAGTGTGCAATGAAATAAGTAAGTGTCCATTTGTACAGAAGACACAATGGTGTTCATCTTGATGCTTCAGTACTGTTGGAAATGCTCCACGAATTACCTGAACAAAACACTAGATAGGATGATATTCACTGCATTGTAATTCTAAAAGGCTGCTAATAAATTTTGCCAGTGTCCGAGCACTTGAGACATAAAAGAGGTTAAAGCAATATGCGAACTGAGATGATAGTTTTTATTCACGCCAGATGTCATTATACCAACCCACAGTAGGGCCCATGTTCCACTTCCTTTTGGGTCATCTAATGTTGCAATGTTACAAGGACACCTGACATGATTCATATGCAGCCACTACACACTCCTGATTAAGAAAAATTTGAAACTAAATTTTACGCCTAGAAGAAACAAAGTCCTGCACCCTGAACAACCATATAGGTAGTTTGTCTCTATATGCTCTGAGTGACCTATCGGAGCAGTAGATAAGACACAGATAGACTTAAAGGTCCCTGCTGATAATGAAATCGTTTTTCTGATGTGAAACTTTTGATTATGTTTTGGCAAAAAAACAACCAGACTTGTATTAGTGGAAGATTGTAGTCTGGGTTAAAAACAAGTGCTATGTTAACTTGTAATATGGTTACAATAATAAACATGTGGTCAATGTCATTGAGTGATTCATGGTCAGAGTTAAAAGAAACAGCCTTCACTGTTGGTTAGAAACAGCAACATGAACTCTACGCAATTCAATGTCAACTATATCATTCAAAATTATAATTCAACCTATGCTCTTTCCCTAATCCTTACCAAGTAATTTCAGTTACTTTAGAGCTTTAAAGGATTTCATTTTTCATTTTTATACTTCTTCTTATCCTGATTCTACGCCCACACTGCTGCACAAAGCTGTTCACCTGTTTATTCAAAGCTCAGTGCAGCTCGAGTCAGTACCCAGAACCCTGAACTGGAGAATCAGTGTCATAGTCGTGATCAATAACATCAGATATGTTGATGAATCTACAAAGCCCTTTTTGACTGTATAACTAAAATGTATTAATACTGAACATGCTGCATGACGAAATTGCACCAAATTCGCCATTGAACTTGCTTAGGCCCCCTGCAACACAACCACTAAGTTTGAATTAGATAAAATGAACAATTATTGAAATTACGTACATATTTCTCGCATTATCGGAAGATGTCGTGCAGCGTGAAGCCGGAGAACACGGATGGTTGTAAATAAGCAAGGTGGAAAGCAATGCTACTAAATAAGCACTTAACTAAAAACCTTAAAATTTGGATGATATTTTCCCGAATGCCAAACTGAGTTATCGATGAAAGGACTCTGTAATCTGAAAAAAGTTTCGACCAGAGAACCCCACACCGAGCTCTGGAAGATGCAATGATCAAGGTTTGTATTTCTTTGATGTGGACAACCCCAGTTCTTTACCAAACCTCTCAGGACCAGTTCTCAGCCTTACACACATCTCTCATCTTATGATGAAAAAGCTTGTGCGATATCAGACAGCTAAACAATATTTCACTCCCAGGTTCCAGGTCCCATTTGAGGAGATCACATCGGGACATGAAAGCATTCTTTTTTCCTTACATCCAACCCTACTCATGTTTGCCTGAAGCGCCGATCCTCTGATGGTGGTAAATGAGTTAGAGACAGTCCAAGTCTTGGGTAAATGGAGTAGTGAGCTGTTAATGCTGTTCGAGTGGTTGTAACAAAGCACAAGAGGGACATCGAGTACAGAAATCGAAGAAACACCGCACTGTCTTAGACATGTTGGATGATTGGAGATAAGCACAGACAACACATTAACAAGCTGCTCAAAACCGAAGGAAACCAACATGTGCTACATCCATTACGACTGAATCCTGAACTTACTTCAGCTTTAGTATCCAACTGTTGATAACAGTTGTTAGCCAGTTGTCATGATTATTGTGGCAAAGTCTAATTAAGCATCCTGGGATAAATTATGTTAATGTAACCGTTGAATAACTTTTCTCTTCTCATAAGAGGTTAGTTGTTTTTAATCTCGCCCAATTAGCACATTAAACACAAAGTGCTACAGAACCAAGCAGCACTGGAGCAAATGAGCCCACCAATCTAATTGGGAATTAATGAATGCTTTAAAGTGCTAGCAGCCAGCGCAATTGTAATTCAAAACAAGAGAAAATTAATCACAATAATTTCTGGGAGAGAAAGTTAGCATTAACATAATTGAAGCAGAGAGGATAAAAAAGGCCACGGCATCGTTGGGGAGCACCGCTAATCAGCAATACTCCATGGAGGAAATTGTTTGTTATTCCACTTAATTATCCGTTGTACTTAATCACCTAAAAAACAACTGAAAACAATTTTTCACTCCAGTTTTTAGATCACGGAAGATTAACTGCCCAAGGGTGTTTGTTGATGGGTGGGACATTTTTCTGAAATAGCACGGAGAAGCGATGTAAGTTGAGATTTTTACTGCGACAAAACACTGTACAGTACGCTCAGTGTTAAAGCTTGAACTTTTCCCATTCGTTTCCCTCGGCTTTACTTCTTCAAGAGTTACGGCCTTTCACCGTTGTCTGGAACAAGAGACACGTTTTTACACCCCGAGCTCGTGAATAAACGGCTTGAAAAATTGCAATTCACTGGCAGCGATACAGTCTGCTGTATATCCTTTGTGTTTTACAGTCCCATTGCAGGTATGATAGTCCTGAACAAGCAGCAACATTTATCCTGGACATGGGCATGATTGTAATGATGCTGGGCGAGAATGTATCTGTTGCTTTCAGAGCATCTGTTGCCAATGCAGGCGCAATGGCATTAGCAGCAAAAAGCCATGGAACATTAACCGCTCCCAACAGAACTTCCAGATGGATTTTGTTCTAATGGCATCATTATACGCTAAATTAAAAGGCGGGTAAATGGAAGTGTAAAAATTTAAATGACTGAGAAAAAAAGTCTCTCAAGCTTGAGCTGTCTTTAGTGGAGGCCTCCGACAGAGAGGTTGGGAGCTGAGCCACGCAATGAGTGTTAATCATACGCATATATAAAATAGTAATGAAGGAATGAATAGTACAGTAGGGTGGCAGTACACATTATACTCTGTTATGTTTAACGCACCAGCTGAGACTGAAATGGCGGCTTTGCAGATGATGTGTTCAGCTTACATTTCACTTGTTAACCTGTTAGATATGCTCCAAGTGAGTTGTCAAGATAATGTAGGGATTTTTTATGTGATTATACTTATATGCATGTTTTCTTCATACTGGCTTCACATGCTCAGTTTTGTCTATATGTATGTTTAATCGTAGTATCAACATTTTCCCTCTTTACACTTCTGATGAGGGCAAAATCAGGAATTATTTCATATTTCTTTAAGACATAAAAATCTTGTTCTCCTACACGGTGCTTATGTTTTCAGTGGGAACGCAACTCTCTGTTATTAGTCTTGATAAACAAATAATTGTCAGACTCCAATAAAGGAAAGCCAAATAGACTTATCTGAGATTTTGGCGGAGTAGTAATGTGTAAAACTGATACTACAAATCATCCCTTCAAAATCACTTTTAAAAGCGACTTGTAAAACTATCAATGTCATCAAGATGATCCAACAATGTTAAATATGGTTATTTTAGCTTTAGAAGATCCCCAGGCCAAACAGAATATGAATCAAATGTCTCTGTCTCACTCACTGTGTCCTCACTCTGCAACAAAGCAGGGAAGCAGCAATGACAGCGGTGCAAAGTCTACAAAAACATGAATTCAACACGCAACTGAGAGCACAGACTTGGGGTCACCTGGGGTCCTAACCCTGACTGAGACCTGCTGACCTCTGTCTGGGCCACGGCAGACAATCATGGCCTTAACCTTTACCCTTTGACAAGCTGTTGTGTCCAAAACCCTCCACGAGCTCCGTGTGCAAGGTCTGGTGCTCTCCTGGATCGATAAATCCCGAGGAGCAAACTTTTGCAAAGTAAGATCGGTATCATCAACGTACAAGAGTCATCGGACGACACCGACCTTATTTTCTTATTTTGAGATTTTATTACACCTCCGATAAATATTATTTTTTAAATTCCAAAAAAGGCAAATAATCCCAGCTGGTAACACCTGATTCATCTGCTTTTCATGCTATCACTGCATTTCTTTGTTGCAAATTGCTCTCAGGAAAAGAGCTTCAACAAAAGTAATTGAGGCTATGTTTTACATGGCACAGCGTTCTGTATTGCTGTGAGCAGGGTCAGCAGCACTCACTGTTGTGAAGAGGGATGAAAGAGAAGGAGTTTGAGCTGCTACCTTCTGACCCGATAATTAAAAAGGAGAGATTCAACAAAATGCCATTATCAAAACAACTCTCCTAAACCCATTTAACATGACTTATTTCCCAAACACATAACAGCTAATGTAACTGAGCAACCCTCCTGGTAATGATTGCTGCTAATGTTCATATTGTCTACGTGCAGCATATTTGTTTTAATTGTGTGGGTCATTTTTCACTCTCTGCTCACCACTCTGACTGTCATCACTCGATATTTATGTTTCAAAATAGGCACATTTCAATTTTCCTGCTTTGTCTGGACTCTGCATCACAACACCACCACCACTGCCACCACCACCAACATTTATGTGAATTTAACTTTCATGAAAAAGATCATTTCTGAATGATTCTGCCTGTATATCTGCCTCCTGCTCCTCACCCGCCTTTTTGAGTGTCCCCCCCACCATGTTTGTCTGCCTTGACAAAAGCTTCATTAGAGAGTCGCCGCCATCTCGGTAATTGGGGCCCATTTATTTCAAAGGTACATTTAATAGTGTCTCTTATTTTTCGGCAGCGTGCAGGGGATTAAAGTAGATCACAATGCCCCCTTTTCTCATGGTTCTGTTTTCTTCATTTTAGAGGTGGTCAATTATTAAATTATTTTCACTTCTTCTTTCATCTGCAACATGTACGTGCCTCTTAGTTAATGGTGGCAGTGGGTGTCCATGTGCACGTGTGTGTGCACTGAATGCATGTGTGTGAGCATGCATACGCGTGTCTGAGTATGTGCATGTGATTTAATGCGTCTTGAAATATATAAACTCTAAATATGTTTTTTCTATGCAAGTGTATATGTGCTGTATTTGTGACACCATGCATTTTCTGTCTATCTTGTACATTTAACTCTTTCTGTGTGTGTGTGTGTGTGTGTGTGTGTGTGTGTGTGTGTGTGTGTGTGTGTGTGTGTGTGTGAAAGGGCATTTCCATATCTACCGTTAGCACTGTAGGAGAGGGGGGGGGGGGGGAGGGGTCACGCCAGATACCCCACAATCCTTCTATTACACAGCCCTAAAACATCAAAAGCTGTGTAAGCAACCAAGGTGGAGAGAGATTACTTTGTCTGTGATTTCTCTGCCTCGGACTCTCATGTCAGCTCTCCCCTTTATGTCAGTAATTGTGGGTGATTATTTTAACTGTGAAAAGGGTAGCAGGTAATAGAGGCTGATTAAATCCAATGGACAGCAGCCCAGACAACCCTTAAGACACAGCCGTGTGATAATAGTGAGAGCCGGCCTCACCTACACACCCTGTCCACTCACCTTATTTACCGTGACACGAGGCCAGATGCAATTTAATGCATTTATTGTGGTGTTGGTCCCTATATTGACAGCTGTAAACAGTTGTGGGTAAATTGAATCTTGCAGCCCGGCCATGTGTCTCTATTGTAAAGCTTATGTTACAGTGACAAAATGTACTCCAAAATGAAAAGAATGAATACACACACACACACACACACACACACACACACACACACACACACACACACACACACACACACACACATGATATACTATCATTTGGCAACCACAGACTGACACAACAGGGATTAGTGTCAGAGCTGAGATCTTTTCTTTCTAAAAAACCTAATATCAAAACTATTACTGCCAAGAAGCATGAACTCCTCATTTTTCATTCCTGAACGAGACACTGTGTAATCTCGACTCCAGGTATCCAGTTAAAAGGCCTGTTAGAACAAGTGAAATACGGTCATAATACAGTGCACATCCAAACAACGCGAATGAACAAGTCCTTCATCACAGTGACGTGCTAATTTGTTTATTCAGGTAACGTGTACATGAGAAATTAGAATTAGAGAAGGTAAAAATATTTGTAATTTTTCATATGACTACTTCAAATGAATGGCTTGAAGAGAATGGAGAGAATATGCAATGCTGAAAAAAAGTGATGTGTGACTATTTCAATGGGGATTTTTACAGATACCTATGTTACACGTGTATTTAAAAAGGTATAACATTATAAAGCCAGCTGCAGTTTATTTTCTTCTCCTTATCAACAAGGTGAGAGAACCCTCCCTGATACCGCCCCCCCCAAATTCCTTGCATGTGAACGTACTTGGCAATAAACACGATTCGGATTCTGGTTAATAAAGTCTGAATGGAACTGGAAGAGCAAAGTCTAGACGAAATCACAAAGCTTTGAATTAAGAGGCTTTCTAAAGGCGAGTTCCACAACCAAACGGCTTTTAGTTCAGCATGAATGTCATCATCTGAGAGTCCATATGACAATGACCTTCACAGTGAATGGGCAGTTGAAATGCTTAACTGTAAAACTAATGGTAACAGTCTTTTTAATCCCTCTCAATCTTGTCTGTGGCTGAAATGTATAATTTCACAAAATCACGAAGACAAAATAGAATTTCATCTTAGCTCTAACATTTTTATATTTTACATCTCGTGGCGTCATCTCTTGCAAAAGTTTTCCACTGGTTATAACAGAAGAAATCCACTCGTATTGCCTAAAGTCACTTCCCGGAATGTGGGCGACTTTTTATTTAGAAAAACTCTCCAGAAATTAAATCACCATCTACTGAGTTTGGAGTGAATTCTAAATGTGATCTTTATTGATGAATGGAGCTGGTTGAGCAGGCCACAAGCACAAAGAAGTCGGCTCGTTGGTGGTGGTGTCAAGGCTGATATAAATCACGTCTCCTCCATGTTATTAACTTTTGGAGCTAAAGGGAGGTTAGGAGTGAGGCTGCTACAGGAACATCCCCTACAGAGACCCTTGGTGGATGGGGGACTTTACACCCAAGTAAACAACTCTCCCTGCCCAGAGGGCAGCACCAACAATAACCCATCCATTACAGAGAGTCGAGAAAGAAAGAGGGTGGGAAACACGGAAAGGAAAGGAACAACAAACATTTATTTACCGTCACTGTTGTCACTTTTTCAGTCATTTTTTTTTCATGATTTACGATTGGCTCGGAAAAGCTTGAGGTGAATTGATTGAGTCAGGTGAATTTAAGAAAGAGGAACTGGTCGTGGTATGGAAGCAGCTCAGAAGTTGCTTTTTGAAAGAACTGGAATAAACATTAGCATAATAGATTCAACTTTGAATACATTACATGAAAATATGAGGAAATTGTCAAAGAAACAAAGAACTAAATAAAAATGCATGTAAATATCACAGGTATTTCCTCAACAGTAAAGATTACATCAAAAACACCAACTTAACATTAATATCAATGCTTTTACAAGAACCTCTAACCACACCTATCATTACAGAGGGGAAAATCTCAGAAACAAAACCCCAAACGAATTCTTCAATCAAACACAAGTCTGCCCATTCATGACAGAGAAGCACCTGTCATGTCCCTGGCTCTTGTGGGTTATAAATTATGTCTGGGCTCCTGTGGGTTGTGCGATAATGGCAGTGTGATTATTTTAACTACAGCAGTCCACCGACCACCTCACCTGGGAAGAATAAACTCACATTCCAGAAATGTCTGCAGATGGGCCACAACTTCTCTGAATAGCTTGAAAACCAGTGTGATATTACATGACACAGAATATTCACCGCTCTTTAAAACCATTTATTCTCTGGCAAGAACGAGAAGAAGGTGGTAAAATTCTATAAAACCACAAACACACATACATTCATTAATTTACATAACATTTAACTTTAGTAGTTTCTTTATTTAATGAAAAGACCCGTTGGTAATGTCTGTGGCAAGTGTGAATGAACAGATACAGTCATATTGTGTCTGCAGGTACAGAGTGTGCCTGGGATGGAAAGTATAAGGTGTAAGTATAAGGTAACATCTTCCAGCGCCCTATGAGCTCACCTGCATAAAGTGACCTGACACAGGATGTGTTTTCTTTGCCTTCAAAATGCTAAAGTAACATTTATTCCTTGCTGATTTGAAAAGGACCTATGATTCAGAGTCGGAGGTGTTTAGCTATGCTATTGGAATGACTCAACGTACAGTAATGTCAATCCACCACTTTGGTTGAAACTAAAATGTGGAAATAACTAGTGGATGAAATCTTACGGCGATGTTCATGATTCCCAGATGATGAATCCTATACCGACGGCTTCTTAGTTGATTGTTGGACGGATGGTAGCATGCAAGGCCAGGACAAACTGCAGTAATCTTCCTCTATCGCCACCATCAGGCCAAAGTTTCAAGTTGTACAATATTTTGGTTTGTGAAGAAAACAAGTGCGACTTTCCTCTCAGCCTCAGCTGTACTTAGTTTTCATTGCTAATTAACAAATGTTTGCATGGTAACATGCTAAACCAAGTTGATAAACATAGTACACATTAAACCTGCTTAGCATTAGCATCCTAGCATTGTCCCTGTGAATGACAATTAGCATTTAGCTCAAACCACAGCATTGGTTGCATCTACAACTGGGGTAATATTGTTATTACTACAACTTTATAACATTTAGTGATCCAAACAAGGTCATAATACGTGTATGATAAAAGTTAAACTGACTTTTTTGGATTACTTTTATTTATTTATTTTATTTTTGTGGACTGTAGACAATTGACCAATGTGCCAAAGTTGCAGTGAGAATTGGAAAAGTAAAGGTAGAATGGCACCGGTGGAGAGGAGGAATGAAAAAAAGAGGTACAGCAAGTGATTATTGAGAAGACAAAGACCCCGCTGTCTCGGGCCTGACAGCACCCTCTACATCAGGTGCCCCCCATCCCTCCCTCCACCCATCCCCGACCTCGCCATCCAATTCCATCCAGGCGAGGGAATTTCCTCCTCCTCCCCACCACCCACCCACCCATCATCCATTTATCCCTCCATTCATCTCTCTTTTCACCAACAAATGGAAATAATAACACACAACAACACAACAACCAACAGTTCGTTGTCCCTCCCCTCCGCAGCCTCGCATCCAAATCTCAGCTCCTCAGCATGACGGGTCTTTTGATCAGACCTCTCAAGTCGGTCCCGATGGGGGAAAGAGATACGTCTGAATCACGCAAAGAATGTAACTGGCAGGTTCTGGTGTGGTCTAGCCATCCTGTCTGCCAGCGCATTCCGCACAGTGCAGGCCAACAGTCGAGACGCCTGCGTTAACGCAAGTATTCGGTGTCACAGACAAAGCTGGTTTTGCATTACATTAGATTATTCAGACACTTTGAGACAACCGGCCAACTCACAATAGAATTACAGATGAAGCGCTTGCTTATAGAGGTTTACATTCTTAAGATAAGCAAGGACAGGAGTTGTTGACTGTGGGCCTAAACATTGTCTGGGTCGCTTCCAAGGGACATGAACTACATGGCTGACTTCTCTTACCTGTGGATTTCCCCATGCCTTCAATCACACCTAGGCCTGTTGTTACTGAACAAGGTGTTTGTGACGCATGACTCACCTGAGAGTTTTTTTTTTACTCTGAAACATCAAGTGTAACAATGTGTAAAAGGTGAAAGCAGAAAATCTTTCGGTAGCGATAGTTAACTAATGACACAGGCGTTCTTCAGAGAGAAACATCTGCTTCTTCATCACTAAGCATGAGTCTAGATGGGGACAGATTTTTGCACACTACAAAGTCAGATTTCTTCAGTTGGGTCTGTTAAGACAGTTTGTGCAGACAGACAGATTTGGTCATTCAGTGACACAGCTTTTAGGGAACATCCATCGTTCTTGTTGTAAGGCATTTCCCACCAATGAGTTGTGCCTGGTACAGTCATGTGTTGGATTTTTTGACGATGTAGTTTCTTGTTTTTAACTACTGTGTTAAACTACTACTTAAAAGATAAGAATGGTGATAATCTATATATTTGTTATTGTCAACCAAACCCAAAACATTCATAAGAAAAGAAAATCCCTTAAAAAGCTTGGTAGTATCATTACATCCACCGAGGAGGGTATGTTTTCACCTCTGTCTGTTTTCCCAGGGAATCATTCATGAAGCTTGATGAAGAAAATCACATTGAGGGAACTGATCTATGAGTGTGTGAAATTTGGTGCAGCTTGGGACTGTAGAGCCTTTGTGGAGGTATGTGTTCTACTGACCCTTACTCAAACAGGAGAAAATACTGTGTTTGTTATCTGCAGATTTGGTGAACTTGTGAGTATGTGCAGCAGCAGGATGGTGTTTAACGTGTCAACAACTTGGATGTAGATGAGTGTTGGTGTTTCACATTTAGAAAAAAATGGTATTGCCAAAATCATCCTTAAATAATTATCTTAGCAATTAAGTGTTATAGAGATTACTCCAGTGAATTAAAACCCAGCCACAGGCAATAAAGAGGTTAAATAAGAAAAAAAAGGTATATTGGGATTTCTTTCCCTGCCAGGAGATCGGGAACCTCAGGGCGCAGACATCGGACACACTTTTTGACCCGCTGAGCTATGCGCCCTGCAGCGTGCAACACAAAGGGAACAACACAGGTGATTCTACACATGCTCCTGCCCTGCTTTTTCAACACTTGTGACATCAACCTTTGGCTCTCTGACAACCCAGTCCAGGTTTCAATTTACACAGCGACAGAGAGCATGCAAGAACATTTCTTTAAAGAGTCACTCTTCCAAAGACTTTCTATTTACGTCACGAACTGTCGCTGTTGCAGTCGTGCAATGTGAAGGCCTTCGTATGACAGAGAGATGTTTTACAATTCAAGGGGATTTTCAAAGGCGGTGTCACTTTCTTCTTCTCTGAATTTAGTTTCAATTGTACCAATGAACAAAACAATGGTCTCTAGAGATGTGGTGATAAGAGGTCGGGACCTGAAACTGAACCCGCGTGCTTAGAGTTACAGGTGTAGTAATCTCTCACATTCACATTTCTTCATCCACCACACCCTAACAAATTCATCTTTAATGGCTTCAGTGTCTTTTAATAGCTCTTTTCCTATAAGCGTGTAATGAGAGTGTCACATTCAAAGTATGGGTGAGTCAAAGAAAGAAAGAAAGAAAGAAAGAAAGAAAGAAAGAAAGAAAGAAAGAAAGAAATGCACAGATTGAGAGAGCAATATCACAGACAGTTGCTCAACTGACAACTTAACTGGCATTGAGTAATGACACATACTTTGTATGTGCCGGGGATGTGTCATCACCTGCATGTTTGCCATTCAATCCGCACAGACTTTTCCTTGTTAATTTACACAATAGCTGAACATGAGCATGCATGGGGCCGCAGTTTTACCCGGAGCCAACAGTGCTGAGTTACAAGTGAACCCAGGATAGAAAGGTAAAGCCACACCACGAGGGTCTGGGAGTTCAAGGAAGGAAACATGTTCATGTGTGCATGCGTGTAAACTCTGTGTCATTATAATTTCTCAGTTGTGTTGTGCGACATCAAAGTGCACAATCGGTGCAGCACGAGAGAAATTATCAGGTAATGTTACAGAAAAGGCAGAGACGTCACATCGCAGTGACCAGAAATGTGCATCACTTATCCCCTGAACTTTATCATTATAATGTCATCCTGTGTGATATATAACCACATTATCCTGCATGATATGGACCCTGAGTCTCCTTCCAGCCTTTTGTCAGATTTTGGGAAAGACACCGTCTTAATTTAATCCTGTTTTGGGAATTCCCAGAGTGTTTACGGCTATCATTACCGTCTGGGCTGCTTTGTGTGATGAGCTACCTGATGCAACCAGACAAACAGTATGCCTGCACTGACAGCATTAAGCAAACTGAATGAGACACACACGCATGGGTGGGCTTTACATGAACTCGCAAACAAATTCAACTACACACACACACACTCACACACACTCACACACACCTGCTCCTCAAAGCATGAAACGCACCGAAAACCCTTCACACAAACATCTGTTTTCAGCTGAAGTCCCCATTAGATGTGTAATGTACTGTTTGGTGACACGCACCCTTTGGCTTAATCACCAGATTTGCAAAGTTATGACCTCAATCACCGTTTCCAACTTTAAAATAGCTCTGCCTTCAGCCCGACTTGGCTAACAGGAAACCATTAAAGCACCAGCAATTACCATTCCCATCCATCCACACAGTCCCTATTTTATTTTAATCTGTTTAAGTGCATTTTCTACGCAAGGTTAAAATATGAATCCCCGCCGCCCCCTCCTCTCCTCGACGGAGAAGGGTTTTTCTGGCTTACTTGAGAGCACAATTTACGACTGATTTAATTTAGCCTCCGCAAACATTTCTAATGACATTAGGCCCAGTGCATATACTGACTGCCTCTCCCTCTTATTCCATTAACTCCTAAATCAGGTTTAAAGACCATACTGATGCTGGATGCTATTATGGGTGATTATCAAAACAACAGACAATGGGGCAAAGTGTTTACTAACTGGTTTAGCCATAATTTTGTGTAACTAGGACAGATGGGAACATTACAAATTACAAATCAATCTGTTCAATAATGAAGGACCTCACAGTGTGCTCGGTCGGTCACGTCTATTGTTACATGAGGCAACACAACATATACAGTTTGTACCGACGCATTATAACCCCGAATTTCTAATGATGAAAAACAGATCCTGCTTTGACTTTGTGCAGATAGGAACAAAAATAGCGTTGTCCGTAGTGTCATCAAACTGATCCCAAAACAAGCTAAACGCAGGACCTCTCTCAGCTGTTATTCATTCATGAATAAACCGTGAAGTGCCCTCTTCTCTCAGATCACGCCCATTCAGCTTGTTTGACAAGGATTAATGACGGCCGTCCATCTGCATACATGCTTACAGCTGTCTCCCGGCCTCATCCAGGTAATGATTGTGTTATTAACCCTGAACCCTTTTTCAAATTGTTATTAACTGCTGCGGGAGAGAATGGGACTCAAACTGTCTCCGCTCACCTGTCACCAGAGCGCCGCTGAGGACGCTCTGATCCTGCTTCACTATCAGTCACTGTCAAAGACACAGCTATAGCACACACTAACCACAAAATCATGATGGAGCCGTTTTACTGAACCAAAAATATTCACTCAAGAAAAAACATTAATTATCAAAATACTTGTAAGTGATGCTATGACTTGTTTTGGACAGTGTTACTTGTCCACAACAAAACTTAGTATTGTTCTGTATAAAAGAGATCAATAATTCTCTATTTTGTGTACAACTAGACTATAAAGATGGATACTTGGCATTTTACAAAAGCATAGATGAACTAAACCTTTACAACAAGAACATGGATCTTTGCTTTTTTTCTCTAGTTCACAAGCTAAAATGTCCTCATAGTTTTCAAATCCTTATATGTGAAAAGCTAAATCTGGAAAATGTCTGGACCCAATTTTTTGGGCATTTGAAAACTTCTTAATCAACAAATCACATCTTGTTTAAAAACACTTCTTGGCCAGTAACCTCTCAAGTTGGTTGCATAATCTGCACGTTCATCATCTTCCTCTTATTTCTCTTACATGTAATTGTTAAATCTTTGAGTTCTGGTCATTAACATTGACTTGGCTGGGCTGACCCCTGAGGCTGCCCCCCTGCAGTGGAAAAGGTGTTATGCTGTTTAAGTTTAATGTATGTATCGGTGGGTTTTAAACTCCCAGTGGACATGATATAACATGCTAATCTGATATGGGTTAACTATGACACAACAGGCAACAATATAGTGTGACAGCTGGAGATAGTAAGATTTTACAGTAAAGCAATTGATCAAAACGTTTAGAAAAGTAGAAAAGTTTAGAATATTGAACAAGATGCCAGTATTGTTGATATTCAGCACCTTATCAATGTAACTGTCATGTGTTACCAGCCCTAAATGTGTCCCTCTCCTTTCTTTTCTATTTGTACCCCTGTACAGGAAAAAAGTATGATAACATATACTTCTATTTCCCTGATTCACTGTACCAGCTGCCTGTAAATACCTTTCAAATGCAGTGTTTGTGTCCCTGTTTCCTGAAACACTACCTCATTCCAATACGTTTGTGCACCAGACACCAGTAAAAAGGTAAATATGACTGTGCATCTGAGTGTATTTACTGTAAGATATCAGATAGAGACAAGAACAGACACCACCTGACAAAATATTGTGTGGCTGTGTGGCTGTGTGTGTGTGTGGATCTGAAGGGTTAGGGGTGAGATGCATAGCCGCAGGTTCGACAGGACCTCGTGGCCTCTCCCAGTGATAGATATGCTAATGCCCTCCATTCACTCCACTTCACTCCCTTTTCCCCCAATTAAAGCAAACGCCAGTGAAACTGTAATTAAGCTGTGTCCAGGCAAAAGACTGCCTGCTGCTTTTAATGAAGCCCCATTGATTCTCCCTTTATTTGCTGTTGGTCTCCCTATAACATCCGCAGACCTGAAATAAATGGAAGTTAAAAGTGCAGCTCTTCCCGTCCAGGTTGTACATTGTACTGGACTGTTTAATTAAAAAAACGATTGCTGTAAGCACATACAGCATTAGGGATAGTATCGTGTGTGTGTGTGTGTGTGTGTGTGTGTGTGTGTGTGTGTGTGTGTGTGTGTGTGTGTGTGTGTGTGTAAGTCAGCATTGCTCATGCGGCTGCAAATCACAACCCAGCTGCTCCGTGGACTAATGAGCAGATCTACCGTCTCCCTCTCTCAAGTCTGAAAGGGTGCGAGCTATACAAGTTTCCAGACAAAAGCAACGCAGACTCTCTTATTTGTGAAACAGAGATGACCTCGCGTAATCAATATAGTACAATTTAAAAAAATGCCCAAACCAATTAGCCAGATTGAGCTATTGCTAGAGGCAAAATTGGCCTGATTGGAAGTCCAATATGAGCACAATTAAAGAGAAAAGGTTTGGTCAGGCGGAAGGATGGAGTCAAACTGTCAATTGACTGGACAGCTGGAGATACTCTGTAGCCATTGCAGAGCCGAACATACAGCATATTGAGGAATGAATGTTTTGCTGCTGTTGATTGCAATGTTGATGATATAAAACAGTTTAAGCTGCAAAACTACTAGAAGCTTAATCCTCTTGTAGTTAAGTACATTAAGTACATCTTTAGCATTATTTCATATCATTGCCACTTTTCAATATGTAGTTAGCGTCAGGTATCTTGCTTTAGGATATTGTCTGGATTAATAAAATAAAACAAGTATAAAATCTTCAAGCAATATTATTTTACTTACTGGTTTCCAACTTCACATTCTTGCAGAGTTGGCAACGATGCGTGACCTGCACATGTGCAATCCAGCCTTCCTGACAGCCAATCAACTTCTTTGATTTTGTTATAGCCTTCACAACTTAAAACCATTGAATTTAATTGTACTTTAACTTAAATGATTATGAGATGGCCTTTTCTGAACCACCCGTACATTTTGATGGGTAGTATTCTGTGACCTTAACTAAGCAGATATTATTCTAACAATGACAACGGTCCTCTAACATTAACAAAGTAGTTAGTACTTCTAAACTAGCCAAGGTTGTTATTGTGCCTAAACATGACTTTAACACAAACTGTGTAAGATCAGAAAACTCTTTTCAGATGCTTATTAAGGATGAAATATATACATGTGTCGTTACAAACATGTGTATTTTATCTAAAGAACTTTATGAAGACGATCCAAAATAAGTGACCCGATCTATCACGGCCAAGCTCATAACCTCAGAGAGACTGGCTGAAACCTTTAAAAGTACAGCTGCAAGCAAAGTACTTTAAAATCCAAATACCACTCTTAACTTCTTCATGTGTTTCTCTGCTTGGGGAGAAGTAAAGAAGTGGAGGACACATGCAGAGAGTGCTTTCACTATTCCTTTTCAATTTTCTTTTATTATACAGTCAACTGGCACGTTAACGAGGCCAATATTGAAAACACATTTCTCAATACACCAGCCTGTGTAAAGCATTGTAAAGGGTATCACATCAGAATTGAAGGCACATTAGTTTAAATGCAGTGCAGACGCTTCTTGCTCGTGCCTCCTATGTCTGAAACGTGCACTGAAAGTACCCCCACAGACGAATATCACCCTCTAATGGATTAATAGGAAGATTTGATAAAAAGCTATTATGAGTAATCCAACAACAAAGACAGAGGGAAAAAACTGATTGGTGCACCAAGCTTAATGGTTTTCCACCTTGGGGAGAGAGTAATTTAAACACATACATTGTGCTCTTATCGAGTACATTTTGTCTCGCTCGCCACAGAAAATGGTTCCAGCCTTTTTTTTTCTTTCTTTATCTCGAAAACAAAGCCGCACAAAGGAACAGAAACATTTTAAAACCCTGCATCATATCTACAGAAGACACCATCGAAAAAGGCCTCATTCAGCCCCTTGTCTCCACCTCTCATTCTACTATGTCCGTACATTTTCATTCAGCATTTTCAAACTAAAACAATCTCTGTCCACACAAGTGTTTTGGCTCTGTATCAGTTTTAATGATATGTCTATATTAACACGGCTGAAAAGCCATATCACATAATCACTCACGTACACTGGGCATGCGTGCGCTGCAGTAAACTGGGAGCATTTGGTTATTAGCTGCAGAAAGAGCGAGGCAACAAACGAGAAGCAGCAATGGTCAAAAGTAAGAGCAGGGATTTCTTTTCTGGGACCGACGACAAGGTGGAACTGTTTCTGTAGGTAAAGGCGGCCATGGCGGCAGGGAATAGCGATGTTACTTTCTAGCTGATTCTATTGCCAGTTGTTTTCTTGTCGTTTTTGTCATAAAATGCAGCCCGAGAGTCTTGAGACTTAAACGGGGCCAGCAGCGTTTCCTAACTTCTCAGTTATAGTGGCTCTAAAACTCAATCTGTACCAGGGGTGATGCATTTTCAAGTGAAAACGTCGTAGTGTGGATGTAGCCTGAGAAACCAGCCTTGTGGTACTTTAATTAAAAGTAATGTACATGCCTCTTTCTTTACAGCACTCAACTAATCTGGTCAATATGAAGAATGTCACAGATAAGTAACATTAACAAGCATAACACAAATACAAACCTCTGGAGACGGATGTGAAATGCATCTTCAATAACAAGAGGCTGATAATGCACTTCTCCTTCTCCCCCCTCCACCCCCTCTGCTGTGTTTCCTCCTTCCCCTCTTTTCATCCCCCCTAACACATCTTCCGATAAATTAACTGCTTTTTAGTTTGCAGCTCCGGTCCCCATTAATCCATACGGGGAGAAGTGTAGTCAAGTTACACTAAAGAGAAGAGAACTGGTACATTTTAGCGATGCAATTAGGGCCCATTAGTCTTGGCTTTAATTAGAAGGCTGGACTGTGATATTTCAAGTGCTGGTTTGTGCTGGTGTTGTGTTTCCCTGCAGCGTCGCTCGTCTCCGTCCTGCAGTCGGAGCCTGTCTGGCGCGTGTACCGTTTTCTGGTCTTTTAGTGCCATTTCTATTCTGAGCCTGCTTTATGCCGCTAAATTCTGACTTTTCAGCTGGGATTCATCTTTGAAAAGCAGCAAGATAACATGTCTGATGAAGGGAGAAGACAGGGAAAACCTAAGGGGAAAAAATGATTAAACATAAGGGGGCATTAGAGGAAATAAGACGTGTTAATGCACCAAAATGGAAAACAAACAGAAATTGCAGGAGAGGAGAGGAGAAAAAAAACGAGGGCGAGAGACGAGTGAGTTAAAACCCGAAGCCTCAAAGTCAAATTGATCTGCTTGAGGTGCCACATTTAATTGTTAGCCAACAGACAGACATGACATCTTAGCTGCGCTGCTCTCTCCTCGGCCACATTAGCCGACCGCACCGCTTCATGTTCACAGAGTGGAGGCAGACTGTCTGGAGGAGGAGCAACTCTCACCATCCCTCCATCCTCCTTCCTGACTCATCAGCGCTCCTCTGACTCCTCAGCCCACAACAGCAAAGGTCACTCACTGCAGAACAGATTCACTGGGCAGCGTCGACATCTCTCTCTCTCTCTCTCTAATTCGGCACGCTGTCAAATTCATGTATAAAGATGTAAAAATCTTTTACTGTGGCAAAGAGAGAAATGCATATAGCTACTCCTCCACCGTGTAGCGTCTAAATTAAAACATCGACCAGGGTTTTTCCTCTCTGGCCTTTACCTCCCACCACTCCACTTGTTCACTTTGCCGGGAACAGTTTATTAAAAACAACTGAGCTCATTACCGCCAATTAAGGCATGATTCATCTGTCTAGATAAACAAGCGGTGGCATGGCATTAATGTGATAAGTAGTCTGTTTAGACTGCAACGTGCACACACACACACACACACACACACACACACACACACACACACACACACACACACACACACACACACACACACACACACACACAAATTAAAACAGATAGTTTGAACTCAAAAGGGGCCGCATGGTATATTTAGTATCGAAGCTCAGTTTGGTCGTAATAAAACCTTGTTTTAAGCAAAAAGGCATATGGGCTGATATAGTTTAAGAGCAAAGCATAAGCAACATATAAAGCATCATTGTCCCATAATGCCAGCTATCACTCTCTTACTCTTCTTGTAATTACCTTCAATATGTTTTTTTCAAACCTGATTATCATTATGCATGAGCTCAAATGTACAAATGTCAAATGCCCTTAACATCAAATAGTAAACGCAGCAACCATAGCAACCACAGAAAACTTAATATTCATTTATTACAACACATTTTTGTACTTGTGGTAAGTGTAGCTGCTGTATTTTACTAAAGAGGTATCCTTGAATATAGTTAATTCACCAATTAATATTAATTATGTTAATTAATATTAATTAACTGCAGTTAGCCTACTTCTTTGTTATTAATTAACCGCGACATTAATCTCTTTAAACTGTACTTATTCAGTCCTAGTTATTATCGGCGGGGTTACATTAGGTTTATGTTGTTAGTGGTCGATAATAAGAAAAATGTACAATTCATGTAACATACAGAACTCCAGTGTCAGGCCCATTACACTGAGACGACTCAGCGTGAAAATCAAATACAGATTCATTCACCAGTTTTGCATGTTCTTACATTTTTTGGGGAAGCTGTTAACGCACCATAAAGTGCTAAGCTGTCCTCACAAAGCTGTATTGTATACGACGTCTCATTCACACTGCAGAACCTGTTCCGTCTGCTCGAGGATCCAACTGTAACTCAAGTTATTAGATCCTGCACTCAGACAAGAAATCTGTAACCTTTCTGGATTACAACATACCCTTGACACTTCCCTATCGCCCCATCAAAAGCTAACTACTTTCCGATAGTGGTTTTATCTTTCCTCTGAATATGTTGTACAATCTAATCAGACTTGCACTGGTGGCCCAGCAGCCTCCAGCTACAGACTGTCAGCCGGTTCATGGGCCTGTCGCAGCCTTCATGCTGACAGGCCGAGACGAGCCCCAAGGGGGATGAGGAAACCCAAACAACAAGAATCTATGGTGTCTTGGTGTCTGTGTGTGTGTGTATGAGAGTGTGTGTGTGTGTGTCTTTTTGATGAGGAAAAAAAACAGGCTTATCACGATGACAGAGAAACTACTGAGGTACATCGGAACATTGTTGATAAGTTGTTGCTGTCAGTTATGAATATGTTCTCACCATCAGTGTCCACTGACAGCAACACAGGAAATGCCTCCGTCTCATTAGCCGGCGAAGTGCAAAAACAAAAAATACGTCAGAGTCGGGAACATGACTGGATCCATTTTTTCAGCCGGGGATTCTTTGGCAGCTCGGAGCGAGGCCGAGACCAGAGCTCCTTCATGTCTCTGTCTGTTTACAGGGCAAGCAAATCAAAGATGTGTCTCATTTCAGAGGCTGTAAAAGTGCGCCTGGGGAAGGATCAGGTGTCTCTCATACATCCAATCCTCCCCGAGCAGCCTCTACTTACAGGCTACTAATCCATGTATCCTCCAAATGAACAGCGCAAACAAGCAGTATAATTAAGTGTCCTCAGGAATAAAGTGCGCTATCTATCCACGTAACCTTAAAAACGTCTTTCCCAGTCATCACAACTGGGATGGTCTGACACTACTTGTCAGGAGAGGGTTGTCTTAATAAGATCTTGACACTGATTTTGATTTCTCAATCAACAACATTGAATATTACTAAGTTATAATAGATTAAAGCTTTTTGCGGGTTTACTAGCTATGACATTTTAAACTTTCTAAGTTCTACGTTTATCACATGCAGCTCTATTAGTGTTTCCAACGCATCATAGTGATGGGCTTTTCCCCCTCATGCTATAGGAAAAGAGGAAAATCAATTGAGGTTTTCAGTTGAGTTTTCCCTTGCAATATTTTGTTTCTTGTGGCGTATTTGTTTCCTGAGTGGTCACAAGTAAAGCCCATCTAATCGAAACATCAATTTATTATCTGAAAGTGCTTGTTCCAAAGAGAAAAAAAAAAAAAAAGGCGCCATATTTATTTATTTTTTTACTGGAAATTTCACAGCCTCACATCCGCTGCGGCATTCCTCCAACAAGGAGCGTGAAATGAAATATGACTTAATGTTTGCGATGCACTTTCAGTCATCAAAGTTCGAGGGGATTTCATCTCCGCGGCGGTAAGTGAAGGAGCCGTTAGCTTGTCTCTAGCTGAGTGATTTAAAGTCACGGAACGGACGTGTTGGCTGACTGAAGGAGACAGAAGCAGTCCGGGCCTGTCGTCTGGGGGGTGGGGGGGTGGGTGGGGGAGTACGTCTATTGACATTCATCCCTCCTGCTTTGCATTTCCAGCCCTCCACCCGAAGATGCCAGGTTGTGAACAGCAGCATGGACAGGACCCATTACGACCCAACAAGCCTCCATTTACAAATATTTTTTTGTAAATACTATATCATGTTCTTAACACAGCAGCTCCCCAGGGCCGTGCAAAGAGCCCAGTGAGAGTATGGGTGGATGTCAGACTTGGGGCCTGTATCGAACCGCAAGCATCTGGAGGCTGGAGGTGTATGTCCCATGTTCATGAGGACACAAACCCTCCATGGGTAATGTCCTGGGGGATCCATCTGCCTTCTGCTGCTTTATGAGATTAAGAGACACGGCCAATGTCTCCTCTCCACCTAACACACTGAGAGACACACACACACACACACACACCTACAACCACATGAACACAAGCATATACACACGCACCACTCGTGGCCGCACTCTCTCTCCATCCTGTCCTCCCCCCTCTCAGTACATATATGGACACACATGGTGTCACACACACACACACATATACAGATACACACAGACACATGCACGCTGCTGCACACTGCCCCCCTCCTGATTAGCTCATAATGGACGACTGATGTCCCCGGGACCCTCAGGACCTCCCTGGGGAGCTCTCCAACTCTGACCCCCATCTCCACCCTGCACTCCACCTTCTTAAAACACACTAAATAATCTTTCATTTGACAGGGACTTGAATGAAATTCAGCTTAGAGCTGCATCATTTGCCCTGGACAATAGAATATTGATAAATGAATCATTGTCATGTTAGATTCTTTTTTTCCCAAAGTCAAGAAGCTAGGAGATGCAGGTTGTAACAGATCATGTGATTATTTTAACAGTTATTATAGCATTTTGTTCTATTATTAGTTTGTTGCTGCTTCCTTTTGCATTCATTGACAATGGCATTGGCTAAGTTCGGTACATTTCAAGCTGTTAATGTGATATTGTCATGCATGATGGCATAGGTTTGTAAGTCTACAACACAAGTGTTCATGTGTGACTGGTCCTCTGCAACCATGGAGACAATATCTGGCATATTCATCAGAGCGGGCGATTAATAACCTCACTCTAAAATAAAAGAAAAACAAGGATCCTACACAGGTGCCTATTAAATCAGCGAGCATGGCTGGATGGCAGCTTTTCGATGCAACATTTACATGTAATTACTGCATCTTCTTATATAATTAAGTGCATTCAGTTAACAAGCATCTTGCTAACAGGCCACATTGCTTTTCCAAACGAGTGGCGGCTAGCCCAGAACGCTGAGTGAGTGAGTAATTAGAGCTCAACATGCCGGTGTTAATGGAAGTGATCTAAAAAAAAAAATCATCGCCAGAGAGAGAGAGCGAGAGGGAGGGAAGGAGACAGAGAAGGAAACTTCAGAATTTAGGATATTGACTGAGAGGGGCTGTATGAAATCTATGAGTGGGTGTAGTTATTGAATATTTGGTTTTATTTTGGCACCAGTGAAATTAATATCACTCGACGTGAAGCTGCGTTTTTGCAATTAAGTTGTTGTACGCTGAACCGACCTGCAGCGGCTGAGCAAACACGCTGCACCTTCACACTTAACATCACAAATTGCAACACAAACAAATAGACTTTATAAAGTCTATTTGATGTCTGTAGCTAAAATCACTGACAGTCCTGAAAATAAAAAGAATAGAATAAGGATCTAAAACATCATTACTCACCTCAGTGATCTTTAACGGGACAGTTGACAATATCCGATTAAAACAACTTAGATATATAAGCTCTAATTATTAATAGACATATTGTGTCTTATTAAACAAGACCACAATCTTTCCTTAACTTTATTTGACATGTAAGTTAAGCACAAGTCCTTATTGTGATAATATAAATCATATTCTGGCATTAAAAGATATTATCTGTTGAAAATGGGTTGTGAATTTTTATAAAAGGAGCTGCAGGGAGAAT